>NC_084807.1:17026071-17693571 GCF_963583255.1 Pyrus communis | reverse complement strand
GACAACTATATTGACAAATCCAAACTAGACAAAAACAACCACAGGGGAACGGATACCAAACATAAGCTGATTAAATCTCGAAAAATCAAACATGTTATGATACTAAGTTGAAAATAAATGAATGAAAAAACAAACAAATATAATTAAAAACACTAATAAACTAAATCCTAATCTTCAAACGAAAACTTAATTCTAACAAGGTGGACACCACCAAAAACAAAAAAACCCACGTTAAATTTGTCCGTACACAACAACACCTCTCTTTTTCGACATCTTTGAGGCAGGCGGCGATGGCAGCGATCCTTCAGAATATGACAGAAAATACACAATGACAACCTCCCTTTTGTGACATTGTCCACGGATGACGACGGTACAACAATGGTCACTTCCCAACATCACAACTAGCGGTAGCAGTCGCAATGTGGTGGTCATGGTGGTGGATGAATGTGACTCGATTGTGGAATGTGAAATGGCCATGAATACCAATCACCTTGTGTTAACACCATTACATTCTAATGATATTTCTCTTTATTTGTAAGTGAGGTTTTAGGTTCAATTCTTGCCAAAAGAGAATTTGAACCGCATTATTATGACTAGCCCAGTGTAAGGCTTAGCTCACTCCCTCACCCCTTTAGTGTAGACTTTATTAAAAAAAATAAAAAATAAAAAATAAAAAGAAATCAATATTGGCGATGCCTCCAAACTGTTTGGAGCATTGGCCTTCCTCAGAACAATGGGGTGTCTTTAGACATCACATGGTCCGATGCTTGGTGCTTCTGTTGCTTATGTTATCTTATATGTTGGGAATGTGAAATGTAAACAACCGGAACCTCTATTTTGTTCTAATCTATTTCTTCTGTTCTGTCTTTGCATGTGGTGCACACATATTTCTGTTTTTCAACCCTTTTCCTGTCTGTTTTCTTAGATCGACAAAGCATAACAAGTGTTGGGAAAAGTGGTTTCATCTTTTCTCCGTCCGCGGCCGAACTTTTACAAAACACATGAAAAGGTACAACGGTGAATAGGGGGAATGAAAAACAATAGAGGAGAGAAGGTCTATCAACGTAACATGCCAAACTGTCTAACAAGAAAGTTATTCATTGTCGATCCTGATTGAATCAAAAAATAAACATTCATGACGGAAACAAGAAGATCAACGTAGCCATTCCTTGACTACATGAAACATAAACACCACGTTGATCAAGAATGTGTGATCCTGATTTACGAGCATGTATGCCGACAAAGGAAAGAAATTTCAGTCTGAATCTCCTCTTTATTTCGCTAGAGAATAAAAGTTACTATGCCTACAGATGAAAGTGAAATCATGAACGCTCAAGTTCAAGCTAAATTTTGATTGAACTAAAGAAAAATAGTACAGACCCAATGTCTATCATGGATAAATGAAGTTAGACGATCTTCTGGCTTCTGTTTCCCAACATCGATGCTTCGAAGAAAAATAAATCCAACTAGCGATGAAACTGAAATGTACATACAATGACCGTGTAAACGAAATAGTTACCCTCGCATCAAATCAATGTCAACATGACTGTTACGCATATCCAGTGGCCGTGATGCCTGCCACGCGGCCAATGAAGCACTTTGGCTAAGACTCTGATCTGGTTGAATGCTGTTTAGTGCAACCGAATTGTCAACTGTCTCATGTTCCAAGTCTGTGACACCTTCTACGGCTTCCCTTTTCTTGTTCTTTGTCTTCGGACCACCCCATATGAAGCTACCTACTATCACCTGGATTCATCCACCATGTGTTTCAGCCTCAAAGTTAGCAAAGGAAGGGGAAAAAATAACTCCTCTAAGACAATTTCTTATCTACTTATGTAAACTCATATCGTTCAGATGAAAATTATGCTGGCATGTTTCTGTTCTGGTGAAGTCACCACTATATCCGATTACCATTTACGGTCACAGTAACAATATTTTGTAAAGAAAACAGCACCAATCCCATAAATTTCTTTCCCCATTGAAAAGATTAACTACCAATTCATAAGAATGACAAAGATTTACTGAGCAAACACAATGAACAAAAGCTAAAGCAATGAAGAAGTTACTACCTGAACAGGGGTTGCCGCAATAAGCATCCCTCCTACTCCTCCACCAATGACACGGCCATCAGGACTAGCAAGGGAAACGCTCAGACCACCACTTCGGTTTCGGGAACCACCGATTTCAGTTAGCAAGTAAGAGCCTGAGAGACATATTATCTCAAACCGTCCCTAAAGAAGTCGCAAACCACAAGAAAATAAACTCAAGTGAAGTAAAAAAGAACTAGAAGCTTCCGTGAAGAAAAAAGAAGGAAAATATGCAAAGAAAAATACATAAATGTGTCTGTCTGTGTATGTATATGCGCATGCGTGATTGTGTATGTAGGATTTGCGGAAAAAATTTACCACAAACATAAACGGATGTTGGACTCGGATTACTTTTTCATGACTAACCTCTTAGCCGTAAACGTTACCCCCAAAATTCCAAATACACAAGAAAATATAAGCCTAGAATTTACTCAAACCTTCACAAGGGATCAAACTGACCAAGAAGTTCAATATTCATACCTCATATGTGACTGTACCACCAGAAGTTGAGGGCTGACGTAGTGTCACAGTAGAAACAGCACCATTGGCTGACAAGATGCACACAGCTCTTGGCCCCTGCTGCGAAAACGCCATTATTTTTGTTGCAACATCCTGCAAGAAAAGATAAGCTGATTTCAAGACAACAGAATAGATAACAGTCAAACCTAAAAAAGAAATATCTTCAAGAACTCGATTGTTTATAACTTAATATAGCAGTCATGACAGAATAACAATCACCCAAGTGAAACTGATGCACCTCAATGCTTATCTTTTTATTTTCCAGTAAGATTTCATAGCCTATATCAAAGTCAACCACCTTAAAATCATGGCTACCTCAAACTACCAAATTCAAGCTGACTCGCAATTTTGGCTCATTTGAATAATTGCTAGTCCTTTATATACTTATGATGTGTAATATCTCTATATCTCCAATAGTTACTTATGCATAATTAAATTATTACATTTATGGACATTAACCTATATACATAACTAAGCCGGCACAGTACTCATGAATCTGACATCATCGGGCTTCTGAGCCACTCATTTAGTTGCAGACATAATCAGAATCTACACCACCACTTCTTGGCCACATTAAAATATCAATAGAGAACTCTTCATGACAAAAGAAGTAGGGTCTTGCATATTTATGATTATATAATACATGTATATATATGGATGAGTTTATTTGGCATACTTCTCCCACTGCAATGCTGATAATATGTGGAGTAAATCCCATCCCAGCCGAACCAGACAGCAATCCGCCTAGCAAAACAATCAACCATTTGCAACATCATTTTCATACAAAAAGTTCCAATGCAGGGCAAGAAGCATAAATTTAAATCATGTAGGTAGTACGCAACAACTTATTGAAAATATAGTTCTTTTTACTACATTTATGTTTAAAATCAGCCTGTATAATTCCACATTTTAATGCCCTTGGATATGTACCAAATGCATCAAAATTGCCCAAATTCTGTTTGGCCATTAGAATCATCCTGTCTACTAAATGTTGCAATAGTTTTGAGATAGTTTACATGACAGTAGTGGGACTGTCAGTATATTTACTTCGGATAACAAGCATTCGAGTTATAGGCACAGACTTCAAGCCGCAACTAATATCAGATAGGCAGCTAGTAGACTTTTAAAAGCAGATCATAAGACAATGTAAACAGACACATTACGTTATTTAGGATACCCCAACTTAAAAAAAGTTCTCTGAGATTTCTCTAAATTATGAATACAACAGGAAAAAAAAATTCTTCAACAAGATATCACCAGCGTTACTAACAAATATCCCAATAGAGAAAAGTAAAATTGCTATTGCAAGTCGCAACTTACCACGAGATACTAATTGTTGCTTCTTCCCAGACCCTGGTGGCCGCCCTCTACCCCGTTTTGGGCTTGATGATACTGTACCAGGATTAGCAGATGCTGCAGGAGACAATGCCAATGAAACAGTCCCATCAGGTCCATATTTTCGAGGTCTTCCTCTTTTCCTTTTTAAAGATTCGCCTGGTGGAACCACGGATGGTGCACCCAGATTGACACCATGCTGTGAAATAGCCGAAGAAGGCCCTATCGGCAATGTTGATCCAATGTTACTTCCTTCAATATTGGATTGAAATGCTATATTTGTATTAGATAAGGGATGAATGCCTGGTGATCCATGTATCCCAGATTGTGTTCCGGAACCAGTTATTCCTCTAGACGTAAAGTAAGAGGCTGACCCCGACAATGCCATAGGGTCCCTCCGATCCATGCATTTATTTGATTATCTTTCAAAGGCAACCTTGAAGCCCCAACTTTGCAACTCAATGCAAAATGCTCCCTCGTGCTCTAATACTCACTATTCAGTACTAGGACCAGCTCTATAGAAACACAAAATTCAGCAGAATGTGAACCCAATTTGCAAATACTAGACAAGTTTCTAGGTATCCAAAATTCGGATGCAGAATACTAACACTGAAATTACTACAAGATATACATCTTTTCAGGATTCGAACATAACAACCAATAAATTGGTATCAGATTTCACAGATGAAGTTTCTAAAAACTACATATGGAATTAAAAGCTAGAACAAAAGAGAGACAGGAAAAAAAAAAAACCAACTTGGCTAGAATTTCATATGCAAAAGAAAAGCTATGAAATTTAAGTAAAATTACAACTTGATTAGAGCAACAGCCACAAAACTTTTAACAACCAAGAAAGCAAGAGAGAAAAGTAAGTTCAAAATTCAAAGACTAATAATAATTAAGTAGGAGAAGAGACAAAGATGGAAGCTACTTTTACAGCTTACCAAACCAAGGTAAACAAGAAAAAGGCTTCATGCTGAAGGGAAAGAGCAAGAGAGACTGGAAGGAAAGAGGTCCACTGTCACCAACCCATTATAAATCCTTTGACACCAAGCATCTTCAAAGGCAACCCCATAACCATATGCATCAAATCCAAAGCTCTAATCTTTCAAACTTCAAAATTCAAAACAACCCCTCTCAAGAAACTTTTATTTAAAAAAGGCTACAACTTTGAGTCAATGCCAATATGTAGGAACAAACCCAGTTCTTGTTTTGGCACCACAAAGTGTGAGAATGCAAAAGAAAAGATAACCCAAGTAAAAAGATGACAGAGAGAGAGAGTCAAAGTGGTATTTTTCAAACAGGTTTAAAGGTCAGACTGTGGTGAAGAAGAACATTGCGTGCTTCTCTAGGTCTGGGACTAGGGAATGGGTAAGAAGTTTGAATTGTGTAGAGAGAGAGAGAGAGAGAGAGAGAGAGAGAGAGAGATTCTTGAAGGGGCATTAAAGGTCGAACTGTTTTTTGGGAAATGCAGGAAGGAGGGAGTTCATTTGATGTGAGAGAGAGAGAGCGATATTTACTACTGGGTCTAGCACAAGTCCTTATCTGAATGCATTTCTCTAGGATGTAGTTTACTCTCTCTCTTCCTCTGAGAAAAGCTGCTTATCTTTCTCTGTTCAAAAGCACCTCTCTCTCTCTCTTGTGTGTGTGGCACAAGTGCAATTGGGTGATGATCCCTTGCTTTGCCTTTGCTTCCTTTCCCTCGTTGGACTATTCAATTTCATGGGATAGAGTTTGAGAAGCAAACAAAAACTTGACAGAAAAAGCACTTCTTGTTTGGATAATACCGATTATTTATTAGAAAATAGTAAGAAAATTATGATTGTATATTATATTTTATGACGGTTGATAGTTGAATATTTTTATTAATAATTTAAACAAATAATTTAATATACACTATTACGAACACATGATTTATAAAAATAAGTTCAAGTAAATAATTTCTGGAGGATCATTTTTATTTATTTTTTTTCCTACACTTCAATATTTTCTTTTAAAAAACTATTTATGGATTTTCTTTAATTTTAGATATGTATAAACTCTTTGAGGAAGTCTATCCAACGCGCATAAATGTGACTATGGAATCGATGTGTTTTCGTAAAGATAAATGATCATCACATAACATTTTTCTCTTCCTACGTAGTTTAATTTGAGGGCCAAAATTAAAAAAAGTATGTAAAAGGAGGTGTATAGTTCTCATTTTTCTTTGGTGTATATACATGGTATGAAGTTCTAAATAAAGTTGGCCACAACTTAACACGATAAATGGTGGTGGCACACAAAAATTTATATATACGAAAATGTTGCATACAACTTAGTCTTTGGGTTAATTTTGTCCGTCTGTGTTTTTTTTTTTTTTTTTTTTTTTTTTTTTTTTACCGAAGAAAAGTCAAATAGTCTAAAATAATGCTAAATCGTAATGAATTGCTTGCAAAAAGTGATAACTAACCTAAATTGAGTCAAACCGACCACTTACATATTAGTATGAGAAATGATTAATACAACATTTTTCTCTCCTTACACATCCCTGTTTAAACATGTTTATTTTTGTTTCATTTATTCAGCAAATAAAGATGAGTATGGCTAAAAAAGGTGTATGAAAATCAACTCTCCGGTACTGTTCACTTTAACGAAAAACTACATTTTTACACTAAAAAGTCACACCTGATACTATTCACTTTACTCTTTATTTTGTCTATATAGTTAAAACTCAAAGTTTTCAAGCCCTTTTCATTAGTTTTCCTTTTCTTTTTTTTATTGTCTAATAACTAGATAACAGTGTTGAATTTGATGATTGATGAATATCAAAGTTGTTAATTTTTGAGTTGTAACTATATTAGTTACTAAAGGGCTGTTTGATAACCTTCATTTTCAGTTACCAAAGGAGTGTTCAAATTTCAGTTTTCAAAAAATAAAAATTAAAAGTTAAAAATGAAATAGTTATCAAATGACTATAAATTTTGAATTTTAATGGCAAGTAGGATGTATTTGGTGTACTAAACGAGAATATATGTAACAAATTATGATATTTTTATCATTGTAATTCCTCTAAAATGTTGACAAAATAATTGAGCTTAGGTCCAACCCGCTAGAACAAAACCATTAAATACTTTAGTTTGGTTCGATTTCTTTAAAAACCTTTGACAAAATCAAACCGAATCAAACAGTAATTGTGTAATCGATCTAGTTATGATTTTAACATGAAATCGATTCAATTTAAGTGGTGTCAACTAGTACACATACATCACCACTATTTAGAGCGCGTGAGACGCATTGGAAGACTAAAGTACAATGGTGACCTCACAGAAAATGGGTTAGGGTCCGGTCGAGTAGAGGGCGACTTTGCATGTGACTGACTATGCGAGTGTGTGACTCATCTCTCTCATCTCACCACTTTCCATGCCCCAGGGTGGCCAAATGCAAACTAGGACGAAAACATCTACACAAAGAGTACTGATGGCACAAACATATACATGTAGGACAATGGAGGCTGGAGAGCCACCTATAAAGTGAATGTATGTGGAAGGTTTGTGCTTAATGTGTGAGTGTGTATTTAGCTAAATCCCCAAGGCTTTGGTCGCAAGGTTTATATACATTGTTGGTTTATTTTCTAATGACTTAAATTTTCAAGTCAACGTATAATTAGAAGAGTTTTTTTTTGTAAGTGGTTATGAGTTATATTTATATTCAGCACTTGTTTGTTAGTTTCTAAACATAGAATGAGACATAATTTATATGTTTTGTTTTGCTTCAATAAATGCACGTGTTTCTACATTTCAGTTTAACGTTATTCGGCACGAGTGGGAAAACGTAAACTTGATATACATTTTTGCTTAGTCACCTTTTTACCTTTCTTGCTAATTGCCCATTAATAAGGGTAATTGCCTAACATTAGTCTAATGTGGAAATGTCCACACTAATTCTTCATGTTAATTAGGCATCAACTCATGAACAAAGATGGGCTAAAAACTATTATACAAAGATTTGATCTTAGAACTATCCCATACCAAATTAAACTAATTTTATAATATAGTGAGAGACTATTTTTATAATATTGGATAGTTGCACAGATTTTTGGAGGACTGTTTTATTTGGTCCATGAGCATGGGATCATGATCTCCAAAAGCGGATGTACCTTTTTTTTTAATAAACAAAGTGGAAGTACCTTGAACTCTGTTTTTAGAAAAATTCCAATTTTTAAACACAATTTTTTATTTGTTTTGGTGCTTCTTCAATCAAGATTTAGCCAATTATAGTGGGCCAAAAGGTTATGGGTGTCGTTTTCAATATCAATCATTAATCCAAAGTTTATATGGCAATATTTTTTTGTCAACTAATTTTAATAAAAATAAAATATACTAATACAAAGTGAGTCAAGTCCAAAGACAATCTACAATATTAAAGTAAAAGTATAACCCGCTACAAAGGTAAAATAAGAAAACAAGCCCCAAAAACGCGAGCCCATAATAATGCCTAAGTCGTTAACTCTAGATCTGGAAACGAGAACTAGCGTCCTCCACCAAATAGACACACCACCATCGCCAAGCCACCACCACTAAGAAGAACCAACGAACTGAAAGGATGAACTGAAAATAGGGTGGCAAAGCCACCGCACTAAAAGCTTCCCATAATCCACCAAATAATACGAAGTGCACTTTAGTAGCCACCGAAACTCAAAGCACGCCTCATTTCAAGGGCCAAAGAAAAAGAAAAAGAAAATAAAGAAGGTGGGGCTAAGAAAGAAGGAGAAGGGATTAGAGAAGAAGGAAATGGGGTTGCCACCGACCCCATCCGGCAGGAAGGGTCATCAACTAATTAGTAAGATTGGATTTGGGGATTCTTGACTTTGGGAGTAAGGGAGCGGCGCTAGGGTTCTCTCGTTATTGGCACCTTGTTTATATGGCAATATATAATGTTGATAAATACTTGCAAATTTGTAGGTTTTTCATGACATGGGTTAAATTACTTAGATTAATGTGTTCGTTTTTGCACTCATGACACACCCTGACCTAGAATGTCAACTAAGACTCTGAATCAAGTTATGCTGGGCGACACCAAGAAGGTGACGAAGCCATAAGTGTAGTGATGTAGAAAATGTGAATAAATTTAAACCTAAAAGTGCCTAAATACAAGAGTGCACTGTGAGCGGGAATGAACCCAATTCACACGTGATGACAGAGCATAAGTACAGTACAGTAAAATAGGGTGAGAATTATACCATCGATGATAATCGTCTGCACCAAGATTTGCCAATAATCCTCGTCGGTACAAAAACTCTGCAACTAACACCTAGAGGGGCGAAAAACAAGGATGAGTAGGCCTGAAAATAAAGTTTTAATAAATACCTTTTGAAAGTGTTATAACCCCTCGTTGTAAAACCCGTATAGTTTCCAGAAAATAATACTACATAAGTACGAAAACGAATGCATGAGTGCAATGAAAATATAAGTGTGTTATGCCTCAATATCTTAGCAATACTAAGTGTAAGCCAGGTGTGAAACCAATACAAAATAGTATGCCAGTCGGAGTCACCTAACGTGACCTGTACAAATGGACCTGTAGCTCATCAATCTAGGCTAGCACACGAGTCAGAGTCACCTAGTGTGACATGTACGACATGCTGGGTATAAATATGTACGCTCAAGTGCTACAATCACGTGAAGGCTATGCAATAATTCGCGGGTCGCTTATGAGTCGAAACCACCTATTATGGTTTGTACGACAGGCTGACAACAGACTTAGATCCCAGGTGAGTGTGCGGTGCGGGAGATAAACAATCATGTGAAGGCTGGCCCTAGCCCCGGGTAAGAGCACTAATACCAGGGTGCAGCCATAATGAGCTCTAAATAAATGTGTGCATACCAATGTAATACAACCCATTCAATAACATAATACTCACTTGAAGCTTACCTGAGCCTTCGCAACAATGCAAAATTTAAAATGTAACTTATTTACGACATGGCAAGCAAAGCATAGTTCCACATAAAAATGCTTTTGGAGATTGTGTGTGTGTGTGTGTGTGTGTATATATAAAACAAATGTTCACTCACCTGAGGTCCGCGCTACAACTCCCAATCATGAATATCGAGGCATCACGAACGATCATCACCTAGAACAAATATTCAGTTACATCTCAGAATTCTTATCGATAGAATACGTAACTTACATAAAACACATCCCCAAAGACGTTCTAGAATGATTTGAGACCCATTGACCAAAAGTCAACCGTCGGTCAAAGATCGATGGTAGGGTCCACAACCCTATGTAACTCGATCCGGAAGATCCACATCACATATTTCCGATCCTTAACTTCCAAAGATCCACATTATGCTTCTAAAACATCATACTAAAGTTTCATTACGATCCAACGGTCGGATCTCTGACAATTGTAAATTTAAATGGCAGTAAACATTTTATTTTACGAACTTAGGAATCCAATTCGGGAAGATCCACACGTCGGATTACCGATCCATTAGTTCCTATTGTCCTCAATTATTATGAATAATAACCTACTAAATTTTGGTGATGATCCAATCTTTGGATCGTTGATTCAAATAAGGATCAAGTGGCGGACCTTAGCGAAATTGTACCCAAAGAATGGAATTTCGTTAATCGGAATTCACCTATGCAATTGGAGTATTAGACTTAGCTTAGGAAGGTCAGGTGGGGTCTCGGCCCACTGGCTTCCGCCACGCGCCACCGCACACGGTGGTCGACCGTCTCGACTCGCCAAAAAAATCAACTATTTCTAAAAATTCTCAAATTTCAATAAAATGAAGATCTCAATAAGTAGAGTAAGTTTCATACCTGCGGCCAAGTCCAATTTTACTAGAAAAGCCTCAAATCGCCACGAACCCGTCAGAAACCTTAGAAATGAGTGGTTTTGATTCGACTCCAAACAAGTTCCGACACCCCAGCCAATGCATGGGCTTTGTTCCTGAGGTTGAGGAGATTCTATTGGTGGTGATGGTTGGTTGAGTTTGCTTCAGGAATGGCGGTTGCCGCCATAAGACCCGTCGCACCCACCGGTGCCATTCTCCACAAAATAAAACCAAATCTTGTTGAGTTTGGGGTGGAATTCATAGCGAGGATGTCGTAGTGATGTTTACATGTGATGGTTGGCCGTGAAAAGCTAGGAAAACGCCGTGAAAGGCGTCGGAAAAGCCGCGGAACATCGAGTCGCGACCTGGAAACGGGTCGGGGGTCCGATCGGCTACCCCCCTCAACTCTCTCATTTCCCTTCCTTTTTCTCCTCTCCCATTGGTTCTCTCATTTTCTCCCTTTCCAAATTGGTCATGTTCCCCCCTTCCTTTCTCTCCTTTATCTTCCATCTCCACCGCCCATCTTACATGGCTTTCCAGATTTTGCTCCAAAAATCTGGAGCATTCCAGAAAATAATAAATTCACAATTTTACCCTCAACTTCATTCATTAATAACTCCTTCGTTATAACTCCAAATTACATTCTGTTTGCATCCATGTGTTTGTAGCGACGAGTACTACGAGGATACACCAAGAAAATGGATCTTACATGACTCGACAAGGTAGTCAACAAAAGTCAATGCATTTGCCTCGAAGGGCATTTTCAAAATTTCACATTTTAAAATTATAAAAACTGTAGTTTTTGGGGATGGGTCAGTACAACTCATATCTAAACCTTCTTCTTATTGTAAAGTAGAGTAGTTTAGAATACTGTCTAATTGATCGAGAAAATAGCATGTTTTTAAATAAAGGATCAATTTCATTGAAGATGGAAGACGAATAATACAACGAAGCACCAAACGTGAGTCAAAGAGAAGCCAACAAACTAGCTATCACGACCCTCAAATATCAAATTAGGAATAAAGGTGGGAGGTTCCTCAAACCAAGAGCAAAAATTGTGAATACAATGTGTAACAAACAAGGCAATGAGAAACACCATTGGCTTGGTAGTGGACATGAGTAAAAGTATCCGCCGATGCATCAAATACACCAACCAAAGAAATGTTTGTAGAAGAAAGATTTGGATAAGAATTTTAAACAGTTCAATTTCAAACGGACTAGCAAGATCATAGTTTTCAAAGTAGAATGATATTTTCCCACATCCTACATTTCTTGTAGGTTCAAATTTCCTACCCTAAGGATATGTAATTAGATTTATTAATAGGATGGTCCAATTTCTAAAATAATAAGTCACTTTCTTGAACATCAACCCTCCGTCCAAACAAAATGAGAGGAGGAATATTTGAGAGGGATAATGACCTAAGCAAGCTTATGTTGGTTGGTGGAGCTACCCTCAACCTGTAGTTGTTGAAGAGTAACTTGTATATATTTGCTGAATTTAAAAGAAACAAATAGAACAAAGGAATTATTTGTGTAATATTTTAAAGAATGAAACAAATGTTGGTTTGGACTAGGAAGTTGTACTTGCTATTTATTGGTAACCATGTCTTTTTTATTTCTTACCTAGTGTCCATATTTTAGACAATAAGAGAGTTACTTTCCCAAATGGTCAAATGAAAGAGGGATACGACCTAATCTTATAGACAATGAACCAAAAAAGTGGGTGGTTGATTGCCTTAATAACTAGGGCATACTTTTGCGTATTACGTTCAATCTTTTTTTGTTTCTTAGAGTAGTTTAGAGTAGAAATATAATTGTATTAAAAAAAATAAAAATAAAAAGAGAATTTTGGACGACGAAGTTGAATCGAACCTAAAGCAGTTCCTAACAAAAAGATTATTAGTGTTAATTAATCACCATCAAATAATTTAGAAGGCATCTATCTAGAGGTCAAGATTACAACGGATAAAAGTGTCCATCTTCCTCTCTAAACTCAATTGACCTAAGCAGTTAGCCCGTCGGTGCACAATTTAAGCTTTCCAAAATGACCTTACTAGTAGTTGTAATTTCATGGTAATAGAACACTCGGAACATTTGGAAACAAGTATAAAGTATGAGATTCCTTTCTCAATTCATTTTTCTTCACACAAGCGACACTGAAGGAAGGAAAAATCGAACAAAGGACCTTATGTGTAGGTCATGTAGAGATAAATGTCCTTAACTACTCGAGCTACATATCGCTTACTTACCCCATTTTTTAAGTTTTTCACTATAATTAGGGCGAGCGGGGAGATTTCGAAATTATTATAATAATTTAGAGTAGGGAAGAGTTTCGAACCCCAGATGCATGGTTAGAAACGCAACACTCTATCCACTAGGATATTAGAGGATTCTTTTAAGGACATTGGAAGTTTTCAAGATTATCCAAACTTTTCTCAGAAGCTTTCACAGAAAAGCTTCTTGTTGTTAACCTGAAGTGGTGATCCATGGTAGTTCTTATTGTTTATTTTTCAATTGGGCCGTGGATGAGTGATGAGATGGCCAACTTCCCACTTTAACGAAAAATTTAGTTTCAAGTTTGCCTGCTAATGTTTGTGGTTCTTCACTTTAGTCCGCATCCTCCTTTTTAGGAATTAGGAGATGATTTTAAAAAGAAGTTTTCAATTTTCATACAAAATTTTTGGAATTGAATTGAATTGGATCACAATTTTCTAAATTACAATATTTATAATTTTCAAAGTCAGAGTTAATTAAAAAAAAACTTGAAATATAATGTGGAATTTCATATAATTTACAAGTTTTTGAATACTCTCGAACTTGATATATATTTATCTATATTTATTCTTTTTAACATACAAGTGTATGACAACGAACACAATGTATATCGTAAAATGTATTAACTAACAATAAAATACAAAAGTTGATTACAAAGTAAATAATTTTAGTAAATAACTATAATATCGACAAAAAAAATAAAAAAGAAGAAGAAAGAAGTAAATGACCATAATAATTTGGAATTTTCAGAGTTTTTTTAATCAAAATAAATTTATTCCAATTTCTATTCTGGTTTTTCAAATTTTCAGATTAGAAATTTTTGTGTTCAGATTTTTTTGTTTTTGGTCAAATGATAGATTGATTAGATTAGATGTTAGATTAGGAAGCTGACAGAATTCAAACGCACGCCATAGTGTAAGAACAATACTCATCTCCACTACTACTGTAGTAGATGATCACTTGCTTTTTAGTGCGGAGCTGACAAGTCAATTTGCCGATGCTGATTACGGGCTTTGTTTTGTGGCCCAAATAAATGCACAGTTTCATGGCCCTAAAAAAGTATTTTTAATTTTGGGCCGTAAATGAATTCATGAGTCCTAAAATTATATTACGAAAATACCACAACCTTCAAGATTCTTTCGTTCACTCCCACAGTTCTGAGATATTTCAAAGGCTTCCGTCAGAGCGACAGAAGGATGTTAGATTGGCTCAATCCGCAGAGTAGAGAACGCAGAATAAGGATTGTTAATTTGGGTCAATCGGGAAGCTTTTGATTTCTGGGTTTCGGGTTTTTGGAATCTGGGTCCTGCAGTTTTTGTTGATTTCAGTTACGCCGAGCCCTCAGGTGCAAGTATCTGATCTCCGAAGTCCTGGCGTTGTAGATGATTGTCATCCAAAGAGAAAGGATATAATTTCGGATGCAGAAATCGACCCATCAATCAGGTACTTATAAGGAGGACGAATTAACTACCGATTTCTGGATAAAGTACTTTTGATTATGGTAATTAATGAGATAATTTTGATTTTTCTGTTTAGGGTTCCCTTGATCGCATTGAAATGTTCGTGTAATGTTCGTTGAACTCCCTCGTCCGGGTAATATCGAATCGTATTGAATTCTGCGTGGTTTGGGTTTTTTGGGTGTGCTCTGTTTGGATGCTCGGAAAATTAGGTGGGAATTGGAAATTCAGTTTGGAACTGAGGATTTGGAGTTATTTTCTATGTGGGGTTATGAGTTTGAAGATTTTCGGCTTAGTTTTGGCTAAGAAAGAATTAGAGTGTTACTTATTGAGTTGAGTTAGGAGGATTGCGGTCTCCGAAATTAGGAAGGGTTAGTGCTATTGTAATGGCACTTGCATTTGTTTTGAACCTACGAAATATTTGGCCCTTTTCGGTACTGAAATCGGATGACTTGACAATATCGAATGAGTTAGTGCGCAAACTCCGAATACCTGAACGCACGAAACAGTTTGTTTACGCGGTAAGGGAGCCTGAAACTCAATCTGTAATATACGTACTTTCTGCTCAAAGTTTATCAGAGTGGTCAGCATCGGATGTTGATTGTCTAATTAGGGAGATTAGACCTGATGCTGTCGTTGCCCAGGTGGGTCATTCAACTCTGACTGAAATTCAATCAGAAGAAAGTGTCTTGAGTGATGGTTTTGACTACTCATTTCCCACTTCATCGTTAGGAGTTCTCAAACGATGTTTTTTGGAGAAGGTTAATAAGGAGAGGTATGAAGATATTGCAGGAAACTTGGTTTTACAAAAGATTTTTGGGGTTGGTTTTCATGGACATTTTTTGGCAGCCAAGAGGGTGGCTCAGGAGGTTGGATCATCATTCTTGGTGCTTGAATTGCCATTTGTAAAAAGTTCTGGTGTGGAGAATTCCCCGGGTGAACTTGAAACAGTGAGCAAGTTCCAAGGTTTAGTTAGTAGTTTGGTTCCACAGAAAGTGGGTTCAGTTGCTTCGTCGAGTTCGAGGAGGCTATACATAACCAATGAAATACAGTCACAGATGGTTAAGTTATTATCCCCATCTATTGATTTATCAATATCGAGGCTAAATCCATCAACTTCTGTTTCTGTGGTGGCGCCTAAAGAAATCCAGCTACAATCCAATTATGAGGCCCCACAGTTTGCTCAGTCAATTTATCCATTTCTTTTGGATCTACATAATATCTTTTCTGATCTCCCAGCAATGGGAAAGGCTTTAGCTTATGCGCAGAAGATGTTTTACGATGTGAACGGAGGTGAAGCTGTAGATACCAGTGTTATGTCTGAAGTCTATGCCTTTCGGATTGCAGTCGAGGGGCTGAGAATTTCTCTGAATAATGCTGGTCGGCTTCCCTTTAATAAAATAAGGGATTCGAATTTAAATAAGGTTGAGTTTTCTGATCTTCCAGTTGAGGACAAGTCACATGCTCTGCTGGTAGAGGCTCTTCGTGGCCAAACAAAGAAGTTCAAGACCATAGTGGCAGTAGTGGATGCTAGTGGCTTAGCAGGTCTTAGAAAACACTGGAACACTCCTGTCCCTTTAGAGGTCAAGGATATGGTCGGAGAGCTTGTTAATAATTGCGAAGGTGAGGGGGAAATGTCAAATGACACTGACAGGAAACGACTACTAACTGATAAACCATTGGTGGCAGTAGGGGCCGGGGCAACAGCAGTTTTAGGAGCATCTTCACTCTCTAAGGCCGCGACACTCAAAGTTCCTGCTTCAACTTTGATGAAAGTGGTGACGTTTAAAGTCCCAGCTTCACTCAAACTCTTTCTAAGTCAAACCCATAAGACATTGGGATTTGCTCTTAGTAAAACTCTTGGCCCCTCAAATGTGGTGGCTCCAGGTGTCAAATCAACAACTATACTGAAAGCAACTGCTTCTGCTGAGAAGATCCGAGCCGCTGCCCATAGTGTTATAGCTGCTGCGGAGAAGACTAGCTTTTCAGCCATGAGAACAGCATTCTATCAAATAATGAGGAAACGGCATATCCAGAAAATTGGTGTCCTACCATGGGCTACATTTGGATGTAGTATTGCAACTTGTGCCGGTCTGGTTGCATATGGAGATGGGATTGAATGTGCTGCTGAATCACTACCTGCAGCTCCATCAATCGCCAGTTTGGGTCGCGGAATTCAAAGTTTACACCTCGCATCTCAGGAAGTGGCACGGAGAGATAGCACAAGCTTACAAAAATCTATTGAATCCCTCATGTACAGGTTGAAGAAAGTCAGAACTCAGTAGTAAGAATGCAATTCTTATCTGATTTGTATACTAGTCGTTGCCGTTTACAACAATCTTTATAGAAAACCGAAAGAGACTGTCTAGAGCAGGGGTTATTTGTATCATCATTTGTGTTTTTCCTTGTTTTGTATTGGGAATCTGTTTCTAGAAGTAGATTGCCTATACACAAATTTTGCAGGAATTTTTTTGTGTTTTATGTTAAGTATTGAGAGTTCTTTGAGTGGAGTTAGCTAAAAAAAAGAATGACAATGAATACATTTATATGCAAACAATGATTTGTCTCTATCTAGATTTGAGTAATGTCTTACTATAACAGTATAAACATTTCACACATGGAAACTCCATATGCTTCTACAATATATCGCGCTCCTCTCCAATACAGGCACAAGATGAATTTAGCCATATGTTGCGTGAGGCAACTCCGGTAACCAATGGGCTTGCAAGCAACTTACATACGTAGAGTGTGCTTGTTTGTTTGTATTTTTAAGATCGTTTTAATGACTAGGATTCTGATTAAGTTTTGACAATTTCTTTTCAAACTTGCTGTCTTACCCTCACACAGTTTCCATTCCATTCTTCTCCCACCCTCGCTTGTCATGGTTGTCAATGCTCACAAACCTAGCACTCACTTCTCTCTCACACGCATTCGTACTTAGATTTGATGGCAACTTATATGTATTGTCCTATATAACATATATTAACAAGTGTAAAAAAATTCTGAACATTTAATTTGGGGAAAAACAATAGTAAGAGCTGGTCTTTGTGTCCCAAACTAAAAGTGGAATAACCTTAGAGGGAGTTTGAAAATGCGTCCAATCCGTCAAAGAATTAGTGGCTTTCACTCTGATGTTGATTGGGATCTCAGAGAGACCGAAATGGATTCTAATGACATTGACCGAAATTTCTCAATCAAGGTGAGCTTTACTCTGCCTTTGGCTTTATTATTCATTGTTTTGTGCCTGTTTCTCTTTGTTTTAGTGTTTTTAGCTCTGTTATCGTTTCTGTATAAATACATTTCTCAATTCTTATATAGTGTCTGGTCGTTGTTAGGGAAGCAGGTGCAGTTCATGTACAAACAAAGGTGAAGGCTGTGTACATGTTGGGATACTATCCCCAAAAAAGGTAGGTAAGGGATTTTTCGTTTTGAGTAGAACAAATCCATACAATGTAGTTCATTTCGGTTTCTTTTCAACATGCAGCTCATCATTGAAGACAGACATTATTCTCATGGGTTTATGCATTTGTATCTCAACATTTTGTGTCCAAAAAATTCATATCTTCACCACCTTCACGAAGATGCTCACTCATGATTTGTATCTAAACTTTATTTTATTATTATTATTTTATAGTAAGGTCAAATCGAGATTAAATACTAAATTGTACCCCGATGCACCTTATTAGTCGTAAAGTTAGCAAATGATTGAAAGTCTCACCTTTTGTTGGCCGTTGGCCCCATTCCCATTCAATCCACACAACAAAATTCAATTCAAATCCCACCAATAAACTCCAACGCCGTTGGCGGTGGGATTTAGAAAAATTGTGGAAAAATCTTCACAAGTAAATTAATACAAGAATGATTACTTAATTTAATATCCTTGACTCGTGGTATGTTTTTTTATAGATTGATCAATTTACTCAGTTGTTGCGAAGGTGATGAGTGGTTGCTTGTGGCAGAATATATGCCCAATGAAACACTTGTAAAACATCTTTTTCATTGCAAGGCTTACTCCTTATACGTATACGAGGTTTTTGGTTACTATCTATCTTGTATTCATATTTTAATTGTTGGATATCGGATCCGCTTGGTCTTATAATTGCCTCTGCTTAATAGTTTTACTTTGTCTCACAGATCATTTAACTTTGGGTTCTCATTCGGAAAGGACATACTAGGATATTAGGCATCACATCATCTGGCATTTACTTCTCCTGAATTTTTTGAGGCCTGGTAAGTACATCATGGAGAAAAAAGCGGCGTGTTCGAATTTATGATTTACTTGACAAACATCCTTTAAGTATGCAGTTCAGCAAATATTATACACCGCACATCCCATGTATTGCAGGGAGAGTAACACCAGACAGTGTAATACACAGCTTTGGGACTCTCTTGGTTGATCTTCTCAGCGGAAAGCATATTCCCGCTAGCCATGCAAGTGATTGTTCGAGTGATGGAACAGCGGAAAGCATATTACCGGCGTGCATTTACCGTTTGAGAAACTTGCAAGAACTTATTAATCAAGTTACAGAGAGAAAAGCTGACAGATAGTTCAATCAAGATTTGATAAATTAACATTGAGAAATATCGCCGAATTGGTCTTCCCACATCTTCGTTAAAAACCAAATCCTGACGAGAAATCGGACCCCTCAAAATACAACCATTAATTATTATATATACTCATTACCATAGCCTAACAAATTCATTATGAAAATCGTGTTTGCATTAGATAAACTGGCAATCAGCGTACACGCTCTGCATGTGCAACTATGTTTGCTTGTCATTTTATTACAAATTATCACGGGTAGGGACTAGGGGTGGGCAAATAGGTAGAGGACCAGCGGGTTGGGGCGGGTAATCATGGTTTCGGAGGGTACGGGGCGAGTCTAATTTTTTTTAATAGAAACGAGATGGGGCGGGGCAGGTCTAAATCTTTAGACTCACAGGGCTTGGGACCGGTCCATTTCTATAATGCAATGGATGGGCACTGTTGGGGAATATAAACCCACCTATTTGAATGAATGGATGGGCCCATTCCTATAATAATAATACAATGAAATTGGGCCCGTGTCTACAACAATAATACAAAATGAAATTAAACGAAAGAAATTTAATTGGCAACTTCTTCTAGGCCCTCTTTCTCTCTCATTTTGAAACCTTCCCAGGCTTCTAAAGCCTTCTCCTTTCTTTGATTCCAAACCGAAACCCACCAAGTTCATACGTCTCTCTCATTACTCTCTCATTACTGTCTATCTTTACTCATATTTTAATTGTTGGATATAAGATCCATTTGGTCTTAAAATTGCCTCTGCTTAATAGTTTCACTTTGTCTCACTGATCATTTAACCTTGGCTTTTCTTTTGGAAAGGACATACTAGGATATTAGGCATCACATTTATTTTCGAACTTCCAAAATATAAATTACGCTCGTCTGGTATAATTTATCACTTCTTTTCCCTGAATTCCATCGTCACCTAATATTGCTTAAGAGGTGTTGGTGTGGGGATCTACATTGAGATAATGGTTGCAGGGTTTTTACTGCATCCCCCCTTTTGGGTGTTAGAAACATTTGCTGATAATCATTTTTGTTTATAGCACAGGTTCACGTTTGACAACTACGTGGTCTTATTTCAGTTATAGCATCTTCTCGAATTTTGCTAATTATCTTGTCAGTTGCATGGATGTTTCCGCTAATGAGTACTGTGCTAGTGTTATGTGGAATATAACTTTATTACCTTCTTGAATCTTCAATGAATGTGCAGCCTATGAAATGGGTAATTCGATTAAGGGTTGTGTTACATCTTGCACAGGCTCTAGAATACTGCACAAGTAGGGCGTGCACTTTATCAAGACCTTAATGCTTACAGAATTTTGTTCCATCTTTTTGGTATCCTTTTACTAAGTACTTTCTGATTGTATTTGTTTATTTTATATATTATAATTTGCAGGTTGGCAATCCTAGAATATACACCTTTGGCCTGATGAAAAATAGTAGAGATGGGGAAGAGTTATGGTACAAATCTGGCATTTACTTCTCTTGAATATTTTGAGGACTGGCGAGTACATCATGGGAAAAAAAAACAGCGGTTGAATTTATGATTTACTTGACAAACATCCTTTAAGTATGCAGATCAGCAAACGTTATACACTGCACATCCCTTGTATTGCAAGGAAAGTAACACCAGAAAGTTTAATACACAGCTTTGGGAGACTCTTGATTGATCTTCTCATCAGAAAGCATATTCCTCCTAGCCATGTAAGTGACTGTTCGAGTGGTGAGCAGGGGAAAAAGAAAAACCATTTGTGGGAAAAGATAAATGGGGAAACTCTTATAAGGATCTAACAATTATTTGTGAGGTAAGACGATGAGTCATTAAACTGATTGAATTGTAGCATTTGAAGTATTTGGACCTTTGGGATATTAACTTCATTGGGAGCAAAATTCCATATTTCATTGCTTCTCTTAAGTTTAAGATATCTTAATCTCTCTTATGCTTCTTTTGGTGGTCAACTTCCAAGTCAAGTTGGAAAACTTAACACTGTTGTATATTATGATCTTACAGGTGATGACATTACGAATGCTGAAAATCACAATTCATGGCTTCCTCGTATTTCTTATTTAACATATTTGGACTTGAGTTGGAGCAATCTCATTAATGGTTATGAATGGCTGGAAGCAACTAATAAACTCCAGATCTTAGGAACTTGGCATTGGCTGAATGCAGTCTTCCTTCTCTGATTACCATAAATTCTTCTAAATCTCTTGTTCGTGTTGTCCTCTCTGAAAACCAATTAAAACATGAGCTCTCTTGCATATCTAGATCTCTCTTTTATTTAACTAACCAATTTGAAGAGGGATTTCAGAAAGTCATTTCTGGTGACTCTCTAGATTAAGACGTCTGTTTTTCTCCTCCAACTCACTAGCCTTAAGCTTTGGTTCTAATTGGATTCCTCCTTTCTAATTGCTTTACATAAATTTGACGAGATTTTGACACCCTTTTGGAAAATACATGTGAATTTGTTCTCTCCAGGGTTGAAAGATGGTTTTCGTGTTTTTTAGCCTGATCCAAATAACGTGAATTACGAGTACAAAACAGGCTTCTAAAACATAAACGGGTCAACACACTCAATGCGGATTTGTGTTGATTGTTACTACAGTCTTTGCAGATATTATCAATGTTTTGGAGAGATGAGTCATCGTCATATTACTAACCACTTGCAAAAAAGTAGCTGGTCCACTCACACATGTTCCATGCTTGACCATTTGAGTCAAGACAACCCAGTGATGTTGATAATTGATCGAGAAAAAGCCACTACTGACCAGTACCTCTGGTGTGAACTCTGTGTTTGCCTTGCCCACAATTGATCCTCCTTTCCCATTGCTTTATTATCTCGGGTGATTCAATTAACACGTTCATTTTTATCACTCACACGCTCCTCTTAATTTTCAGTAGTTGGATCGAATAAATTAAAGAAGAACATAAGACATAAATTAACAAGAGGTGTGGAAGATGTAAATTTGGTTGGGTGAATAGCAACATCCTTTTATCTTCTCACACACTTCTTTTTATTTTTATTTATCTGATTGAATAAATAAAATAGAGATCAATGACAAAATTAAATAGGTGTGCTTGAAGCTGAGTTTTTTGTAGACTTGGATGCTCTTTAACACGATTGTTGCGTGTTGAAATCCCGGGCCACTTGTGTGGTGGGAAGTCAAGTCACACGTAAGAATAATGCATGTGTCGCTTTTACCTGTTTCTTCCACACGTCTGGACTTGTGGAGTGTTCTGTTTGCATTCCTCCTTTCCAGTTGGATTCCATGTATTTCTTCCACTTGTGGAGTTGTAATGATATTGACTGATTGAAACCCATTTCACCCGACTTTCTTTTTCATTACCCAACATTCTTTTTCATACCTTGGCATTGGAGAAGCTAGAAGGTGCAGTAATCCGTCAAAGTCAAGTGAACAAGTGGCCACTTGAGTTGTTAGTTTTCAAATCATTTTCATTAGTTTTTATTGTATATCAAAACCACAATTTTCAAAAGTAATGCAATGAACTTGGGATGAAAGTTAGTCCCTTTGAAAGCAAGACAGTCAATGCACGCTTCAGTAGGTGGAATGTTATGGTCAAAAAGATAAATATTATTTGAATAAGTGGTTGGTGCAAAATCGTGGGGCTTGAGTTTGGGGCTACATCTAGCGTTTCTAATTCGTGCAATATTCTAATCTAATCTAAACGATGGGGAGGGGGATTCGAACTTTGGGAGCATGTTCAAGGGAAGTATACTACTTTAGCCAACTTGGCTACATCTAGGTATGTTGGGGCAACAAATGGCTTGAACTAGGGACATTTGTCAGATTTTGTATGAGACTGACTGTGTCTAGTTGCTTTTCTTGCGAACAGGGTGATTCAATGGACACTCGAGAATTGTCTTAGGGCACCCAAGAACGGTTTATGAACAACTAAGAATTTGTCTTCATAGTCGGAGGTCCACAGAATCACCCTTGTGCAAAAGCATAATCTGGGCCAGCCATAGGGGATAATTCGAACGGTCAAGCTTGATATTAACGACACTAGTCATTGCAGAAGAGAATGAGGTGATGGAAGTATGAGCAGCGGGAGGTGGGAAAAATTGGTTTGAGTGGTGGAGTTGGTGTTGTTGTTTTTAGCCATGGAAGCGACGATGGTTTGGAAAAAATTGGATCGTTTGTCGTTAGACTGTAGGGCTCAATACCATGTAAAACTTTAGAACACTAGGGTTTTCAACTCAGTTGCACACCCATATAATGATGGATTGCCGTATATTTATACACATCAATTTCAGATTACAAGTAGGTTTTTGAATACCCTATTTATACAGAGATCTTTGAATTCAAAAAGTACAAAATCACAACAAACTTATCCTTGAGCTATTCAAACTAAAACCAGACCTAGCAATCTTATCCTTTGAAGAGTTTGTTTCGGAGCTGAGTTTTTGATAAGATTGACTCGGTTTAACATAAAGATGGTTTTCGTGATTTTTAGCCTGGTCCAAATATCATGAATTACGAGTATAAAACAAGCTTCTAAAACATAAATGGATCAAACACTCAACGCAGATTTGTGTTGATTGTTGCAATTTTTGCAGATGTTATCAATGTTTAGGAGAGATGAGTCATCAACGTGTTACTAAACACTTGCAGAAAGTCGCTGGTCTACTCACACATGTTATCAATGTTTAAGGCGTTTGTTTTTCTCCTCCAACTCACTAGCCTTAAGCTTTGGTTCTAATTGGATTCCTCCTTTCTAATTGCTTTACATAAATTTGAGGAGATTTTGACACCCTTTTGGAAAATACATGTGAATTTGTTCTCTCCAGGGGTTGAAAGATGGTTTTCATTTTTTTTAGTCTGATCCAAACAACGTGAATTACGAGTACAAGACAGGCTTCTAAAACATAAACGGATCAAACACTCAATGCGGATTTGTGTTGATTGTTGCTACAGTCTTTGCATATATTATCAACGTTTTGGAGAGATGAGTCATCGTCATATTACTAACCACTTGCAGAAAAGTAGCTGGTCCACTCACACATGTTCCATGCTTGACCATTTGAGTCAAGACAACCCAGTGATGTTGATAATTGATCGAGAAAAAGCCACTACTGATTGGTACCTCTGGTGTGAACTCTGTGTTTGCCTTGCCTACAATTAATCCTCCTTTCCCATTGCTTTATTATCTCGGGTGATTCAATTCACACGTTCATTTTTATCACTCACACGCTCCTCTTAATTTTCAGTAGTTGGATCGAATAAATTAAAGAAGAACATAAGACATAAATTAACAAGAGGTGTGGAAGATGTAAATTTGGTTGGGTGAATAGCAACATCCTTTTATCTTCTCACACTTCTTTTTCTTTTTATTTGTCTGGTTGAATAAATAAAATAGAGATCAATGACAAAATTAAATAGGTGTGCTTGAAGCTTAGTTTTTTGTAGACTTGGATGCTCTTTAACTCGATTGTTGTGTGTTGAACTACCGGGCCACTAGTGTGGTGGGAAGTCAAGTCACGCGTAAGAATAATACATGTGTCGCTTTTACCTGTTTCTTCCACACGTCTGGACTTGTGGAGTGTTCTGATTGCATTCCTCCTTTCCAGTTGGATTCCATGTATTTCTTCCACTTGTGGAGTTTTAATGATATTGACTGATTGAAACCCATTTCACCCGACTTTCTTTTTCATTACCCAACTTTCTTTTTCATACCTTGGCATTGGAGAAGCTAGAAGGTGCAGTAATACGTCAAAGTCAAGTGAACAAGTGGCCACTCGAGTTGTTTGTAAGAGGCAACTTTATATATGTATATATGTACACTTGTAGTGTTGCAATCTTCTTCCAAATTTCCAATAACATAGCCTAAATACTTTTTCTTCTTCATTGTTGTTGAGATGCGGGGCGAGGGCGAGGGAATTAGGTGCTTCAAACTATTTCATGCTTCAATATTTGCTGTGCTAATTTTGTTACAATGTTGCAACCATTCCCTATCCCTTGATTTCAATAATATTTCTTCTGGAGTAGTTGGCCACTGGGATATTGCTAAGGTGCCCAAGGTGATCAGGTGCATACAGAGAGAAAAGGAAGCACTCCTTGCTTTCAAACGAGACGTCGTGGATAGCAAAAATCGCCTCTCTTCGTGGGGAAGCGAAGCCCAAAAACAAGATTGTTGTGCATCATGGGAAGGAGTCTACTGCGACAAATATACCGGCCACGTTGTCAAACTTGATTTACAAGGAAGATTTTCTCTTGGTGGTCGATTATCAAGTCAGGTTGGAAACCTTACCCACTTGCAATATCTCGATCTCAGCCTCAATGACTTTGCTAGTGTTGAAAATCTTAATTCATGGCTCCCTCGCCTTTCATCGTTAACCTATTTGGATCTCAGTTGGAGCAATCTCAGTAATTCTTATGACTGGCTGGAAGCAATTAATATGCTCCCTAAACTGACAAACTTGTCATTGTATCACTGTGGTCTTTCTGCTCCTCTCATTCATTCCAGTACTCTTTTTAACATAAATTCTTCAAAATCTCTTGCTCATGTTGACCTCATTTCCAACCAACTTACTTCTTCAATATTTGTATGGTTGTCAAACTACAATGCCAGCCTTGTTCATCTTGACCTCTTTGACAACCAATTAGTTGGTTCAATTCCCCATGTTTTAGGAAACATGAGCTCTCTTGTTCATCTTGACCTCTCTGTAAACCAACTAGTTGGTTCAATTCCCCATGTTTTAGGAAACATGAGCTCTCTTGTTCATCTTGACCTCTCTGTAAACCAACTAGTTGGTTCAATTCCCCATGTTTTAGGAAACATGAGCTCTCTTGTTCATCTTGGCCTCTCTTACAACCAATTAGTTGGTTCAATTCCCCATGTTTTAGGAAACTTGAGCTTTCTTGCCATTCTTGATCTCTCTGGCAACCAAATTGAAGGAGGGATTCCGCAATCTTTTTCCAAGTTATGTAATCTGCAAGAATTGGACCTTTTTAACAACATTCTGAGTGGACAGCTTTCCTGGTTGCTTCAAATATCAATGTCTGCATGCCCTGATCAGAACTCATTAGAGACTTTGCACCTTGGAATGAATGCTCTGGAAGGGGTGGTTTCAGAAAGCCATTTCTCCAATCTCTCCAGATTAACAATTTTGGATTTGTCCTCCAACTCACTAGCTTTAAGCTTCAATTCTAATTGGGTTCCTCCCTTCCAATTGAAATTCATAGATTTGGGCTCTTGCAAGATGGGTCCACATTTTCCTAAATGGCTTCAAACTCAGAAAAATTATCGGATTCTTGATATTTCTAATACAGGAATTTCTGATATCCTTCCAAGTTGGCTATGGGAAATGATGTCTCATTATCCAGAGTATATACTTATAGATCTCTCCAACAACCAAATTAGAGGAATAATACCCAATTCAAGATTTGAATTTCCCTCATATTCCTTTACTAGAGTGAATTTGAGTAAGAATCAATTGGAAGGTCCAATCCCTTCATTCCTTTCCAAAGCGACATTGCTCGATCTCTCCAACAATAAGCTTTCAGGGTTAATTTCTTTCTTGTCCCCAGACAAGGTTAGTAATTTAACCTATCTTGATCTCTCAAGCAACAATTTACATGTACAAATTCCTAATTGCTGGACAAATTTTGCAAATCTAGCCATTCTTGATTTGAGTAACAATGCTCTTTTTGGGAAAATTCCTACCACAATAGGCTCTTTATTTTCAATTCAAACATTGAAGCTGAATAAGAATAGATTTGTGGGAGAATTGCCTTCATCTTTGAAGAATTGTACAAGCCTCGTAGTCTTTGATGTTGGAGAAAATAATTTATCAGGGTTAATACCTGAATGGTTAGGGGTTGAACTTCCAAAGTTGGCTATCCTTATCTTCCGTTCTAATCACTTTTATGGAAACATTCCCCTGCAGTTATGTAATCTAAAACAGATTCAAATTCTAGATCTCTCGATAAACCATATCTCTGGAAGTATACCCAAATGCTTCAACAATTTGACTAAATTGACTGAAATAGGAAAGGCAAATCTAACCGTCCATCATGAGTATGGCGGTACCCTCACTATGTTTTTCGGGAACAGGGTTTATGAAGATAAAGCATCCTTGATATGGAAAGGCGTAATGTCCGAATACAAAAGTACTCTGGGGCTTGTAAAGAGTATTCATCTATCGAGCAATCAGTTAACTGGGGAGATTCCTAATGAAATTGCTGATCTTGTTGGGTTAGTTTCTTTAAACCTGTCGAGAAACAATTTAACAGGTCAAATAACTCCAGAGATCGGGAAGTTGCAGTCATTAGATTCGCTTGATTTGTCAAACAACCAAATACATGGTACAATTCCAACAAGTCTCTTTCAAATATCTGGCCTTGGTAAGTTGGACCTGTCAAACAACAACTTGTTTGGAAGAATTCCAATGGGGACTCGGCTCCAAAACTATGAACCCTCTGCTTTTGCTGGGAATCCTCTACTTTGTGGAATTCCACTTCAACAGTTGTGCTCTCCCAAGGAAACAAGTCCAGAGGAGCCACCCGTGTTCAGGGATCAAGTTGAAGACAATGATGGATTTATAACACCGGGATTTTTTGTGAGCTTGGCGCTTGGGTTTGTTGTTGGATTTTGGGGAGTTTGTGGGAGTTTAATGTTCATCAGGTCATGGAGATACACATACTTCAAGTTCTTGAACTGTGTATACGACTGGCTTTATGTGAGGGTGGCGTTGATTAGGCGACGAAGAATTGTTTATGGGTAAATTGTAAGTACTCTTCCACATAACTATAGTGTGATGATATGGCATCATTGCTATCATGATTAATATGAATTTGGTCTGTCTAATTGTCTTTGAATTTGTAACTAATATATGCTGTGGTTTTTCTCAATATTTTCAGCTCGTGCATCTACCGTTCGCAAGCCATGCTCCCCTTCAGCCGGAGAAGGAGATAGAAGAGTGCAATTAGAAGTTATGATTTGGTGAAAGTGTTGTGCTTGATTTAGGGGCGTGTTTGTTTTTGCAATGATGTAATTCAGATTATCTTTGAGGGGTTAATTAGGTCCCTTTAATCCCCTTTTACTTATTGTTATCATTTTATTATTAAATTTTCTTGAGAAACTTGCAGAAACTTATTAATCAAGCAACAAAGAGAAAAGCAGACATATAGTTCAATCAAGATTTGATACATTAACCCTAAGAACATCCCAGCACCGGTCTTTCAATATCTTCGTTAAAAACCAAATCTTGACAAGATTAGATTCGGCCAGTGACCATCTAGTTTTTCTATATGTATAGCTGCGTTGTAATATCCGATCCTTTTTTTTTTAGTTGCTTGCATTTATTATATAAAATCCTGCATCTTCAGTCGTTCATCAGTTATTTTGTTAGTTTGAAACCATGTTCGTTAGCGTCAAATTAAGACCAAGAAACACAATAACTTAGGGCAAATAAATCAAAAGAAGAACCACAACCAAACTAATAATCATGTACGTACAACAAAACAACTGTATTTATGCTTGTCTGGCCTCTCAAAATATAACCATTAGTTATATACACTCATTATCATAGCCTATTAACCAAACATACAATAATTCCACTACACAGCATATTTCATAAATTGACCTTGTGATGCACCAAGGTATTGAAATCCTAGTGGAGAGCCCATCTAAGCTAATAAAAATAAGGAACTTTAACGAAAAACTCTTCGTACTGTTCACTTTGACGGAAAAATCACATTTTTACACTAAAAAGTCAATCTTTGTACTATTCACTTTATCTTTTATTTTGTCCGTATCGTTAAAACTCAAAGTTTTCAAGTCATTTTCATTAGTTTTCATTGTATATCAAAACCACAATTTTCAAAAGTAATGCAATGAACCTGGGATGAAAGTTAGTCCCTTTGAAAGCAAGACAGTCAATGCACGCTTCAATGGGTGGAATGTTATGGTCAAAAAGATAAATATTATTTGAACAAGTGGTTGGTGCAAAATCGTGGGGCTTGAGTTTGGGGCTACATCTAGCGTTTCTAATTCGTGCAATATTCTAATCTAATCCAAACGATGGGGAGGGGGATTTGAACTTTGGGGGGTATGTTCAAGGGGAGCATACTACTTTAGCCAACTTGGCTACACCCAGGTATGTTGGGGCAACAAATGGCTTGAACTAGGGACATTTGTCAGATTTTGTATGAGACTGACTGTGTCTAGTTGCTTTTCTTACGAACAGGGTGATTCAATGGACACTCGAGAATTGTCTTAGGGCACCCAAGAACGGTTTATGAACAACTAAGAATTTGTCTTCATAGTCGGGGGTCCACAGAATCACCCTTGTGCAAAAGCATATGTTTAGAGAGAGGAATATCCAAATTTTGGGGTTCATTGTTGATTGCTAATAGACTCTTCTGCAACTGGAGCTGCAATGGAAAGAAACATGGCAGCAGATGGCTCACCTTGGTCTAGGTTTGCACTTGAGCCTGCATGCATGCTTGACATCCCGCAACTGTTTTAAGTTGATGTCCTTGCAGATGACTTGTCTGATGTCAAGATAATAGTATCGTATATCCAGCAAAGATACTTCTCAGACAGCCCGCCTTTCTGGAACAAAATAACTGACATAAATTTCATTGAGAAGGGGAATGCAATGAAAGGCCTGCACCATCTGTCTTTTTTCCAATTTTTTCCAAAGCAATTCATTGAAAATATCACATGCTAAACCGATCACAATGTTACAATATGTCCACTGATCGCAATGTTATAACTCGAAATGACTCCTTTGTTATTCCATAGTCTGAACTGTTTCTTTGCTGCCATTAGCTCGAAATGACTCCTTTGTTATTCCGTAGTAGACTGGTTCTTCGCCTACAAAGGTAATGAAATTCCAGCCGAAAGCAGACCCACCAACAATATATGTCCCTTGAGTCTGACCATCTTCAGCCCGCTGCTTTTCGCTGGATACACCTGTTGGAAACTTATTTTCTGATGGCTTTGCAAAAGCCCTTGTATCTTGGGGCTTTTCACCTGGGACATTCTTACTTCTTGTTGCCGAAACTGTTTCAGCCGTCATCTGTTTGCATAGTTCCATTAGAAGTTTAACATCTGAAATTTGCAACATAAGCGATAATTAGCAGATCTCATGATCACTAAGCAACATCTCAAGCAATTGGCCCCATCATACAAAGCCTTGAACTCTAAAGTGTCCAAAGGAATCCAAAAACTGGAGAATAGGCAGATATGGTGCTCAAGAAACTCAGAACAAAACCATGTGTCAATATAAGAAGATGAGTGAGACAGATATCTCCTCGTAAAGAAAGGAAAAGGTCAACTGAACGCCACTAACAGTATTCTAGGATTGGGCTGCCACCAATAAAACTATCAGAGACTCAGTTTCAAGGGTGAAACTCGATATAATCATTTACACAAAGATTAATAAACCAAGCACATGAATGAAAGTCAGATGTCATCATAACCACCACATTAATAAACTGCTTATTTTAAGATTAACAAATCAGCTCAGCTTTAGCATACAACTCAAGGGATAACTATTTGTCTGTGAAAAGATGAAAACAAAATCTAAATGAGCTTACATTCTTGAATTTCTTCAGATGACTTGCACGTTCGAAAGTCAGGGGTCCTGAGAACCTTCAAGATGACAAAAAAATAAGTTACTCCATGCATACTTCATATAATGTAGCAAACAAACGAAGCAGTTCAAAACAGCAGGATTTAGACAAATTGATTGAGAGTGATTACATTGACAACCTTGATAGATGAAATCTGCAAACCAAGTGATTACATTGACATACAGATTACACAACGATATAGCATGCATTCAACACATTACACTTGGTCTGCAGCCTCAGATAATCAAACACTATCCGAAATGTAGCACATAAACACTAATTTTGACAGCTTCACTTGATACAAATTAGAAACACCTCAATTCACTTGAAAGCATAAATCACTTGCCTTCATTCTTCACCTAATCCCAAAAATGATTACTAATAGTTCAAATATTACAATTCTGCACCGAAAATATTAAACAACTCAATCATTAGATTCATGACCAACAGCCATTTCCATAAAAAACGTTATTTACACAATTTTTAAATGCATAGCTACTAAGGGCACCTAAAATGTAAGTACAAGGCAGCAGAGTTACAAAGATTATACATTTATTTAATATTTTAAGAAAAGTGAAATCTTTAGAAATGTTAAAGACATGCCAATTATGAATCCAAACAAACCCAAAATCCACAATTCAATACAAAGAAAACCCTCTGATATTAAAATTTAAAAAAAAAATTAAAAAAAAAGAACAATAAAAGGAAAACCCAGATCACAAAAATCTTCAAAATTTACAAGAAATTCACATCAAAATGAAAATTTTGGGAAATGGGTTTTCAACTGTACCTCGAGAAAATGAGGGCGGACCTCTTTGAGGACCGCGCGAATCTTGTCGAGGGTGGATGAGTTGGAGAAATGGGCATCGTTTTCAAGAGGTCTCTTCTTGGACTTGGGAGGAAGAGAAGACGGAGGAGGCTGGGGAGGGAGGACTTCGGCAGAGCTCGGAGGGATTGGGAGGATTTCGGTGGCTGTGGACTCGGCTGGCTTTGGATCTTCTTCCATTAGTGCTGTTTGTCCGCGGAGTTCAGAGTACTATTGGGTTTTAAGTTGCATACAAGCGCGAGTGACAAAGGCTTGTGGTGTGTTTGGCTGTCAGTGTAAGCTTATGCGCTTAAAGCAGGACTACATACAACCGTTACATTACATTAGCATTGTGATTTTTGTACCTGTAACGTAAAGATATATGTAAATTTGTATCTACGTAGCGTTATATTAATTAGCACACCTGCTACACTCGTGTCATGTAAGTTTTTTTTTTAGGGAAAATTAGAATGCCTACATCTTTTCTATAGTTATTAGATTAAACATTCATCCCTTTTAAAGATTTGATTAAAGTGCTTTAATCAATTGTCACCTCAATAATTTTTTATTTATTTAATTTCCATGTCATTAATTTAAATGCATTTATATCAAGGCACAAGGTAGCTTAGCAACTAATTACCTATAATATAGGAATTTAATTTCGAATCCGCTTCTACGCATTAAATGATATTTTTTAATAAAATAAAATAAAAAATTAATTAACTAATTCCTCATTTCCTTATTATCAATATTTAAAAAAGAAATTCTCTTTCTATTAAAAATGTCTCAATAAAAGGTCTTCAATACATATTTTTTTCACGTATAGATATATAAAAAATATACTTAAAACTTATGGTACATTTGAGAACAAAAGTATCGACTTTTGGTACGTTTAGATTTCAAATGCACCGAGAAACCAAATGTACCAAAATTTCAAATGTACCATAAAACCAAATGTACCTATTGTTATGTAACTCTTTTGGTTCATTTAGATTTCAAATATACAGAAAAACCAAATGTACCAAAATTTCAAATTTACCATAAAACCAAATGTGCCCATTGTCAGGTAACCCTTTTGGTATGTTTAGATTCCAAATGTACCAAAAGACCAAATGAACAAAAAATCCCAAATGTACCACAAAACCAAATATCTTTATCAGATAACCCTTTTTGGTATATTTACATCCCAAATGTACCGAGAAATACAAAAAATTAATCCACTGTAAAACTAAATGTGTCCATATTATAGGTAACTAGACATAGCTATATTGTCACATCACGGTCCGGGGCCCACCACATCCCGGCCCCGCTCCACCACCGTAGTACGATATTGTTCGCTTTAGGCCTTACCATTCCCTCACGGTTTTGTTTTTGGGAACTCATGAGTAACTTCCCAGTGGGTCACCCATCATGGGATTGATCTAGCCCCCTTCTCGCTTAACTTCGGAGTTTCTACGGAACCCGAAGCCAGTGAGCTCCCAAAAGGCCTCGTGCTAGGTAGGGATGGGAATATACATTTAAGGATCACTCTCATGGGTGATGTGGGATGTCACAATCCACCCCCCCTTAGGGGCCCGACGTCCTCGTCGGCACACTACGGCCAAGGTTAGGCTCTGATACCAAATTGTCACATCCCGGCCCAGGGCCCACCACATCCCGAGCCCACTTCACCACCGTAGCACGATATTGTCCGCTTTAGGCCTTACCATTCCCTCACGGTTTTGTTTTTGGGAACTCACGAGCAAATTCCCAATGGGTCACCCATCATGGGATTGCTCTAGCCCCTTTCTCGCTTAACTTCGGAGTTCCTATGGAACCCGAAGCCAGTGAGCTCCCAAAAGACCTCGTGCTAGGTAGGGATGGGAATATACATTTAAGGATCACTCCCCTGGGCGATGTGGGATGTCACATATATAATCAAACAAATCTTTATTATGTGTTGGGTCTTCTAAATAATAAAATCTGACAATTTTTTTTTATAAATATTCTACTATATTCACAAAAAAAAAAGTAAAAATTATAACAAACAATAAAAAAATGCATAGAGATGGATAATAAATACATAAATATAGGGATAATAGGAAAAGAAAAAAGAAAAAAGAAAAACAAAATGTCCAGGAGAAGTCGTGAAAAACTAAAATTCTAAACAAAATTGAACGTATGTGAAAAACTGAAATTAATAACCAAAATTTTAAGAAAATGTTTGATCAAATTTTCAAAATGAGTGTACGTTTAATCTAAAAAATTAAAAAACAAGGTGCCTATATCAAAACCCCCCTTTTATTTATTTTCAGAAACAATTGTGATAAACAGAAAACCAAATGGTGTTTTCTCATATTTTACTAAGACCAACTCCAATGGTTGAAGTTAAAACTTAAATCTTTAGCTTAAAAAATTTAGGTTTTAACTCAAAAATATTTTTTTTTTCTCTAATGATTTTGGCTTAATATTTGAGCCCAAATTATTGAAGAATGAATTTAGACTAAATTTTGGTAACTTTTTTTATAAATAAAATTTATGTGTATTATTCTAATTTATTTTTATGAAAATTTTAACATAAAAATATTTTCATTCTGATAAGTAATGAAAAATCATTAAATATGCTTCAATTTTGGATGAATTTTGATTTAAATAATTTTTTTTTGGATTTAATCTTAGATCGCATATTTTATTTTATCGATAGATTTAATTATATTCGACCTTAGCGGTTGGATCTAATGTATTTATAAATTATATTGAATAAAAAAAGTTTGAATTTGTGTTGTTGGATCAACCAACAACCCAATCTTTACAAGCAACGGATTACAAAATAGTCGTTGGAATGGAATAGTATAAGGTGGCATACAAAGTTGTTAGCATCATGAGAGCCCGCCACTAACTTGGCTCATTTTGTCATTTTTGAGCTAAATCTGCCCAAATTTTAGGTTTTATCACAAACACAAATTGTAGCCCAATTGTTTTGGAGAAGATTGGGGGTGTTTAAAATCTAAAATTATAAGTTTTAACCCGACCATTGAAGTTAGTCTAAATGGTAATTATAAATATTTTTTTCGATGAAAAAAAATACTTATATTAAATAAAGTTACTATGATCACAACCAGTTTTGATAAAATAGGTCTTGAAGGCCACAAATGGTAATTGCCTATCCCAAACATGAAGAATATTAAATTGAATAATTGCATTTGCTAGAAAGTTTGCTTCTCTAAAAATGTGGGCTAACGAGAATAAATCAAAAGAGGTCGTCAAACTTTTGATGTCTTCAACAATAATCTTTAAGCGCCAAGGAGCACTACATGATCCTAATTCCTAATCTAGCGTCAATCACTAATTTTTTTTATTTATTTTTTATATCTTCAGTTTCCACATTTTCTTCAAAAATCAAATTTCAAGTTATCATTATTTACATTATTTTGGATCCGAGTCACAAATTTAACAATAAATCTTTCACCGGCATTCAAGCCCCAACAAATATGGGTCCAAAATGTTTTGACCATTTATGACAACTCGTAGAATGATATTTCAGTCAAGTAGATGGATTACGCCCTTCCATTTCATTTCCTCCTTTTTCCAGTTCCCTATATTTCTGTCTCCTTTAAGTCATAATCTTAAGAAGAAGAAAAAAAAGAGCTCAATAACAATTCATGATTTTGCAATCAATTTACTTCAGAAGAGCTCAACACCAATTTATACAATTTGGTTGCTAATATGAGCAATTGATAGGTTGATGAAATGTGGAGTTTCCTCAAAATCCAAGCCAACTAGTATCTCGGGTGGGGGAGTGGGGCAAAGCCTCACACTCGGTTAGCCATAATAATGTGGTTTAAATTCGCCATTAGTGAGAATTGAACCTAAGACCTCTCATTTACAAGTGAAAAAGAAAATCACTAGACCATAATATTAAGTGGTCCAAGTATATCACTTTTAAACACACTTAACAACCTTTAATCGTGATTGTGCTCTCGTCATTTTGTCCTTATTAAACACATTTTTAAAAATTTGAGAACTAATAACTTGGAATGAAAATACATTAAGGATCAAACTGAAGCAACCCAGAAAGGGGGATTTTCTTTAAATCCTTGACTAATATTTTTTAGCACAAAATCTAATATGGTTTGAGGAGGCACTTGATACAATTATTGATTTTTGTAGTAAAACTATGTAATATTTTAGTGAAAGAAAGTCCTTCTTCTTTGATTGAAATTTCCGACAAGATTTTATGCTTTATTTCATAAATATCAGACTTTCGCTATACATATAGAACAATATTTGGCTACTCAAACATGAGTAGGAACTCCTATTCAAAATTTCTCAAAATTTCTCAAAATTGTTCATTGTCAATTTATAGAACTTCATGTTTATAATCAGAACCATTCATATTATAAATCGTGTAACGACTCGTCCCCAAAAGTTACAATCTTAATAATTTTAATAAGTGAATTTACGAAAATGCCCTTCGAGGCAAAGTGTTGACTTTTGTTGACTGTCATGTCGTGTCATGTAAGACTCGTTTTCTTGCCATATTCTTGTGGTACTCGTCGATACGGACACGTGGGCGCAAATGGAACGCAATTTGGAGTTATAACGAAGGAGTTATTAATGAATGAAGTCGAGGGTAAAATTGTAAATTTATTATTTTCTAGAATACTCCAGATTTTTGGAGTAAAATATGGTGGAGCCACCTGTGTGGCCCAAATTTAAAGAAGAAAAGATGGGCGATGGAGATAGGCTATAAAGGAAAGAAATGAGGGGGATGTGAAGCCAACCAGGAGAAGAGAGAGATGGTGAGTGACCAATGGAGAAAGAAGAAAGGAGGGGAAAGGAGAAGGGTGAGAAGCACGGGATCATGGATCCCTTACCGGTTCTGCACGACCCGACCTGCGAAAATTGTGAAACCTGAAGGGTTTCGATGGTTTTCCGGCTAATTTCCAACGATTTACGCTGAGTTATCATCTGGGAACTTCTCACCAACCTTTCCTCTTCGATTTTCCACACAAATTAGATAAGATTTGGTCTTGGTTTCGTGAGAATGGCACCGGAGGCACCGTTGTGTTCTTGGTGGCAATTCGCCAATTTTTGAAGCAAAGTCCTTCAATCTCTACCACCATTAGACTTTCCTTGAATCCCAGAAACAAAGCCCAATCATCCTTGGAGGCGTCGGAGCTTGTTTGGAGTTGAATCAAGAACACCCATTTCAAGGGTTTCTGACAGATCGAGGTGGATTTCAGGTGTTTATTGGCCTTAGACACAGGTACGAAAGTTTCTCTATTCACTGAGATCTTCATTTATGTGAAGTTTGAGAATTTTTAGAAATAGTTGAATTTTCCTGCGAGTCAGGGCGGCGCGTGGGCCAAGACGTCCCCTAACCTTCCTAGGCTAAATTTGAATACCTTGATTCCATTGGTGAAGTCCAATTGATGAATTTCCGTCATTTGAACGTAGTTCCATTAAGGTCCGGCTTGATTATTATAGCAATTGACAATCCGACCGTTGGATCATCACCAAACTTTGATATGTTATAATACTTAATATTTGGGGATATTAGAAACTTACGGATCGGGAATCTGACTTACGGATCTTCCCGAATAGGATATGTAAGTTGCATGTTCTATTGATAAGAATTCTAAAACATGATTTGATAATTGTTCTAGGCACCGATCGTTCGTGACGCCTTGATGTTTGTGCTAGAGAGTTGTAGCGCAGACTCCAGGTGAGTAGGCTTTTGGTTTTCTATATATATGTTTTCCATTTTCCCAGAAATGGTTTTAAATGGATTTACATTTTTAAATGCCATGTCAAATGCATTACATTTTAGTGTATGCATTAGTATAGATATGCATATTATTGCATGACGCTGTGGACGCCTAGGTAAACTTCAGGTAAGTGCATATTGATGTTAGTGATTGCAATGTGTATGGTTATGTTTAGATGCATTTAGTGCTCATTATCCTGCACCCTAGTGTTAGTGCTCCACCCGAGGCCAGGGCCAGCCTTCACGTGATCGTTCACCTTCCGTATTGTACGCTCACCTTGGATCCAAGGCAGGTGCCACCCTGTTGTACAGACCACATTAGGTGATTTCGACTCGTAGGTGACTTGCGATACTTCGCACAGTCTTCACGTGATCGTAGCACTTGAGCGTATTTATTTACACCCAGCCTGTCGTATAGACCACATTAGGTGGTTCCGACTCATATGCAAGAATTGGTTAATGAGCTATAGGTTCAGCCGTACAGGTCATGTTAGGTGACTTCGGCTGTCATATCATTTTACATTGATTTATTTTACCTGGCTTACTTATTTTATTGCTAAGATACTTGACATGGCATATACTTGGTTTTCACTACTCTCGAGCATGATTTCTATATACATATGTATTATTATTTTTTGAGAAAGTATACGGGTGTTACAGCGAGGGGTTATAACGTTTTCAAAAAGTTTTTATTAAAAACTTTATTTTCAAGCCCATTCACCCTTATTTTGCGCCCCTCCAGGTTTTAACTGTTGGAAGTTCGTATCGATGAGGATTCGTGGTGAATCTCAATATAGGTGGCTACCTTTGAGGGTATGATCCTTACCCATACTACTGTACTTTACTTATGCTCTGACGTTGCGTGTGAAATGGGCTCATTCCCGCTCATAGCGTACTTTTGTCTTTAGGCACTTTTAGGTTTAAATTTAATCACATTTTCCACATCACCATACTTTATGTCTTCGTCACCTTCCAGGTGTCACCCAGCACAACTCGATTCGGAATCCTAGTGGATATTCCGAGTCATGGTGTGTCAAATCGCCCTATAAAGATGCCTTTACAACAAATCAATTTAAACTAAGATCGTTTAGTCATCAAACTGTTTAAAATCAAATGAACGATATTGGTTTTACGAACAGTTTATGTATTTGCTACAATAGATTGACTAAACGACCTTAATTTTAATTTATTTTTTGCGAGATGATCTTTACATTATGATTCATAGTATGAACAATTCTGATGATAAGCACAAAGCTCTATGATTAAACACTAAGAGTTTTGAGTAGGAGTTCCTACTCATTTTTAAGTAGCCAAGCATTGTTCATAAGAGTAGGAATTCTTACTCAAAACTCTTCGTATTCGAATCACATAGCTTTGTACTTATGATCAGAATCGTTCATATTATGAATCACTTTGTAAAGATCATCTTTGCAAAAATGAATTAAAACTAAGGTCGTTTAGTTAATCTATTATAGCAAATCCATGGACGGTTCGTAATGCTCTTATCAATTCCGTTCATCTGTTTTTATACAATTCAATGACTAAACGACCTTAATTTTAATTGATTTTTTTTACAGAGATGATCTTTATGGAGTGATTTATAATATGAATAATTTCGATCATATACACGAACTTATAGGAATCGACAACGAATACTTTTGAGTATGAATTCCTACTTATCCTTTGAGGAGCCAAATATATATATATATATATATATATATATATAAAGGAAATTAAGAAAAAATTAAAAATAAATAAATAAATAAATAACCCCATTTTGCTTCCAATTCCTTGTACTTTCTTCCCTTCTAAAAAAATGAAAAATCCTCACTTTCTCTAAAACCAACTCTCAAAAGCCTCCATCTTTAAACCAATCTTTCCAGAGAATCCGAGAGAAAGCGAAGGCAAAAGGATATGAACTCAAAAACCGAAAGGCTGGTGAGGAGGACGACCATGGTGGCCACTGTCACTGCTGCCTATTTCCTCTTGACTGCTGATTACGGCTCCGAGCCCAACGCTCTCGACCCTGTAAGTTCCTTTTTCTTCCCGCAATTTCATATTCTGTAATCAAACTTTGATATTGTTGCGAAAAGGGTAGGGAGGAAAGGAATAATTAGTCTTGGGTTGTGATTTAACTTCTCAGATGTGTAATTTTAGTTCACAAATGTGGGGGTCTTTCGATTTCGGGTTCGATTTACAGTTGCTTGTTGTAGAATGAATTGTGGGTTATGGAATTGGACTAATTGGGTTTTTTTTTTTTTTTTTTTTTTGGCTCTGCGTCGATTTTGTTCATATCTTTTTAGCAAAATGATAATGTGAGTGAGATTTTGGGTAGTTTTCTGCTTGTATAGTTACCACTCTTTGCTTGCAAGTTTTTTAGTATTTGATTGCTCAAGATACTAAGAGTGATTTTTCTGTCATTGAGATTCGATCGTTTATGATGAAAATGGTATCGTAAAAAGCTTCAGAAAATGCGACCTAGGAATGGTATTGGTCTGCTATGCCGTGTAGATTATCGAGCACTTCCTTTTTTCTTCCCTGAATGTAGAGAGGAGCGTTTTAATCAGTTAGGAACGACTTGTTTGGCGATTAGAAGAACTATAGGATGCTAAAACGGATAAGCGGTCGATTTTGTGGAGATAGAAACTGGTGGTGTCATGAAAAAGTCACCTCTTCTTATCCAAAGTGAGAGGATATAACGTGAAAGGTTTAAGCACAGAAAGATTGGGGGTTGCAGGGAGATCAAAAAGAGGTTAAAGTTAAAAGTAACAGCCAGAATATCTGATAAAGACCGTCAGTAATGTGTAAGCTTTCGGGGTTGCCAAAACTGTTTTTTATAGGCATACGAACTTTACTATGTCTTGCACATCAATGAAGGCATTTGCGCATGGAACTGTTACCCAACTCTAAAATACCATGCCTGCTAGACTTATGAATTGCTTAAAAACCTTGTTATTCCGTCATTAGTAATTAGTGATTGTCATTGGCTGTATATTTGAGGTCTAATTGCACCAATTTGTGATGGCAGATTAAGAAAGCTATACAGTCTGCAGAAGGTTCTGTGAAAGACTTCATTTTCAGATCAAAGAGTCCACCTCAGGAAAGCAAAATCGAGAAGCTGGGCGCTGCTGATGCAAAGGACCGTCCTTAGTTTAATAGGCAGTTGATTATGTATAGAAAGATCGTCGGTCTGAGAATGATGTTACAGTTCTGTTAAGTTTCTGTGGGGTGATATTTGGACCTTGTGTACCTTTTGCAGAAAGATAGTTTCATGCTTGGTTTTATGTATGATATTCTCCTTGCTGCTGATATAGAACTCAACTCAGTGCGGATATGATTATGATGTTCACTATATTACATGTTATAAGTCATGCGATCCCGGGTTGTAGGACCCAATTGTCCAACATCGGAGAAATAGATTATTGTGGAGTGGTTAAGAGCTCTTAGCACCCTTTCCTTACGAGCTGGTTTTGGGTGCAAATTTTACCCACACTCCTAAGAATTGGTATCAGAGCCAGGTTTCACTGTGCACTTGGCCTCAAACTCCGCAGGAAGGAGCAAAGGGCTACCTTAGGGAAAGTGCCAATAAAGTGGTGCAGCGAGGGCGTTGGGTACGAAAGCGAGTGGAATGTTAGGACTCAATTTGTCGCACCTCGGAACAATATCTTGGAGTGATGGAAGAGTTCTTGGGCACCCTCCCATTACGTGCCGGTTTTCAGTGACAGATTTTAGCTTCTTAAAGAGTTAGTTTGGTATTGCTGCGTTTTTTAAAAGAACTATTATGTTGTGCTATAATAATAAATATATGTAAAATAAATTATAGAATGTTTGATGAACATTTTTTGTGAAAGTGTTTATAACCAAAAAAAAAAAAAGTGTATAAATGTTTGGTAAATTTTTATATAAAATTCATGTGAATATGTCAAGTGACTAAAAAAGATATGATATTTAATAAGATATAATAATTGCCAAAGAGAATATTGTAGGAGCAAAGATTGTCATTTTGTAAAATATGCAGAGCTATACTTGTCATTTGAAAATTTCATTAGATGGGCACTGTTCACCATGCTTTGAAAAAAAAAAAACAATTTTGTTAGAAGCATGGTAAACCTTGCTTCTGTTTTCCGTACTGTTCTATTGTCATTAATAGTAATTTTTTATATAAGCACTTTTTTTTTTTTTTTACCAAACATATTTTCAAATTTTTTAATAAGCTAATATCTGTGGCAATTTGATAGACGGTGCAGATGAGCCTGTCACCCTTCTTGAGTCCCACCAGCATCCCCCCTTCCTAACTAAAGCATCAAATTTTTAGTCCAACTAAAATTTGAAAATGTGTAAAAACCTCCTTCACACATAACCGTTATTTAACTAACTCATCCACTCCCTCCCTCCCTCCCTCCCTCTCCAACTAAAACTCCCGCACTCTGTGAAACCATAACATGCCCCTTCCTTCTTCCCTCTCCCTCCAAACCCTAGCTCCTCCAAATGCTGACACAATCCAGAAACCCCATCAAACTCTCCCCCAAAATCTTACTCTCTTCCAACTTGTCCACCCCCAACACTTTTCCACATTACAATTTCAAAACCTTCCCTCCAGACCAAAAACCCTCAAGTTCAAGCTCCTCTGCTCACAATCCCCAACCCCAAACCCTTCGCCGCCATCATCTTCCTCTCCGGTCCAAACCCTAATCTCAATACTGCGAATCATACCCGACTGGGCAGACCGCACGCAAGAGCGTGGAATGAGACAGCACAGAACACTTTATGACCATGAGAAATGGATGCATCACAGAAACTCCTACCGCCATCTCCGGCACTTGCTCTCAAGCCTTTCGTCAAGAGTCATCTTGTCTTTGATACCGCCGGTGATTGCTTTTACTTTGGTAGCTGTGGTGATTGCTAGCTATAATACAGCAGTTGCGTTGGATTTGCTTCCGGGAATTTTCCCGTTGTTGAGGTCCTCATCTTTGCCATACCAGCTCACAGCGCCGGCATTGGCGTTGTTGCTGGTGTTCAGGACAGAGGCTTCGTATTCGAGGTTTGAAGAAGGGAGGAAGGCTTGGACTGAGGTGATTGCAGGGGCTAATGATTTCGCAAGGCAGATCATTTCTAGTGTTGAGACTTCGGGTGATGCACAACTCAAGAAGGCACTTTTGCAGTATATTGTGGCCTTCCCTGTTGCACTGAAGGTTTGTGGCTTTCGGGTTTGAAATGTAGTCTTGTTAGAAGCTTTGCATGCCTTATTCTATTCTATTTGGTTGTATTATACTTTTAACAGGTTGTAAATTACTGAGAAAAAGATGAGAGCACACGAAATTGATCATTGAAAAGTAATCCCAAAGTGAATGTGCAATCGGTAAAGAAATGCTCAGTTAACTATAACATGAGCTAGAGCCTTACCTTTTGTTTCGTTGATTTTTCCAAGCTGAAGAAAAACATGATTCTGTTTCTTGTTCATTCTTTGAAGCTGTTCTTTGTTAAGTTTGATATTGGTAACGCAATCATTTGATAGAGGTGAACTTTTAAGTGCAGTGTCATGTCATTTATGGCTCAGATATTGGACGAGACCTCCAAAATTTGCTTGAAGTAGATGATCTGCTAGTAGTTTTGAACTCAAAACATCGACCTGGCTGCATTATTCAGTTCATCTCCCGGAGCCTTCAATTGCTAAAGTTGGAGGAATCAAGGAGAATTATGTTGGTAATCCCTTCCCTTCCTTGATTAATAGTAGTCTCAGATTACTATTTTACTTGATATTTTTTTGTTCTCATGATCTTTCTGGTGCATAAGTTCAATCAAAATTACTAGTGACATGGTTTCTTGAATAAAATATCAGTAAACAGTTGGCAGGTGTAAATCAGTATTATTTCATTCTTAAACAATCTGCAATCAAAGATCATGTCGACGAAGAAACTTAATCAGTATCTTACCTTATCATTATGCAGCAATCAAAGATCTCTTGTTTCCATGAAGGAATTGGCGTATGTGAACAGCTAATTGGTACTCCCATCCCTCTGTCTTATACGCGCTTGACCTCAAGGTTTCTAGTCCTCTGGCATCTCACTCTCCCTATTATACTATGGGATGATTGCCACTGGATTGTGGTTCCCGCTACTTTCATCAGTGCAGCTTCACTGTTCTGCATCGAACAAGTGTGTTCCTTTCTGTCCCTGCTATGTTATGTTCCCTTTTTAGTGCTGCATATTTCATATTTCTTCCTTTAATATGATTAGAAAAGCCATTCTTTGTATAAACGGAATGGGACCAATGGTGTCCAACAATGGTTTTGATGAGACTGTAACCGAGGTCTCAAACAGATTTCCTCTGACCTTAGTCTTTTAATCTTGTATTAGACCAATAGAAAGACACATCCGGAATCGCACTTTCACTCTTAAACTATCAATCGTCACTTCATATATGTTTCATTCTGGAACACCGGCTTTTACTGCTGTAATACATCTAGTCTTGTACTGTTTCATTCTCCAAAAAGGTTAATGAACTGGATTCTTGAATGCTGATGGCAGAAGATTCGAAAGAATCGTATCTGCTACTGTGATATGAGTTGCCTCTGCCTGATCACTTCTATGGGTATGCTACCCTAAACTTCCGACTGCATTTCCACCTGAAATGAAATATTAATGCCACTCGTGTTCATTTTCCAAATTCTGCAGGTGGGTGTTCTGATTGAGGAGCCATTTCCAATGCTTGCCCTTGACGATCTTTGCAACTCAGTTCGAAACAATGTACAGGAGGCCCTTGCAAGCGAAAAACTAATCCGCGCACGGCTTGCTGCAAAAGGAAGGATCCAGTCTGAGCAGCAGTTTCAAAATGGGCAGCCTAGGCCTTAAGTCTTAGATGGATCAGAAAGTCAGCTGCAATTATCTTCACAAACGTTATACAGGCACCGAAACATAACTCCGCGAGTCTGCAGACCTACGAGTTTCTTGCACCTTACGCCATCTATACGATGATTGAGCCTCGAGGTTGAAATTTGTAAATATAGAAATTATGAGAACCAAGGAACCTTATTAGTTTTGTCTGTTCCAACACTAGATTATGTTTCATGTGTGTATATATATCATCATGTCATACTTTGGCTCTTCTTCATTTTTGAAAACATGACACAAAACCGAGTGCAATGACATTTTAGGATTCATATAGCCAATCACACTTAGTGATATTAGGCTTTGTTGTTGTTGTAGTTGTTGTATGTAGATAGTTGGCCTCCCAATTCCACTGTAAATGATGAAGGAAAGAAATAAGTTCTTTAACCTCATTGCAAGTTTTGATGGATCACATCACATGAAGAAATTGACATACAAATCCTGTTTCATTTTGTTCTCTAAACTTTCAATTTGGTCATGAGCACCTTTAAATTTTCAAGTTGTGTCGACGTCTCTCAACTGTCAGCTTTATCAATTATTTTGTTAGACTGAGTCCATTTTGTCCAATAGAAGCCTATGAATTTCAATTCATCTTAAAACTTTATAATAAACAAAAATAAATAAATAATAGAAATGTCTGAGCCCGGGTTCGAACCGGGGACCTCTAGTGTGTGAGACTAGCGTGATAACCGACTACACCACCCAGACGTATTATTGATTGCCTTCAAACAGATATATATAATGTTTGATACTATTTGAAAGATAGAACACCTGGTTCCAACCAGTACTCACCGAAACATTCAAAATGGTAGCTGCTAATCTTGTAAACAAGTTTATACAGAAAATACCACTTGCATACACATACACATACACACAAAAAAGAAGGATGGGCTTTCTTGACATGTCTAAGGGCTCGTTTGGATGTGCTTTTAAAATAACTGAAAACGTTTTTAAAGAAAATGTTTTTGGGTTTCAAAAGCACTTTAAGTGCTTTCTACAAGAAGCACTAGTTATGAGCTCCTTCCAGGAAGCACTTTAAGTGCTTTTCCAGGATTTACTAACATTTTAACTGAGGATTGTTTCCAAAGATATTTTCACTAGAAGCTCTTTCAATCATTTTAAAATCATATCCAAACGAGTCCTAAGACTTCCATAGATCCATCTTTAGGAAATGACACAAACACCGCTACATGTACCCATTTTCCTCTTGTTCTTTAACTGATCCTGAATCTCCTCCAGCTTCACAATAATCTCTTCAAACGTCGGCCGACAATCTGGATTCTGGTGCCAGCATTCTTTCAGAAGCCTACATTATACAATTAAAACACTTAATTTCATAGTTGATTATCCTCACGTAATAGCAGAAGTAATTTTTTTTTTTTAAAAGCACGACAATACCAAAGGAGCCCTAAACTTACTAGGTTTAGTTGCTAAATCTTGCTTGCATTGGTGGATTGAGTTTAGTTTTAGATGCAAGTTTGGAAACAAATTCGAGAGCAATGAGTTCTTAAGCGAACAATTTGTACATGCAGACATACTTTCTAACTGCATTTTCTTAGCACCAGAAACTATACAAGCTTATATCTGTAAGGTTTATTCTAATGGTTGTTAAAGAATCTGCTATGGCGAAATATTCAACTAGTCCAAGAACACTCACGTCCTGATTGGCTCGGGGTACAAATAAGAGTAGAGAGGTGGTCGAGAATCCTCGTATGCGCGCTTGTCTGCAATTTTTTCTGGATCCTCTGCCAGATTAGGTGGTCCTCCAAGAAACATCTATAACAAAAAAAACATAACTATGTATAACATTCTGAAAGGGCAACCTCGATATACCAGAAATAACGTTCATGTTTGTTAGAAAGGCTTACTTGAGACACAAGTTTACAAGCTCACCTCATGGACTATGAGAGCGAATGAGAAGATATCAATACTCGTTCCATATGATTCTCGACGATAAACCTCAGGTGCCATATAACGATCTAGCAATTATGATAAGAGCATATCAGAACAAGTACCAAAATATCTAGGGATACTTGATTTTGAGCAAAAAGACAGTGTCTTACATGAACCTGTTCGTCCAGTCATTTTATAACCGGATAAATCATTTTCCTGTGCAATTTTACTTAAGCCAAAATCCGTGACCTTGAGGCGCCCGGCTTCATCTTGTAAAACATTTCTATAGAACAAAGAAGAAGAATTAGCAGAGCAAATTCCGTAGAGCTGTAAGTCGTGTATTTTGACTAAAATGCATTTACAATTTTTTCGAGCTGTACCTTGGTGTCAAATCTCGATGAATTATAGGGCGCGGTTTATGCTGATGAAGATAATTCATGCCTCTGTAATGCAAAGTTACTCATCGTAAGTACGCATTATATGATCAATAGGTTTCCACAATCACTTATATTACATCAACACCGGTGAATCACAGTACAAGATGGAAAATTATATTACAGAAGCACATATCAGTAGTATATAAGCGCGTACCTGGCGATATCTAGAGCAAAAGAAACTACAGTTTGTAGATCAAGTCTTCCTTTTCTCTTCAATATATCATGCAAACTTCCCTGGTGCATTCACATTGGTGTAAGAAACATGAACATGAATTTCGAAGGAAAGAAGTAAAAAGATTGAATTACTAACATTGCAAAGATACTCGGTAAGGAAGATCAAGCGGCTAGGGTGCTTCAAAACACCAAGGAATTGCACGATATTAGGGTGGCGCAACTTTTGCCACAAAGCGAGTTCCTTCATAAAGATATTCCTGAATTTAGAAAAGTTAGTTCAACTTTCTTGAATCAAAAAATAAAGATAAAGAGAAACTTACAACTCTCTGAAGCTTTATATCGAATTTATACTCATTATAAGCTTATGGATGACTTATTTTTACTTTAACTGATCTATTTATTTTGGCTTCTACAAGATGAAAACAAACAATCAGATCAAAGATATGCATAAATAGAGAAACTCACTTCACTATCGGATTGGAAGCAATGGACGAGCGGATTGTTTTAGCAGCAACTTCTGTACCGCGCCACCTCACTAAATAAATCTCACCATATGAACCCTGCATTGCTATGTAATTTAAGTAAATGCAGTATTGCGAACGGGATATAAAACCAAGAATGTGTAGGTCCAGAGGTTAGATATTTCACATATATGTCCCTATTGAACAAAGTTAGAACAGAAAATGCGCTGAAGTCGATTCACATTGACTACTGCCAGAAGAAATTGAATTAACAAAATTTACCTCTCCAATAAGTGCTGCTTCATCCATGTTCACCTCTCTGTGATCAAGTTCATAGCATGGAAGCTGGGAATCAAGCCCTACCTTTAACATATAAACATTTTCCAATAAGTTTGTATATTCAATATGTAAGAATGCCTATATATTAATAATTTCAAAAGAAATGCAGTTTGCAGACTACATGGAAAACAAAAAAGTTGGTCATCTGTTAATCTTGACAAGATAAGTGTATGAATTAGGAAAGTTAATTACTGGATCTATTCCACCCTTAGCCTCCAATATCTTGCAAATCGCCTCGTGACTGAAGCTACGAGCATCTGATAGTGGCTGCAAAAGATCACTCATATCAGCAAATGCCTCAAACCATTGGTATTAATTGGACAACAGAGAGATTCTGTTACAAGGGAAAAACCATAAAAAGATATTTGCAACATCCGCAAAGAGAAAATATAATTTTTCTTTTGATCATATTCTTTGTTCCTTTATTTTGATCATACAGTCTTAACCAAACAAATTATGACAATCTATATATATATATATATATATATGGTGATCCTATGTCTTAGAAAATGCTTCAGTACTTCTTATGAGCCAAATTGAAAAAATTCGCACATCAATGGCGAAAACACAGTTGAACTTACAGTGCGGCCCCAGCGATCTGTGGAGTTCACATCAGCACCTTTCTGAAGAAGCAGAACAACAATCTCAGTGCAGCCTTCACAGGATGCCAAGTGAAGAGCTGTTCTCTTATCATAGTCAGCTAAATCCGGCTCCACCCCTTTCTCTAGCTCGCGCATCACTCCTGCTTTGTCTCCCTTGCTCGAACAATATAGCAGCCGGTATGGACCTTCAAATCCAGCCACCTTTTGAGACTTCTGCATGTTGCAGCAGCAAGTAATGTTTTCAACATTTTTCTTACAATTGTTAGTTAGTATTTAAAATCCATGCACCAATAAAAATACTAAAATTTGTTCACCAAAAAAAAAGTTCACAAGTTCCTATCAGAAATCTGTTAAATTTCAGTTGGCTTTCAGATTTTAATCCATCCCTCTATTTGTTTTCTTGGAAAATGAACGAGACTAAAACTAAAAACTAAAAACGAAATATTTTAAGAAACAATAAATTGAAAAAAAAAACCTGTTAGAGTGATGTGAAAAGATGAGAATCAGGATTACCTTAGATGATGACAAGCAATCTTCCATGGGATGAAGTTAGAAAACCCTGAAAGCAATTGGAAAATAGAGTGTGATTTTTTTTTAATTTTCGTTTAAGGAAATTATAGGTTGGATTAGAGATAATGCAGCTGATTAATTAGTACGTTTGAAATGCATGTCAACACTTTGATGTTTCGGAGTCCTCAAAGTCTGTTAGATGTCTGTTTATGAGGTTTTAGAACGAAAGGGCTGGAGAGCAACCTCGTACTCTTCGCTCAGTTGAAGTTTGGATTTGGTTGACTTCTTGTTTGGTTACTGAGAAAGTTGAATAGGAAAATAGTGTACTTTTCTTGGCCGATTTTCCCATGGTTTCTGTCAGAAGACAATTGGATCAGTGAGGTCCAGAGTTGCCAAAAGAAAATTCATACAATGTATTTTGTGTATAATATACATTTTCAAGGACGGCAAATACTAAGATGTCTACATTCTCTACAATTGTATCTTCTTCAACGTATTATATACGTTGTCTTTTTGGTTAGACTCAACCATTGACATTGCCAATATAATTCATACATCAATTAAACCAAATCGATCCAGCCGTTCATTGGACAATGTATATACAACATGTTTACTTTATTTTTTGAATAACGATGTTATTTACACTAGGGGTTAGGGAATGGGTTAAAACTTACAATGAGCTAGCAATAATGTGGTTCAAATTCGTCTTTGGCGAGAATCAAACTTAAGACTTCTCACTTACAAGTGAAGAGGAATAGGGGTGGGTTCAAAAAACCGAAAACCGAACTGAAACCAAAAAAAAAAACCGAACTAAATCAATATCTTTTGGTGCGTTTTTAGTTTCCGAGGTTTAGAAACTGAATCGAACCGAATTGTTATATATTTATTTATATTTTTTTAAGCCCAATTCCCACCACAATTCCAAGCCCAATTCCAACCCAATTATAAGCCCAATTATACACCCTAGCACTGTCCCTTTTTTTTTTTTTTTTTTTTTTTGCTCAGGGAACAACATGCCTTCCTTTCTCCTCCTCTCCATCTTTATTTCTATTTTTATGTCCATCTTTCTTCTTCTTTTGTTTCTCCCAGACCTCAGCCGCATCTTCTTCTCTCCCTCTTCTTCCTTTTTTTTCTTCCTCTTCTTTCACCATAGACCCCACAACTTCTTTCTTCTCACCCCAATTTCGAATCTCACCCACAAACTTCATCCTCCCCGGAATTCCAGAGCTTTATTTGTACACGTCCTGCTTGATCTCCAGCAAATTAACTCTGTATGTAGCTCCCGACGTCGCCGCCATAGCCGAGTTCACCAAGCCTGCCATAGCCCGAGTCTACCAAGCGGTGCCTCGCAAATTTATTCAGAGATTTATATGTGGAATTTGAATTTGGATTTCTCAAAATTTCATATGATTTTAGGTCTTGCTAATCGAAATTTATGCATGCATGCATGCTTAGATTTGTGGAAAATTAATGTAGCACCCCAGAAATTTTTATTTCCGAAACTAATTATGGTGATAGGCCAAATTAAACTCTTGTTTATTTACTACCATTAATCACAATTTCTATAATAAATTCTTAATTCCTCACAAATTTTATAGCTAAATATATTTAACAAAAACATAAGGTTCATCTTTAAACTAAACACCCAATCTCTTTTCTTCTTTCTAATTTTCGATAAGGATTAATCTTAGTTATTTTATGGCTGCATCTAATCTTCTCCTTAGACTACCTACATACCCTACGAAGGAATCAAGCCAATCGCAGTTCACATTTCATTTTCAATCCATTTCCGATTATATTCAAATAGCCAAAATAATCAACATTAGCTTTAATAAACGAAACAAATCAAATGGATACCAAATTCGTATTTAGAATATTAAAATTTGCACAAAATGGCATTATCGGCACCCTAGCCATGCGTTGCCACACATGGCAATTTCCGGCGAATGAAAACCTAATTTTCCGATGAATTCTAAAAATTACCAAATTTTACAGGCAAGTAGAGTTCAAATAAAGGAACAACTTTCATATTGGGCTGAAGTCCTTGAATTGGGTGTTCTTGATTTGACTCTAAAACAACTCTGACGCCCCAACCAATGCATAGGCTTTGTTCCAGGCCTTAAGGAGAGTCCAAGGTTGGTTGTAATTAAAGGATTTAGCTTTAGGATTTGAGGAATCACCACCACGAACTCGTTACACCCACCGTTGGTTTTCACAATTTCAAGCCCAAATTTCATCGAATTTGGGGTGGAATGAGTAGAGGGAAGGTTGCGGGGTATTTCTCAGGTGGTTTCTTGGAGTAATTCTCTGGAATTTGGTCGGGAAATGCATCAGAAACCCTTATTTCCGTCAGCTTGGGTCGCCAAAGAAAAACAGGCCAAGGGGAGGGCTGGATTGTCGACCCCTCTCCCTCTCTTCTTTCTCCTCCTTTTCTCCTTTCCCATTGGTCATCTCCTTCTCTCCATTCCCCCCCCCCCCCCCCCAATTGGGTCAACTTCCTTACCCTATTTCTCATTTTCTTCTTCTCCTATCAATCCATCTCTCTCCTTCCCCTTCTTATCCCACCATCCTGGCCACACATGTGGCATCATCTGATTGTTCCAGAAATCTGGAGTCTTCTAGATGAGGGCCAAAATTACAAAAATGTCCCTAACTTTAAACATTAATAACTCTTTCGTTATAACTCTGTTTCATGAACGGATTTTGCCTATGCGCTCGTAGGATTGTCCTCTATCCAAATATATCAACAAATATAATACAATATGTAAGGATAAAATACGTCCTTGTATAATTACATTGGGCCAACTAGGGGCATTTTTGTTATTTTCTACATAATGAAAAATTATACAACATAAATAATAATAAAATCAAGGAACGGGATTCCACATTTTCTCCATTCAAAATTCATAACCCTAATTCAATTTATTTTCAATTTCCTCCACATAACTAATTTATATTTATATTTTAATTTTTCAAGGTATTACAATTAATGTATGGGACTTGTGTTTTAGTTGATTAGATAGAGATACACTTCTTTATGAAAGATTTTCATGATATGAAAATTAGTATTCTAAAACTTGGATGAAATCCAGAGTTTGTACCTTTTCGATGATTGAATTTGAAAATTTGTTTGCTTAACGATAGGGTCAGTTTATTGAGTTTGTTATGCAATCTATGTATCTAGAAACAAATTGATTTATTTTGGTTGAAATTGTCACATCCCCGCCCGGGTTCCACCACATCCCAGGCCCGCTTCATCACCGCAACACGATATTGTCCACTTTGGGCCTCGACCACACCTTCACGGTTTTGTTTCTGGGAACTCACACGAGAAGTTCCCAGTGGGTCACCCATCATGGGATTGCTCTCGCGCGCTACTCGCTTAACTTCGGAGTTCCGATGGAACCCGAAGCCAGTGAGCTCCCAAAAGGCCTCGTGCTAGGTAGGGATGGGAATATACATATAAGGATCATTCACCTGGGCAATGTGGGATCTAACAATCCACCCCCCTTAAGGGCCCGACGTCCTTGTCGGCACACCACGGCCAGGGTTAGACTCTGATACCAAATTGTCACATCCCCACCCAGGGTCCACCATATCCTGGGCCTGCTCCACCATAGTAGCACGATATTGTCCGCTTTGGGCCCCGACCACGCCCTCATGGTTTTGTTTCTGGGAACTCACATGAGAACTTCCAGTGGGTCACCCATCATGGGATTGCTCTCGCGCGCTACTCGGATAACTTCGGAGTTCCAATGAAACCTAAAGCCAGTGAGCTCCCAAAAGGCCTCGTGCTATGTAGGGATGAGAATATACATATAAAGATCACTCCCCTGGGCAATGTGGGATCTAACAGAAATTCAACCTAAAAAAGTTGCAAAAAAATAAAAAAAAACCGAACCGTAAAAAACTGAACCAAAGTTAAATTGAACAAAAAAAATCCGAAAGGAAACCAAATCGAATAGTAATTTCGGTTTGATTTCTGGTTGTGGTAAAAAATCGAACCGAACCCATCCCTAAAGAGGAATACCACTATTGTGTTGAAAACTTTCTTATACGCACTCAATGAGACTCTCTAATATTTAGCGCACTCTATGTATGAAGCCACCCCTAAAGAGGAATACTACTTATGTGTTGAAAACTTTCTCATATGCACTCCATGAGACTCTCTAATATTTAGTGCTTTCTATGTATGATTATGAAAAACATTTTTAATGATTATAGGGGGCTAGGGGGCTTCCCTATTTATAGAATTTGAGATACCTTTTTGGAAAACATGCAACCATTCATGAAGAGTCAAAAGTTGCAATTTTTCATTAGGACAGACACATATTTCCACCAAGATGCATCACTTGTAATTTCTATTCAATTAATAAATTTAATATAATAATAATATTATTAAATTTTCCAACATTTTTAGTATTCTCACATTTATAAGAAGGTAACCAAGTCATTGATGCCCTTGCAAATCACGGTTTCTCTTATACTAGTCTGGTTTGGTGGGATTCTCCTAATTTCATATTGTTGTATCATCATTGTGATTATCCAGAGCTTCCAGACTACCACTTTAGATAGCTTATATTTTGTTGGCCTTGTTATACCTTGTATTGGTTGTCGAAGGGTTAGTTTATTATGGCTACTATTTATGGTTAGAGTTAGGCTTTGTGTCCTCCTTAACTGATTTTAATTTCTTTTTTTTTAATAAAGCTGCCTCATTGTTTGTCACTTCCCATGATAACAATGCTAGAGTGGGATTGACTTTGAGATTTTACCAAAAAAAAAAAAAAAAAAAAAAAGGGTTTGATTCTCATAGATGATAAGTCTGATACCAAATTATCATGACATGTTCACTATAACTTAGCCCAAATATTTTACCCTTAGTGTAAATTAGGGATAATGTTACATACACACCCATTTTTATTTCCCACGCACACTTGTTAATTTTTTTTTGACATTGATCATTTTCAATTCATTTGATCTGATATCTGAAAATTAAGAGGCATCTGTGAGAAATAACAATAGGTGTGCAGAGAGCACTACCGTAAATTAATGGTTGTATTTTTAGAATGCTAAATAACCACTTAAAAAAGGCTTATTAATTGATTTGCCTCCTTAAACTGTCATTTAGTCTCACTTTACCTTTTAAAACTGGTTATGTCTCATTTTGCTCCATGAGATGGACATTTTCGTCTTCTTTCACCCCATTTTTGTTCATTGCATCAAACATTAAATTAAAAGGGTAGGGTGAACATTTTATTTTTGACACAAGTCTTTACCTCCAACTTGCCTGTTAAAACAATCTAAATTCCATTTTCAATAATTCTGATGTAAGTGCTTGTCTCTCTTGCTAATTGGTGTGGAGCTGTAACTGTAGCCGTTGGCAAAAACAAATAAAGGGTTGTGTTTCAAAGTAATATAATGGGTTGTGTTTCAAAATCTAAGTCAAGCCAGTCAATGAATTCAATGGTTGCAACTATAGTTCCGCATCAATCCGCAAGATAGATAAATGGGGGTTTAAATTAGAGTTATCAAAAAAGAAATTGTGATTGTTTAAGCAGACATTTTGGAGGTAAAGAGTTGTGTCAAAAATAAAATGTCTATACTACCTTTTAAGTTAGCTTATATTTGACGGAATAGACGAAAATAAGGTGAACTGAGGCTATATGAGACAAAAATTATAGTTTTACGGGCCAATAAAGTAAGACTAAATAGCAGTCGAGGAGGAAAATCAATTAATAAGCCTTTAAAAATAGAAATGAAAAAAAAATTGTTTGACTTTCCAACGAGAGATTTTTCAGTATGTCACATGGATACTGTCATATGTTATTATATAAAGTAGAGAAACACTTAAAAAATAATGGCTTGAATGTTAAAATGGTCAATGTGTTTTAGTTATTGGGTCAATTTAGTCTCTGTGTTTTTAATTTGACTAATTTGGTAATTGTGTTTATCTTTATTAGCCAATTAAGGATGTTTCCATCTAATTTATGTAAAACAAAATTTAAAATTATTATAAATGATAATTTATTTGATTTAAAATATTTAAAATGAAATAAAATTAAAAAATTAAAAGAAAATTTGTTTTCCTCTCAAGTCTCAAGTCTCAACTCTCTGATCTCCTCCTTAACATTACCCCCTATTTTTTCTATGTCACAATCTTAATCATTTTTCAGATTGGAAGTTTTATTTCTTATATACGTTATATCTCATTGATTTTCATTTTTTAGTTAGGAGAAGGGGTAATTATTTCTCATATGAATTTTCTTATGAATTTTTTAAAAGAGATTGAATGAAAATATTCTTATTTGGCTAACAGAGACAAATACGATGACTAAATTAGTCGAATTGAAAACACAAAAACTAAATTGACATATGACTATAACACAGGAATAACTTTGATATTGAAGTCAAAAACAATTTCCTTACACTCATATAATAACATATGACATACTATCCATCTAATAAACACATTTAAAAAATCTCACCTTAATCCTTATCAACGGAATTGAAAAAACCCGATGGCAAAAAGAGTAGGCATACGGGAATAAGCATTTCAAATTTCGAAAAAGCCCTGACCTTGAGATAGTACAAAATTACCCTCCAAAACGAAACCTCAACCTGATTTCACGCTCTCACTCTCACCCCCCTGCATTAGTGCATTTGGAGGAATGGCGCTGAATTTAAGCGGATCCGATCTGGAAGATGAGGAGCTGGAGCGCCAAGTGCAGGAAATGGCGAAGAAGATTCTCGAGTACAGAGCCATTTTACCAGACCAGCTCAAGAATACCTTCGCCTCCATTCTCGCTGCTCACCGGCCCGCTATTTCGGATAGGTCGGGTCCTGGGACGTCCGGAGCTTCGAGTTTAGGTACGTTTCTTTTAAGTGGTTGCTGGGTTTTTCATATTTTACTGAATTATTTTATAATGATTGCCGTGTGCTCAGATTGATATCGTTTGCAACTTTCTAAGGTTTGTTTGGTAGCTGAGAAAATTCTAGGTTTGAATAGAAAATGAAAAGTTGGGTCTTTTTAGAGATGATTTATTTGGGGTTCTTAGAAATTTCAGAATCAAAATTGGGTCTTTTTTTTTAAATGACATTATAATTTGTAGTGTATTTAGTTTCATATTATTTTGGTTTGCACAAAACATAGAAGCTTGGTAGTGGAAAGAGCCCCTTTTGGGAGTTTTACGTTAATTCCCAATTTTGGTGGCTGCAAAGAGATTTGGATGGATTGTTGTGTTTCTGGGACAATAATTATATGGATTGGAGTAATTGCATTGACGCAGTGTGAGGCAATCCATCTTTTTATTTTTATTTTTTATGCTAGTGATCATACTAGCATATCGGCACTCACACACCAGAAATTGCTGATATTGATGTTGTGTGTCCCGGTTGTGGAAATGCTTAGTTGAGGGATACAATTCCTCTCTCTTGTGTTGTTCTCAGTGACGAATGGAGTAATTGAATGTTGCTATCTATGTTGCATATAAATACTGATGGGTACATGTTATTAAAGGCAAGATTGGTGGCGTGTCTACTACTTGTATAATTTGTTCTTGATAGTGATTATATAGTTTACTTTCACTAAACCATTCTCCGTTTTTATATAGATTTAGTTCCAAAAGTCTAGGGTATTCAAATAGAAGGAACTCTTTCATTTGATACAGCATTACTTAACACCCAGAACACACAGATTTAGAAAACACAGAATTATGCTTGCCAGAAATAAAAATTGAAGAATATAGGCAGCTAGAAGAGATTATAGAAGCTGAAGTAGAATTCACAGAAATTAATTTTGAATTCACCAATTAGCACAGAAAAACTTCATCAGAAAAGTAAGAAAAAGTAAGCTGAGTAGATATTGAGAGAGAGAAGTGGAGTTTACCAGAAGTGGGCGCAGCCATTACCAACTTTGTATTCAGCAGCTTTTGCTGAATGTTTCTTCAAGGGTGTTGCTTTGGGGAACATACTTCCATTCTTGAGCTTTTTGCGGAACAAGCTAAAGAACTAGTACCTCTATTCTTCTAATATTTCATCTTCGTATTGCTCTTCTATCCAATACTCCAGAATTGGATAATTATATGCGTCTGATTTTACAAGACAAACCTAAAGAGATAGAAGTTCATACGAGAGATTTGTTAAAAAGAGTTGAGAATCAAATAAATCAGTTACAAAATAGAATAGATAGTATTGAAGAAACTCAGAACAAATTACAAAAGACGATAATAGATTAGAGTTAGAATGAATAGAGTAAACAATTTTACCATTTATCTATCTTACATAGATTGGTCAGTAGAAATAGTTTATTAGTAATAAAAGAAAGACTCTTAGATCAGCTTTTGCAAATTGAATAAGTTAGAGCAATAATGAGAAGGCCGGAACTTGTAAATAGATTAGTAATTTGCCAGTGAAGCACTCAGGTGTAGATGATGTCTCTGGTTATGTAGTTGAACATACGGCTATGTTGATAGAAAAAGTGATCACGTGTTGACACAGGTCGCAGTGAACTTTTTTTTAGAGATGGTAGCAATGTTGAGTCAAAGATTACAGTGGGTGGAAAATGATATGGAAGCGAATAGGTTGTTGTTTCAACTAGGTTTTCTCTCCCTTCACTGTTGGTGCTGCTAGATTAAAGTTTCAAAACAAACATGTCTAAGAAGTTGTTATATTGCCTTGTCCGGGAAGATTGGTGCTTTATGTGAACGTGGTGTAGGATTTCTTGCATCTGTCATCGGAACCTTTCTTCTTGCTTTCCAATATCACCTTGAATTGAGAATTCCTAAATGCTGTTTGTTTTCGGTGCTGTTTTATCCCCCAAAAATAAGAAAAAGTGAAGTAGCATGGAGTTTCGTTTTCTCAAGGACAAATTTCCAGTTCTAATTATGTGTATATTTTTCAGATGCAGGGCAAGTTGCTTCTAAGAAGGCGGGATTACTGGCTGATGGAGATCAGACTTTCGAGAAGATGCGACTGCACAAAGATAAAGTTCCCAGCAATGTCGCTGCCTTGCATATTGTTTTGAAGAGGGCGGAAGAATGTTTCTTTAAGATTGACAAATTAGATCCTCAAAACCGAACGTCTCAGAACAAAGGGACTAGTTGACCGAGATTGCAACCCTTTAGTGGCTTCTATATCTGCTGTTGATTGATGTAGAATGGCACAGATGTTTTGAATTTGGTCATATTTGATTGGTACAATCAAGCAAGACGATGTTTAGCGTGAATGTAATTACCAAAGAAAGCGTGCTTTGAATTCGAAGTTATACCTTAATATGTTGCTAATTTACCAGAAAGCTCCTCTTTCAGATATCCTGACCTTTACAGTTGACTGATTAACTGCATAATGCACATACTACGTTTTGAGGTCATGATCAGGGATGCATGCTGGAATCAGGGTTTAAAGGTTATCTGCCCAGCTTAAATACACTGGAATTTCATTGTTCAAATTCAAGAAGAATTCTCTTCTAGGGTTGGGGCTGTTGCCTTCAAGAATGATGAACAGGGTTTTTCGGTACTTGTTATCGAGGAGTAATGTTATTAAGGCACACAAAACTGATCTCATCCTTGACGCTTTTTTAATACATACAACAATTAGGCATTACCTTTATCAAGGTGTAACCAACGAGGCCCTGTTCATAACTGAATAAAGTAGTGTCACACACAAAATTGAGAGATTAATGTTGTTTTGTTGCTACTCATAGTCGAATAAATTTGTCACACAAAAAATTGAGAGATTAATGTCTTTTAGTTGAGACTTGGGTCTAGTGGTATTTTATTTTATTTATAAGTTAGATGTCTTAGGTTTAGTTCTCGTCAAAGACAAATTCGGACCTAATTATTATGGCAAGTCCATTGTAAGGTTTAGCTCACTTTTTCACCCGTTAGTGTGGATAATATCAAATTAAAATGAAAATGAAAATAAAAAAATAAAAGCCAATTAGGTAATAAAAAATGAGATTAAAAAACTTAGGCGATTAAAAAAAGTTAAAAATAAAAGACAACGCCCACCGTGGGGCTCGAACCCACGACCACAAGGTTAAGAGCCTTGCGCTCTACCAACTGAGCTAGACGGGCAGCTTGACAACTCCGCTTATACAAACATTATGGCTTGTGATATCGAGTTCCAGTACTTGCTAAATTCCCGGTGGTGGAAGCTGTAAAAGCATAGTGTTGACACAAATTCACAGCTTCAAATTTAAGAATTACAATCCAAAAGACCTTAAAAAATAATTGAATTAAATTCATCTTTATGAGACGTCCAAATACATCAAAGCATGTATTTGAATACAAGAATGGTAGTTTCCGAATATGCCTTCGGATACAAGAATTTCAAATCGATCAACATTTGCAGCCAATTACATTGTCATCTGAACTCAGTTCAGGTACTGAATTGACAAGCCCCTTTCTCACATCAAACATCACTCTGCCAATCCCCTTTCCCACAACATAACATTTCTTCCCAATAGCTACGAGCTGACAGGGCGGTCTAGTAAGCCGTGATGGCAGCAACCCGACAGGGATCCACTCCCTCTCCTTCTCCCACATCATCAGCCTGGTTCCTCAACTCTGATCCAACACAGAGGGTTCCGCCTATGACAACCGCTGGACCTCGCCAGCCCGAAACCATGTCATATTCTGCGTACTGCCATGTCCCATTGACGGTTCATAAACGACAGCGTGCACATGAGTAGTTACAGCACCAGTGCCACAACGAGCGTAAACCTTCCCGTCCATGACCACAGAATCCTCAATTTCAGGAACAATGTTTGTCATCAAATATTTCACAAGAAAAATAGCACCTGCATGCGCAAATTAAATGAACCAAAGCTCCTTAAGATTCACCATAACAAACAAATGAGCAATCAATATGCTCAGAAAGTTCGAGCAGGTGAAATATATATGAAGTTTGAACCTGAATTCGAGCTTCACCCGTGCAAATACCTAGCAGTGGACAAGGGAGAAGCTTCACCCCAAGCGTTCAGGGAAGCATTATAACTGTAGACCTCATCAGTAGCATCTTCACACCAACCGCAACCACCCAACAAGTAAACTTTCTTTCCCGGAACTTCAAAACCCATTCCCTTTCTCTTCATGATGCGAGGCGGAAGCCCATGAACATAGTAAGTTTTCTGTTGCACTTCAGGTAAGATTATGAGATTCTACTGTGGTTGTTATAATGAACCAGGATGATTTCTTACCTTGGACAACTGCCGCTTTGGATAACTTGTTCAAATCACTTTATCTGGTAAAACATAGTACGTTTTTTGTCGAACTTCTTGCATTTGATAATTCATTGCTATGTACTGATAGAATTCAGATTGTACCTGTATTTTTACCTTGAGATCAGGTAATGGTTGAGAAAGAATTATGGAAGTTCCGGCGAAGCAGAGGTTGGAAACGAAAAGAGTCCCTCGTCCACAATCACAGCGAGGAGCACAAGGCAGGGCTTTCAGAACTCTGGAAGATCGAGCGTATGGACTCCTTGTAATACATCATTAAAGGAAAGGAGGGAAAGATGGGATGACTTCGCAGGGCGGCTTTTCGATGTAGATGAGTCCGGTGACATGGTGTCCAAGAAGTAAAACTTTGGCGAGTAGGAAATATGGTCTGAAGAATGTCGATCGCAGTTCCATGAACAATCCTTTGGGGAATTCTTTTTTTTATTTTAAGTGCACCGATATATTTTACAATAAGAGGAGTGTGAAGTGCGTCTAAGCATAATACTGAGTGGCTCCTTTTGGGAATTCTTTGATTCTTGTCAAGCATTCTCCGTTGGGTGGCCCGCGGTCAGTAGCTGCTTATGGCGGTAAAAGAACACGTTAAGCAACTGCAATTTGGAGGAAAGTACTTCCGCAAGCAATGTTTTCTAAAAGCTACAAGGATTTTACATTTAAATTACTTTTACATATCAATCATGATCGCTGTTCGATTACAAAATAGTTGAATCTCGTCGTTAGCCACTGTCATATCGACTGGTATAGGTAACTGACTAATACTAATACTAATACCCGCATCTGGAAATTAATGAGCACAACAATTTTTGGGGCTATGAAAATTTTCCTCTTTTTCTCTAAGAAAAGAAGAAAATACACTAACCGAACAAACCTCTCCCTTCAAGAGGATAAATAAAACACTATCTGGCAAGACTTCGTTCTACTTGCTATATACTTGGTGATCAACAACAGCTTCCCCTGCAGTGAAATTCAAAGTTACAACTCATAACCGTCTTCAGAAAATCGACAGCGACAGCTATGTAAACTGGCTCTGATTCTTTTTCATTTTTTCTTTTATGTTCTCCAATATGGAGTAGCTTTTATACGAGCATATATCGTTATTTTACGTTCCAATATTCTAGTACTAGATCAAGAATGCATCAAACAAAATCAAGAATAATGCACTGATCAGATGTAATAAAACTAAAGGCGCCTTACCGTGCATTCTCCTAACAAATCGCTCAAATTCCATGAAGTTTTGTCTTTCCATTAGGAGTGGACTGAGCCTAAGGTAGGTAAAAGATGACAAATGCCTTCCATCTGGATCAGTCAAGGGCTTGGAATTATCCAATATCTTGTTGTAGCTGATACGATCATGACAAGCAAGAGTGTTCTCACTAGAAACTGGTAAGCAAACATCCCACGCAGCATTCAGCACCTGAAATGGTAGATTATAGTATTAATTGCCAAAGACTTCCACCGCGAACATGCATATATTGTTCAATTTAGGGTATATCTTTCACAACAAATCCCAGTAGTTCCCAAAACAGACAGATTCTAATCAAGAAAAGTGCTGAAGCTTGGCACTCCATGACTTTTCAGATAAATTTGATGCTTACTTGCCAAAATAAACCCTCAGAATCTCCCAGTGCCTCTTGGAATTCTTCATGCTGGTCTAACACGTGCAATTCAGTACACGCTAATTTTACAGTAGCTTCATGCTTCTTTAGCATCGTCATGATTGGAGCATAACCATCACGATTGCATGAATTATAGATGCCCGCAGTCAATTCAGCTGCATGACTAGCTGTCTTGTACCACCAGTGAAGACCTGATAGCTGCTTAACAATTAAAATATAGCAAACTGACTGATCAATCCATAACTAGCCAAATTACTTCTAAGGTTGCAAAACTTTCAACACTCAACAATATTAGGCATGCATAACAGTCTTCATTCTAGATTAAAACTTGAAACTTAGAATCCAACATGGATAATTTTGTCTTCGGTATTATTTCAATGCTTTGGCCACATTTGCAAGGTAAGTTCCTAATTATTTTTTCTATGCTTTTAATCTTCTTTCAAATATCAGATCTAAAACATTCATCTTTCATTTATGTTCAAAATGATGGAAGCTGACTCACCTTTGCAGCAATGCAGGTTCCGTCGAAAGCTAACCTTGCTAGAGAAAGCACCCGATCACCATGATCAACTAAAACTCGAGAGTACCAGTTAAGGAAGAACCTGCCATAGTAGCCATCATAATCACCGCCTTCGGAAAAGAAACCGGTTTCATTTGGCCGGGAATTATAAGAACCTGCATTATCCGGACCTCTACCCCAGAAGGAGTGTCCCTTTGTTTCTGCTGCCTTCCTTAAACTTTTCAGCAAATACTGATCGTAACACTGCAATTTTTTAAATGCTCAGGCTGAGGAAATAGACAGACCCATTCACTTGTAAACAGATATAACATTATTCAACAAGTTACCTGAAATTCACCGATACCGGGATATCGCCAACCATGCTTTACAGGACAAGATGGGTATCGCAATTCCCCACACGGACCTAGTCCAATTTGAATCATGGAGATATTACCATCTTTGAAGTACTCGTCAAACTCTACACGGAAGCTTCTCATGCAGTCAAAGTATACCTATATCAGCAAAAATTAGCATTTTGACACTGAGTATATAGGACTACCATTCAAAAATGGTAGAATATTATAGAATAACTGCCATCTGTACAGGCCATTAATTGAAATTCTCCACACAAAAAAAAGTTTTTAGATCAATAGGTGTAAATGGTTTGACATACAAAGAATACAGTCACTACCCATTTTTATTGCAAGCAGAAAGACTAAGGTCTCATTCATCATATGTTACTGTAATACCTCAACAGCCGTCCGGCCTCTTAGAACTCGTTCCTTGTCAATTCCCCATGAAAGGCATTCAGGATTACGTCTTCCCTCTCTATCGGTGAAAAATATGTCAGGGTTGCTTCTACCAATTTCAGCCACCCAATGAGGCAGTGGAATACACACATCATCACCAACATTGCCTCCACATTCATGAAATGACATCACAACCTTAACATAGAAGTTGCCCATCAGACCCAAATAAATTTCGGAAGAACTAACAAAAGCAACTATGTCCAAATGATTATAATCTCCAGATTTTTTCAGCAATGGTTAATAGTGAGTGAATTCGGAGCATGAAAGGGAAGTGAGTTACTTGGTTCCCACATTGTAAGACAAAACAAAACTTTGCCAAGCATTACAGGAAAACCATGGAAAGGAATAGGATAAGAATGACCACAAAGATGGCAAAACAATTAACCACTTGTGTTGTTAAAGCTTCTGCAAGTGAAAAAGCGTATTCATATAAAACAGACCTGTAGCTTCAGCTTAAGCTCGCGCACCATCTGAAAGAGCCTCCTGTATCCATTCCAGTTATACTCCTGTGGAGCATGTCCTTCTACTATTCCCCACCAGCAATCAACCATAACCCCATCTACATTCACTGATTTCAAAACCCTTAGCTGCTTTAATAGACCATCTGGATCAACCAGCTCACACTTCATATTAATGACACCTAGCTGCCACCAAAATAAAAGACATGATAAAGAGCATATAGATTAGAGACTAAGCTTAAAAACAACCGGTGTCTGTCAAGCAAAACTCGAACTCCTTGACATGGCAACCTCTAACGCAGGATACAAAGTAGAAAAAGCAAACCTATTGAAAAGCAGAAAACCAACAATTTAACTTGTATAGTAAAAGAATATTAGGAAAGTTACAGAACTCACTGGTAGCATTATATAAACTGGAATGTTAGCGGTGCTGGAGAAATCACGTTCTTGTAACTTCAGGGGTATGTCAACAATCTACAAAAAAATAATTAATGTGCATTGAAGAATGTGACACTGCCCAACTTAGGAAGCTATAACTTATCTCAAGTATACATTAATAGAAATTAAATGAACTATATGAGAAATAGAATTTCACCACTTATGGGGTCCTAGTAAATTGCAATGCAGTTATAAGCATAAACGAAGACAGTATAATGCAGAGTCATGCCTCCATACATTTGCTAACATAGGCTACTGTTATTTATGCTATTTAACGCCTGATGATATGTGATAACAAAATTAACCAAGATGGTACAAATAATGACCATATAAGAGAATTCAACAACTGCATACCAAGAGATATATCCAGAAACCCATACCACAGTTGAAGTCTCAACAAATACGTCACACATGATGCCATGACAGAATGCACAAAGCATGATGTTATGGGGTAAAATAATTTTTTATTTTTTATATTTTGGTAGGCATAGAGTCATAGACTGTAGGATTTCTCATTATAGTACCTGTTTGTCACCAATATTATCCATGGAGCCACCTATAAGAGGATGACTCTCTGTTTGACATGCTCCTTCCCCCACAAGGGATGAACTTTGGGACCGAGCACTTGAGGGGAGATCATAAGGTGATAAACTGGGCAAATAAACACCTTTGGTGTTACAAGCATTAAGCTCCCCAGGGCTCTGATAGCTAGAAGTACCTCCTTTAAGGGAAGCAGGAGTATGTGGGGATACCATTTGGGAGGATGATGTCACTGGCGCAGAATTGACACCAGCCAACCTTGCACCCTGTAAAAGTTCAATAGAAAGATTCCCATTTGGGGTTTTTCTGAAATTTGTTAGAAATGAGAATCATAATAAGATGCATTAAATGTCATCCACAGGTTCATTAAGGAAGCCAAAACCAAACATGCACTCATGATCTAAGATCAGCCAATGCATGAACCACATGAAGATCAATTTTTTTTCTTTTATAGGAAGACGATCAATTTTTAAACATAATATGCAGTCATGGTCATAAATAAAAAAAATAAAAAAAAAGGAAGCTAAATTCTTCAAAATAGGGAAAAAGAAAAAAGAAAAAAGCTTCTTGCTTGAGAGAGAAGTACCTGAGATTTTGAAGGAAACGTTGTTCCATCTGGAAGAACAACCCAGCCAGCTTCCCTAGCCAAAGCTGCAATTACATCATTGATATCAGCCCTAACTCTAAGATTATAATTTCCATGCCTCCGCAGCCCTGCTAAGATCCTTGCAGTGATGGCCCTGCGCTGCCGTTCTCTCAACTTAGTTCTCTCCTTCTCTTCTATCGGTCTACACCTCCTAGCTCCTCCCCCTCCTGGAGTCCCCACTTGTTCTTGAAATTGATGGTGCTGTTGAAAACGGTTATTATTATTACTTCTTGTTGGCATTTCCCCATCAACGCCCAACATCATTTGGGTGGCATCAACATGCTTCTCTCCATCTTCATCATCTTCTTCATCGCCATCGTCCTCTTCTTTCACGTCCATCTCCATTTCTTCGTCATCATCTTCTTCACTTGTGATTAACTTCTGAAGATCCGATGCCATAATCTCGTTATTCCGTTTATCCTACACTTTAAACCCCCTGATTATCCTAGATTCTTGATCCTTCTACCATGAATGTGGAAACCATCACTGCTTAATTCGCCACATAACCACCTGAAGGATTAGATTTAGCCATAGCTCACGTTAATGAATCAACTATATTTTAAAATTACAGAGGCACAGAACCTACTAAATTGACTTGTTTACACCTATTTGGCTCTAATCAGTTGACTCAAATTTTCTCAGCCGCCAAACAAGGCGCTTATTCTCTATTACTTTCCACACAAGTCACAAACAAGAAAGCTTTTAAATTTTCTCATAAAAAACTTTCTCAGAATCAAAATATGACCAAAAAGCAAAACTTTTCCAAATTGTGAACTGAGTTACCTTCTAAAACCAGCTGGGACGACCGAATTATAGCAAAATTGACTCCACATTGGCCGGAATTCTCCATTTCCTCCTCGAATTCGACCTCCTCGTCTTCACTCAGAGCCCCCAATCCAACTTTTCTACCCGATCCATCTTCTCTTCCGCCTTTCAGAAGCCCTAGCTGCTTCACCGGGTTCCGTGCTCGAATTTTCCGGCGACCGGAAATGTATAGTACGGCGTCGTCTCACGAGGAGTAGGCCAGGGCTCCGAAGAGGAAGGCGGAGGGGGTCAGAGATGGGCGGGTCGGGTCGGGCGGGAGAGGGTTGGGAAGGGGGAAGCGTGCGAGCATGCGAGGATGGGGGCGCTCAGGGGATTCTCACGCGTGCGAGGTGCGAGCGTGTTTGGGGGATTTTCTGGCACGAACGAGGCGTGCGTGGGTGTAAGCATGCGGAGAACGGGTGCGTTTCACGGTTTGGGCGTGAGGCGTGACACGTGTCGCACGTGCCGAGAGCGTGGGCTGTGGGGACGTCAAGGACACGAGATTTGGGTGTGTCCTGTCCTGATGTGTGGAAGAGGAATCACGTGAAGTTGCAACTTGCAGGACCGTTGTCAAAGTGAATGGTAATGACTCTGAGCTGTTTACGTGAATGATTGTTATCTGTTGATCATGATATTATTAGATGATTATGATGTTTAAGGATGGACGATGGTTACTTTTGAAAATAATTTAGAAAAGAGAGAAAAATGAATATTTTCAAATGCTGATAACAATTATGTTTATCAATTGATATGACGTTCTAAAATGGAAGATATAATCACATAATAAGCCGTTGAACATTAAGTTTTAGGATTATTAGCATTTATCCTTCGTTATATGACATTTTTAGGATGGATTATTAGTTGTAGATTATGATATGCTAGAATGATTATCATTATGAATCTTTCTTGACTTTTTCTTGTTTTTTTACATTTCGAAGTTTATTTATGTTTCATTTTCTGCAATGTAAATCTGCTTTTCAGCCCAAAAATCTTTTTTATGAATGTTTGTAGTCTTGACTCAATCATGAAGTGATTACACCCAATTTCTACTTTCATTTATATCTTATTTCTGTTTACAAACTTAGGCAAACACATGTTCACATTGGTTTCTAAGTCTTTGTTAATCCATTCTCTTTTTGCTTTCTATCAGTGCCTTATACCTTGCAGTTGCTAGTAGAACAAGAAACAAAGAACCTAGGATTCCATTATAGCCAATAATTTCCATATGTTGCCTATAAGATACAAAATCAGATTGTCATTAATTTTCCCATGATAATTGCGTAAAACCAGCAATAAAAGTATGTTATACTAGCTTTATACAAGTGAACACATTCGATTTCACTCTTGATCAGTATTTTAAAATAGTCGCTTCGAGGCGCGCCTATGTGGCCTTGGAGATTGGGCAGGTGGCTTGCCGCCTTTGTTTTGTGGGAGTTGGTGAAAAACTCGCCTAGGATTGTCGGGGCACGCCTAGGCAGCTGAGGCACGCCCCAAGGCATGCTGAGGTAGCCGAAAACTTACCTGAAATTTGTTAGGGACCTCGAAGTCGAAGGCTGGGCTCATTGCAGCGACTGCCTTATGGTTTTTCTTAAGTTTCAGCAGCGGCACCTTCACGAAGAAGACGGCCGCGAAGAAGATAAAATGTTTATTTTTTTTTTCTTAAGACTTGGCTAAAAAATGACGTCGTTTTGGCTATCTTTTTTTTTTTTTGCCCAGGACGACGTTGTTTTAATTTAATTTTTTTTTTTTTTTTTTGGCAAGACAAGTGACATATACTTTCTCTTAAAACATCCAAAAGAGTTACATAATTTAGACTCTCAACATGTTTTAATTAACTGGATAAAACCACAACAACTTTTCAACATGAAATGGAGACAAATTCTTGTAGGGTATATTTGGGTGAAGAACTTTCAAAAATGATTTAGGCATAATGATGAAGAAATAAATCACAAAAAATTAGATATGAGAGATTAAAATGCAATACATGATCATTACAAAAATGCGCGAAAGGAATTTGCAAATTATTACTTGAAAGGATTATCGTTACGTACATTGGTGTGTATACATATAGAAATATTTACACTAATTCAACAATTGCTTCTACAGTTCTACCATCTGAACCACTACTTTATGCAATGTCATAATTGCTTAATGCCTATTATTATTAAAAGGAATCTGATTCACTACTTTTTCTAAATTTTTGGCTTCTAATGAATGTCTCCCTTCAAGGTCATTTTTTTTTTTTTTTAAATTGTCAAACGGTAGATTTTGTTATATTAGATATTAGATTAATAATCAACATGATTTGAACACATATCTTCAAGTAAGGACTCAATATCTTTCTACCATTGTGGTAAATGGTCATTTGCTCTAAGGTCCGTTGTTTGTTCCTATTATGCATCCATTGTTGATTTTTATAAGAAAATAAAACTGATTTTCGCATGTTCTTTTTCTCCTTTTTTAGCTTATATTTATTGTTATTTTTTTACTCTCTTGAATTTATTCAATTTAAATGACCAAAAATAAACACGAGTATATTAAAAAAACAAAAGAAAAATAATGTGAAAATCACAATCACTTTCCAGATAGTTGAAATTTCATTTGTAAAACTTTTACAAACCATTCTCATTTTCCTTAGAAATTTAATAAAAGAAGAATAATCATTCAGACAACACAAAATTCCAAAATTTTGGATGGCAACCGATATGAGAGTTTTCATTATTGGGCTGCTTTCCTACGAGTGTTGAGTACCCAAAATCCACGTCCACTTCAATGATTCATCTCAGTATTACGCTTTGTTTTGATTTTTTTAGATGAAACGGTAGCAGTTTATTACAATATTAAAACTTGAAACAAATATCAAAGAGAGCATCTAGGATAATATTCAAGTGGTCCTCAATACAAAGAAAGTTTAACCAAAAATAAAAGGCCAACTTGGCCAAACTAGTTGCCATCATAACGGTGGATTTGAGGGCGAGATATGCCCGAGAATAAGCAAAGGAACACATTCAGATTTTGAAATCATCCACACCCAAACATGGAGGATTGAGATGGCACTCCAAACGAAAGAAACTCCTTTTCTAATGAAAAGGTTAATCACTCCGTGAATTGGCTTCTGAGAACTTCTACGTATGAAACCTTGAATATGAACAAGATGATACTCTTCGATAATGAGTAGTGCTGACTCCAAAGAGAAATTGACAACGAACCAACTAGCATCCATACCTGAATTTTGTGTACAACAACATCTACAAAGATACTGATTATAAAAAAGTAGACTCATAAAGAGTCGATAACGACCAATATAAAATTAAAGGACTAACTAAGAGAGATGCAAATAACCTCATGAATGAGGCACCTGTTGACAAAAATATTAAGAAAAAAATAGATATGTAGCAATCCATTAGAGAATGAAGGAGGAAGGGCAGAAAAATGGGGAAAGGGGCTGCTACCGGCCCCAAGCTAAAGCCAGTGTCAGCTACTATGGAGATCTTAGATTTAGGGTTTGGTAAGAGGAAGGAGAGAAGAGATAGCGGCTAGGGTTTCGTTTATCCTTGGTTTTTTTGCTTAGGAAAATACTTAATGTTTTGTTTTGCTTTACTTAAAATTCATATTTTCATCTAATTAAAATTCATGTAGTACTTAATGAAGTGATTGTAATTGTATTGATGAATCAAAAGGAACTTACAAAATTCGGATGTTTTTTTTCACAAGTTTAATGAAGAAAGATTAGATGAAATTAGCTCTTCAGTAATGACCATGTGCGAAGGTACCTATCTCCCACGTAGGGATGAGGACTATTACACCTAGAAACCCCCCGCCCCTCCCTCCTCCGCCATTTTTATTAGGAAATATTAGGAATGTAAAAGAAAATATACAAGCGGGTGGACTAAGCCAAAACTTGCCATGACCAAATGATCAACGAAACAGATAATAAGGGCGCAAAATGAAATGTCATGAGAATGGGCTAAGGCAACATAATCCAGAACTGTAGACCACTAGTGATAAGCATAACTAAATACCCTAAATAAAGCTAAAGAATCAGCAACCTGATTTCTTTCTCAATAAATATATGTATATATAAACCGCATTTGACAAAGTCACCATAGACAGTTCTTCTATTCCATCATAAGGAACCAAGGGACAACATAGAAGCCTTGAAAAGATAATGAATAACCAACATATAATTTGTTTCAATCCATATATGCTTCCATTCTATAACCCAAGCTATATGCACAACCTCAATAAAGGCAAGAATTTCTGCAGCAACTAAACTTATAAAATTCGTATTTGAAGCAAAAGCAGCTAGCACCCCACCCTTGGAAGAGCGAAAGGATCCCCCCAAAACCAGCATGTTCGTTGGCACAAGATCTACCAATACTAACCTTAAGCCTCCCATCCATCGACAACTTCCTAAGGATTGGAATAAAGGATGGAGCCGCAATAGAAAACGGTGAGATACCCCATAAAGGCAAAATAGGCAACATTGAAGATGATGAGTTACAACTTGGGAAAAACAAGGTAAAACAGGTTGAGTCGGGGTTCGGTTTGAAGTTTAAAATCCATTCAGATAATAAGTTTGACACGACACGATCTATTAAGATAACGAATTTGACACAAAAACAACAGGCAAACATGACCCCTTTGCGAGGTCTGATTAAAACTAACAATCATTAAGTAGTTAATCATGAGATTTCTACAATGTTATCCATCATGTTAACTATTAATTGCATTTAAAAACATTATTGATCATACAATACCAATACAATCAATTGTCGCCATCTCCAATTGAAAATTGTTCAAATTACACAAATCATTCGTGCGGTGCGAGTCATGTATCAATGTCACCCGTGGACACGAGTAACATTGACATATAACACGCTTCGCACACTAATGATTTGTGCAATTTAGCCCCCGTCAACGTTTGCAACCACACAAACAACTATCGTAGCTGAGCTGATCTGGAATCACTTGCAAGTGGGGTGTTGTTTGTTTCCTTTCTCGACTCTTTTAGTAACTTCAAGCTAAAAACAGGGCTCATGACATGAGTATGCATTTGTGAGATTTGGAATGGAAATATCTTATAAATTACCATCATAGGTAACAAGTTTGTAACCACAGTTTTATCAGTTAATACACCAAACCTGTAGAATGCTATTATATTTTGTTTTACTCCTATAACACAGTATTAAATACCGTCGATTTGCACACACAGACGAATCTGAAGATTTTATTACTCTCTCTCCGAAGCAGCAAGGCCCGCGTCCGTCCCCTGAAACCGGTGTGCTGTCTATTTGAGTTGATCTAAACATCAGGAGTGGCTTCTCCTGCGTTTTCAAGTGTTAGATGTGAGACCAGGGCCTGGTCACCAGCCCAACAGAAAAAACAAGGAAAGCACTACACCATGTGAGACATATCATCGTCTCATAATAGCAAGTGTATGTACAGATCATAGCAGCAGGGATATGATACAGATTCTATATGCGGTAATGTATCCGACAAAAAAAAAAAAAAATGCAGTAACAATTGAGAGATGTGTAGGACAAAAGAATATGCTTTAATTTTCTTTCTACATGCTGTACACAGTGACTTGCAGAGTGAAAGTCTTGTTTAAAGAACACAGTATGGGGAATTAGGTACACTATTATATAGAAAGCAAAACTCAACTTCATCGTCTGCATGCTGAAAAAAGAATTTTAACGCAAATCTTCAAATTATTTTTCCTGACATGGCTATTCATGCGGTTTGTCATACACCGCTCACATGGTGTATATGTGAGATACATTGCAAAACTGTATAGCGGTGTTCCCCATGTCTTTGAGTGTAAGAAATTGAGTAAATATGAGTGTAGGGTCAGTTTGAAGCAGCTTTGATGAGAAGAAATGTGTAAATGAAGAGCTTCTACCAAATGACCCTTTGTATAATAAATGTTGATCCTGCGGCTAGAAGAAGTTACATGCTTGCACATACACACACACATATACATGAGTCTAAGAATGTACGTTCGACCCTCTACATTATTTCATTAACTGGATTTCAGCTTCTTGCATAAGCTCAAGTTTTAGAGAGAAGGCTTGAATTTAGAGCTTATCAGAGAACCCTGATTTTGGCTTATGCAGGGTTCTTATTCAAAGGGTGTAACCAAACAACACAACACAACATAATATGAGAAAAAACACTTCTGAGCGTGCAAGAGGACGTCCCATACAGTGCATTGTATAAATCATTCTTCTCGTTATAAAATGAAATATATGCAAGTCTGTGCATATGTGTGCTCATGCTTGAGTGTGTAGAAATGTAGGAGAAGAGAATCGTGTAGTCTTACAACTCTTACCATGCATTCTCTTGACAAACCGTTCGAACTCCATTAAGTTATGCCTCTCAATGAGAACTGGGCTTAATCTGAGGTAGGTAAATGCTGATAAATGTCTGCCATCTGGATCATTCCTGGGCTTAGCATTTTCTAATATCTTGTTGTAGCCCTCTCTATCAAAGCATGTAAGAGCATTCTCACTAGCGACTGGAATGTCAGCATCCCATGCAGCATTTAGCACCTGCAAACCAATGTCAACTCCAAAATCATTATAAAAACGAAGAAAATGCTTTACAAATAACATTTTGATTAAGTATTCAACGCAGATTGACATGGAGGATTTATTAACATTTCACATGGTTGCTTGCCCATGTAGTTAGAAATTTTGAAACATTTGCTTGACAGATGGAGAAAAATGAATTTGAGCAGATAAATTATTCACAAAATAACAACTAACTCAGATACTAAAGGTGTCCCCCTTCCCAAGTAAAAAAAAAAAAAGGCATATTCACTCCAAATTCAAAATGATGCTTTTCAAATTTCATCCCATCCAGCCACACGCTTTTCCAAATGTTGGTGGTTTGTATTTATTTCTTAATTTAGGTACACTTATAATCCAGGAAGTAATTACATGGGTTTCTGTGCTTGCTACCTGCCAAACCAATCCCTCAGGGTCTGCCAGTGCTTCCGGAAAGCCCTGATGCTGGTCTGACGTGCGCATTTCAACACATGTGAAATTCAGGGCAGCCTCATGCTTTTTTAACATTTCTGATATTGGCACGTACCCATCACGATTGCAGGAATTGTAAAATCCAGCAGTTAATTCAGCAGGATGGCTGGCAGTCTTGTACCACCAGTGGATACCTGATACCTGCTCATAAATCATATAAAGAAACTCCACAAAACGAAAACTTGTGAAGAACTAATGTCCAAGAAGCAAGAACTGAAGAAAGCGACTCACCTTTGTAGCAATGTGTGTGCCTTCGAAAGCTAAATTGGCCAGAGCAAGTACACGATCACCATGATCAATCAAAACACGGGAGTACCAATTGAGGAAGAATCTGCCATAGTAGCTATCATAATCACCTCCGTCACGGAAAAACCCTGTCTCATGTGGTTGGGAACTATAAGAACCTGCATTATCTGGTGCTCTGGCCCAAAAGGAGTGGCCCCTTGCTTCTGCAGCCTGCGCCAGATCCTTCATCAAGTATCGGTCATAACACTGCACCGAACCAGGTTGAATCAAAGGATTTTTTCAAAGGTCAGAAAGAAGTAAAAAATCAAATGAACTACTGGCTTAAGGTCATAACGATAGATGAATGAAGGGCTATTAACTTAACGTTCAGAAATAACTGTCAGTCCCTAGCTATCATGCATGCCGCCACCTTATTAATCGCCCAGTAATGAAAAGAATTATCACCAAGGTACCTGGAATTCACCAATACCAGGATATTTCCAACCATGCTGTTCAGGATAAGAAGGATACCGTAGCTCTCCACACGGACCTAATCCAACTTCAATTTCTGATATTATTCCTTCCTCAAAAAATTCATTAAATTCAACTCTGAAGCTCCTCATGTAGTCGAAGTAAACCTGCATTTGGTTTCATTATAAATAAACAGAATAGAAATTCTCAGCATCAAGCAGTATGTCTGAAGAATTCATAAGCTTTGATTCTTATAGCATACAAATATAGGAGCTGGAAAAGGTTTAACAATAGTTTCTTTCTAAAACATGAGTGGAACATGTAAAAGAAGACAAATATAGCAGGAATGGAGCAATGGCAAACCCTAGAAATAAAAGACCAGCATAACTAAGTAATTCCAGAATACTATACCTCAACAGCAGTACGGCCTCTTAAAACTCGCTCCTTATCAATTCCCCATGTGAGGCATTCAGCATTGCGTTTCCCTTCTTTATTTGTAAAATATATATCAGGATTCTTTTGGCCAATTTCTGTCACCCAGTGAGGAAGTGGGATATGTACATCATCCCCGACATTGCCTCCACATTCATGGAATGACATCACGACCTACAGCAATATAGAGTATGACAAAACATATAGTAGAAAATCCATATCCTATTCGAAATGAGATTTTAATGATAGGCAGTCTCACAAACTAATATAACAACAGAAACGTTATCAGTATATTAGCTTTCAGAATCCACTCAAGACTATTATGCCACTTACCTAAGACAATAGTCCCATTTACTAATGACAACTCATTAAAAAAGGATAGCTTAGTACAAATCACCCTGATTGAATTATCTGTATAAATCAAAGCCTTTTCAACTGTTTCAAAATAAGTATCTCGACTGACAGATTTTATTAATAAGCAACTGTCTCTTGTACAGATTGTGTATAAATGACCTATTGTACACTTTCTTTTTTTATCAACTAAAGTATACTTTATTCTCGTGAATTACTGCATTTATCTGAGTGATCCACCGCCGACGAAAGTCTCTATTTTGTTTACATCTATAACTCTAAATAAACCATATCTACAATTCTACATCATGTATCAACTAAAGTCAAAGAAGTTTCCAAGCCAAGGGAAGAAATTTTTTAACCATGTAAGGAATATATGTTTAGCGTTTACAGTGATTCATTTAAGTTAACTTCACAAACTCATACAGTGTAACCTATTTAAATAACAGATTTATGTCGAAAAGCAACTAAAGTGCATCATGTCAGACGCAAATATGATACTTCCAGAACCATCTCAGTGTATGAGGAAGCTTAAAAGTATCAGTTCTCTATGACATAACTAAATTCGGAGATTGGTGCAGGTTAACTTAGGTAAGAACTGCACTCTCATAATTTTATTTAAAGAGTGCACAAGATACTGAAGGGAAACAAGAAACAGAATACGAAAAGAAAAGAAATATTACAACACACACCCAAAGCGAAAAAAGAAATTCTAGTATAAGCATATACTACTCACCTGTAGCTTAAGGTTAAGATCACGCACAATCTGAAAAAGTCTCTTGTAGCCATTCCAATTATATTGCTGTGGATTGTGCGCCTCTACTATTCCCCACCAGCAATCAACCATAACACCATCAACACCAACCGACTTCAACACTTGTAGTTGATTTCGCAGAGCTTGTGGCTCAACTAGCTCAACATTCATATTGATCACACCCAACTGACAGTTTCCCCCAATGTGAAACACAGAACAACTACAATTAGCCTTGACTTGTACAAAAAGATAGCTTCAACATGAAGAAAAATAAAAACAAAAACTTGAACAGCAATTTTTGTTCACAAGTCTCATTGTGATTTGAACGGTTCAAACCCAACAAAGATATGTATAATTTCTAAATTGTTAATCTGGCACATTCACACATTGAAACATGATATCACTTAATTGACAATATCAATTAAAAATCTAACAATTTGACAAGACAATGATTAGAAACCAAATACAAACATACCATTTTATGTCGCTAGACAGTCTTTTATAGAGCGATATGTTTAATTAGGATCACATTTTCATATATGATTTCACTTGATCAATTTTATTGATTGAATATTTACAACTTACAGTTCACAATAGCAAATTTCATCTATACAGATAGTAGAAAGGAGTGCTTCAGAAACTCACCGGTAACATCACATACACAGGAACATACGGCGTGCCAGTAAAATCACGCTCCTCAAACTTTTCTGTTGAAGAATCTTCAGCCTATCATCAAAACCAGAAAAAGTTTCCAAATTTCACCTTAATCACGGCATCAACACAATTCTTCCAAACAAAGCACCCCAATTAAATTTGAAAAATGAAAGTTTAAACAGACTAATCATATCCTCACCTGATTGCGACCAGCATTTTCCACAGGATCACCCACCGCAGTCCCCTCAGCACTGTCTCTTGCCACGGCGAAACTCCGAGACCGATCACTCCCCAATACTCTCAAACGACAGGAATTGAGCTCCGGCAAGCCCCGAAACCCCGGAGTGAGCTTAAGGGATGCTACCGCAGTCTGTGTGCAGGACGACAACCAAGCCATTGTCGTCGCCTTGCAACAAGCAATTGGCCTGCGTGGCGCCCTCAGCGTACTGGATACTTGAGGAGCTGAGAATTGTGCCATTGTCGAATGGTGCGGAATCGGCAGCCACCACTGTTACTCTGTAGGGAACTTCTGAAGGGAAGTGGAGTGGCGGTGTAAGGCGATTTTCCTTTTCATTTTCCAGACAGTTTTCCCGGGAACCAAACAGGTGGAGTGGCGGGGAGAGAACCCGTGACGAGGTTTACGGATCCAAGATACGGTTATTTCAGCTCTAACACAAAAAGTTATTTTTCGCGGGTATGAGCGCTGACGGATGGACGGTCACAGACCATCATCCACCGCACACGTCATTAATTGGGCAGCAGCTCTTCACATCTAGACTTAAATTGACGTGCTTACATGTCATATTAGCACAATAATAAAAAATTAAACGGAATTAAACGGCAGGTACAATATTGATGTTCTCGATCAAATCTCAAGAACAACATTGATTGATTTTGAAAGTGAAAAACCAAAATGATGCATTGGATAAATGAAATGGAATTAAACGACAGGTACAATATTGATGTTCTCGATCAAATCTCAGAAACAACATTGATTGATTTTAAAAGTGATGAACCAAAATGATGCATTGGATCAATATCAAGGAAAACATCGATTGAATTTTAAAGTAAGAGACCATGATGCATTGGATCAATCTCAATACGCTACTTGCAATAAAAATCTCCTTTTTTTTTTTTTTTTTTTTTTTTCAAAAGCCGTACAAAGTCAACAACTTTCAAAACAAATATGATTGAAAATAAAAAAAAACACAATTAATGCTTTTATTTTGATGTCAATGTTGAATAATGACTTTAAGTCATCTATCATTCTCAATAAATAGTGATAATATAAATATTATAAAACAAAAGCATTATTTTACTTGGGAGGTTTTATGTTCAAATCTCCTAATAAGCATTATTTTGTATTTTTTTGGTAGAATATTTTGGTGGTAAAAAACGAAAATACTTTGATGACCTGTGTTAAAGACCTTTTGATGAAGTTGGATTTGGGCACAGATGAAAACTCTCAGCTCCCTAGTTTGTTTTTGGCACCAAATCCTGAAATACTTCAAAAGAATTAGTACATCTTAAGAAGTATTCCAGTTGAATCAATGGCTCTGATTTAACAATGAATGAATGATTACCATAAATTGTAACTTTCCTAAGTGAATGATGACATGGAAGCTAAAAGTTCACTGTTTGAGCATGAGAGATAGAATTTGTGCTTGCTTGCAGGGTTTAAGAATAACTATTCTAGGGTTCTTAATACTCTGGTAGTCTTTGCGGTGACTAAGGAAGCTTAAGTGAAGCTTAAGGAAATCCTCAGAACATAAGGAAAGCTTATCCTTCGAGAACTAGGGTTTCTTGCACTTTAGTGCTTGGTGCAATCTTGTCTTAGTTCCCCTCATTTCCCTCGTTATTGTCTCTTTTCATCACACTGATTTCTCCAATTTATAGAGATCCCTTCAAGTTCTAGCTTGGGAATCCATTGGTTTCCTCGTTTACTCCTCCTTTTGCCAAGTCTTTCTTTTCCTTTTATTGGTTGTAGTTATAGGTTCCTTTTTAGTATAACATTGAAGAGAGTTACTAACCTCGGGTGGAGCACACTGCTCAGGACGTCTTTTTCGAGCACCAGGTTCCATAGTCTCCATTTTGGAAATGCTCCTCACTGTTTTCTTTCTCATTTTCTTGTATATGCTTAGAAGGGAAAGATTTTTTTCTCTCTATTAATGGGGCATGCGGCTTTAGGTTGAACTTGTTCCTATTTATCATTCAGGCAACTCAGTTTTAAGTTTTGGTTGATTCAATATCCTATCTGGTTTGTAACGGAAGGGGAAAGTTGGTATTTTCTCTCTCAGACTTGCAAAAGATTATAAGCTTGGACTTTTGGTGCTCTCAAGCAACCCAAGTCTTCGACAACCTGAGTTCCATGTAAAGGTTAGCTTCCGTAACCATCCACACCGCGATCCACTTGGCAAACCTCAATATGTAGGTTCGGCCCACTTAATCATGTAGCATGATTGACATGATTTGCTAATAGCGTCAATATCATAATATGACTTGGCATGATAAATGTCCATAAATTGCATGGGCTTAGAACGATTAAACAAATGTTCAATTTATTAAATTATTGTTTTATTAGCGTGCATGATTTTAAATTCACATACCCCTCGTTTCACACTTTTGTAGAAATTTAAGAGTGGCTTGTGGCGCTTTACAATGATTGGCCCTTGAATTACAATTGTGCTTTGTAGGTGAGATTTTTGGGCCTTAACAACTAGATTGAAGTTCTGATAGTTGGACAAATTTTTGGGAGAATTCTTGTGAAATCTCATCCCTAGAATTTCATTATTTAATTTACGTATTTCATATCTATACGATTTTATTTAATTATATTTTAGATAATTTTAGAATTTTAATTATTTAGTTACAAAGTTTGATTTTCATAATTAACCATTAAAATTCCGTAGGTGAAAGTTTGATTTTCATAATTATTTAGTTACAAAATTTAATTATCAGGGTCACACTTAGTGTTTTTGAATATAGTTCGATTCCTCGAGTGCGTAGGCGAAAACCATTTGCGAAACGGAGTTGAAACAAAGAAATTAGAGGCGTTTAAAATAAGGGTTATTATAAAAGGAAACCCCCACTTTTTGGAGCAAAACGAATCAAAAATAGAGGGAAGGCAGTGAACCAATGGGAGGGGAGAGAAATGAGAGAAAAGATAAGGGAGAAGAGCATCGCCCAAAACCCCTTGACCTGTGCAACCCAACCCGTCTGTGACTTTTCCGTCCATTTTTCAGGCGATCTGAGGCTCACCACCACCTAGAAACTAACCACCATTGTCCCTTCTTCCATTTCCACCCAAACCTCACTTGGTTTAACCCCAATTTCATGAAGAACTAAACTCGTCGGTTCCGAAGGTGCCACGGTGGAGATCCGTTGATTTTGAAAGCTACGCCGATCACCACCACCATCAATCCACTCTTCCTGAGCCCAAGAACAAAACCCAAACAAGTTTGGGGGTGGCAGAGCACCGGAAAGGACAAATCTAGGTTCACCCATTTTAGGGTTTTCAGCAGTTTGTGGGAATTTCAGGAAACTTTCCGCAAAAATTAGGCTTCCTCATAGGTATAAAACTTACTCCACTCATCACGATCTTCATTTTGGTATAATTTGAAAAGTTTTGGAGTTAGGTGAATTTTTCGACGAATCAAGGTGGCCGACCGCAGAATGCGGCGGCGCATGGCAGTGGAGCGTTGCCCAAGGACCCACTTTATTCTTTTAGGCTACATTTGATACTCCAGTTCCATATTTGACACTTGATTTGTAAAATTCTGCCATATAAACCTAGTTTCTTTAAGGTCCGCCACTTGACCATTGTAGTGAACGACGATCCGATCGTTGGATCATCACCAAACTTTAGTATGTTGTTGTACGTAATATTTAAGTATCTTAGGAACTTATGGATCAAAAATCTAATGGACGAATCTTCTTAATTAAATTACTAGGGATTAACTTTGGTCAAAATGATCTGAATCATTCTTAAGTATTAAAATTAGCATTACTAGGGAGCCAGTAGAGCCCAGCGGGCCTATCTTGGTTAGCAAGCTATTGCAAGTGATGTGCACTTCAATTTACAAGCAAGTGGCACCTTATTGCGTTATACATGTTTATTGAACTTCTAGATAATACTAATGAGATGTACAATTACTAGTATAGAAATGCAAGCCTGGAATCTTATTAGAAGTATTATGTAGAACATATATGCTTATATGACAAGATAGTTAGTGGCCATGAGAAGTTGATAGTGCAAGTGGCTACGTTGTAAATCATAGGGGTTGAGGTAGAGATAAGTTATGTGTTAAACTAACTACACCATGTAACAGTGGAACATGGATGGTCCTGTTTGTTATATCCGCGATAGGGGACCACATATTACAGGGGTGATCATACTTGGTATATCCACGATGGGTGATCACCGCTTGGACGATTAAACTATGTTTATGGTTCTACTTGGTTTATCCGCAATGAGGGACCATACGCATTCTAAGAGTGATCGTACTTGGTACATCCGACATGGGGGATCACTACCTAGAGCTATATGATATAGTCATGCTTGGTATATCCACAATGGGGGATTGCACATATGTTAGAGGTGATCATGCTTGGTATATCCGTGATGGGTGATCACTGCATACGTTATTAGACTATGCATATGGTTCTGCTTAGTATATCTGCAATGAAGGACCATACACATTATAGGAGTGATCATGCTTGGTATATCCGCAATGGGTGATCACTTCCTACCTACGGTTAGGAGGATTAGTTATACTTGGTACATTTCAATAGGCAGTCATATTTTAGTTGGATTTCGTTGAGTAGTTAGGAATTCCCACTCTTGCTTATTTCCATAAAGTTAGTCCAGAACCCTAACTTCGAGTGAATGAGAATTACTTATAGTAGACATAGTGTTTATAAATTATTTACCATGTTATTATAAATTTTGTGAAATGATATGTGATATTGTTGATTGATTAATGTAGAGTTACTTTATTAAATTTTGTGAAATGATATGTGATCTTGTTGATTGATTAACAAAGTTAAATGTTAATATCGTGCATCTTTGATTCATGGAATTGTTTATCTGAAGTGATTGTTGAATGATGTTGGATATGATTGTTATTATTATGATCAGATTAGTTTATCAATGTGACTAGAGAATAATATTGTGCTTTGTTGGTTCTTTGAAATGTTACATGCTAGGGATTGTGATATTATGTTGAAAACTTAGTTATTTATATGATTGATGAAATGGAAATCTTGAATGTCATGTGGGTTCATTATGAAGCCTTGAATCTAGTAATTCATTCTTGTCAAGTCCCTATAATTGATTGAGGATTGTTATGCCTTTCTGTCAGATTATATTGTGATAAACGTCGAAGTTTAGTGAATGGTGAACTACAAATGACTTGATCCTTATTTATGGTACGTAGGTAGTCTAACATAAAGGTTAGATGCAGCCATGAAATAAAAGAAACTTACGATGTGGTTGAATTATTGGTTGTGTTTTGGTCTTGTCTTGGAGGCGAGACATGATAGATAAACAAGGATGTGATGACGTCATGTGTCGATCTTGGTCGTATGTTGGGATTGGAGCATGACAATTCTGGTGGCCAAAAAATTTCTAGTGACCTTTTTGAGGGAATTAGCTATATGGGCTTTGAGATTGTAATATCCTTATAATTGTCTTGGCCCACAAAATGTGACTAAATCCAAATAAAATGGGTTGGACCCTATACTTTTTCTTAAAGTTGGTATTTTCTTTAAAACCTTTATCTTACCTGGCATTTAATCCTGATTTACCATATCTATATTACCTATTGTGGATGCAAATTTTCGTCTTCTTCTTCTTGGACGAAAATGTACCTGCAAAACAATTAACACATTAGGTCAATGCCAAGAGCCTCACACGCCCACGATGAATGGGGAGCTTTGGCCAAAGAACCTCCGATGCCAAAGTTAGAATTTGAGAGAGAAAGTGTTTAGAGAAATTTGGAGAATTTTAGAAGAGAATTGACCTTAGGTTTTGGAGAAAGTAAGGGGCTATATATAGGGGTGTGGCTGGCCCTATTAGGAGAATTGGGACCAACCATATTTGGTTAATTTGTGGGATTGATTGCAAGATATTATGTAAAATAATATCTTGCAATTAGTTTGGCAATTAATCAATTAATTAGGAAATTAATCAAATTGATTTTAGCAATTAATCCTAATTTGAAAAGGATGATTGAGAGTTACCTTGTGGATGAGGATTTGATAAGGAGTGATGAGAGGGTTTAAAAGAATACCATTTTGATCAGCTTTGACATCGATTGAGCCGTTATTGTCTGTTGCATGCGCGTGGGAATCCCGTTGTGCCTCGAGGGTAATTTTGTCTTCTTTACCCAAAAGTCCACGTGTTGCCTCTGTGATTTTCTTGATTATTTTTTGCTCCACAAATGCCCCCATACCTGTTGGGCTACTTGTAAGAAAGTGCAGCAAGTGTATAGATCTCCAACTTTGATGCAGATTCCCACTTGGACTTGGAATTAGATTCTTCTAGGAAAAGGAAATAAATCGTCTCCAAAACCTATTTAAGCCTACCTCAAGTAGGGGATTAAATTAACTTCGGAGGGCAATTATTTATCCCTACAAGAAAGAGAGAAAGCTAGAGGATATTTGTTCCCCTACACCTAGCACTCGTCTTTGCTTGCCCGTGCAAAAAACCATCTTCCATTGATTTCTTTATCTTTTCCGCGCCGCACCAATGTAAGGAAAACTTAATTTTCTTTGTCTTCTTCTTAGGTGGTGTTGCCACGAGGCAGTCGTTGGGGTGGTATGGCATATCGGCTGGCATGAGCTAGAAGTAGGCTTGGCATGAGCTGAGGAAATGGTGTGGTAAAGGCCACAGCTTGACTGAAGCCAAGGGTGGGCTCGGCATGGGCCGAGGAAATGGTGTGGTATGGGCCACGATTTGGGCTGCCACATATGGGTTGTTTGCCAAAAATGAGGAAACTGCTTTAGTTTGATTTCTCAGCTGCCATAGATGGAGCAATCCAAGATGAAGCTGTTAAAGATGAAGTGGGCGCAAAGTGGCTGCTACCCCCTGATCATTTGCTACTTAACTGGTCTTTAAGTATTCGATCTTTTGAGTTTTGTGGCTTTCTCACCCTAAAGAGCTTACTCAAATGGATGTTGGGGAATTAGTTTACCCTCTCGCACTGGAGAGCAAATAGTTTAACCTCTCGCACTGGATAGGGTGTTGGGAAATTGGTTTACCCTTTTGCACTAGAGAGCAATTAGTTTAACGTTTCGCATTGGAGAGTAGACCCATATAGGTGTCGGAGAATTGGTTTACCCTCTGGAAAGTAATTAGTTTAACCTCTAGCATTAGAGAGTAGACCTATATGAGTGTCAGGGAAGTAGTTTGCCCTCTCGTATTGGAGAATAATTAGTTTAACCTTTCGTATTGGAGAATAATTAGTTTAACCTTTCGTATTGGAGAATAGACCCATATGGGTGTTGGGAAATTGGTTTACCCTCTCGCATTGGAGAGCAATTAGTTTAACCTCTCGCACTGAAAAGTAGACCTTTATGGGTGTTAGGGAATTGGTTTACCCTCTCACACTGGAGAGTAATTAGTTTATCCTCTCGTACTGAAGAGTAGACCCATATAGGTGCCAGGGAATTAGTTTACCTTCTTACACTGGAGAGCAATTAGTTTACCTTTTCTTACTGAAGAGCTTACCCAAATGGGCGTCGAGGGATTGGTTGACCTTTTTGCACTTGAAAGCATGGAAGCATTGTCATGAGTGCTGCTGAGGAAAGCTGGACTGCTAGACAACTGAAATAATCTTCATCATGTGAAGTCTTGTTTGCCGATCTGCTTGAGACTTCGAACTGTTTGTGGAACCTGTGTAAGGGTTTAAGTGGGAAGCGCAGCGAGCTACTCCCAAACTTTCTTCAAGTATTGCGCCATCCTTAGATGTTTCGTCATGTGCCCTTATGAGGCTTGGTTAGTGATCAGCTAAAAATCTGAATGGATTGCAAGCTTGTTCACCGTTAAGTCTTTCACTAGCAGGGGCTGCTAATAAAGCCTTGTCTTCTATTTCGTCGTTAGATGCTTTGAAATTTGGAGTGCCATGGGCTTGGTCGACGTGATCAGGAGCCATATGGCAAGATCGGCAGGGCTGGGAGCTGTGGTACAAGATTGGCACGGTTAGGAACCATGGTGATAGATCAAGGGCTGCTGAGAGCCATGGAGCAAAAAGGCATGACTGTCAGCGTGGAGCTAGGGTAGGTTTGGGCCAGGTTGTGTGTAATAGGAGAATTAGACCACTAGGTCCATAATGCTCGGCTACTGGTGATGTACTGCTTCAGTATTGAATCGTCTAGAGTGTTGAGAACAAAGTCTGCTTTTGGTTTTTGGTAGTTGGGCTGGTGTGTCCTTTTGGTACTCGTCTACCCCCGACGCACCGTTAGGCTGAGCTGCTGTGTTTGTCGGAACATAAGTAATCTTTGTATCCGACAACCTATATGGGATAGTTCCACCTGCTTGACCTTGTCAATGAAAGGTGACCCGTTTATGTTGGTTATGTCTCGTCGGAGAGCCTCGTTAATAGCTTTGTTGCATTGGAAATCACCCAATCGCTCTTTAGTAGTTTTGTTTCTTTGGAAATCACACAATCACTCAGATTGTGTGACTACTTTTCTCCGTCCTTCATGTTGCCTACTCCGATTTGAGGTAAATGATGCTCATTGCGAGGCTAGCCACAAATGAACACTTTGCCTGAAAGGTTGTTCATGTCGATTATCGGAGTGTGGCCCCAACCATGAATGTATGCTTGTTCGTGGGCCTAGCTGAGAGTGCACGCTCTTCCGAATGCTAAGACGAGAGTATACGCTATCTTGGGGACCCAGTTGGGAGTGTACTCTGCTAGAATGCTCGATTCATGACTGGTCGAGTGGCTGCTTGTTGGGACGCTGTTGGAGAGGTTCATAATATGCTTTTGTCCTACTTCAGGACACCTCGGCTGGGGCACGCTGCATCTCGGTACGCTGCAAGAGCTGATTCACCAAGGTTGTTTGCTACGCGAAGACGCTTGCCAACTCTATGACTTGTCGAGATAAGTGTTGTTTGCCATTTAGGTTGGAAAAGCTTGGACGATATATGTCTCCTTGAGTAGTGGAAGTGTAATGGACCCCGAGCGCGAGATTTAAGTTGGGAAATGTCAAATTTGCAGAGAAATGGGGTGAAAATACCCCCGATTCAATTGTCGGTCTAAAAATCTAAAGCTGGGACGGTTAAACCGATCTTGGACCGGTTTGGGCTGTTAGAAGGGCCACGGGAATGGGCTGGACCTTGAATTGGACTGCGAAAGTGGGTCAGGTCGCAAACACGGGTTGGGCCATGGGCGCGGGTTGAACCGTTAGAGTATATAAGCGATAAGCCCCATTTGGTGTGGCTTGGGCCGTATGATGAGTGGAGGCGCGCATGGCTTGGGCATGCGCTGTTGGGGCATGAGTTTGGGCTGGCTCGCACTGGGCCTGGCTCAGCTGCATATTGGGCCGTGCACCAAGTGGATGAGGCTTGGGCCTTCACTGCTAGGGCAGGGGCTTGGGTTGCTTCTAGCACATGGGCTTATTGCTGCAAAGTGGCGTGGGCCTGGGCTTGTGGTTGCCTCTTTGTTCCCTACTCATCATGGGCTTGCTGCCATGGAGCTGGCCCACTCCCCACTGCCACGGTGGTCTCTATGGCTACCATGGTGGTGGTGCTTCGTGGTGGCAAATTTGATCATTTTGCCATCGCTTTAAGCCTTGTGGATCATTGTGGTGGGGCTATATCTCGTCCTCCATAATTTGATTCGGATCTTTGAACACAAGAAGTTCAATTCATCGTGGTTTTCAAATTTCCTGTTGTTGTATTTTTCCTCACCTATATTTTACAAATTAAAAAAAATCTAGGAATAAGAAAGTATGAAAAATTTAGGAACGAACGAGAAACGAGAAACTTTGAATGCGGGAGTCTTCTTCGAGTGTGTGAATCAAACTCTCAATGAAAGCACCAATTGGTAGATGCAAATTTCCGCATTCTTCTTCTTGGACGAAAATGTACCTGCAAAACAATTAACACCTTAGGTCAAGGCCAAGAACCTCAGGCGTCCACGATGAATGAGGGGGGCTTTGGCCGAAGAACCTCTGATGCCAAAGTTAGAATTCGAGAGATAAATTGTTTAGAGAAATTTGGAGAATTTTAGAAGAAAAGAATTGACCTTAGGTTTTGGAGAAAATGAATGCCTATATATAGAGGTGTGGCCGGCCCATGTAGGTAAATTGGGACTGGCCACATTTGGTTGATTTGTTGGATTGATTGCAAGATATTGTGTAAAATAATATCTTGCAATTAGTTTGGCAATTAATCAATTAATTAGGAAATTAATCAATTGATTTTGGCAATTAATCTTAATTTGAAAAGGATGATTATGAGTTACCTTATGAGTGAGGATTTGATGAGGAGTGATGAGAGGGTTTAAAAGAATACCATTTTGATCAGCTTTGACCTCGATTGAGCTGTTATCGTCCGTTGGATGCACGTGGGAATCCCGGTGTGTCTCGAGGGTAATTTTGTCTTTTTGTCCAAAAGTCCACGTGTCGTCTCTGTGATTTTCTTGATTATTTTTGGCTCCACACCTATTAATAGAACATTTTTTGTTAACCAAGAACCAAGAAAAAATTATACCCTCCCATGCATAATTGAAAGAAAATATCAGGAAAAAAAAAATTCATAGGTATAAAGTAATTTCAAACAAAAATAACTTTGTTGTTAATTTTTTTCCTAACGCACCTGCCAAGCTACCATCCAAGAATAACTCTAACTTAAAATAATAATAATAATAATAATAATAATAATAATAAGAGAATTATCCCTGTAGACATCAAAATTTCAGTAAAATAAATGTTGATCAATGCATTAAAATTACAACCTCCACTCATTTCACCAATATCATTCACTTACTTCACCTACAACCTCCACTCATTTCACCTACACCATCCACTTCACCTACAACCTCTACTTACTTCACCTACAACCTCCTCCACTCACTTTACCTACATCATCCACTTACTTCACCAAGAAAATTTGTGGTGGTGATTCATTCTCAAAGCCTATAAATAGGCTTCTCCATCAAGGTATTAAAGATCCTAAAATTAACCAATTCACAAATACATTTCTCTACTCCCAAAATGGAAGAGAATACTCCCCACACATCCAAAATCCTTGAAGCTTTGAAACTCTAAAGCTCTCAAGCATCCAACCCCCAAATTCCTAAGAATCCCGAAGAATGGAGAAAACACTCTTCGTTCTTCGTCAAATCCTTGAGGCAATCGTTCATCCAAGATCAAGCCCCGAATGCCCTTGAAGATCAATTCATCCAAGATCAAGCCCCTCACATCTATTCTTCAAGATCAAGCCCAAAAGCCCTTGAAGATCCACTCATCCATCAACCTTCAAGATCCAGCCCAAAAGCCCTTGAACAAATCCGCACAACCATTCTTCAAGATCAAGCCCCGACGGCCCTTGAAGAAAGTGTTCATCGTTCATCATCTGTTCATCCTAAGATCAAGCCCCAACAGCCCTTTGGATCAACAGCACAAACAAATCCACACATCTATTCTTCAAGATCAAGCCCAAAAGCCCTTGAAGATCCGCTCATCCATCAACCTTCAAGATCAAGCCCCGAAAACTCTTGAAGAAACTTCCATCAACCTTCAAGATCAAGCCCAACGGCCCTTGAAGAAACTTCCATCAACCTTCAAGATCAAAGCCCCGAAGGCCCTTGAAGAAACTTCCAATTGTTCATCCAAGATCAAGCCTCGACAGCCCTTAGATCAACACATCTACATCTTACGGAGATCGAATCAGATGACCAAATTTGAGAAAGATCATAACCCAAAAATCATTAATACAAAATATTTTTTTTTGTACACGTGTTCTTGTTTCAAGAAATTTCCGTGTTTACAAATTTGGCACGCCTAGTGGGACAATCTCTACCTCTCATCTCTGTCTCTATTCAAGATATGCACGCACACTCCATGGTTTCAAACAAAGAACAAGTCATGACCATCGACGCTACCTCCATTTAAAAACAGCTGGTTTAGATTAAGGAAACAATGACAAGGCTGATAAAGACTGCGGAGGAGAAAAATTTGCAAACCACTGGACTCATCAACCGTCTGGAGGCGCAGCATGGCGTCAAAGTGAAACCAAGCTCTCTTCCAACTAAGAAGACCGAAGAAGGCTTTAACCCAAACACCTACGAACTCATGTCAAAGGCTGGGCATGACTTTGCTTTCTCTTCAAATCTTGGAAAGAAGGTTTCAAACACCGTCAACGACAAAGATCGTGACCTCACTAAGACTAAAAAAAAGTTGAAGGAGCATGATTACGGAGTTGAGAACAACAAAGCTGGACTTAGCTTCACACCAAATGCACTGTGAAGATTTCAAGCAAAGTGAAGAATGCTAGCGCTCAACACATTAGCGTGAGCATTGAACAAAATCAAGAGGAGCCTAAACCTATCATTCGAGTGTCAGTCTTCAATAGGCTGAATCATTCAAAACCCAGAATTTTGGCACTTGATCACATTGGTGAGCAAGACCGAACTTCCGTGTTCAAACAGCTTAACAGGCCAACACCCCAAAGCTCTGTTTTTGAAAGGTTGTCAAAACCTAAGAAACAAAGCAACAAGGCTAGCTCTCTTCCGAAATGATCGACTTTGGAAAAACTTAAAGAAACCAAGAAGCCTTCTAGAAAGAGGAAAACAACACGAAAGGAAGAAAAGCTCGACGGTCTAGTAGGAAAAGACGACGTTCGAAGCTCGATTCCTTCAAGGATGAAGCACCAAGCAACCTTGGAAGTCGACACAAAAGGACCATTGAAGGTAAGGAGGCGCATCATCGTCCACACTGGCAAATCTTCATGCCAACAAACCCAAGAGGATGGCACTGAAGATGAAATCCCTAAGAAAGACGTCACTTCTGGCTCTTTCGACTCAAAGTCTTCACCTCGACCGTAGGGGGCATGCTCCAAGTCAAGTGAAATTGAAGGATGGACTCATGTCACTCCGAAGAAACTGCACGAGAAACATACGTCTTCTCCACAAGTGCACCAATCAGAAAGGGGGCAAAGCAGGTTTCGCCAACCTTCAAAGCAATGTGAAAATGTTGAAGATAAGAAAATTTCAACACAAAGATCGTTCATGCGTGATCTCTTCTTCCTCGAATACTTATTCAATTACTCGGTCAAGGCTCTTTGCTATAAAGATTGTGAGGAGCGCCTCTCCAAGATCCCTTTGAAGAAATTGGACAAGCAGCAACCATCTTGTCCACAAGTTTATCACTCGAAAAGGGGGCAAAGCAGCTCTTGTCAACCTCTAGAACAATGTGAAAGTGTTGGAGATAATGAAATTTCGACACAAAGATCGTCCATCACCATCACAATGTGCGACCTTTTCCCAGAAGACTTCTTCAATTACTCGGTTAAGGCTCATTCTTATGAAGATTGCGAGGAACGCCTCTCCCAGATCGCTTGACAAATCCACAACAACAACCAAAGCTCCTTGCTTGCATGAGCTGAAACTGCAAACGGCACCAAAAGCTCCTTGTTCGCACGAGCCTAAAAGGTGACAACAAACGTTCCTTGCCTGCAAGAGCTGAAACTGCAAACGGCACCAAAAACTTTTTGCCTGCACGAGTTGAAACTGTAAACGACACCAAAAGCTCTTCATCCGCACGAGCCTAAAAGGCAATAACCAAAAGCTCTTTGCTTGCACGAGCTGAAGTTGCAAACGGCACCAAAAGCTCCTCGTTCGCACGAGCCTAAAAGGCGACAACAAACGCTTCTTGCCTGCACGAGCTGAAATTGCAAACGGCACCAAAAGCTCCTTGCCTGCACGAGCTGAAACTACAAACGGCACCGAAAGCTCCTTGTCCACACGAGCGTAAAAGGCGACAACAAACGCTTATGGCCTGTAAAAGCATAAACTGTGTGCGGCAAAATTATCATCAAAACCATCACTCATTTGAACTACGTCATGACTTGATCTCTCCTCAACTGAGGGTACGTAGGCAACTTGAAATTTCAAAACTTCAAGTACAGTCACATCATCAACAAAAACACAAACACTTTGAAGAATAAAGAGCAGATTCAAAATATGAATGCTTTATTCTTTAAGGGAAAGATTTGGTTACAAAGCCTCATTTCAAAAAATAAAAAATAAAAAATGACGCATTGCAACAAGCACCAGGCAAAGAGCACAGTTACACCCCCATCCTGCTCACTCCGTCACTAATTGCAAATTCGCAAAAAGCTGCCACCAATTGTGAACATGGGTAATCCATCAAAACAATAAGGAAATTCAGGAATGCAGAGAGCACCTATATACAATAATAATAATAACAAAAAAAAAAAAAAACAAGGGTAAGTGCCTTCTGGGGAAAATAAAAGCTCATTTATTGATTTCTCTGGAAAATTATAGAAATGTGGATGTACATATACATGAGTTAAAAATAAATAAATAAAAGAAAAAAAAGAAAAGAGCCTTCATTGATCAGGTGGAGCCTCATCACTTGGCGGAATTCCAGGAAGAAGAGGCGCCGGAGGTTGATTGTTTGGAGCCTCAACACTCGGTAAAACTCCAAAGGTCAAAGGCAATAGGTGCCTCTGGAGTAAAGCCACAAACATCTGATGGTTACTCTGAATCCGACTTTCAGATTCCTGAAACTGGTCAAGCTTTTTCTTCATGCTTGTTGAGTAACTATTGGCAAGCATGTGCAAGTCTCTGTTTTCATGCTTAAGCCCTCTAATCTTTTGCTTAAGACTCGCCACCTCAGCCATAAGTGACTCAACTTGACGAGTTCGAGCAAGAAGGCGTTGACCCATGTTCGATACAGAGCTCGCACACTAAACACTGAAAGCCAAAGAGTCTTGAACAGCCAGCTTATCAGACTGCTTGGAAAGGATCCTGTTACCCTTGGGGGTAAGAAGATTTCTAGCAACCACTGAAGCGGTTATGTCGTTCTTCATCATAGAGTCCCCAACTGTAAGAGGACCGTTGGGGGATACGAAGGATGGGTGTCATATGTTGTCTTAAGAATGCATGTCGGCATCTTCCCGAACATTCAAATCAAGATGACGATCAGACAGGCAAGCCATTTGTAGAAATGAGGAAAGGAGAAGAGGTTAGGTAAATCAAAATCTCATAAATACAAAGAGGGTAGCTTCTACAGACAGCAACTCTCAAGCGTGCTTTTGAAACACAATTGTTGCCTCTATAAAAAAAGAAAGGGGAACAAGGCTGTTCATTCAAAAATCGAAGAGGCGCTTGCTCAGAAATCAAAGAGGCGTTTGTTTAGAAATCGAAGAGATGCTTGCTCAAAAATCAAAGAGGCGTTTGTTCAGAAATCAAAGAAGTATCACCCTCCAAACCTCAAAAGTCGGGCCGCTTATTCAAGGATCGAAGAGTCATCACTCTCTGAATTTCAAAAGTCGAGCTTTTCTAGATTTGTCATCACTTTTCACACCTAACCCCAGCTTTGCAGAAATCACAGGCAACTTTGTCAAAGATTTCTGACAAAGTTGAAAACGCGTAAATCTTACTATTCAATTACCCAACGGTTGCCGACAAGAGTAAAGGAATAGTGCCACTACTGGCTGTTGGGAAATTCCTATGTATGTCGACCTTTGTCTTTCATGGCAAGGCAGACCTGCAAAAAAAAAATAAAAAAATGCATAACTCTTCCTTACCTCCGAGAGCGCACTCCCAGCAGAGCCTCTCGAAATGCTCAGTTTTCTTCCTCTCCAGGAATACCCTTACAAACAAATGACACCAAAGCAAAAGTATCACATATCATCATGGTTGAAAGCAAAAATATCTTATATCATGCTTTTTCCCTGTCTTTTCCTTTGCCCTTGCTCTTACCTGCAGGACAAGGGGAAAAAGAGTAATCAATCGGAACCTGAAATCAAACTTCCGACCTGGAACTGATTGCCTGGAACCTTTGCCTGGTTGCTTACCTTGCATTGCTCTCGAGTACTCATCGTCACTGAGAAGTAGTGTTCTAAAGCACCATTTAAATGCAAAGGTTGCATTCAACTTCTGCATTAAGAACAAATATGGCAAGAGATTGAAGCATAAGGATCAATGATGAGCTGGAACAGATCACTATAGCACGACGCCTTTCCCTGCAGAATGGCATAATCCAGATGGAGGAGTTTAAGTCAAAACTAAGCTTGGCATCGTTGCTCTAATCAAAGAACTCAAAAGGCTTCAACAACCTTTCGATGGCACCATCGCCTAAGAGCAAAGCCTTGCTGTGCAACGCTGTCAAATCACCACCACTTCTTCGAAAGCAAGAGTATCTTATATCATGATTTTTCCCTGTCATTTTCTTTGTCCTTGTTCTTACCTGCAGGATAAAGAGAAAGAAAGCAATCATTCAGAACTTGAAGTCAAACTTCCAGTCAGGAATCGATTGCCTGGAACCCTTCCCTGATTGCTTACCTAGCATTGCTCTGCTGGGGAAATAGACAAGGCAACAGAAGATACCACATCTGCCTGGAGAACAAATGAGGCAAGCGAAAATGATACATTGAAGCATGTAGAGATAAGCACAACAAAACATGTGTCGATTTATCTCCTAACCCTCTTCAATATGAATTGGAAAGATTGAACAAAGAAACAGGCCATCACTTCCACCTCGCGCTTGCCTGCCATGTGTCTGAATCGTGAGACCGCTCGTAGTCTAATTCCATTCAAGAACAAGCATCGACGGCCCTTGAAGAAATCACAAGTCTAATTCAAGATTAAGTGTCCACCACCCTTGAATCAAGTTCAGCTCCAGATAAAAGGAGTAAATTCAGACATTTGGTGCAACTTTAGCAGAAGAAACCCCCCAGCCCAGTTCAAGAATAAACCTGTGGAAAGTCAACGATTGGAGGAAACAAGAAAATCCTCCAACCCAGTTCAAGATCAAAGCTGTGGAAAGTCAACAAGCGCAACAAAATACGTGCCGATTCATCCATTACAAAAACCAAAGATCATCTACCACATGAAACTCCTTGTGTTCTAATTTCATTCAAGATTAAGCCTTGACGGCCTTTGAAGAAATTTCAAACAAAAGTCAAGATCAAGCCTCGACGGCCCTTGAAGACATTTCCAGCCCAATTCAAGATTAAGCCTCCCTTGGATCAACATCTACATCAAGAGACTTCAAAACACATCTCCTACAAGTGACAAGCGTATGTATACGACGCGCCTTGAAGTGGGGACATTTGTAGACATCGAAATTTCGATAAAATAAATGTTGACCAATGCATTAAAATTACAACATCCACTCATTTCACCAATATCCTTCACTTATTTCACCTACAACCTCCACTCATTTCACCTATATCAATCACTTACTTCACCTACAACCTCTACTCATTTCACCTGCAACATCCACTCACTTCACCTACAACCTCTACTCACTTCGCCTACAACCTCCACTCACTTCACCAAGAAAATTTGTGGTGGTGATTCATTCTCAAAACCTATAAATAGGCTTCTCCATCAAGGTATCAAAGATCCTAAAATCAACCAATTCACAAATACATTTCTTTACTCCCAAAATGGAAGAGAATACTCCCCACACATCCAAAATCCTTGAAGCTTTGAAACTATAAAGCTCTCAAGCATCCAACCCCCAAATTCCCAAGAATCCCGAAGAAGGGAGAAAGCACTATTCGTTCTTCATCAAATCCTTAAGGCAATCATTCATTCAAGATAAAGCCCCGAAGGCCCTTGAATATCCGTTCATCCAAGATCAAGCCCTGATGGCCCTTGGATTAATAAACAACTATTCTTCAAGATTAAGCCTCAAAGGCCATTGAAGATCCGTTCAACAACTGTTCATCCAAGATCAAGCCCCGACAACCCTTGGATCAACAAACAAATCCACACATCTATTCTTCAAGATCAAGCCCAAAAGCCCTTGAAGAAAACCAACTGTTCATTCAAGATCAAGCCCAAAAGCCCTTGAAGATCCGTTCATACATCAACCTTCAAGATCAAGCCCAAAAGCCCTTGAAAAAATCCGCACAACCATTCTTCAAGATCAAGCCCCGACGGCCCTTGAAGAAAGTGTTCATCTTTCATCATTCGTTCATCCCAAGATCAAGCCCCAACGGCCCTTTGGATCAACAACACAAACAAATCCACACATCTATTCTTCAAGATCAAGCCCAAAAGCCCTTAAAGATCCGCTCATCCATCAACCTTCAAGATCAAGCCCCGAAGGCCCTTGAAGAAACTTCCATCAACCTTCAAGATCAAGCCCAACGGCCTTTGAAGAAACTTCCATCAACCTTCAAGATCAAAGCCCCGAAGGCCCTTGAAGAAACTTCCAACTGTTCATCCAAGATCAAGCCTCGACGACCCTTGGATCAACAAATCTACATCTTACGGAGATCGAATCAGATGACCAAATTTGAAAGAGATCGTAACACAAAAATCATTGTATAATATTACTTTTGTACACGTGTTCTTGTTTCAAGAAATTTCCGTGTTTGCAATCCCACTCTCATGTCCCTCTCTCACCTTCCCTTGCTTTCACATTTCTCCCCAACTTCCTTTTTTTTCACATGCATTTTTCTTTTTAAATATTTTGTATTTACACACAGTGTATGAGCTTCATCTAATTTTTAATAAAAAAAATGTATAACTAACTTTAACAAATAAGAAATGAAGTACAATCAAAATGAACAATGACATGATAAAAGTCTAAAACTTGCTACAAGATACTATTAGTACACAATCAGAATTTTAGAAACAATAAGTTAAGAACATTTTATAAAAATTTTCATTGGAAATTTGAAGCTCGAAACCATTGCAATTTTTGTAATGACCCGTCCCTAAAAATTATAATTTTTATAATTTTAATAAGTGAATTTACAAAAAATGCCCTTCCAGGCAAAGTGTTGACTCTTGTTGACTGCTGTGTCGTGTCACGTAAGATTTATTTTCTTAGCATATCTTCATAGGACTCGTCGCTACGGACACGTGGGCGCAAACGGAATGCAATTTTGGACTTATTAACGTTTAAAGTTGGGGCCATTTTAGTAAATTGGTTAATATCTAGAAAATTCCAGATTTTTGAAGCAAAATCTGGGATGCCACGTGTGTGGCCCAGATTAAAAGAACAAAGGATGGTCGATGCAGATGGAGTATAAAGGAGAGAAAGGAAGGAGGAACGGGACTAATCAGAAAAGGAGAGATGAGAGGGTGACTAATCAGAGAAGAGGGAAAGGAGGGAAATGAGGGAAGGGAGAAGGACCCGCTCATATCTCTTTCATACAAACTCCGTTTTGGGTGATCTTGGTGTCCATGGAAAACCCTTGACGAGCCCTACATCTCTGTAGTGTTAGATTTCCAAATTTCTTACCCAAACTCACAAATCGAAGCCACAAACCCACTGGGGCATCCGGCGGTTTTAACCTTTTTGCGGTGACTCCGACAAGTTTCACCATCGATGATCACCACCAAAAGACTCCTTTCAACCCCAGGAGCAAGGCCCAAGCTTTGGCGGAGGCATCGGAGTTCGTTTTGGTGGCGAATCAACAACTACCAAATTTTAAAGGTTTCCGGCGGGTTTTCATGAAATTGAGTCTTTTCCCGGCCAAATTGGCCTTAGTCACAAGTATGAAAGGTGCTCCACTCACGGAGATCTTAATTTCTGTGAAGTTTGAGAATTTTTAAAATTAGTTGAATTTTCCGACAAGTTGGGGCGGTCGATCGCCACCTGTAGCGGTGCGTGGGCCGAGACGTTCCCTGACCTTCCTAGGCTAAATTTGAGTACCCTAATTCCATTGGTGAAGTTCGATTGATGAATTTCCATCATTTGAATGCAATTCCATTAAGGTCCACCGCTTGATTATTGTAACAATCTACGATCCGACTGTTGGATCGTCACCAAATTTTGATATGTTATAATACATAATATTTGAGGATATTAGAAACTTACGGATCGGGAATCCGACATGCGGATCTTCCCAATTAGGACATGTAAGTTATGTGTTATATTGATAAGAATTCTAAGACATGATTTGATAACTATTCTAGGCACTAATCGTTTGTGACGCCTTGATGTTTGTGCTAGGGAGTTATCGCGCGAACTCCAGGTGAGTGGGCTTTTGGTTTTATATATATATATATATATATATATATATATATATATATATATATATATATATATATATATATATGAATGTATACTTTACGTTTTTCCCATAAATTGTTTTAAATGAAATGTGATTAAAATGCCATGTCATACTTGCGTTATATTTTAGTATATGCATTGGTGTAGTCATGTATAATGTTGCATGATGCTGCGGAGCCCAGATAAGCTACATGTGAGTGATGTTAGTGGTTGTGATGTATATGGTTATGCCTGGATGCATTTGGTACTCATTATCCTGCACTCCGGTGTTAGTGCTCCGCCCAAGGTTAGGGCCAGCTTTCACGTGATCATTCACCTCCCGCACCATATGCTCACCTTGGGTCCAAGGTAGGTGCCAACCTGTCGTACAGACCACATTAGGTGGTTCTGACTCGTAGGTGACTTGTGATACTTCGCACAACCTTCACGTGATCGTAGCACTTGAGCGTATTTATTTACACCCAGCCTGTTGTACAGACCACATTTGGTGGTTCCGACTCGTGTGCAGGTTTAGAGCCGTACAGCCTCCCGCACCATATGCTTACCTTGGATCCAAGGTAGGTGTCAGCCTGTCGTACAGACCACATTAGGTGGTTCTGACTCGTAGGTGACTTGCGATACTTCGCACAACCTTCACGTGATCGTAGCACTTGAGCGTATTTATTTACACCCAGCTTGTTGTACAGACCACATTTGGTGGTTCCGACTCGTGTGCAGGTTTAGAGCCGTACAGGTCACGTTAGGTGACTTCAGCTAGCATATCATTTTACATTGATTTATTTCACCTGTCTTACTTATTTCATTGCTGAGATACTTGAAATGACATATACTTGGTTTTCATTACTTTCGAGCATGATTTCTATATACATATGTATTATTATTTTCTGAAAAATTATATGGGTTTTATGGCGATGGGTTATAATGTTTTCAAAAGGTTTTTTTATTAAAAACTTATTTTCAAGCCCACTCACCCTTGTTTTTCCGCCCTTCCAGGTTTTAGCTGTTGGATGTTCGCATCGATGAGGATTTGTGGCGAATCTCAGTATACGTGGCTACCTCTGAGGGTATGATCCTTACCCACATTACTGTACTTTACTTATGCTCTGACATTGCGTATGAAACGAGCTCATTCTCGCTTGCAGTGCACTCTGGTCCTTAGGCACTTTTAGGGTTAAATTTATTCACATTTTCCACATCACTATACTTCATGGCTTCGTCACCTTCCAGGTGTTGGTTGGCACAGCTTGAGTTGGAATCCTAGGGGACATTCCGGGTCGGGGTGTGTCAATATTCATCTTTTTTTTTTCAAAATTTATTGATTTCAGAATTTTCAAATTTCAAATAAATTTTTTTAGTTAGAATTGAAATATTCAATCCAACTTGCATCCCACACTCTATTATATATTGCAGGATACCAAATGGCTTATAAGTTTTTTAGGCAATAGTATTTGGATTAATGAGCAAGACCATTTGTCACAATGGGTACATTTTTTCAGTGACCGACACATTGATCTAGAGATAAATTAAATAGACAAGCATAAAGAGTAATCTCTTAAATGGTTACCACAAGCTGCACTTGCACCAGTAGGAGTACCAACGGTACAAATCTGTCAGAAAAACGGTAGACATAACATACCTAAACCGAGGCAATGTTATCACTTAGACCACATCAAATCATCATTGATATGTAAGGTCACATAACTCGCTAGACAAGACATCACCCTAGTCACAGTACAAACAACAATCCTCCAATAAACCTCCACTACTTTGAAAACAAAATCGACCAATGCCCATCTCTAGAGTGAGGATTAGAACACCCTAGCAAACACCATCGCGACCTTACTGCTTTTAAAGAGATCTACGGCTACCGCTAGCCAAGCAAGTGGAGCCGCCACAAACTAGTCGAGAAAAGAGAACTCCACCTAGAAATCAAGTTGTATAAGGTGCATTATACCTGGTTCAAAAGGGTAAAATGCGTGAATTTCAAATTAGCATGGGAATTTGAAATTCGATTTGATATTTCTTTCCAACATTTTTTAGAATGAAATTGAAAGCACACGTTTTCATTAAATTGCAAGAACTTTTTCTTTTTTTTTTATTTTATTTTATTTTATTTTTTTATTTTTTTTATAAACGATATTATCTACATTAAATAATAAAATTTGAAATGTGCTATCATTTTAACAAAAAAATTAAAATAAAATTTGGGTGTTGATATTCAAACTCAAAAACATTATTGTGCAACCCTTAAAATTTGGAGCTCTAGAAATTCAAATGCATTTGAGGCCCAATAGATATAACAAAAGGTTACTTTTATAGTCCACTCCCAATAACTCAAATTCAATGGGCCTTCTTCATTTGGTGGTCAACCCGTAGAAAATAAAAAAAATAAAATAAACATTAAACATACAAACCTATAGAAGCAAAGAAGCGTGGACCTTTGCTCAACACAATATCAAAGTTCCATGTGGTATTGATGCAAAAAATCGACGTCACGGGCTACTTATTATATGCGCATTGAAGCCATGAATGGTTGGCCGGTGGCATCTTTAATTTTGTAACTCATCCCACATTAATAATTTTGTCCTCTACCCCTCTTCATCTAACTAGTTAATTAGAACAGTACGCTTTTTTCATTTTCAATCAAGTATGAATTATTATTATTATTTTTTTTAATTTAAATTAATCTAGTGTAAATAGTTGATAGCTAAAATTCAAAAGATAATTTAAATTTTCACGAAACTTAAGCTAAATTTGTTAGAAAAGCGCACTACAATAATTAGGTAAGAGAACTTTAAAATGTTGTGATGCAATATTTGAGGGAACTTTCAAGTGATTCTTTGAAATGTGTCATTTTGAGAGTCTTTACTTAGTGATTTTATAGTGCATTTGTAGCGTTTAAGTAGTTGATTTGCAGTGCTTGAATGGTTCGTTAGTATTATTCTTGTTAAGTTCTATTCTTTTTGCTTGAAATATTTATTAAATACCTAAATTAACAACTATGGTACCCGTCAATTTGCACATGGCGTAAGGCACAATAACGACCATTGAACAATTTTTGTTCACATACAATGATACTCTATAACTTACTGGCAATTTAGGTTAAATCACACAATTGGTTTACCTTAAATTGTATCGAGCTTGTCATCAAAATGAGTTGAACTTGAGACCTTATACTTACAAGTTAAGATTGATTTTTGTTTTTGTTTTTAAAGTGTAGTACTAACAACGTTCTAAAAGTTCCCACTTAAGTACCACCGCGATTAATCCTAGGCATAAGTCGAGACTCCCACTTAAACAGAGTTGAACTTAAGACCTTATACTTATAAGTTAAGATTGATTTTTGTTTTTGTTTTTAAAGTATAGTACTATCAACGTTCTAAAAGTTCCCACCTAAGTACCGCCGCGATTAATACTAGGCATAAGTCGAGACTCCCACTTAAACAGAAAATATATAAACTAATTTGTAAGATACTTGAACGAACATTCATTATATGTTTGTTCCTCATGTTTTCAATATGACTTGGTATTTTATATTTTGCCATTTATGCATGAGCATGCAATTATTTATTTTAAGTGTGTGTAGACATTTATTTATTAAGTAAATGGATATTTTTACATTAAGGGGAGGGGAGTTCGGCAAAGTCACACAATGGGCAACCTAATTTGGTATCGAATTCACCATCCACGAAATTCGAACCTAAGACCTCTCACTTCCAAGTGTATGTAGACATTTATTTAGATGTTATATAATAAATTTAATTAAAATAAAATAAACTGCTTATGCCCCACCTATATGCCTAGGTGCTAGACCCCTGCATGCTACCCGACTAACACCTAGGGTCTTTTAGAACCTTGAGTATTACAATGTATACATTAATATGGTTGAGCTAGTGCCATTTAATACTATGGTTTAGGGGTATTCCTCTTTACTTGTAAGTAAGAAGTCTTATGTTCGATTCTTGCCAAAGACAATATTGAGCCAGATTATTGCTAGCCTATTGTGAGGCGAAACCCACCCCTCTCCTTTAGTGTAACTAATATCGTTTGTTAAAAAAAATTAAAAATAAAAAAAAATGGTTGAGCTAGTGGTTGTCATTCATAACAGGAAAATATTACGGTAAAATATAAAAATTAAAAGATATTGGTTCCTTCCAATCAATAGAAAATATATTGGTACTTTTTATTTTAATAAAATGTAACTAACATTTGCCTACACACTTTGTATGTATGAGCACATTTTTTTAGAAAATGAAAATGAGAGAGGGAGAGGGAGAGAGAGAGAGAGCGAACGTGGGGGAGTGGGATGTTCTTTTTTTTTTTTTTTTTTGGAAGTATTTTAATATCACTTGTTGGTGAGGCTTCAATTAAAAACAGTAAAATTTGGACCTGTAAAATTACATTATTACCCATCATTTTTTTTTGTGTGATAAAAGACTAATTTGTCTTTTCATCCTCTTTTGATTGACAAAGAAGATTTTATTAATTAGTAGAGATAATATTAAATTTACCCTCCAACGGCAACTTTAATATTGCAATAACGAATCGCTCCACATTTTACTCTTTACATCTTATTTATTATTATTTGTTTGTAATTTTTACTTTTATTTAGTTTTGGTTTTTTAAAATTTTTTTATATTTTATTTTAGACTCTTAATTAAGAAGGAATATTTTTAAAATATTGAAAACTTCACCAGTATGCTCCGTTTATATAATATATATAAAAATTATATATGCAAGACCATTTCAAATTTCCTATAGTCCATAATTTAGTAAGCTTTCTTTAGGTACAGAGATGGACTACTTTTGCATGGAAGGAATCTGATTCCCTTGTCTGGAAGCAAATTGCTTACGGAACAACAAAATCTCTGCCAAAATCAAGGTTGGATTTATCCCAACATGTCCCCAACATCCTTTTTCTCTATAAAAACCAAAATTCCAAATATTCGTAGAATAAATAAGCAAATATTTCGAAATTCGCCTACTGTGTTTTATATTTCATTAATTTATTATTTATGTTGATCACAGATCGGTTCAGATTATGAATAATATGTGTCCCTGTTTGTAGTTTGTACCATACTTCACCAACTCTAAAATTATTGAGTACCCGTCAACTTTATATTATCATGACTTACTGAAAAGTTCATGTGGCGGCACACATGCAGTAGACATGAGTTTCTCTCCAACAAGAGACTAATCATGACGCAACACGTGTCAACATCATAATAATATCTCAAAGTTCCATATCGACCGTGGACGAAAACAAGGGACTCTAAGATCATTCTCCCATAATTAAGCTTCTTTTGATCTAAGATTCCTTAATTATTATTAGAACTCACTAATGATGATTAGGCCTAAACCATTGTATCATGTAAACTCTACTCTAGTAATAAGAACTCATCTACCCTCATGGACGTAGCCCAATTTAAGGCGAACCACATACATCGTGTGTTTGTTTTCTTATTCATAATCTCTCTACATATTATCCTCATTTGGTGACCGAAACAACCCTAACAAAAGTCAATCCTCAACACTTAACACTGTTTTTAACCTTTTTTGGTGCATCAACAAATCCCGATCAGTTGTTAGCACCATATTCAAAATGCAGGACACAGGATCGTTATTAATATTATTATTATTTTGCTAATATAAGTAGCAAGACATAATGCTTCGTTACAAGTCCGTGAAGGGTTTTGATTTTCTTTTTTATTGTTGCTGTTGCCTTATATGTTTTTTTTCCTCTGAACAAGAAACTAAAAAACAAAGGGAACAAAAGTATATAGCAAATAAGAAGAAAAACACCAGAGGATAAAGACGAAGACGAAGAACCCCAAGAAAGGCACCATGCATGCAACTCTCCAAATGAAATGACCACACTTAAGGCAAAATTCCAAAACCACTTTCAGCTCGATCAGGAGTACTGATTGCATTTGAAGCTCATTTTTACCATCTTCCCATAATTTGGTCATAAAACACTCAAAACTTAAAGACAAAGACAGTTGTGGGGTGGGTTTGAAAAACAAGAAGAACTCAATTATATAGTACACTATTATTTGGATTATGTATTTATCATCATGTGATTACTGTCATTAACTACTAATGTTACTTAGAAATTACTGCTAATTAAATATTATTATTTTTTATTATAAGCGATATTATTAATCTAAGCTATACTAAAGGGTATGGGAGATTTTGAATCTAGGATGTAAAGTTGATGAGAAATGTCATATATACCAAGACAATCCATCACTTGCAACAATATTATGTTCTCCTTAACATGGGATGTATATTTTTTGACAAAAGGAAAAACAAGAGAAACGGGTAAAATTTTCATTTAAACTAGTAATTAATAAAAGGTGGAATATCAATATATACATAGAGAGAGAGGTTGAAGTTTCCTGTACATGAATATTAACACAATTTATTTTTAATTCAGTTATAATATAGGTGAGCAACATGTTGATACTTTAGAGTTTAGTACTATTAAGAAATTTGCATGTGTTATAATACATGAGTGAAGTATTGTACCACGTGGCGGTATTATCAGTAGTGGAGTCAAGATTTTCAAATAATGGGGTCATAATTTCGACAAAGAAAAACTTCATTCAACCATTTCGTCGAGCACATGGTGGCCAATTGCTGATTCTTGCAACATTTGCCAAAAGCTTATGCCAGCCACTAGTAGAAAAACAAACTTGTGCGACCATAATTAGCGCAACGAAGAAGATTTCGTCACATAAGTGAAACTTGTGCGACGGAAATACAATTACGTCGTGCAAACATTGGAAGAATTCAAAAAAAAAAAAAAACTTTGTGCCACGATTACTATTGTTCATCGCTCAACAAAAGGCGGGTAAATAAAATTTGGCGCCAAAATTTGCGCAACGAGTTATTTTTCGTGAGTACAAATCCTCTCCGGATCTAAAAAAAGGGAGCCTAAGGATCAAATGATCCAGGCCTTTGAAATTTGATCTAACGGCTACATTATAACTTTAGAGGGCTCCCTCTGTTTGTAGTCGTTGGATTAAATTTCAACGACCTGGATTATTTGATCCTTAGGCTTCAGTTTTTTAGATCCGGAGAGGATCTGTACTCATTTTTCATATTTGTCGCGCAAAGTGTTGTGAATACGGTCAATCACACATCAAACACTCCTATTTATAGCGCGCATTTATAACACACTTTGTGCGACCAAGGATATGTCGCCCAAAGTGTGTCGTGTTTTATATAAACACAGTTTCAGAACCCTATTTTGTAAAGGTTTTATTTCAAAAGATGGCCGATTCGGTTTTAGATTCAAAGAAAAGCTGCGAGGGAGAAGGCTCACGTACATTTGATATGGTTGAAATTATTGTTTTAATAGCCTATTTCGTTTAAAATTTTTGTGGTAGGAAAAAAAATGAAAAAAGTTGTGATTACAATAGAGAGGTATCGATGTAAGTGATTGCCCTCATTTGATGACAAAAGTTCAGCTGAAGCGTCCGCCAAACCAAGGTTCGATATAAGGGGATTGGTGTGGAACCAGTGTTCTACCGAGTTTAGTTCTTGGAAAAAGGTGCCGGTGGACTTGAAGAACTGCATGCTGCAATAGTTATAGGTAAGTTTGTATTAAAGAATGTGTAATTGTTTTTGTTTAAAAATAATACTTGAAGAACTCCAGTATTTTGAGATGTTTGATGATCCGCAGGTCGTTCTCGAGAAAGGTTGCCCGAAAGAGTTCGAGGACTGAGAAGATAGTTGGGTTTGGCTCTGCGGTCATTTTCAGAAGCCGGGCTATGTGGTGCGTTTGACTTCTTTCATTTTACTTTTTAAAATTTTTACTAATGTTTATTACTTTTTTTTTATTTTCTTTAAATATTACAACTAATACGTTTATTTTGTGTATAACAGAAGAAGGCTAAGGCGAACAAGATCAATTGGGAAAAGAAGACTCTTCTCCACCATTCGAGTTCGAGGCCTTTCTCATATAGGATGGAAGCGCGGCGGAAGGTATATATTAAAACTTTCATTTCCAATTTTAAAATGTCGCTAATAATTTTTATTTTTTTTTGTTTCCGTACTAACATTTGTCGTATCTTTTTCTATTTCAGGGGGTTCAAAATTTCCGGAGATCAACGTCTTTACCAACGTTTATGTTTGACCCAGGGATGAGTTGACCGAGTCTCTTCATGTAATTAATTTCTTATGCATTAAAGATTTATACTAATTATTTCAAATTGTTTTCTATTAATATTCCATATTTTATTTCACAAGTGACTATGGTAGAGAAGGGTCAGTCGGTCATTCGGAAGTCCGTCTCCCAACTTCCCCCGGACACGCTGATGGAGTCTATGGATCCCTCTGAGGATGCGGGGTTTCACATCCTTATAGAGACATTGGACCAGACTTTCGGTCGGAGGCCAGGGACATATTGTCGGGGGATGGGAAATGCCAGGTGGTGGGAGAGTGGAGCCTCTTCATCCTTGCAGTCGAAGGGCAAGGTTACAACTTTGACGTAGGAAGTCGCTAGCCTGAGAAGTGAGTTTGCATCGTACAAGACTCAGATGTCATTGATTGTACAAGCCCTCAGTTCCTCCGAGATCCGTCTCCCCGATTTTTCTGCACCATTGATGTCAGAACCCCTCCACCCAGAGCATACACAGCAATTAGACTCATCGACCTTCGACCCCATCCCCAACCCCACCCTATTCGAGCAGCAAGATTACCAAGCACCTCTGAACGACTTGCCCATAGATTATGCCTTATTTTTTTCGTAGTTTTTTTTTCCCACTTTCTTTTTAAACTTTGTATTTGTACTTACATTTTTATTTATATTATAAATAAATTGTTTTTCTATTCATTGTTTTTTTTGTCTATTGTATGAAATATAATTTTTTAATAACATTCTATTTATTAATTTTTTTAAAATTAAAAATTACACTAGTGCGACAAAGTTATGTCGTCGTGCAAAAAGACGCGCATCTTACAAGTTTCGTCACATAAACATTTTTGAGATGAACCACAGATGTCCCCAGAAATTTATTGTCACAAAGCAAACTTGTACCCTCTTATATCGCACGACGAAAACCTTTGTCCGTATACCTTTCTTCCAACGAGCAGTAAAGCGTCGCGCAATCATTTTGCTGCACGACAAAACTGCACTCATCGTCGCGCAAGGTCTTTCTTCATGACCTTTGCATGACGAATTCTACGTTAGATTTCTACGTCGCCATAGGTTTTGTGCGACCTGGAAATGTTTTGTGCGACGAATACTCCCTCGTTGCGCAAAGTGTTTAATGTAGTAGTGAGCATATGTTGACAACTACTATGATCAGTAGAGGCTTGTCAAGCACAACTGTAGGAAATTGTCGAGTGATGTTGAGACTGCCAAGGCTTGTCAACTAAGGCATTTCATTAAGCACATGGTTCACGTAATAGAGTCATGCACAAGAAGAGAGAAAAAGAATACAGGGACGATAAAGAAAACATAATTAGAAGAAGGAAGTTGATTTAGTTTGCCAACTATTTATAAGGTCAAATAGGGATTTTGAAGTTGTTGGGGGTCATGGGGAATCAATGACCCCATATTGGCCTCATCATTAGGTACTATGGTCTCACCGAAAGTTACTCCTCAATTTATATCTCATGCACATATATTGTGCTTATAAGTAAAAACAATGTTGTAAGTGTAAAGCTTTAGCTGTTTTTATCTATATCTTCCAAACAATATATTATAATGTAACGTAAAATAAATTACAAGCAAAGAGATTCGAATTTGAGTATGTCCAGGTTTGCAAAGCTTTAGATTAGGTTTGGAAAATGTCTGTCGTGTTCGTGTAACACCTGTTATCTTAACGGGCATGTTGTGTCACACCCGTTATCTTATCGGGTTAAAGTGACCCGACCCGTTAAGAAAAATATATTTTTTTCCTTAAATTTTGCACACACCACACATTGCCACATAAATATTACTTCAAAACATTAAAACACATTTGTCGTTTAAGTACTACATCTACACTCGAAAATAAAAGCCTAATAAACAAACATCCATACACTACTAGTCTATTACAAAATATTAAATGTGCAAGGATATGCAAAATAAAAGAGTTTTTGTTTTCAAGGTTGTGAAGCCTTTCTCAAAAGAAGCTTGCATGTTATTCCTTTTACAAAATCCTCAATTTTCATCGATCATCATGACATAAGATTTTGTGGTATCCACTAGTGTAAATATTTTAAATTGAAGATCGAATTCGTTCATTGTATTCATATAGGGTCAAGGAGTGTAGCTGTAAAAAAAATCATCAAAATCGGAGTTAAAATAACCATTAAATCGTGATTTGTCGTTGACAACCGTCGAAAAGTTTTGCCCCGTTACTTGATCTCTGAATGTTTGTTTTTTGCGATTTTTGGCGTATGCAATCTTAAAGCATATACAAACAAGTTTAACGCTTGGATCGTTGAAATTAGTTTTGTAGAATGCGTATCCCATCAAAACGATAGACTCATTAACAGTTAGAATTTATTTATACTTTCATTAAGTATAACATAAGATTTTGTGGTATCCACTAGTGTAAATATTTAAATTGAAGATCAAATTCGTTCATTGTATTCATATAGGGTCAAGGAGTGTAGCTGTAAAAAATCATCAAAATCAGAGTTAAAATAACTGTTAAATCGTAATTTTTCGTTGATAACCATAAAAAAGTTTTGTCATGTTACTTGATCTCTGAATGTTTTTTTTTTTTTTCGATTTTTTGCATATGTGATCTTGAAGCAGATACAAACAAGTTTGACAATTGGATTATTGAAATTAGTTTCGTAGAATGCGTATCCCATCAAAACGATAGATTGACTAACACTTAGAGTTTATTATACTTTCATTAAGTATAACATAAGATTTTGTGGTATCCACTAGTGTGAATATTTTAAATTGAAGATCGAATTCATTCATTGTATTCATATAGGGTCAATGAGTGTAGCTGTAAAAAATAATCAAAATCTGAGTTAAAATAACCGTTAAATCATGATTTTTCGTTGATAACCGTCAAGTTTTGTCTCGTTACTTGATCTCTAAATGTTTGTTTTTTTTGCAATTTTTGGCGTATGCGATCTCGAAGTATATACAAACATGTTTGACTGTTGGATCGTTGAAACAAGTTTCATAGAATGCGTATCCCATCACTTAAGAGTTTATTCATACTTTCATTAAGTATAGCATAAGATTTTGTGGTATCCACTAGTGTAAATATTTTAAATTGAAGATCGAGTTCATTCATTGTATTCATATAGGGTCAAAGAGTTAAAATAACTGTTAAATCGTGATTTTTCATTGATAACCGTCGAAAAGTTTTGTCCCGTTACTTGATCTTTGAATGTTTGTTTTTTGCGATTTTTTGCTAATGCAATCCTGAAGCATATATAAACAAGTTTGACGGATGGATTGTTGAAATTAGTTTCTTAGATTTCGTTTCCCATCAAGTTCAGTGGTATATATATATTTATTAAGTAGATTTAAATTTATTTATTTTGTACGTATTAAGAAATTGAACGGTATGTATATTTAAGCCGATCCAATGGTCACCAATGTTTAATATTTAATTTAATATATATATATATATATATATATATATATATATAATTATTATAGTTTTTAGGGGTATAAAATTGTTAAATTAATATATATAATTATTATTTCAAGGTTATAAAATTATTAAATTAATATTTTGCTTATTGTGTATCGTGTTATCTACGTTTATATCCAAATCAACCCGTTATTTTAACAGGTGCTTATCGGGTTACCAGATAACGATCCGATTCGTTATCGTGTCGACCCGAACACCTGTTAATTTCGTGTCAGATTATCGGGTCGTGTCAGGAATTGCCAGACCTACTTTAGATTATAAAAGATTCAACTTACTTTTAATTTTTTTTCTCTCTGCACTCAAATTTGAATCTCCTTAATTATAATTTTATAGTAATCAAAATTTGAGAAGAACTAGATAGCAACACATCATGCAATTGAATTAAATTTTTTCAAGAGAGAGAAACCCTAATGAAGCAAGACATATCAATTCCCTATGCCATTTCATTGATCATCATAATCTTCACATTGTACCCTTCTGGCAGCAAGAACTTATTACAACCAGAGCAACATTAATTTCAGAGATCTACAGCTTTCCCCTTTGTGTTTGAATTTCGTACCATGCATTGATACCAATCAAAACCTGAAAACCAAAAATGTGCCAACGACAACATTAATCACCAATCTATGTACTACTGGACAGTGAATTAATTATACATGTCCTCTAACTTCAGACTTCAGTATCATATTATATCATATCATACTAGTAGTGGACAATTATATACAAATTCAAGTGACCATTCACTAGTGGGTTTGAAATTGGGATATCTAATATGCCTATAAGTTTGGATTTGGATTGCCTAGCTTTTTTTGAGTTTCTGGTGAGTTTGATGGAACGATGGTGGTGGGCTCAGTCGAGATGGGTAGAAATTAATACAAGGAAAACAAAAAGCCAAGTTCTTTCCCATAGATAATGCATATGGTTTGGTGAGTCTGGTGACCACTAGCAAATATATTAAATATAAAGATGTGGGTTACCTAGTGTAGTATTGGCGGGAGATTCAATTCTTGGGTTAAAATCTAGAATTTTAATCCATAAAATTTAGGTTTTAACTCAGAAATAATTTTCTTTTCTAACCATTCAGAGTTTAATTTTTAGCACTAAATTATTAAAAAATGAATTTAGGATAATTTTTCTTTCTTAAAGTAACTTAAAAAAAAATATGTAGACTATCCTAATTTAATTTTATAAACATTTTAACCTAAAAATATTTAGATTCCAATAAATATTGAAAAATCACTAAACTAACACCAAGAAACTTGTAGAACATTATAAAAGAATATGTAACACATAACATAATTTAATTACTTTAACTGTTGCTTGTTGGATTTAAATTTGGACCGTCAGATCTTTTTTTTTTACTGTTGGATTTGATCATATTAGATCTTAGCCGTTGGATTCAGTAAATTTATAAATATAAACTAAAAAAATACACATATTTGGTAGGTCTGCCCCACTAACTAGGGGGGAATTTTGGCCTTAATTTTCCCTAGAACTGAGTTCTGGGTTAAAACTCATACTTGCCCCAAGGGTTGGAGTAAGTTGGGACAAGTTTAGAACCTAAAAAATGAATTTTACTCCAAGGGTTGGAGTAGTTCTAACTACGGCCACGTGATGTTCCTATTATGCTTGTATGGTGGTTGCTCTAGTGGTAAATAGGATATTCATCTTCAACCAATTAGCTCTTGGATTTAAACTCTTTGCACTTCACTTAGTAACTAAGAACAGTAATAATGCTTGTAATAATAATAAAAAAACAATATCTTAAAAATTGAACATATCAACTCTACCCTTACTTATAATACATGAAATAATACACTACATGACTTGTAGTCTCTATATCAATAAATTTCTCACAGGTGACATATAATGCATTCTTAATGTGATTCTTATATAAAAAAAGGACAAAATTTGTTTGAACCCATATAACCACACTCTACACCCAATTTACATTTTAGATGTAAATTGTCTCTTTTATCCTATTGTATAAAAGAGAAATTAACAACAACAACAACAACAACAACAAAACCTAAAATCTATCAATAAACTTACACTCAATAACTTTTTAGTTTCGCTTGACCGCTCCAAGAAATACATTGAATACTTCGTTATATTATTCATCATCTAGCGTTTACAATATATAGGCACACACACCTTTTCTTTTCTTTTTTTTTTTTTTTTTTTTTTTTTTGTTTGAAATGGTACGTTATTCATTAAGCAAAGTAGAATACGAACAAACTGAGAATAATGTGCATGATGGGCCTAGATAAAAACCTTGTCAGAGATTTCAACTCAGTCGAAGGGAAAAAGAGTCCCGCACAACAGAGAAACCTATCCTCAAATGAACAATAATGCAACAATTAAAAACAATCCTCAAGTAATACATCCCTAATCACATCAAGAGGCTCCTCAACCCACAAAAATTCTTGGTCACTGCCGACTCCCATACGAGCCAGTCGATGGGTTGCTGTGTTACCTTCATGATACATGTGTGTGATATGCACCTTTGTGAATAACTTGAGCAAATGGTGAAGGTCATTTATGATAGGTCCCAATAATGAATAATCACATCATTCCCTTTCATGGCTACCATCACCAAAGATGAAAAGTAATTAAAAAATGATAAGGAACCTAAATCCTACATATTACATATCATAATCTTACCTAAAATAGGAATCCAATGACATTTACTATTAAGACCCAAATCAACACTCCCCCACAAGTTGGTGCATAGATATCATACATGCCCAACTTGATGATTGAGTCTTGGAAAACCTTACTAGATATTTCATGAGTAAGAATATTAGCCAACTGCTCTCTTGAATTCACAACGGTATAGAAACAATCTTCCTTTCAAGATTTCTTGATATAGTGTCAATCAACCTCTACATGCTTTATTCGATCATGTTGCATCGGATTATCAACTATTTCCCTTGAAGATTTATTGTCGCAATATAACTTCATAGCTTCATTTGGTTCAAAACCAAGACATCTCAAAAAATTATGTAACCAAAGAAGTTCACATATTCCGTGTGCCATACCTCTATACTTAGCTTCCACAAACGACCTTGACACCACTTTCTGCTTTTTACTATGCCACATAACCAAATGACCTCCAACATACGTAAAATACCCAGATGTAGATTGTCTATCAGTAACATTGCTAGCCCAATCTACATATGTAAACTCTTCAACGTTTAGATGTCCATATTTTCCATAAAGTATTCCTTTACCAGGTGCAGACTTCAAAAATGCCAAAATTCGCATTATCGCAGCCATGTGATCTTCACTAGATGAGTGCATAAACTAACTTACAACACTCACAACATATGTAATATTAGGATGAGTATGAGATACATAAATTAACCTCCCCACAAGCCTTTGATATCTACCCCAGGAACCTGATCTGGGTAAATACCCAATTGATGCTTGTCTACCATAGGAGTATCCACATGTTTACACCTTAACGTACTAGTCTCTTTCAACAAATCTAACACATATTTTCACTACGATAAGAAAATACCATTAGGTGAACGAGTAACCTCAACTTCAATGAAGTACTTTAATTCTCCTAAATCTTTCATCACAAATTCAGATGCAGTATTTACCTGTAACTTCTGAATTTCTTCGGAATCATCCCTGTAATAATCATATCATTCACATAAATGATTAGAGTAGTTAACTTGCCAGGCGTACGCTTAAAAAATAGAGTGTGATCTGAATGGGTCTTTTGATACCTATATTTCTTCACTGCTTAAGTAAACCTATCAAACCAAGCATGAGGCGATTGCTTGAGCCTATAAAGATATTTACGCAATCTGCACACTCTTGTATTACCACTCGCATCATATCTTGGTGGAAAGACCATATACACTTCCTCTTCTAAGTTCCCATGAGGAAAATCATTCTTCACATCAAATTGTTTAAGAGACCAATCCATATTTGCAACTAAGGGAATCAAAACACACACCGTATTCATCTTTTGCTATTGGAGAAAAAGTTTCTTTGTAATCTACACCATACATTTGAGTATACCCCTTGGCCACTAACCTTGCTTTGTACCTATCCACTGATCCATCAGCCTTGTACTTAATTGTAAACACCTAACAACAACCAACAAGTTTATTTCCTTTTGGTAACTGCACTATCTACCAGGTTTTATTCTTCTGCAATGGTAACATCTCTTCATCCATTGTTTATGTCCACTTATGGTCTTAGATGGCTTCTTCTACCTGAGTTGGAATTTTGATTGATTCCATATAATTTACCAATGCCCTACATTCTGGTGAACAACACTCACATGATACATAATTAGCAATTGGATACTTGATCTTCCCCTTTCAGGTGGTACACCATAATTTTGTCTTGCTGACAATTTATAAGTACTTACACTAATATCAAGATTAGTTGTATTATCATTTAAAAAACTTACCTCTTGGATATACAGAGGAGATGGAACGTGCACTACAGAATCAGAGATACGGTCGATGTGGGATATTTCAACACGTCCCCTCACGTGGGACACAATTAGCGGTCACACGTGGGAGATCAACACATCGACAACCATGTGGAGCCAAGGGGACTCTCCTTCCATGCAGGGCTAAGGGACCTACCCATCACGTGGCAATACGGGCCTGCTCTTTACCTTTGATACCATGTAGAATTATCAGAAAGACGGGTCAAAGGCCAACTTTCAACAACACTGATATTGTCCCCAACTTGGTAATTACCACTTGCACAATCCCTTAGGTGTGAGGTTTTATCATAAAAGACCTCGGTATTAGTTGGAGTGAGGTTAAGATATATTAAAGTCTTATTTTCTTAGAGATAGGGTCGATGTGGGATATTTCAACGCGTAGGTGGTGATTGTACTTTTCTAGGTTTGGTCACTAATCCTGCATAAATGAGGGATCTTCTTACATAAAGATTTGCTTACCTGATCAACATACATCTTCTTACAAATATTTTAAATAAAGCAAGATTCCGGTTTAATCAACACTATGTGAAGATTAAGAACTAACTTGTCAGGTGTGGTAAGATTCCAAAGAGGTGGGGAAAGATTATCTGGCATGGTCACATAAGGCAATTTGGGGTTTATCGAGAGTAACGTTGTAGAGGGTGATAGAGACTCCATTAAAAATAGTGTTTTTGGTGTTGGCAACATCATTCTGCCGTCCTCATGTAACTCAAATGATGAATTGGTTATCACCAATTCTTACTAATGTTGATTTCTATTAAATAAGGAAGAATTGAAATGAAAGACGATGTATATAGGTTCAAATATCCCAAAAAAAAAAGGGCCTACATTTTATACCCTTCAAGTTTGAGATGATTTTTAAAATGAACCATGCAGCTTCAATATGTACCTTTTGTTTTTTCAATGTATAACCCTCCTAATAAAAATGATATAGAGTGTACATCTCTCTTTTTTTGTCCTTTTTCTATTTTTTTCTAAGAAAATTACTGATGTGCAATGATTAAGTAATGCAACTAAAGCCACGATACTACGGTCTATTAGTATTATTCCCCATTTGTAAGTGGAAGGTCTTACTTAGATTTGACTCATGTAGATGGTAAGTTCAATACCAATTTCTTATGTATATGTAAACACGAAATTTCCTGCAATAAATAAGACAAGAATATATGTACAAAATAATATTTGTATGAATGAATTTGTAGGGTTACAATCTTTGTGGGTATCCCTTTACAAGAAAAAGAATTTCCCCTAATTCTCTCCAATATTTGTATTATTCAAAGGTGGTGAACACTTTATGGGGTTGAGGCTTCTTCAAGGACTGTTGAGTCTTATTTTGAAAGAAACCACACCGCGAGTAGTGTTACGTGGTGGATCGTCTTCGTTTTGGTGGTGGATGAACCGGCATGGGTGTTTATTGTGCTTGTTCATTCTCCACGAGCTTAATGAAGAACACGAGTGTTTGGTGTTTAATTTTGCCAGAGAGTTTTCTAGTTTTCTCCAAAGACTTGGACTTGCTTCGTTTTCTCTGCAATCCATCTCCTGAAAATGAGCCAAGATACAACAAGCTTCTATATAGTTTCTGAAGACAAACTAAAATGAAGAACTCGCCGATCGAGTAATGAAAATAACGGGTTCTAGCAAAAATCATCCCCTACATGGCAAAGACCAAACCGAAACCCCTCTCACCTGAATGCGAAAGTGAGAGCGGTTTCTTAAACTATGGTTTTAGAGTGTTAATTCATTTTTCTTGCTTGATTAAAATGTATATACCTCTTTCTTACAAGTGCATTGTATTACTGGAACATAACATTTTATCTTTAAAAGTCATGGCATCTTGTCATGGCATCTTAGCTTTAATATTAGCCTACTTTATGCACCGAAAGAAGAAAAATTTTACCACACTTTGGCTGGTTAACAATTTCAGGAGCAGGACCACATGTAACATGTTGTGGCGGCTTTCTTGATTATTGAAGAGCCAAGCATCGGATTGTGATTCTAAATTTTACGAAAAGATTCAATAAAAAAGGTTATTTAATAAAGTTGCGGATTGTGTTTCTAAAGTTGAGAAATGTTAATGGGATTATCTCAAAAGTGAGGGGTTTTATGAACTCTTTATCACCTCATGTTTTTTACACAATATTTTTAGGGATGTGATATCCACACACCTTTTTTTACTTCTCACACACCCTTCTAATTTTTGACCGTCGGATCGGATGAATTAAAAAAGATCAACGGACAGAAATTAACAAAGGGTGTGTGAGAAGTAAAATGGCGTATGTGGATAGCACACCCCTATTTTTAATATTTGGCACTAGAATTGACGTTAAATATGAAGTGGCAGAGAATCCATAAAGAGTCTTACTTTTAAGACAGTCCCCTTAACATTTCTCTCTAAAGTTTATGAAAGATAGATTGAATACAATTATTAGAATTTGATAATATGATATTATTTATAGTAAATATTACACCTACTCTATAAATTCATTTAAACTAGGAAAAAGGAGATGATTTAACCTTGGACGTGTTGGGTTAATTAAGAAAACCATATTTCAAACAATCTTGTGAGATAGTCCAATTAGAAAATTGGAGTATTAGTTTTCTAACTTTTGCCCAATTAACACTTTGGTTCCCGAATTAAAAATTCGTGAGTATTAATTCTCAAGCTTGTTACGATGTAAAACACTAGTGTTTTTGGGTTACACTGTTAAAAGTTTCACACAAATAAAAGGGTTTTAAATGGAAAATAATTAAAGGAGGTGTAGAAGTTCCTACTGGGCTACACGAGGAAAAGAGCAGGAGGTATAGAAGTCCCTAGTTGAGCAGGTCTGCCCAAATTGGCTTTTCGACTGCATTGGATTTTGAGCTTTAACTTGTAGTAAATGTCTTCTAAGAGATAAAGTCCAACTATCTATAGAATTTATTTAATTCTACCTTAAGTACGGGATTGAATAAACCTATAGAGCAATTTTTTTCCATACAAGAAAGAGAAAAAAATTAGAGCATATTGTTCCCCCACCTCCAATTTTCTTATTTGATTGCCCGGTGAACAGTTGATTGTCATCGTCTTCCCCCACCTCCAATTACACAAAACTACCTCAACTATTGGGCCAATCACAGTTTCACACCCCATCTTTAAAACATTTCAATGTCATACCTCATCTTACAAATTTGTTACAATATCAGACCTCCGTTAGGTTTTCTGTCAATCTCTTTGTTAAATGCTGACGTGGTTTGAGACGGGGCCCATTTTCAATTCCAACTAGATTAAAAAATTAACTAAATATTAAAAAATAAATAAAAAAATAAAAAACCTAACCCATACCCAAATCCCCTTCTTTCCTCCTCACCTCTCTCTAACTTTCGTCCACCCACATCTTCTTTCTCACATCCCACCCTTCCTCCACCCCTCATCTCCCACGCCATCAACCGAACCATCAAAACCTTGTGCATATCTCCCCCTCCGTTCCCACCACCATCTCATTTTTCGTCAGCTCATTGTCGCAGAAGTCACCATGGTCATCAATATCGGGAGCAGGGTCTCGTAGATCTGTTGCAAAAAAGCCCCAACTTCAACTCTGTTTTCAACCCACTCATATCCAAGTCATACTCCCAGACCCCAAACCCAATCGTCTCTGCCTCCTCTCCCAAACCCCAAACTAAAACCCAGCAAAACCCGATGGATTAGTGCTAAGAATTTGAAGTTTAGGGTTAGGGTTTGGATAGAATTGGGGTATTTTGTTTGAAATTCGTTACATGGATTAATTTGGTCAGGGTGAGGGTGATGGGTGTGTAGGAGGGGGAGGGGGAAGGGAGGTGGAGATGCAGGAAGAGAAGGCGAGAGTTGTAGAGAGGTGAGGGGGAAGGAAGGGGATCTAGGTGTAGGTTTTTTATTTTTTATTATTTTTTAATATTTAGTTAATTTTTTAATCTAGTTGGAATAGAAAGTGTGCCCCATTTCAAGCCACATCAGCATTTAACAGAGAGATTGACAAAAAACCTAACGAAGGTCTGATATTGTAACAAATTCGTATGATGAGGTATGACATTGAAATGTTTTAAAGATGAGGTATGAAACTGTGATTGGCCTAATAGTTGAGGTAGTTTTGTGTAATTTACCCTTTTTTTTTTCCTCTCAATATATTTTATTTATTATAATAAAAAAATTATTTAAAAAAAAAAAAAAAACCCTTGAATTAAGTCTTAAAGTTGCACCTATTACTTCTTTAACCTTAAACATGCGTCGAATGTAATGAGTAATCAATCTAATATTATACACCAAATGAAGCCTTAGATTATTGTTCCATGAGTAATGCTAGAAAGATCAAATTTTATAAACCAATCTGGTTGTTGATGATTGAATTATTATTTAAGTATTGATTAACGTGTTTATGCTTTATTGATGACACGTCATAATATAGCTTGCAACTCTGATCTAAAAAATTGATTTACCTAGCATTACTCATTTTTCTATTTCACATAAGAATAATACACATATTAGGAGCATGTTTGAGAATGATTCTAAAATGCCTACGTGACAACTAAAAAATATTTTTGACGCTATTTGACAATAAGTAAGTTTAAAAGCTCTTCTGAGTTTGAAGAAATCCATATAAAATACTTAAATTTTTTTTGAAATAATTTCTAGGGTAAATTACACAAAACTACTTCAATTATGGGTCGTACCACAATCTCATACTTCATCTTTTACACATTGCAATGTCATATCTTGTCTTATGAATTAATTGCAATGTTAGACATCCATTAACTTTTGGGTAAATGTAAAAAAACTACCTCAACTATTGGTCTCACGACACTATCATATCTCATCTTTTAAAATTGACAATGTCATACCTCATCTTTAGAATTTGGTCCAATGTTATACCTTTTGTTAGCTTGGCCGTGAATTTCTCAATTAAATGTTGACGTGGCTTGATTCGAGACCCACTTTCTATTAAAAAAATAATAATTTACCCTAAAAAAAATTAAAAATAAAAAAAAACCCCAAACACCCATCTTCCCCAACGACCCCAACCCCTTCCCTGCAACCCAAATCCAAAACCCGGATCCCTTCCCCTTCCCCTTCCCTGCAACCCCAGACTTTTTCCTCACCCACGCCAACATCTCCCCCCAAGACCTACCTCCTCCTTCTCTACCGCCCATCCTTTTGTAGTCATGAAGTTGAAGCCTTTATATTCATCATTGCCTTGATACAACAACAATGTTCTAACAAAAAGAAAATCCAAATCCAGAAGAAAAAAAAAAAAAACCAGAAATCCATCATAGTTTTTTAATTTTTGATCATCTGGGTAGTTTTAAAATCGAACCAGAACCATGAAAGAGTCAAAGAAAAGCATGGATCCTCAGCTGTGGCACGTCTACGCCAGCAGCATAGTCTATGTGCCTCTGGTGAACTCCAAAGTCTTTTACTTTCCGCAAGGCCACACCGAGCACACCCAAGCTAGTGGTGGCGTCGATTTCTTCTCCGCCTCACCGAGGATCCCGTTGCTCGTTCTCTGCAGGGTGGCCGCAATCAAGTTCAAGGGGGACCCAAAAACCGATGAAGTGTTCGCCAAAATTAGGATGAACCCAATTAAGAACAACGAGGCCTTTACTGCGGACGACAGGGGTACGGAGGCAGATGGGTCGGAAAATCAGGAAAATTCGGCGTCTTTCGCCAAGACGCTGACCCAATATGACACCAACAATGGTGGCGGATTCTCTATCCCAAGGTACTGCGTTGAGACCATTTTTCCAAGGTTGGATTACTTGGTGGACCCACCGGTGTAGACGGCGATTGTGAAGGCTGTTCATAGTGAGGTGTGGAAGTTCAGGCACATATACAGAGGGACGCCAAGGCGACATTTGTTAACAATGGGGTGGAGCACATTTGTGAACCAGAAGAAATTGGTGGCTAGAGACTCGATTGTGTTTCTGAGAGTCAAAAATGGTGATCTTTGTGTTGGGATTCGGAGGGCGTAAAGGGGATTAGATGGCGGTAGAGGAAATGAATTGACTTCTGGATGGAATAACAGCCACAGCAGCAGCGGTGGCTCTAGAGGTTATAGGCGGCAGAGAATGAGGAGGTGGGTCTGGGGGGGGGGGGAGATGTTGCATAGGTGGGGAAGGGGTCGGGGGTTGCAGGGAAGGGGAAGGAGAAGGGATCTGGGTTTTGGAATTGGGTTGCATGTAGGGGAAAGGGTCGGGGACGATGAGTGTTTGGTGTGTGTTTTTTTTTTTTTTTTTTAAGGATAAATTATTATTTTTTAATAGAAAGTGGACACGAATCAAGCAATGTCAGCATTTAACTGAGAAATTCACGGCTAAGCTAACGGAAGGTATAACATTGGACCAAATTCTAAAGATAAGGTATGACATTGTCAATTTTAAAGATGAGATATGATAGTGTCGTGAGACCAATAGTTGAGGTAGTTTTTTGTAATTTACCCTTAAAATTTCTATTTTTTTTAAATGCCAACGTGGCAGACAATAAGCCCACTCCTTGCCTAATTGAATTAAAAAATTAATTAAATATTAATAAATTAATAATTTTTTATCTAAACAATAAATGAATAAAAAAAATATATCCCTCTTCTCTCTCTCCTCACTTCTCTTTTCCTAGAACCAAGAACGTGATTTTCCCTGAAACATCGAGTGGAATTCAACCAGCTCCGAGCCTGGGACCAAGTTAGGTACGCTTGGCTCTTGCAGAATGTGGTGGGCATTGTCGAATTTTTAGTCGAAGGCATCTCTAATGTCTGCAATGGCTCAACGAGATAGAGATGGGGGTCGAGCGGTCGAAGGAGAATCGTACGAAATGGGTGGAGGGGGCAAGGTGTGGTGCCGAAGGACGGGGGCGACCAGGAGGGTGGGGAGGGGGGGGAATCGACGACGGAATCGGCCAATTAAGCCATTGATGGTGAAGTGTGTGTGTGTGTGGGGGGTGGGGGGGATGTTGGTGCGGGTGGGATCTGGGTTTTGGGTTGTGAAGAAAGGAGGGAGGTGGAGGGTGTGACGGAATGAGTGGGGGAAAGTCAAGGTGATGGGTCCCACAATTTAATAAAAATAAATAAATGTAGTCATTTAATTAATATTTTAATTTGAATAGGTGAGGATGTTGGGTCATCACTTGCCACTTTATCACTTAACAGTCAAATTTAACATAAAATTTAATGGATGTGTGACATTGCAATGAATTCATAAGACGAGATATGACATTGCAATGTTTAAATAATGAGGTATGAGATTATGGTTCAATCCATAGTTAATGTAGTTTAGTGTAATTTACCCTAATTTCTATTAAAACACTTCAAGTTGATCAATACCTTTTACAAAAGTAATCTCAAACGAAAAGTGGACAATTTCACACTTTCCTGTCTATGAATGGTCCTAATCGGAACCGGATCCCCTCTTGATCATTTCGAACCGAGCCTACTCATCAAATGATTCGGATTATTGAAATTTGATCCAACGGCTACAAACAGGGGGTCCCTATAAAAGTTATAATAATTGTAACCGTTGGATCAAATTTCATTAGTCCACATCATTTGATGAGTGAGCTCAATTCCAAATGATCCGGAGGGGATTCGGCTCCATCCTAATCCTCCTCTTGGCGACGATGCCCATTACCCTCTTGTTCTCAATCATGGTGTTCGTGGCTCAAATTGAGAAAGGTAGGGGAGGGGGTGACGGTGATACTGGAGTTTTTTTTTTTTTTTTCGTCAAATCGTTTTTTCATGTTGAAATAGTGTATTTTTGTAAATGTTTAAATGATTTTTGAGTTTTATATAATTGCATACATTTTTAATTAGTCTTTAATTTATAGTGAATATTATAGCATTTTAAAATCTGAACTTAGCAAAAGTGATTTAGATTGTATGACACACCCCGACCGAGATCAGGGCGTGCTGGCCGTCACGCAGAGGTGACGTAACCATGTGCACAGTGCAGAAGCTAATAAAACAATCATGGAAATGGTAATACGAATAAATAAAAACTGGTTTACATGAAATGATAATAGGTGCAAACGTAAGTGTGACACAAGTTCAGAGCATAACGCCTAAAGCAGTCCAAACGAAAATGATGCAACAACAGTACACTCGAAGGTGGCCCTACGCTGGTGATCGTCTGTCAGAAATGCCGGAAAAGCCCTCTGGGAAACCACCGAACCTGCTAGACAACTAGAACCTGGATGGGCGTAAAACAAAAGCGTGAGTGGGCAAAAACAAAGCTTTTCGAAAACCATTTAACAAATAAGTTCTAACCCCTCGCTGTAAAACCTGTATACTTCCCAGAAAATAAACATATGTACGTATAGATATATATATATATATATCAATCATGCTCCAGGATATGCCATGCCAAATCTCACAATGAAATGCAAGTGCTCAGGTAAAAATCATATCAATATCATATAGTCTGGCAGCCGGAGTCACCTAACGTGACCTGTACGGCTGAATCTAGAGCTCAAATCTCAATCTCACTAACTGAACCTGCCCACGAGTCAGAACCACCTAAAGTGGTCTGTACGACAGGCCTGGGTGTCATACATATAAACGCTCTAGTGCTACGATCACGTGAAGGCTGTGCGAATAATCGCGGGTCACCTACGAGTCGAAACCACCTAATGTGGTCTGTACGACAGGACTGTGCACCTAACTTGGATCCAACCTGAACGTGTGGTACGGGAAGTGAACATCACGTGAAGGACTGTGCCCTACTCTGGGCGGGAGCACTAACACCGGGGGTGCATGTTATGAGCTCTCTAAGCATCTCAATTCACCACTGAATGTAAACATGAATAAAACTTACCTGGCACTTACCTGTGCGTCCGCATCACCCAATATGCATATGTATATATATACAACTAATAATGCAACCAATGATGCATAAATAACGATAATCTAATGCATGGCATATGGCAAATGACAATTCAAATCAATTTCTGGGAAAATATAAGTATATAGGTATATACGGAAAACCAAAAGCCCACTCACAGATATGTGGAAGGGTCGTAGCCCCCCTGCCTCGAGTGACCACACTCGTCCTCGGGATAGGTATCACCTATATGCGAAAAAACTACAAAAACATTAATTTTAAAGCACATAACCAACCTTTTGAAATAACTTCTCATAGAATGCTCAAATGGGGTGTATGAATATACCAACGTGATCTACTCAACCTCAGGAACATCCCCATATTTTTAAAATAATTTTTCACCACCGCACGCACCCTCACGCGCCGGCCAAGGCACGGCCATACGCGCCGGCCAAGGCACGGCCACACGCGCCGGCCACGCGTAAGCACGTGCTTGGCACGCTGACGGCGTCAACTGACGTCGTAAGGGAATATTCCGTTATCCCTAACGGTTTCTGTCAACAGCGTCAGGAATATTCTGTCGGACTTGACGGAATATTCTGTCGTCTTCTCCGGCGTCGGAAAATCGGGAAAATTTCAAACTTCAATATCTTCTTCGTTTTTCAACCAAATTTCACAAAATTGGTACCAAAATGAAGCTTACAACGAGAGGAACACAATCATACCACTTTCAAGTGCTAAAAACCACGAAATCTCACCTGGAAAATCACCCCAACTCCGGCCAACCTCGAAACTCGTGATCCCGACGTCCAAAACCTTCAAACGAACCACCCCGAGCCTCCTAGGGACCTCACCAAGCTTCCTACAAGCTTGAAATTTCCTAAAACGTGAGAAATCACGTGTGCATGAACAGTACCCGAAATCGGGCATCGTGGATTCGACGTGAAAACGAAGGTGTTCTTACTTGAAAAAGGTATGGTTGGACTCCTACAAGCCTCACGAGCTCGAATATGTGCTTGGATTCCACGATCTGTGAAGGTTTGATAGGTTTGTGGGTGTGTCTGTACGTTTCCAAGGAAATGGGAAGGAATGGGGACTCGGGACAGTGTGCAGGAAACAGGAGGAAAGGTTGTGATGTGTGGGAAAATGTGTGTGGCCTACAACATGCCAACCAAACTCAAAAATAACCAATAAATGTAAAGAAATCGAACTGGGGGCAATTTTGTCTTTTCACACGTACGTTGTAATATTTCTAGGACGGGCTGTCATAACCTACCAACCTTAATAGAATTTCGTCCCGAAATTCAAAACAACCAAACAACAACCCTTAGTAATCAAAGAACAACCGAGGATACAAATCCCTCATCCGATCTTCTGTTTCCCACGTAGCTTCCTCGACTGAATGATTCCTCCACAAAACTTTCACTAAGTTCACAGTCTTGTTCCTCAGAACTTTTTCCTTCCAATCTATGATCGTCACCGGTTCCTCGTCATAAGTCAAATCTGGATTAATTTCCAAGGGTTGAGGAGGTATCACGTGAGACGGATCAGCAACATAATGTCGAAGCATAGACACGTGAAAAACGTTATGTACTCTAGCCAACTCCGGAGGCAACTCCAACCTGTAAGCTACCTCACCAACTCGCTCTGTGACCATGTATGGTCCAATGTACCTGGGACTCAATTTACCCTTCTTTCCAAACCGCACGATACCTCTCCATGGTGAAAGTTTCAGAAATACCCAATCTCCGACCTCATACGCTCTGTCCGTAACATGTCGATCCGTTAGACTCTTCTGCCTGTCCTGGGCTGCCTTCAGGTTAGACTTAATTACTTGAACATTTTGAGTAGTCTCCTCAACAATCTCTGGACCCACTAAAACTCTTTCTCCGACCTCTGACCAACACAACGATGTGCGACAAGATCTCCCATACAATGCCTGAAATGGCACCATGCCAATACTCGAATGAAAGCTGTTGTTGTAGGCAAATTCCATCAAATCCAACCGCTGGTGCCAAGCATCACCAAACTGTAGCACCGAAGCTCGCAACATATCCTCCAAAGTCTGAATGGTTCTCTCTGACTGTCCGTCCGTCTGAGGATGATACGCCGTACTATAAAGTAGTCTCGTACCCAAAGCTTCTTGAAAAGCCACCCAAAACTTAAATGTAAATCGTGGATCACAATCCAAGACAATACTCACAGGGACACCATGGTACTTCACAATCTTCGAGATAAACAACTCCGCTAATCGGCCCAAAGAATACTTCTCTCTCACTGGAATAAAATGTGCCGACTTAGTGAGCCGATCAACGATCACCCAAATGCCGTCAAAACCATTATGTGTACGCGGAAGCTTGTACAAAAAATCCATAGTGATATTTTCCCATTTCCACTATGGAACGGGAAGCGGCTGCAACAATCCAAATGACTTCTTCCTTTCCGCTTTAACCTGTTGACAAACAGCACACCTACTTACATACTCAGCTATCTCCCTATTCATACCCGGCCAATAGTAAAATGGTCGAATGATATGATACATTTTAGTAGCTCCTGGATGCATGGCGTAAGCCGAAATATGCGCTTCATCGAGAATTGCTTTCTTTAACTCCAAATTATTAGGCACGAACATTCTACCCTCTTGCATCAACATGCCATCCGAATCACGAACTCTGAGGTCTCTCCTCCTTCCTCGATCTCGAGCTTGAATTAGTTCTTGAGTCTCCCTATCAGATACCTGAGCTTCAAGCACCCGATCAACTAAAATTGGTCTAACTTGAAAATTAGCAAGTAAAGCCACATCTCGATCTTCAGCTTCTAACCTCACTCCCGTAGACCGTAAGTCCGCCTAAAGAGGAATACGACTTGCATACAATGCATTAATACGGCCCTGAGACTTCCTGCTAAGTGCATCAGCAACTACATTTACACGACCAGGGTGATAATCAATCGTGCAGTCGTAATCGCTGAGCAACTCCATCCACCTCCGTTGACGAAGATTAAGTTCCTTCTAAGTAAAAAGATACTGAAGAATCTTATGATCTGTAAAGATCCTACATTTCTCCCCATAAAGGTAGTGTCTCCACAACTTCAACGCAAAGATAATAGCTGCTAACTCCAAATCATGTGTAGGGTAATTCAACTCATGAGGTTTCAACTGTTGTGAAGCATAAGCAATCACCCTACTATGCTGCATTAACACACATCCCAGACCATTCAAGGAAGCATCACTATAAACCTCGAAATCACCACTATCATCCGGGAATGCCAAAACAAGTGCATGAGTGAGACAATGCTTTAATTGCTGGAAACTCTGCTCACACTTATCATCCCACTCAAATTTAACGTCTTTCCTTGTCAATCTCGTTAATGGTAAAACAATCACAGAAAAACCTTAACAAATCGTCGATAATACCCTGCTAAACCAAGGAAACTCCTCACCTCTATGACGGTTCGCGGTTGCTCCCAACTCTCCACAGCTGCGACCTTCTGAGGGTCCACCAAAATACCCTGAGCCGAAATGATGTGTCCCAAAAACGCAACTTGATCCAACCAAAACTGGCACTTGTTAAACTTAGCATACAATTGGTGTTCCCTTAACCTTTTCAACACTAAAGTAAGATGTCGAACATGCTCCGCCTTGGACTTCGAATACACTAAAATGTCGTCGATGAAAACAATAACAAACCTATCCAAATATGGCTGGAACACCCGGTTCATTAAATCCATAAATGCAGCTGGTGCGTTCGTCAACCCAAATGGCATAACCAGAAACTCGTAATGACCGTAATGAGTCCTGAACGCCGTCTTAGGAACGTCATCCCTACTAATCTTCAGCTGGTAATATCCAGACCTCAAGTCAATCTTGGAGAATACACAAGCACCTCAAAACTGATCAAACAAATCATCGATACGTGGCAACGGATAACGGTTTTTAATCGTCACCCGATTCAATTGCCTGTAATCAATACACAGCCTCAAAGTTTCGTCTTTCTTTCTCACAAACAATACTGGAGCTCCCCACGGTGAAGTACTAGGCTGAATGAAACCCTTATCCACTAATTCCTGCAACTGAACTTTCAATTCCCTTAACTTAGCAGGAGCCATACGATAAGGAGTCAAGGAAATAGGATTAGTACTTGGAAGCAACTCAATAGTGAACTCCACGTCTCGATCTGGTGGTAAACCAGGTAATTCCTCGGGGAAAACATCGGGAAAGTGTCTGACTACCCTCACATCCTCAACTCTACTAGGAACGGCCTCATTCAACACCACATGAGCTAGGTATCCCTGGCAACCCTTAGACAACAACCTTTTCGCTCGCAAAGCCGAAATAACGCCATGTCTCACCCTACTCTGCTCACCCACAAATGTAACCACAGGTAGTCCAGGACGATGAAACGTAACTATTTTCCCGTAACAATCAATACTGGCACGATAGAAATGCAACCAATCAGTGCCCAAAATCACATCAAAGTCAACAATATCTAACGGGATAAGATCAGCTGGCATAACAACATCCTCAACTATCACTGGACATCCTGGGTACACGCGATCTACAATACATCTCTCCCCTCTAGGCATAGCGAACTCTAAATCATACCCTAGAGGTGTGGGGCGAGGTTGCGTCACTTGAACAAATGTATGAGAAATCACAGAATATGTAGCTCCACAATCGATTAATACTCTAGCAAAATAACCAAGGATATTTAACGTACCCATAATCAAATCCGGATTGTTCTGAGCATCCTGCAGAGAAATATTATGAATACGCCCCTGGGTCTGCTGTCGTCCACCGCGACCTCTACTCGTCTGACCACCACGACTCTGAGTACCACACCCCTGACTGGGCTGACCATACTGCCTCGACGACCCCGCACTACTCGTAGCAATCTCTCCCGGCTGAAACTGTCCTCCCTGAAACCATTGAGAACCGTCTGCTGAAGCTGGAGGATACGACATATAGCTGCTAGGATACGGAGGATAACCACCCTGAGAATACGGGTCCTGGGGATACTGATACTGTCCCGGGGCATAAGGAACAGCATCACCCTGGTAGTGGTAGGCACCACCTCGACCTGTCTGTCCATAACTACCCGGACCCTGAATCTGCTGAATCGGCGCAGGTGGCGGCAAGAAAGTCTGATGCGGCTTCTGCTGCTGACTCTGGGGACAATTTGCAGCCTGATGTCCCATTTGCCCACACGTAAAGCAACCATTGCTGCCACGCCTGCACTCACCAAAATGCCGATTATTACATCTGCGGCAAACTGGAGCTCTGCCTCTACCACCCTCACCCTGTCTCTAGCCTCGAGCACCACTAGCAAACCTACCTCCTCGTCCCTGGCCAGTGGCACTAAAACCACCGCTAGAAGAACTCGAACTAGTGCCACCTCTCTTGAAGTTCTGAGTCCTACGAGGCCCGAGCGACGCTTGACCTTTACCCTTATCCTCTTTCTTCTCATTACCATCTTTTTCTTCTTCTTCACTCTCGCTCGGCATGTTCTCTGAATCCTCAATCCTCAACAATATCTCGTAAAAATCCTGGTAGGTATCACAGTGGGTAGTGGTCGCCATCGAGCGTCACTTCTTCCTTGTGCCTAAGCGGAAACGATGAAGCATCTCCGCCGGATTACCAGCAACGTCTGGATGGTAGCGAGACAAATCAGTGAACCTGCGGTAGTACTCATTCGCCGTCAACTTCCCCTGTCTCAACTTCGTGAACTCCTGCTTCTTACGATCAATATACTCAGGAGGCACAAACCTTCTCCTGAACAACTCCTGGAAAACATCCCAATCAGTCCTCTCAGTTGGAGTCAAACGACCAGATTCCTGCTCCCACCAGGCTGCAGACTCCTTACCCAAAAACCATGATGTCGTCTCAACCCACCTCTCGACAGGAAGGTTCCCCTGATTGTGCAACACACGAAAAGTCTTCTCAATGTGCTCTAACCATCGCTCTGCACCCTCGTGACCCTCGCTACCTTCGAACTTATCCAATTTCAAATTGTACATAGTTTCCAGAGGAGTCCTCTGGGGAGGGCGGATCGTCGATTGAATAGCGGTAGCAATAGCTTCCCCCAGCTGGGCAATATCGGGGAAACTAGGCTCATCAGAGCGACGTGGTTCCCGACGAGGCATAATTCTGACAGAAGACACCAAAACCATTAGAAAATTACAAAAGCACATGACTACCAAACCTACGCTCTGATACCAAACTGACACACCCCGACCGAGATCAGGGCGTGCTGGCCGTCACGCGGAGGTGACGTAACCATGTGCACAGTGCGGAAGCAAATAAAACAATCATGGAAATGGTAATACGAATAAATAAAAACTGGTTTACATGAAATGATAATAGGTGCAAACATAAGTGTGACACAAGTTCAGAGCATAACGCCTAAAGCAGTCCAAACGAAAATGACGCAACAACAGTACACCCGAAGGTGGCCCTACGCTGGTGATCGTCTGTCAGAAATGCCGGGAAAGCCCTCTGGGAAACCACCGAACCTGCTAGACAACTAGAACCTGGAGGGGCGCAAAACAAAAGCATGAATGGGCAAAAACAAAGCTTTTCGAAAACCATTTAACAAATAAGTTCTAACCCCTCGCCGTAAAACCTGTATACTTCCCAGAAAATAAACATATGTACGTATATATATATATATATATATATATATATATATCAATCATGCTCCAGGATATGCCATGCCAAATCTCACAATGAAATTCAAGTGCTCAGGTAAAAATCATATCAATATCATATAGTCTGGCAGCCGGAGTCACCTAACGTGACTTGTACGGCTGAATTTAGAGCTCAAATCTCAATCTCACTAACTGAACCTACCCACGAGTCGGAACCACCTAAAGTGGTCTGTACGACAGGCCTGGGTGTAATACATATAAACGCTCTAGTGCTACGATCACGTGAAGGCTGTGCGAATAATCGCGAGTCACCTACGAGTCAGAACCACCTAATGTGGTCTATACAACAGGACTGTGCACCTAACTTGGATCCAAGCTGAGCGTGTGGTGCGGGAGGTGAACATCACGTGAAGGACTGTGCCCTACTCTGGGCGGGAGCACTAACACCGGGGGTGCAGGTTATGAGCTCTCTAAGCATCTCAATTCGCCACTGAATGTAAACATGAATAACACTTACCTGTGCGTTCGCAGCACCCAATATGCATATGTATATATATACAACTAATAATGCAACCAATGATGCATAAATAACGATAATCTAATGCATGGCATATGGCAAATGACAATTCAAATCAATTTCTGGGAAAATATAAGTATATAGGTATATACAGAAAACCAAAAGCCCACTCACAGATATGTGGAAAGGTCGTAGCCCCCCTGCCTCGAGTGACCACGCTCGTCCTCGGGATAGGTATCACCTATATGTGAAACAACTACAAAAACGTTAATTTTAAAGCACATAACCAACCTTTTGAAATAACTTCTCATAGAATGCTCAAATGGGGTGTATGAATACACCAACGTGACCTACTCAACCTCAGGAACATCCTCATATTTTTAAAATAATTTTTCACCACCGCATGCGCCCTCACGCGCCGGCCACGCGCAGGCACGTGCCTGGCACGCTGACGGCGTCAACTGACGCCATAAGGGAATATTCCGTTATCCCTAACGGTTTCTGTCAACAGCGTCAGGAATATTCCATCGCACTTGACGGAATATTCCGTCGTCTTCTCCGGCGAGCCTCCGGCGTCGGAAAATCGGGAAAATTTCAAACTTCGATATCTTCTTCGTTTTTCAACCAAATTTCACAAAATTGGTACCAAAATGAAGCTTACAACGAGAGGAACACAATCATACACTTTCAAGTGCTAAAAACCACAAAATCTCACCTGGAAAATCACCCCAACTCCGCCCAACCTCGAAACTCGTGATCCCGACGTCCAAAACCTTCAAACGAACCACCCCGAGCCTCCTAGGGACCTCACCAAGCTTCCTACAAGCTTGAAATTTCCTAAAACGTGAGAAATCACGTGTGCATGAACAGTACCCAAAATCGGGCATCGTGGATTCGACGTGAAAACGAAGGTGTTCTTACTTGAAAAAGGTATGGTTGGACTCCTACAAGCCTCACGAGCTCGAATATGTGCTTGGATTCCACGATCTGTGAAGGTTTGATAGGTTTGTGGGTGTGTTCGTACGTTTCAAAGGAAATGGGAAGGAATGGGGACTCGGGACAGTGTGCAGGAAACAGGAGGAAAGGTTGTGGTGTGTGGGAAAATGTGTGTGGCCTACAACATGCCAACCAAACTCAAAAACAACCAATAAACGTAAAGAAATCGAACTGGGGGCAATTTTGTCTTTTCACACGTACGTTGTAATATTTCTGGGACGGGCTGTCACATTGTACACAAGAACTCCGCGACCAAAATGGTCAGATAAAAAACATAGTGATCAAAATAGATTTTGGGTACAAACACAGTGATTAAAATAGTTTTAAACCAAAAGAAAGGGTAATTAGCTAAAGTGATCTACTTTTGACATTTTGTTGTTGAAGAATCTAAATCAAATATTCACTACATAACGATTATATATCGATCATTTTTTAACAATACAACGATGATATAATAACAACATGCTAAGAAAGAAAAAAAGCATATATGTACCCAAATGTCAAAATGAATCATTCAGCCAAAAGTCCAAAAAAATGAAAATATATATATTTTTGGTAAATTTGAGTTTTGTTAGGTTCGTTAAAGTAGTGTACTTTCTCATATACCAAAATTCAATTATAGAATGTCAACTTGTATAAAGAACAAAGTATATTTTTGTAGCAGACTGGCTCCTTAAGATCAAGGAAGAGTTTCTCCCTAGGATACTTTGTAACCGATTGACGAAAGTTCATGCTTATACTTAGAACAGTTCAAATTATAAATCACTCTGTAAATATCATCTATACAAATTGATTAAAAATAAGGTCGTTCAGTCATCATTCGTAATGCTTTTAATGTAGTCGTTCATTTGTTTTTATACAACTTGATGACTGAAGGATGTCATATTTTATTGATTTTTTTTTAATAAAAGATCTTTAAAGTGATTTATAATATAAACGGTTCTGATCATAAATAAGAAATTTTATAAATTCATTACAAAGCATATTGAGGAGGAAAATTTAGTATAGTATTTGGATTGTATAAATAAAATATATTTTCAAAAAATAAAATAAAAATACCTCATTAAGAAGTGACGTTGGGTTTGTAATCAAGTAAATTACTCTTTTTGTTTCACAGAAATAAGAATTACTTAATTGAAAAAAAAACACAAGACGAAGATTCTTGTGCAAAATTCAAGCTTAAAAAGGCAGAACTCCAACACTGTGTACGTCTTTACCACCACCAAACAAAGTCGTACTTCACGGTTTGCTTCTAAAGTATAAGACCAAGATAAACTCCATAGCTCAACTTTGCAGCCTTCTGGTTTTCTGGTCTCCAAAGAACTGTAAAATATGTGCCTGCACTTCACTGAAATCCCCCTCAAAACTCTGATATAAATCATGGGTTTTCTGCAGAAATCACTAATAGCATTCAGCTGAAACCAAGATCCAAGAAAAAACCCAAATTTTCTTTTTTTCTTGGCTGATGAGCTTGGTGGGTTTTTTAATTGTGTAAGTTGAATTATATTTGTGAGGAAAATGGCTCAGAACCATGAGAGGGTGCCGGGGAATCTGAGAAAACAGTTTGCTGTTGCTGTGAGGAGTATTAAGTGGAGCTATGCAATTTTCTGGTCATTATCAACTGCACAACAAGGGTAATATGCTTTTTTCTTTTTCTTTTCAAGTATTTATTTTTATTTTATTTCCTAGGTGATGAACAATTTTCAATTTTGTCTTGCTTTTTTATAATTCTGTGCAAGTAAAATGAAGAAGTTCTGCAGTATAAAAAAGGGTCAAATTAAGATGAATCTGACGTTGTTTATGAACTTACGCTCCGGTAAAGCGAGTTATTTGAGCTTAAATCCCTTTGAAAGTGAAAGAAAAAATTAATTTGGAAGGAAAACCGGAAAATTATAATTTGAAAAGTGAAAATGTCCTCTTTTAATTGGAAAGTAGGCTAAAATTTAACAAACTCTGCATCCCTAGATGCAGTTTTTCTTTTTTTGGTTTTCTTCGGTAGGTATCAGTTATTGTTGCTTAGGACAGTTCGTGTTTAGCTTTAAATTATGATCTTTTTTTTTGTAGGGTGCTGGAATGGGGTGAGGGGTACTACAATGGAGACATCAAAACCCGAAAAACAGTTGAAGGTGTGGAACTTAAAACCGATAAAATGGGTTTACAGAGGAATGTGCAACTCAGAGAGCTGTATAAGTCTCTTCTAGAAGGTGAGCCTGAGACTGAGCGGCAAGCTAAAGCGCCTTCTGGTGTATTGTGCCCGGAAGATCTCACAGATGCCGAGTGGTATTACTTGCTTTGCATGTCCTTCATATTCAATCCTGGCGAAGGGTACTATACTGATCTCTTCAACTGGTGTAAAAAATGTTCCCTTGTTTTATTGCTTAATGTTTCTGTTCGCGTGTATTTATGTGTTTTCCTTTCTTTTGCTTCTAGATTTCATGTCAGCTTATATGTTCCATATTATGATTTTGTAACTTTTTTTCCACTTTGTGTATAGTTTGCCAGGAAGAGCATTGGCAACTGGTCAAACCATTTGGTTGTGCAATGCTCAACATGCGGATAGTAAAGTTTTCTCGCGCTCTTTGCTGGCGAAGGTAGGTTTTTCTTGGTTGTGATTTGTTTAAAGTTACTGCTGATTTCAGCTCCTGTAAATTTTCTAATATTAAAGATGCAGATTGGACTGACTGCTTTTGTTTTCTCTGTTAACTTGTTCTTCTACGGATGGATATCAACGGTTGCTCACAGAGTGCATCTGTTCAGGTATAGTGATTCCTTCGTGGTATTCATCTTCTGGTTCATTCCACATTATGTTTTATTTGTTAGTTTACTTCACAACGCCATCAATGTCATATTTTTCAACGCTTTTGCTTTTCAGACTGTAGTCTGCTTTCCCTACCTGGGGGGTGTTGTTGAGCTAGGTGTGACTGATCTGGTAATTTCTCTTCTTGAGTTAAATTACTTTCGGTTTCCAGTTATTTTAACAGTTTTAATTTGTCTTCGTTTAAATAATTCTTCTCCTTCTGTGATATCTAAAGGTATCGGAGGACCTTAATCTCATTCAACACATCAAGGCTTCCTTACTAGATTTTTCAAAGCCTGATTGCTGTGAGAAATCTTCCTCTGCCCCTCACAAAGCGGACGATGATTCAGAGCAAATAGTTGCCAAGGTTGACCATGACGTAGTTGATACATTGCCTTTAGAGAACCTATATTCCCCTTCGGAAGAAATCAAATTTGATCAGAGGGGAATGAACGGTTTACACGGAATCCATGAAGAGGTCAACATGGACTCTTCTGATGAATGTTCTAATGGTTGTGATCACAATCATCAGACAGAAGACTCCATGATGCTTGAAGGTACCAATGCTGTGGCTTCTCAGGTTCAGAGTTGGCATTTCATGGATGAAGACTTCAGCAGTGGCGTTCAAGATTCCATGAATTCTAGTGACTCCATATCTGAAGCTTTTGTTAATCAAGGAAAGGCTCACTCTGTTGCTGAACGCGAGAATGTGAACCATATCCATTTAAAGGAACTTCAAAACTTCAATGACACAAAACTAAGCTCTTTGTATCTTGGATCTGTTGATGAACATGTACACTACAAAAGAACTCTTTCTACTCTTCTAGGAAGCTCAATGAGGCTGATTGAAAATCCATGTTTTTGCGACGGAGAGAGCAAATCCAGTTTTGTGAAATGGAAGAAAGAAGTTGTTCGTAGTTGTAGGCCAACAGTACATCAGAAGACATTAAAGAAGATTTTGTTCACAGTTCCTTTAATGTATGGTGTTCACTCTCGTATGGCAACCGGTATAGAAAATACGGGAAAAGATTTGCTCCCAAATTTGCAAGGTGACGATATTAACAGGGAACATGATAAAATGAGAGAGAATGAAAAATTGTTGGTCCTCAGGTCGATGGTTCCTTCTATCAGTGAGGTAACTTTAGATGCCTGTGTTGAAAACCATCTTTACATTTATTTTGACTAAAAATTTCATGTTCTGTCATGTACTATTTTGTAATAACATACTTTCCGTAATTTGAATTTACTGAATTTTCTTTTTAGGTTGATATCCTTGATGATACGATCAAGTACTTGAAAGAGCTTGAGGCACGAGCAGAAGAGATGGAATCCTGCATGGACACCGTGGAAGCTATTTCTAGAGGGAAATTCCTGAACAGGGTAGAGAAGACATCAGATAACTATGATAAAACAAAGATGAACAATGTGAAAAAGTCTTTAGTAAAGAAGAGAAAGGCCTGTGACATTGACAAAACTGACCCCTATCCCAATATGCTTGTTTCCGGAGAAAGCTTGCCACTAGATGTGAAAGTGTGTGTAAACGAGCAAGAGGTTCTGATAGAGATGAGATGCCTTTACCGGGAATATATCTTGCTTGATATAATGGATGCCATTAACAATCTGTACTTAGATGCACACTCGGTCCAATCATCCATCCTTGACGGTGTTCTCATGTTGAGCCTTAAATCAAAGGTTTGTACTTCTGAGCCTTCTGGTGTAATACAATACGATTGATGGAACTTGTAGTTGCATTCTAACTGGCTCTACAACATATCCGGTGACCTAAAATGCCCGTCCTGAATCATCCACATTATTAGTCAATCCAATGTCAATAAGTCCTCCATTCGATTTGAATTCTTTCGTTGGTTTGCTTTCATATTCAAACATTCTGATGCTGCTACATTAACTGTTCTCTTTCTGAGTTGGTTTCAGTTTCGAGGAGGGGCGATTTCACCAGTGGGGATGATTAAGCAGGCGCTTTGGAAAATTGCTGGTAAGTGCTGAGAAGCCGGACAAAGCTAATGATGTAGTTGTAGGATTTCTATGCAGGAAGAGTAATGTAGCTGCTTGATGAAAAATCTGTAGCAGTAACTGGGGCAGTTTGATCTGGTTCGTAACATGCATTCCCCAGTTTTACCGTTTAACCTTATCATTGGATAATAAGCTTCAGTAGTAGTAACTTTGTTCATGTGAATGTGATGGACAAATGGAACAACCAAATTCCAATGTAACTTGTCTAGTATCATATGTGATTTCAATAAAGTAGTAAGTTTTTCTCTTTTGCTTCTGTTACTGCCACTGTAAATGTTGGAGACAAATCAACATCAAGTTTTTCTCTTCATTTCCGAAGAACCATGGAATTTTCGTGAATAATGTGTAGCATCATTCCAATTTGCATGTATTTATTGACATAAAAAAAATTAGATGAAAGGAAGGCCATGTCCCATGAATTTCTAACACCTTCTGAGCACAACGTATATAACAATTTTGGGATCTCTTTCAATTTCCAGACATAGAATTCAAGATAAAGTGTTCACCAATCAACAGTAGTTGCATCATTGAATTTGTAAGTTGGAGTTGGATTACTTTATTTGGAATGCATTGGCAAAGCAATGCCAAGTTGCCAATTGCCCACCATCTTCACGTTTTCAAAATTAAATAATTCTTTCAGCTAATTCTTCAAAGAAACAAAAAGTGATAGGCAGAAGAGAGTACCACCTATGTCATTTATCACTTGAGGCGAGAAACAGAAAGAAATTGAGGAATGCAAATCGAGTGAAACATGACCAAACAAGTAGAACAGATAAGATGTCTATGACATGAAAATACATTTTTCCATAAATTTTCCAAGATGAAATGAATAATTGTTTGGAATTATAGAAAAATAAACATGCTTATAATAAGGACAATAATGATAAAATACAAGGACTAGTGTGAAAATAATGCTAATAAGCACAAGCACACTGGTACATACAAATTTAATCACAACCATTACAATTTTAAAGCCAGATTATCATATAATAAAATTCCTAATTTTGCTAAATTTATTACAAGAGACTTTCAATTCGTTTTTAACTGTCACTTTTGGTAATTTGGTGATTAATCCCAGCAAAATCCCTTACAGTAAACCCAACTTTTTCAAACTTCCCTCTCTCATTGCTCTCTCTGAACTTCAAATAATCCAAGCAAACAAATGGCTTGTAGATCCTCTCATTACCCTCTCCCACCACATCTTCTGGTGCAAAAATCACCTTCTCATCCTCGAAACACCAAAAAATGGCCATCGAAATGCGATTTTTCGGCTGCTTTAAAATGACTCTATGTTCTGATGACCTCAAATTCTCATTGCTTCAAGCTTGAAACATGTCTCCTACGTTCATCACCAAGGTCCCCTCACATGGAGTTATGTCCATCCACTTTCCCTCCCTTGGTCTCACTTGAAGCCCTCCGATTTCGTCTTGGTACACAATCGTCACACAGCTCATGTCAGTGTGCATTCCAAGTCCAACTTCTTGATGTTGATCTTCCAAACTTTCTGGAGGGGTTGAGTAGTTGTTCACTCTCAAGTAACCATGGCACTTTTTGAATTCGGATTCGTAATGTTTCTTCTCCAATCCTTCCCCCAAGCTCATCAAAGCAATCTTTACGATTTTCTTTGATAGTTCTGCCATCTTGCTCCCATATTCCTGTAATATTTCACTAGTAGAAAGAAATAAATAATCAAAAAAACAAAAAAAAAAATATAACCTCAAGCAAAATTTCTTTCGATACAAGCAACATTGCATCAAAGAGAAAATCAAACATAGGACCTCGGATGCAGGAGTGAGCGCTTTTTAACTTTGAATTACAACTCCCTTTCTGACCTCAAGATAATTAGGATGAAGAGAAATTACATAAAGAAAAGGTAAACAGAAACATCTTTATAGAATATATATATATATATATATATATATAGTTTTATATATATACACAAACACAGAGTGCATAGATACAGTTATAATACCTGAATTCAGAGTTGTGTTGGTCATAGAGAACGTGCGCAGAAGTTTGAGCAGAATCAAAGAACTTGGGACCAGAAACTCTGAGGCTTTCAAAGAAGGGAGAGGCTATGAAGTGAGGGGTATAAGTTTTGGCAGAAGACAAAGGGCCAAGTTTGAGTTTGGTATCAAAAGGGAGGCTGAAAAGGTCATTTGACAGAGAATATAGTTTTCTGAAAAGATCTTTAGATCCCGTGATTGGTGATGTGGAAGAAGCCCCATGTTTTGAAGGCTTCAGCTAGAGAGGATAGAGAAGTTGAGTCCAATATTGCCTGAGAAATGTCTAGCGTGGGGAGTTTCACAGACGTTTGAGATATTTCTGGCATTGCACCTAGAGTGTCTAGAGCCTAGAATGTAGGTTAAAAGGTTTACTTTGTCCATATGGGTTTAAGGTACTAAATAGATGGTTGGTTAAAGTCTAGTTCAAAGGGGTAGCACGTAGATTAGCTTGATACGCGTTATTGTGTGCGGGTTTTATTTAGTAATTTTACAGTTTTGATATATTTAGGATGCTCTTTTAGATAAGGATAATATCAGAGATCAAAATTTTTAAAAAATTTGCAAACCAAATGATGTGGTAGTTGATGATTTGATTATTACTTAAACGTTGATTAAGTACTTATTTCATATTGGTGACACATCATTTGGTTTGCAAATTTATTTCAAAATTTTGATCTCCCTAACATTACCCTTTAGATAATAAATATTGTTGTGCATAAGGGAGATCAAATTTTATATTCCTGAATAATTTTATAGTCTTAATATTATTCAAGACGCTCTTTTTTAGATAATGAGTGGTGTCAAAGTCAGACTTTATGCTTTCTTTAATTTAAGCACCGAAAGTAATAAAGCTTCCCCGTACGGGCGAGGTTTCTCATATCTTGGTAACGCAGATAAAATGGTGTACAATGATAGGGCATCGATTGTATATTGACATTGGAAAATGGAAATTTAGTTGTTTCTTCACATATTTTTTTCCAAATATATTGACATTGGAAAGTGGAAATTTAGTTGTTTCTTCATATAATGTTTTTTTTCTTGGAAACTGTTTCTTCATATAATTAAAATCATTTTGACTAAAATAATATATCAGAACTTTCGTAAATTAGTTGTATGTAATTCCAAAAATCAACCGTATACATCATGTTTGAGTATATAGACTTGAAATTTAAGTCTAAATTTTTGTTTTTATTTGAAGCAATCTTAAGTCAGTCGGTTCAAGGAAGCTAATTAAATAATTTAATTTGCAGTCACAAATTAAGAGCCAAGAGTACAGGCTGTAGGTAGGTATCCAGGTCATATGTATGGACTTTCTTAAATTTTGTTAGCATGTTATGCATGGCTTCTGGGTTCTCTATATAATATAAAACCCTAATTATATATTGTTATTCCTGGAAAACGTTTTTGACCAGCAAAGCATATGTAGGAGTAGAAAATAGAACATCACGCGAAACCCATACATTCGTTTAGAAGAATTAATGGACATCATGTGTAACATTATGTATATAAAGTATTGTTGCATGTCTGCCACTCTAGTTTTCCGCAGAGAAAAAAAAAAAAAAATCCAAAGAGGCATGTCACTTCTGGTTTGGTATTGTTGTGCTTTGAAAAAAAAACTGCTTCTGCTGTGCTGTGAGAATAAGCAGCTGTAAAATAAAGCAAGAGAGTGTTTGGTAAACTTTTTTATAAAAGTGCTTTTAAAAAAAAAAAAAAAAAGCAGTATTATAGTGTTTGGTAAAATAGATGTGAAAAAAAGTCGGTTTTTCAAAGCTGGGTTTTGCAGCTTCTTGTTTTTGGCTTTTTTTCACCCAAAACTGTGAAAAAAAGCTGAAGCTGAATGTTTAACAAACACAAAAACAGCTCCTAGCTTTTTTTTATACTAGTTTTTTTCAGAATCACCTCAGTACCAAATCAGGCCTTAGTTTATCTTTTTAGCCTTCACGGTACGGGAAAAAACTTTATTTAGATAATGAAATTAGAAAACAACTGAAAGAAAGATATATATATATATATATATATATATATATATATATATATATATATATATTGGCTGGAAGTGCAATCTGTACAAATTTTTTATTTTTTTTTCAAACAACCAAAAAAAAAAAAAAAGGACCCGTGGACCCGGCTCGAACCGGCCCGTTTCAACCGGGCCGGGTAATGTCCGGTTCTTATATTAGAAAATGTAATCCCCGGCCCGGCCCGCCCCGTTCTCTTTGAACCTAGGTCCGGTCCAGTCCCTTCAAAATTGGGCCCGGCCCGACCCGTGCCCAGCCCTAGCTGGAAGCATTCGCTAATAAGAACGTCCTAATAAAATCAGAAGGCACTTCAAACTAAACAAATTAAAATATTAGACAAAACAAAACGAGCAAGCCGATGAGTCATACATTGGGCACAAAATTAGGGCAATCCATGATGACTAGTTTTTACTTTTTAGTAATTAATCTAGACATCTACAATGGCCAAATATCAAAATAAAGGATAAAGTAGAATAGTTAGCAGCTAAGTGCCAATATCTTTTGTAGTTATTTTTCTTTCTATGAATCCATGATGAACAATTCATGCAAATGAGGACAATTTGAAAATCTAGCAGACCTTTTTTCTTTAGGCAGATTGGCTGTTCTAATGATTCATAAATCAAAGTGCTGAACTTTTAACTTAAAAAAAAAAATGATGGGTGGTGAGTCAATGAAGGTGATATAAATTGTGTATAAAGACACCTAACCATTTTGACAATTAAAATTTAATTTTTCATCATCTTAGCCAATTGCCTTTTTTTAATTGTTATTTTCCAGAAAAAGTAAGCAACTTTGAGCTACTAGTGGCCTTTGTTTTGCATTTAGGAAATTGCACCATCATTCCCATTTAATTGTCAAAGAAGTATTCAGTGTGAAACTCTTCACTTGACCATTAATTTAATTATACCCAACGTTTAAAATATCGATATGCAAATTTATGGAAATATCGATGGATATATCGAATATCGAATATCGATATTAATATCAGTGAATATATCAATATGCAAATTTATAGAAATATCGATAGATATAGCGAACATCGATATCAATATCGGTTACTTTCGATGGAAATAATGGAAAGTTAAAATGAAACTTTAGGGATTGTCAAAGATTGGTTTGGACGAAATATAAGAGTTTCTCCGATATTTAACAGATGTGTCAGAGATATCAACAATATATGTCTATTTTAGCCTAAACTTAAGAATTTATCCGATATAAGGTGAAGTTTAGACTTCACCCACATTCTATATCTTTCTTTGATTTTTTGAATAATTTCATGTAAAGGATCATATCAAAGAAATTTTAAACACTGCTTATACCACGTAGGCAAATCCCACTAGGCTATAATGTTGTAGATTTTGTGCTCATAATTTTTTATTTATTTATTTTTTTTTTATCAAACGATAGATTTTGTTAGATTAGCCACCGATAAAATTCAAACCCAAATCATCATGCAAATACTCAACTCCATTTCATCGTTATGATAAATGGCCATTTGCGATTTTGTGCTCATAATTAAACTGAGGAAGTATTTGAGCATCTTCTTCTTTTTTTTCAAGGGCAAAAACTACACTTTATTTTCTTGGGACTTGTTAGGCTGAGGCCCATAATGAGCCCAAGTCGGGCACAACCCATCAGATTTGACATGGAAACCATAGTGGGGATGTAGAAATCAAACCATCTTTAGGTGTAGGAATAAATACTTATAATTACTTGAGTTACAAGTCTTTTTTACAAATTACATGATTCGAAGCTTTTTTTGTTGTTACATTGGAGGAAATAAACTCATAACTGTCTAATCGTAGTCAAAATTAAACTCATCAAAAATATATATCGTCTTCATCATTCATACGAATGAAACATAAGACCTCCTCCAACTAAGTGAAAACAAATACCATTACGATTCACTCCATATTTTTTTCCATTAATACCAGAAAAAACATATATGGTTTTATTAAATGACATGAAACGTGTATAAGTCTTTCATTAAACCAAAACACGCTCAGATTTACTCCTTTAAACGTCCAGTTTAGTCAACCTGACATGCACCATTGGTTTCATTTTCTAATTAATATTATAGCATTATATATATTATGCATATACAGGTACTTTCTGTGAAATGTGAGAGAATGCCAACATGCAGCCATACATGAAAGGAGGAACCCTTGAAGTGCTTCTTGTTAATGCTAAAGGCAAATCTTCTTGGTAAGCCATGGTTATATGATTAAATCCAAATTTAACCCCTCCTCCCTTCTCAAAAGGAGCAATTTCCCCTTATGTTTAGTACGCGCTAAGATCTAGTAAAATTCAAAAGGGACTTATCACATAATAGTGGATCTCACTTATTTTTACTATATAAATCAACACAATGTGTACCTGAAAATCCATGTCAAAATTTAAAAGATCCTCAATATTTATACAATGATGTCCTATTTTTCGTACTTTTTTTTTTCGAATTAATTTCTTGAACATTTTTTATCTCATTAGTCACATTGCACTCAATTACCGTTACAGGTAGACCATCCTACTACGTGATCATAAAGTGTGGAAATCAAGAATATAGAAGCAAACAGTCATCAGGTATGTCTTAAATTTGTTTCCTCTCCAGATCTGGACTCCCATTTGGAGACATATGCATGTATATATAGCATATATATGCGCGCGCGCGCGCGCACACACATATATATATATATATATATCATCCTTTCGCTAATTGATTAAATGGGTTGTGTGATGCATGCAGGTGAAGATGAAAAGGTTAGCTGGAATGGAAAAATCACGTTTAAATTTCCCTCGTCAAATTGGAAAAAGCTGACTTATCTCAAACTCAGAATTATGGATACTGAATTATTCGCAGATGCTGGATTTGTTGGTGAAGCCATGTACTTAATTGCCTAATTATCTCTCTTTTTTTACCTAAATTATGTACATGCTTTTCATAAATCTAATTTTCTGATAAACATTAATATTTCTCTTCGTCCCAATAATTAGCTTTAATTCCTGCTATGGAGGATTCATCTTGGTGGTATAGTTACTGAGGGAAAGCACAGAGGTTTCATTGAATTAAAACCACTTCCATACAATGTGGTGCTTGAAGATGACACCTATAATAAGGATTGGATTCCGGTTTACCACAAATGTACGTATATACTTACATTTTGTGGTTAATGAATTCAATATAATCGCGCATTGAAACAAGATTTAACAACTTAGGATTCTGTTTCAGTCTAGCAACGTAACATGTTAGACTGTACCAGCAAGCGAACATTTCTCAAGTTTATAAGTCAAATTTTTTATTTTTCAATGCCAAACATGTTGCATGATGACTGTATACTATATATGCAGAAAGAAAGGCAGGTGGTAGAGACAAGGGAATTCTCCGCTGAGGATACAATTAAACCAAGAGGATCAATCTGTAGGAGCATTGCCAACTTATGGAGAATTTTATGGTGGAGGTTTTTGTTTTGTCATAGAACGGATTCTAAAAGTGAATAGAAACATAATTAGGGAATCACAGGGTCTTAATCATGAGTATAATGCTTTTTTTTTTAGTCTGGTAAAGGTGAACTACGTATGGAAATCAGTATTCTTTTTCTTTATATTGGCACGTTATCACTTCAAAAAAAAAAATTCATTGTTTGTTTTTTTAATAAGAAAAGAAAATGACGAAACAATGTGATCTTAACACTTAAAACAATTCCGCCAATACAAAGTTTAAGTAATTTATTACTAGATGTAACTTATGTGATAATTTTTAGTTTGACAACTTAACATATAATACATCTTCAAGATTAAGAAACTATACATAGAGATTTACATACACTTGAAACCTAAATCATAAAAAATGGCAAAAAGATGCATGTTAGATTTGGGTGAATTTTTACCAAAAAGAGTACATTTTTTATAGGTAAGACAATAGCGGCTTAAATATAAAGTTAATAAAATGTACAAACTTAAAAGAAGGCATTATGGATTAAATTTGAGGAGTCTTCAAATCAGAAGGACTCAAAAGCAAAAAAATAAGGCAATTTGGTGAATGTAATAGTCACCATATTGATGGATATGTGTGCTTGACAAACACTAGAAGTAGTTTAGGAACACAAATCACACTTCAAAGTCAAAAGAACTTCAATTTTGACAACTAGAAATTCAGCCAATTAATAAAGCGTAGCACGACAGATTTTGCACATAAAACCACCAGATAAAACTAGTAAAGGAACATTTTTTAATACAAGCAGTAGATAAAAGAAATCGTAAAAGAAGTCAATGGTGACCACTATTATGGAGGCTATGCACATAAAATGATCAACAAAAGTACGAGTTGTATCGGAATAGACCATCCAGCTCAACCGTACAGAAAAAAAGATACACGCGCACGGGCAAATCTAACCATACAAAGGGCCGAACCAACAAATAAAAAACCCACATCATGAAAAGTCAGCCCAATCTTTTGCCAAACCCACACTACCTAAAAACACCTACTAAACAAACTAATAGTCTGTTTACTAATCCGTAATCAGAATGAGAAAAATTGAATTAAAGAAAAATTAAATTGAGGATGAGTTGGAATGAGGATAAGTTAGAATTGAATTCCTGTTGAAATTGTTTACTTAAATTTTCGGGAATTAGAGTTAAAAAAGTATTGATTCCGTATAAGTGTTTCCTAATTCACCAAAATCGAAATATAATTCAATATGATAATAAAAATACCATTATTCAATATCTATATAATAAAATTTTGTATAATAATTCATAAAAAAGCGAATATACCCCAAACCAATCTTAGGGGGTGTAGTCAAATTAGGATTTGATAGTATTTGAATAGAATTTAAAATCAGAGTGTAGTCAATTAGGAGTTTCAATGTGCATTTTAAAAGATTTCTAAATAATAGGGTAGTCAAATTAGGATTTTGGAGGATTTAAATAATACATCCAAATTCATTGATAGTCAATTAAAAGTTTAAAAAGTCCATACAAATCTAGGTGCAGTGGAAATATCAAAGATTTGCTAGGATTTTTGTGAATGAAGGATTTTGATGGATTTGAAAGTGGGTAATGTAAATACCAAATGCTATCAACAATCCAACCCTCGCCCCTCAAATTTCTTTTCACACCAAACCATAGAAGACGAACAGTCTTACCATGAGTTCAGAGAATTTCCCGGTAGACTCCCCCGTTTTGCGTGTTTTTGTATTTTTTTGAATTCATGCTCTTGGTTTGTTCATCTAGGAAGATGAGTAACAATCGGACCATGATTTTTTTGAATTGGGATTATCCTGTAAAACTTTGCTGTGTTCATGTGCCTGTGCGACATTTGAATACTCAAAGAAATTTTGTTTAAACTGTTCAAGTTGACTTTAATTTTCACTTTGGACTCCATATGTTTATCAAAGATTCAAAACTGATATAGCCTTTTGCTGTTTCACCTTCAATTTCATGCCAAAATGATAATTCACTTATTTTTCAGGCAGGATAATCTTTGAAATAAATGTAAACGGCCAGGGCATTTTGCAAGAGATTGCCCGAATATGAGAGTCTGCCGAACCTTTCATTTTCCGTTTAAGGTTTTGAGCTATAGAAAACAGGTTTAATGGAGGACCGCAAATCCTGATTTTCTCCGGTGAAAGTATTTTTAATATTCAAATGCTATATATGTTTTATCAGCCATATTGCTGCTGAATGCAACTCAACAACTATGTGTTGGAACTGCAAGGAGCCTGGACATCTTGCAAACTAATGTCCCAGTGATCCAGTCTGCCATATGTGTGGTAAGAAAGGCCATCTAGCTCGTGATTGCTTGAACCCTAGTCTTTCATCCCGCGATGCAAGGCTCTGCAACAATTGCTACATGCTGGGTCATACTGCAGTCGATTGCACAAATGAGAAGGCCTGCAACAACTGTCGGAAACCCAGTCACCTTGCTCGTGACTGCCCCAACGAACCTGTTTGCCACACTTGCAACATTTCCCATTTGCACTTTTGAATAATTAGTGTCCATATTTTTGAGTTAAAATGTTTTTTTTGCCATAGTTAAAATGTTTTTATCCCAGGATTTTGCTGCCCATATATGTTCCTACTCAATTTCGATTGCCATTTGGTATTCCTTCACATATATTTTTATGCATGATTGGATATGCTATTCTTGAACTTGAAATCATCATTCTTGAATGGATATGATGTTCTAAAGCAGAAGCCATCCTTAACAATTATTCAAACTCTTGGATCAATATTCTCAATGACCCATTCTATTTACATATTTCATTGGTTTGTATTTCTATATCAATAGATATATGTTTATGTTCCTTTCAGATTGTGAACTAGGAAAGAAATTTTATTTTATGTTGTAGAAATCAACTAAAATCCTAAGAAATCTATGAAAGAAATCTATACAAATCTATAAAAAAAATTATAATAAAAATCCATATAAAGCTGTTAAAATCCACATAATTGTGAATCTATTAAAATCTTTTCAAATTTGTCACTTAAAAAATGTCTATTAAAATCCTGTGAAATCCAAATTGACTACACCCCTTATCTTTCTCTTCATAAAGAACCCACACAGCCACCTCTCGCTATCTCAATCCATTCCATTATGATTTCAAGTCTTGGCCATCTGATGGCAAATAAACTCCACTGCAACTCCCTCATTCCCTCTCTCTTCTTCTTTTTTTTCTCTCTCTAACCCGGTGCATTTGATTTCAAAATTTTCCTGGGGAAACATGGAGATATGGCAGGGAGTGGAAGTAGTGGGTTTGGGTTGCGTCACTGGGCATGGGCGATTGCAGTGTTGGGGGAGGGAGTGGCACTGGACATTAGCGTTGGACAGCAACAGTTGGATCTTCTCTGTTAATGCAAAGGGTAGTGCTAGAATTTTAAAAATAAAGTGAGGATATAAGTGGTAGAAAATTTGTATTCCGGATTCTCCATAGCAGGCAGAATTGAAATACCTCATATATCTCAGGAGTCCAATTCCTCCAAAAGAAGGAATTGAATTCCAAAATTTTTGTGGGTCCCACCACATTTTCAATTCCTCAAGATTGGGTAAATGTTGGAGTATTCCATAATTCCACATTTTGATTCCAATTATGGGTACGTAAACACGCCATAAAAATTCTAAATCATGAGTGACACACTCCAACCTCACTAACACAAGTTACGAGACCGTGATGTGCTGATCGCCACTAAATTGACCACATAATCCCATCATGAGATGACGTCACAAGCCAGCTTAATAATGAAAGCCATAGTAAGATAATTATGCTGTCAAAGAATTTGAACTAAACAGTTCATTTTTCATTAGTAAAAAGCAACTACAAAGCGTTCCTAATCAACCTTCCCACTTGGGGACATATGTTCAGGCATACAATCCCATTGTTGATTATCATACCAGAGCTGATAGTAGTTTCATTGTTATAAACACAAAGTAGTGCAGTGCCATGCATAATCGAAGTATGATCATGCAATTATTACAAATTAAGATAAACTGCAGTAAATGAATCATCACCAAAATCTAAAGGTGAATGCCTCACTGCCACGCCCACTCCTTACCTTCGGGGTTCCCCTTATTCTCGCTATGTCTTAAGGGATCGAAAAATAGAGCGTGAGTGGATCAAGTATATCTAGTTAACTTTAAATCATTCGAAAGCAATAACTCCCGTTTTAAAAATCACATATATAGTAAAAAGCTACATACATATGATACTACCATGATAGTGATCAGGTTCATATCATTATCACATCACTCGTTATATCAAAGAAAGTAAGTCCATTCACACAATCAAAGTAAATCAAATGCATATCAAGCAGGTGAAATGGCCTCTACCTAGTCGATAACGAGCGTCTATTGGAATTTAGACTCTACTAGAAATATAACTAAGTACCTACGGCCGCAGCTAACTATACGATATGTATGATGACCATGTGGTGAAAATAAATCACCAATAATCTCTAGATATCATTTAAGTTTAACAAGATCTCGGTTGACCTCCACACCGTAGCTGGAGTACAGCCCGAACTGTAGAATATGTAGATACCGTTAAGGCTTCCCCCCAGCTGGATTTCAACACATTTTTGCTCCAAAATTACATAAAACGTAGTTAAAATGCCTAGGAGCTCACCTAATACCGTTTTAGGACAATGAGAGGCCGAATCCACCGGATTCGACAACTTCCCTTCGAACTAGCTCGCCGGGAACTGGGCAACACATGGAGAACACATATAGGAATTTACAGAGCCTCTCTGACTCGATTTTCATCACTACACACACATACCAACAGTCCATAAAATTACCCAGAAGAAGATTGGAGGATTTAGTGGAGGAATTGGCTTCGAACTTGTCGGAGTTCGTCTGTTGCTCCTCGTCGGAAACTGCAGATGGAGATCGGTGCATGCTGTTGGAATTTTTGATTGGGTATTTCAAAATACAACTCTTCATTAGCAACTTTAATATTATTCAATCTGTTTTAAAGTCTTTATTTCAGTTTTTTCGGTTTTTTTATTTATTTTTATTTGTAAAACTAAAAACTGAAGCATTAACTAATTTGTAATCGTTATGGCTATAAAGGCCAACGTTCTAGACCTTGTTAAATGGCCTTCATGTATAGCCTTTTTGTCTTATATATAATAAGGAAAACTAACGAAAAGTCTAAAAAAAATTTAGTTTTAATGAAAAATGACAAATAAAGGTGTAGTGAATAGTACCAGGAAAAAGTAAAAATATGGTTTTTCGTTAAAGATGAACAGTACCGGAAGTGTTTCGTTAAAACTCCCATAATAATATCATCCTTTCTTTGAGGCAAAGGCAAGTTTTTGAGGAGTAATCATCTCTTTCCTTCAACAGACAAACCCCATCTAGTTAAAAACAATCCCACCGTCTTCTCCTCTCCCAATTTCTTCTATTATCTCAAATGCTATTATAATTTCCACCTTTTATATGCCAAACAATGTATTAAAAGTGTGAGGCGTCCGAGGGATAGCCCAGCCTTTGCCTCACGGGACCTAAATTTTTTAATATATACACTGAGCGTACATATATATTATATTAAAAAAAAAAAAGATTCTTAATCAATAATCACCCTGAGCACACACATATATTATAAATATACACACACACACACACACATATATATATATACATATATTATATTATGTTTACATATATAAAAAAGAGGATGAAAAGCACACTGAGCACACATATAACAATGCACGCAGACAGCACACACATCCATTATATATATAAAAAAAAAATCAGAAAAAAAAAGGCTTAGAAATAGTGTAAGGAAGAGATATGAGACAGTTAAAACCCTACCCAAAATTTGGGTTTAGGAGTTTAAAAAAAAATAAAAAATAAAAATAATCCCCAGAGGCGTGCCTAGGCGGCAACCCTCAAGCCCAGCCTCACAGAGCGTCTAGGCGTGCCCTGATGTGAGCCTTTTAAAACATTGATGCCAAAGGAAAGAATCGAGTTGTTCACTTAATTTAAGTGTTGCGAGTGTACGTTTATAAATAGCATAGGTTGTTGTATCCTGAAGAGTAGGGCACTATAACCTGTTACACCGAAATATTGTCTTAGAGGGGCAAAAAGGCGTGTAGTCACTGTTCTTAAAAGTAGATTTCGAGACCCCTTTTGGGCTTGGAGGCCCATTTTTTGGCCCACCAACCGACCCAACTTAGGACCCCTTCAATTTGAATCCAATTATTTGCTAGATTTTGGGATCTCCAAGAGCTTTTAGTGAAAATGTTTTTGGGTCCAAAAACACTTTAAGTGATTTTTCAAGATTTACTTGCATTTTTAGTAAAGATTGATTCTAAAAACATTTTCTGTAGAAGCATTTTCAGACATTTTAAAAGCACATCAAACCTTAACCAGGTGAAATAGGCAATCATCGAATGTTGCAGAGGGCAACCAACAAGATATCAGCCCGCGGCAATTTGCCTCCTTAACTCTTCGAACTGGTGATAAATGAAGTGGCGATTCTTTGGAGGTTGATGGCTTGGTGCGTCACAACCGTTCACGGATCTTGCCATCTCCTCCCCGCGACATATCTCCGTCGGCGAGGGCTACGGTTGTGCAGCTCCGTCAAGAAAAATATTGAACCCTGACTCACTTGCATCTCGGCTCCTCAAAGCAAAATATTTTCCTCATAATTCATTTTGGGATGCGACTTTAGGCACTTCCCCATCGGCGTGTTGGAGAGGAATTTTTGAAGCCCGGTCACTTCTAGAAAGAGGGACATGCTGGAGGGTGGGTAATGGTCTGTCCATTCGCATTTGGCATGGTTGTTGGTTGAAATCCTTACTGCTCAAGAGGGTATTTGCTGGGCTTTACAACAGAACCGGACACATGTTATTTTGGAGAGTGACGCTCTCCAGGTGGTTCAAGCACTTGGTAGCCTACAGGGGGGCTCCTCGCCTACTTACTTGCTGATTGAAGATATTCAAGTTAGTTTGAGAGGCCTTGACTCCTCCAAGGACTGCCACATCCGTCAATCCGCCAATATTGCCGCATACCAAATGGCCAAGCTGGCCTTAGTCTTAGATTTAAATTTTTGTTGGTTTGAAACCCTTCCGGACTTGATCAAGGATGTCCTCTTGAAGGACTGTATGCTTTCTTGAATTATTGAACAAAACCACTAAAGTTTATCTCTAAAAAAAAAAAAAAAAAAAAAAAGACATAGGGAGTCAGATTTATGCATTGGTTAATTAATTTTGACCTCCTTAAGTATAATTATTGTCAGCCTTATCACGCATCCAAAGCACGAAGAATGAATGAAGACCAAGTTGTAACAACGTTCTGTCACAAATGGATGTATGGGAGGCACGTAGCTGAATTTTGCTTTAAATATATATATATATATATATATATATATATATTTTTTTTTTTTTTTTCTTTTTCTTTTTCAACGAAGCTTTAAATATTCAAGTCTTAGTTTTTCGGGTGGTCCAATAATTCGAAGTTAGGAAAGGCTTACTATAAAGTTCCACACATGCTTTCTAATCTAACCTCCGACCGGGCTAACTAATATATTTCATATTAAATTCACAAACATGCAACTGAGACCCCATGTCGTATTTTACTTTCTATTTTATTTTTTTGGTCCTAAGTCATAACTAGCGGTTTTTTTATCTTCACACAAGCGATAATGGGAGGAGGAATCGAACCTAAAGTGTAATGGAAAATACTATGAAAGTCACCGAGTCACAAGCAAGTGATGGATTGTTTAGGTAAATAGGGCTTTCCTCTCCATCGCCTTAATGTATATTAATTTAATATGGCTTGTATTTTAAAAAAAATTCAAATAAATCACAAACCTCTTGCAAAAATTAAGTACTTTACACCAGATAAATCACCAATTTATACAAATGTCACTAAAGTGGAAATTACAAGAATAAAAATCAAATAACTAAAAACAAGGCAGATGGAGGTGATTTGATTAAAGTTGATGGGGAGTTGAAGGAGATAATTGAGCAGGCTACGTGTGATTCATAAACGCATCATAACCACACATCATATGAATTTTTTTTTTAATTTTTGGTTCTATATCACAAGGGAATATTGATTAGTCAATACAAATGTTAACATACATAAATATTTCCTTATTAATATTACAATTTAGTTTTTAACTTAGTCTGCCAAACTGTTTCCAAATTATTATTTTTCCCTTCTAAAGTTTGTATTATATTTCACATATTCAGAGTCATATATATAAACCTGCCCCTGCAGAACCATATATACATTATGTTCATGTCCAACTAAGATACAGTCCACCTGTCTGAACTTCAACCATTTTTCCTTCTGGGTTTGTGCTGTTTAATCCATCACTCAAGAACTCGACGATCGGACGGCTAACATGTTGCATTTTCCATGATCATGTTCACTTCTGGGAAATCTTTTCTTTTAGAAAGAGAAAACAATAAGTGTTTGAAGATCAAGGGCAAATGCTATAAGGAGGGAGCTATTTCAAACGGTCGTCGGCCAACTTCAACAGTTCAAATTCAAATCCATGCATTAAAAGGTAAAAATAGACTGTTACAATATACCATTTGCTTTTTTCAATCGACCGTTTGCTTTTAAATAATTTTCAGTTTTCACGCCTAAAAAATCCCTCCAAGATTGCTTTTTTGCTTTTAGATTTAGCTGCATATCAGTCAATAATTTATCTTTGGTCCTCTGATGAAAACAACGCATGACAAACCTCTTTTGCTTTTCCTTCAAAGCATAAAAAAAATCATACTTTTTTCTTCTTTTTGTCTGTTTCTGTTTATAGATTTGTCTTTCTGAATCTAAATTGTAGAATATAAACCAATTCCCAGGTTTCTTTTTTGGATTTTGAATCCTACCACAAACCCAAATTGTAACTTTTGTTAAATGACTAAAGTATTTGCAGGTTTTTGAGATTTTAGACTTAGACCACAAGTTTAGAGCTGAAATGGACAATTCACAAAGTTATGATGAACACTATGATCTGGGTTACCAGCCTTCACCTTCTTCTGTGGACCAAACTGATCATTCGCTCGCAGAAACTTCAACAAGTGGCGATTCTTTTATGTACCGCCGGACAAATTCAGAGACCTCGGCTTTCTCTGAGTCTCTGGATGACAGCAGCTACTCTGGTGAAGCTTCTCCCTGGTTCTACCCAAATGTAAAATCCAACCGGGCGTCTCTTACCAGACTTGGAATGAAGCAGCATAACAAGAATGCCTCTGATGAAACGCTTCAAGATGACGACGCAGTTGATTCAGGTAGGTTTCAATAGTTTTGTTTATAAATAAGGAAATGATTTCCGCGCACCTTCCTTTTTCATGGCCTTTGGATTGAATAAATCGGAGGAGACAGAAATAAAGAGAGGTCTGCAGAAGGAGTAAAAACGTGTGCGGAAATCACTTCCCTCTCGAAATAACAATTTAAAAGCAGTAATAAGTAACTGTTTAACTGTTTATGAAATTGGCAGAGCTTGAGATGATGAAAGAACGATTTGCAAAGCTCTTGTTGGGTGAAGACATGTCAGGAAGTGGGAAAGGTGTATGCACCGCGGTCACAATATCAAATTCGATAACCAACCTCTACGGTAAATTTCTCTATCTTCAAATTTTGATGATGCATATGATTATGAAGTAAACATGTTGATTTGTCGATTTCAATTTCAACGGGTCAACTTTTCGGATATCCTGCAGCCACTGTGTTTGGACAAAACTTGAGGCTGGAGCCACTGAATCCTGAGAAGAAAGCCATGTGGAAGAGGGAGATGAACTGTCTTCTGTCGGTCTGTGATTACATCATAGAACTTATCCCCATATCACAAAACTTACAAGATGGGACAGAAGTGGAGGTGGTTGTCGAAAACCGGTCTTTTGTTCGATTAGATTCTGCCATCTTTGCCTGTTTTTAACATAAAGTTCATTGGTTTTCAGTTCATGAAAAGCAGGCCAAGATCTGATCTTTATATCAACCTTCCAGCTTTGCAAAAGCTTGACGCAATGCTTATTGTAAGACTTGCCTTCAGCGCTAAAATATCGCATATTATTAACCCTTGTTTATTCAATCAAGCTCTGAAAGTTCGTGAATTTTTTCTTTGGGCAGGAAGTACTTGATAGTTTCCAGGATACAGAATTCTGGTATGCAGAAAAAGGGAGCATGTCATCAAATTCAACGCGTACAGGATCATTTCGAAGGGTGGTTGTTCAGCGGAATGAGGAGAAATGGTGGTTGCCGGTTCCATGTGTTCCTCCGGGAGGCCTCTCTGAGAAGGCAAGGAAACATTTGAGACACAAACGTGACAGTTCTAATCAAATCCACAAAGCAGCCATGGCAATCAATAGCAGTATTCTTGCTGAGATGGAAATCCCAGACTCATACATGTCAACTCTTCCAAAGGTAAGTCCTCAATCAACTAACATAAATATTGTTATGGTTTCGAAAACCCCTAGACTCCTCAGATACAAGGACGCGCCTGAGATTTTTGAGGTCTGAGACGAACAATTAAAATGGGGCGTGCGTGTTCACACAAAAAATAAAATGCAAGTACCACAAATTTCGGGTGACGGGTTTAGTCCAAAAATCAAATTACATTGTCAAAACAGAAGAAGGTATTTCGATTTTTTGTTGATCAGGCGACACCCCAAATTTGAACATGAAACCTTGTGACTTGAAGTTGGTGTGTCAATATTTAATCCTATAGGAGTAATATTGGAAGAATATCAACCAATTAACGCCAAAAAGCTAGGGAAATGATTTCCACACTCTTTTATCCTTTAGCACACACCTCTTTATTTTTGATCTCCAAATTTCCCTTTGATTCATTCAATTTAAAGGTTAGAAATCAATACGAGTACGCATGTGAGAAAACAAGTATGCTGAAATCACTTCTTCTTCTACCCTAGTTCGTTTTGTTACGTGTAAAGTAGTAGGCTTTATCTAACTTGGCTTTTCTCCTCTTCTACAAAACAATTTGTTTGTCAGAGTGGAAGAGCTTGTCTTGGAGACTCCATATACCGCTACATGTGCACCACAGACAAGTTCTCTCCAGACCACCTTCTGGACTGCCTTAACATAGCAACTGAACACGAAGCACTTGATCTTGCAGACAGGGTCGAAGCTTCGATGTACACGTGGAGACGTAAAGCGTGCATGAGCAACTCAAAATCTTCATGGATCATGGTAAAAGATCTAATGTCGGAAACAGAAAGGAACGACAAGAATCATGTTTTGGCGGAGAGAGCCGAGTGTTTGCTGTTGTGTTTGAAGCAGAGATATCCTGAGCTCTCTCAGACATCCTTGGATACTTGCAAAATCCAATGCAATAAGGTAAGCACTCACACTGTCAATAAATCCATCTAAATCACACGAAACATACTCGACGGACTCTAAATTAGTTCACCAAACAACGCGACAGATAACATGACAATATCTTGTCAGAAAACGAGTGAAACGCGATCACTTGGAGCACGGGTAAAATTTTGACTAATTGATCGAAGTGTTTGTTATCGGCGGTTTTTGCAGGATGTGGGGCAATCAGTACTGGAGAGCTACTCAAGAGTGTTGGAGAGTTTGGCATTCAACATTGTTGCTTGGATTGACGATGTAATTTGTGTCGAGAGATCCGCGAGAAACCAAGACAAATAGAGAGACTACGATGCAACCGAGTTCAACCATTCTTGTCAAATCTACCGCTTGATTACACGAATTTTGAAACAATTTAACTTGGGCCACTTATTTACTTGTATTTTAAGCTAATTTTTAGTACTCGGCCATGAATCTGTACATTGGCATCCAGTAAAACAAATCAAACAAATTTTAAGTTTGTTGTAGAACTCCTATTCTGATATGAAATCCTCTATTCCATGAAGCTTGCATGAAACACAAAAATGAAACGAACCGGAGTCCCGGCTGTTGCCCCGGTTACGAGGACTTGTATATTATTCCTGCCGGGAGAAAACTCGGCAGCGGACACGAACCGTGGATGTGGAGACTCTTTCCCTTAAGATTATCGGACACAGAGCAAGAGCACGAAACCATTTCTACCGTATCAAGAAAAGAAATCCGATGACATTTCATTCCATGATCATAACATTTTGTTCACAAGATTGACAGCAGCATCGCACAATTAACGCTTTATACTTGCAATTGTAACATATTCAACCGCGAAAGTAATTTTCGTTGGGAAGTAGTAAAGATCATGTCAAAATAGCATACACAAAAAATACTACACACCATTGCAACCTTGAACTTCCAAGCAGAGATCTCTGTAGGAAATCACCATTACATATACGAATCGAACACACGGCACAGACTAAGCGTTCATCACAAACAAGTTTCGTTGAAATGCATAACATCCATCCAACAATACCAACGATAATGCTGGAAAAATACAACGCTATAAAATACGTCACACCTTTTGGGATGACTAACTAAATGAAGTAGAAAGAGAACCGTGAATTCAATGCATCTACCAGCATCTACCAGTATTCCTTGTTTCCTACAAGACCGATAAACTACAGCAGGTGAGGTTTGTGTTTTTCTGACACTGCGGTGCTCTCCATTCCACTCCTAGCATCTACCAGTATTCCTTGTTTCCTTGATTATATTTAACAAATCATATCCATCTTCATCGACAACACACAGGGAAAGGACCATTTTCAGACAATATAATAGATGTAAATGTGTATAATAATCATTAGACAACATAAATATGGAAATATGTAATATGCATGTGAGTTGTTTTGTTTGTGCAGGCACACGTTTGTGTGTACATGAGAGAGAGAGAGAGAGAGAGAGAGAGAGAGAGAGAACGTAGAGATTGATTATAAGGGGAAAAAAGAACAGCTACATATCATTCTGCAGATATCTTACTCAGATCAATTGGTAAAGTGAACAAATCATCTATATATACAACAGACCTCTGAACAGCATGCGGAGAGGTGCACGGTTGGATGGGGGGTGATCGAAAGGTTAGTAGTCAAGCAGCCAAAAGACCTGGTTGTATGGGCTGAATAAGAACATCTCCAAGTTTCTTCCAAAAGGACCCCGTGCGTCCTTCCAAAAAAATTCCCTCTCAACAGATTCTCCATCATCAAAGAAATGGACCCGCACAACACGGTGATACTGATGCCAATTATGCACAGTGAATGTAAACATTAAGTTACCTGCTGAGGGGGTTCTCATTCCGGACAAAATCAACAACAAAATTTTCTTTTGAACTCAGCTGTCATCATCCACAGCACCAATGTATGTGAGATCCTTTCGTCTCACCCTCACGGCCCCCTTGAGCCAGCTAGATGCTCGAAGATTGCCATGGTCCACACTGCCTATCAAAGCACTAGTACTTGAAGATGGGCCTGAACCTGCACCATCTTCCAGCAGTGTCCATGGGTCAATATCCATATCATAATCCTGTGATGGCAACGGTTTAAATTTCCCTGGTACGTTAGTTACTGTCCGAGCCAGAGGAGCCTGATTTTTTTGAGGTGGGTTTGAGCTTCCAGCATGCAACCCAGAAACCAATATGCTGGGTTGAAGAATGGCCAAAGCAGTATCTGGAACAGGTGGTGGTTGGCAAGAGACAAGTCGCTGAACAGAAGGGATAACCACTGGCATTGCAGTTTGGATACGCCAGCGAATCATTTCAGGAAGTTGCATACGATCTAAGTCTTTCTGCATTCACAAGTACACATAAGACAGGTAGAAAACCAATTACCTAAACTGAGATTCTTAAATCATTATTAACTAATGAAAAGACAATGGCAAAAGTGTACTAACACTCAACAAGACACGGAATATATAAACAGATATTTTTTAATTTAATTAATTTTGTCGAAAATCCCATCACAGCTATATTCATGCAGTAAGGTTCATGGAATGCAAACTTATAATGCCATATACATCATTTGACATAACTTCAAAAGAGGGGAGTGGCGGAGGACTTTGAAACAATGAAATTATTTTTTTTCATGGTTAACTAAAATTGAAAATGACGGTGCCCACTCTATATAGTGGTAGAACTTTGGCACTTTCTTTTTCCTTTCTTGGAGCGCAGGGTATGTTCTATAAAGCTTACAAGAAGTTTGTAACGTAACTTATAACATACCACTACTACTTCCAAGAGAAGCACTTTAAAACTTTGCCTTCCCTCCTTTCTTTTCTTTCCCATTTTTATTTTTTGTAGGACACGGTGGGGGTGAGGATATGAAGAAGGTTACAGAAGACCAAACCTGCAAATTGTCTGCCAGTTCACGATCAAATGCAGCTAAATCTTTTCCCCCCTCATTCGTTGACTTAGTAGACCTCAACCAACTTGGCTGGCAACTGCTTAACAGCCCATGCAGAACGAACAATAATTGGTCAAAGAGACTTTCATTTGACAATTCTGCAAAAGCTGCAGAGGCAGCTTCTGTTGAAGACTCTGCATCCCTCTTAGAGAAAGTACTCTGCATGATATTGAAGCATAGGTCTGCACCCTCGTGCACAACTCGGTTTCCTAGAAGACGTAGAACTACAGAGGCAAGCCCATGCCTCATGTTCCGGCCAGATGGCTCCCTGACAGATCCAACATGTTTAAATTAGTCTATCTGGTGAACATATTCAGCATTTATCTATAATCATAAGCAAACCATCACAACACATACTGCATACAAATGTTGAAAAGGTAACACTAAACCAAGCAAGAACTTCATCTTACAAAAGGCATGTATATCTAGGCTAAAATAACCAAAATTACAACAGTCAGGGCAACTGAAGAGCCTGAGAATACACCAAATATTTTTAGTGATAGAAAATTATAAATGGCATAAGAAAGGAAATTTCTTGCTTTTAACCATATAGAACAACAAATGTATTTTTTCATTTCAGATCTTTCTTACTTAGTTTTGGTTGGATTCTTGAAGGATAAAGTACTAACTGAAATCATTAACGAATGTCAAGAGGGTATTGCATCACAAGCAAACTCTTAGTTAACTTGGTACCAAGTTTTATGGGGTTAAAGTGTCTTTTACCCTACAACATTTCTATACATGAGAACATAAAGAGAAAAGATATCAAATTATCCTCCTGATAATAATCCTTACAGAAATTTCAGTTTCTTTACTACCTGATGCACCCTATATATGAGCATCAATATACTCATAATTCACATCTGTTTACATCCTTGCACAATTACAAGAGAGAAATTATCAAAAAACAGGTTATTAAATACGCAGTCGAACTAGATTGTTTAAAAAAAGAGATCGAGACTGCATAAGCAAGAAAAAGGAAACAAATAGATATTCAAGAAGCAAGTCTTGCAACATCATAGCTGCCCCTCAAAGCACAATTGGATGAACAAGGTAAACAAATGATCACGCTTCAGTGACCCTAATATGGAAACAATCAGCAGCCTGGGAGATACATGCAACTGCTAACCAAGACAAATAGGCACATGCTCATGCAAACAAAATTACAATTCAAGACCACCATAAAAAAATGTACAATTACCTGTCTGCGCAAATGACAGGAAGCAATCTTAAGAGCAACTGCAACCGAAGCGACACAGAAGCTCGCAAAGCTGCAGGGGATGGTGGACCAGAATCAGCTGCTCCTGCTACACGCCTAGCTAATCCAGGACTGCCACCCCTTATACCTTTGCGGCTATTTCCCTTGCTTGTGGGACCTTCAACTCCAGAAGGAGTTGGTCCGGCTTGCTTATTTGTCCCACGAGTAACTGGACTAACTTGTTGCTCAATATTACCCAACTGCTTGATCAAATCATTTGCAAATGTATTGCGCGACTCATCAGAACTTTGATCTATACATGGAAGAAGTAATTCAATGAGAGCCCTCTCTGTCACATGCTGCTGAGTGACATTGTAGCTTTCAATGTCCAATGTTTGAGTGGCCCCTTTCCCATACTTTTTCGAGTCTGTTCCCTCTTCAACCATCTCACCCTCTTCAAGGGAGGCGACTTCAAACTTTCTCTTATCTCCCCTGTTTGTCATGGGATCAGCATCATAACTACACCATCCCCACGGCTTCCAAAATTGGGTCTTGATTGAGAGACCCTTACTCTCAGCAATATTAAGAAGACGTTGTCTAATGGTTTTTCGTCCATAAAGAACATCTGAACCACCCAGGAACCATTTGACCTGCAACAACATAGAATCTGCTAGTGATCTCCCAAAAAGATGAACCACATCCGAGAAAAGGGGGGCAGCATCAGGTCTAACTAATAACCTTGTAAGGATGATCTCAATGAAATATTTCTCATTCTCGGAGGCAGCAGCCTTTTCAGGACTAGGCAATGACGACCGAATGGCATCCACTAAAGACACATCTTGATTCTCAAGTTTTTCAATGAGGGCTTGTTCATTCAAAAGGAGCCTCAGCTCTACCCACTGCCAATGAAATTTAGCAGGTTGCAGGGTATCTAAAATATGTACAAGCTTCTCTACAAGCTTTGTTTCATGCTCTGCAAATTGGACTTTAGACTCACCATGTCCAGAGACCTGATTTGCTTCAACCTGTGTAAATGAAGAGTGCGGCATCTTACAATCCATTATGGCATTTAGAAAAAGCCTTGCACGTAATGGAATAAAAGCCTTGGATTTTATATGCATGTCTGAACCATTTAGCTCTAGCATGGCTGCAAATTCAGCATCACTACCATCTGCAGCTACAAGATCATAGAAACCCTGACTATCTCTCAAACACACATCACGAAAAGGAGAGTGCTTTATAGCATCACCTATAGCTGTTGTTAAAGATTGATATGATTGGTTAAAATCATCCCGGGCTGCAAAGCTAGTGCTAAGAAGGAATGGCCGCCACATAACAAAAGCAAATATTGAATAGGCAGGTGGAAAAACCAAATCAAGAGGGAGTATACGCTGCATCCTCGAAAGAGCTATTACAGAGGGTTCACCCAAGAGTTCCACGACCAATCCATCAGAGACTGTTCTGCAGTTTCCAATGAGAAGTCTAAACCAATGCACATAAACTTCAAGCGAGTTATCACCCTTAAATGCCCCAGCAGAACGAGCATTGCCATTAGAGTTGGATCTACTACTCCTTACAAATTGAATTACATCCAACCTTTCCTTTAACCTGAATACAGTCACCAATCTCTCCAAGCTAGTAACACCTTGAACAACCGCCCCGACGATTAGTGCAGAAACAGCAGCTGCAACTTTTGTTGTCCTCCCAAGAACTACTCTACTATTCAAAATGTCATTAGACATATTAGTGTTGGAATCATGGGATTCAGGGGAGGAGTGATATTGATTTCGAGGGGCCTTTCCAGGAGCAAAAACCCCAGCAAGAGCAGAATAAGCTTCTGTCGCAAGAGCTACCTCAAACACACGGGTTTGGCGCTCTCCAAGAGCTTCCTTAAGGAGGCATAGGCAACTTATATGGATACGCAAAATACGCCTAGCAAAGTTCAAGGAATCAGTGGTGGATGGAAAGGTTGAATAGCTACCCCCCACTCTAAAATCTGGAACCTTTGCTATAGTTAGCCCTACATTACCCACAATAGCAGCAATGGCAGAAGACACCAAAGATGGATCCCCTTCTTGAGCAGCACCACCAGTTTGCCTAATGCAGTCCATCAGTTCTGTAATTATTTTTTGAGATATCTGATATCCATCGTCCCATTTATCAACAGGAGGGCCTTTAGGAGCACCAGCAGCAAAGAGCTTTCTCTCTTTCCCAAAAAAATACTGAAAGGCGTCATCAACATTCACATTTCGTTGCACTATTTCTTTCATGTTTAAACCCACCCTGGATAACCGAACCCCACTAATCTTTTGGCGGAAAAAATCATCAAGATCTTCGACTCCGGCTGGAACACCAAGCGGAAACCCCAACTCTCCATCCACCGACTGTCCAGACTCAAGTTCAGAAAGAAGTCTCTTATCGCATGTTGGCTTGAAACTCTTTTCCCATTCAATGACACTAGCTACATTGCTGTATCGCTTCAATAAATACCGACTGTATGCTAAGGCAGCTGAACCTGAAACTCTTCCATTAGATGCCACTACGGCTGAAGCACGATGCATTGTAACAGACAAGACTTCTGGAATAAGATCTGTAGCAATAATTATGTTCTCATACCTGAACCAAATCCATTGTTAGGAGACAACAGAATCTAAAGTAGAATGCTTAAGGAAAGTGTTTATGTCAAGTGACAAGCAGATAAGAGGAGAAATTTGATGGGGCACATACTACTAAAAAGTATTAGACAAGGATGTTGATGATGATGTAAGTACACGTAATTTTTTTAAAATTTGAACAAACAGCTTCCAAAGATGGAGTATTTGCTGTCATGAAAACTATTTCATACAGGATTGATAAGAGTGTGTTTCTAAACAACTTCAATTCAGGTGCAAGGTTGCAAATACGAAGAACAAGTGTATTAAAAAAAATGAAAAGAAAAGGGGGCTAAACTAATTTGAATGTGGTTTGTACAATAAGCTCTCAAGTGCAAGGTTGCAAGGTTGTAAATACTAAGAACAAGTGTATTAAAAAAAATGAAAAGAAAAGGGGGCTAAACTAATTTGAATGTGGTTTGTACAATAAGCTCTCAAGATTTTAACTTCATTTCGCTTATTCTATCTACTTCCAAAAGAATCAAAAAGTGAACCTCATGCCTGCACAATAAGTGTCATTTTTTAAAGCGAAAAATGACAAGAGGGAAGGATAAGTAAATCTGCAATCATATAAGAGAAACAGACTTATCTCAACATTGAGTATAAAATTTACAGGATATAAAGATTGAGAATGCACCTTCGGAGTGATGATACCATAAATGCCTCCCCCAATTCACACACTTGATTTTCAGCATTTCTGGGCAACAGCATAATGTTCCTCCCACTATGGATTGGAGAACTAGGGCCACTAACCTTTGGCAGCAACCAAAGGAGAAACTTGACTGCTGAAACTAAATCATTTGAAACATCCATCAAATACAGTGCAGCAGAAAGTTCATCTTCACCAAGCTTCCACCGCATGGAGCTCCTATCATCAACAGATGCGAAAGTCCTACCAAATTGGCCAACCTTCGCAATGGTCTTTTCAGTCTCTTCAACAAGCTGCCTGATAACAGTCATCAGCCAAACCGTAATTGTCCTCTTCTCTACAAATCGGAGCTGCTTTAAAGCTTTTCCAATTGAAACAATATCCCCACCATAGTTCATTTTGGTTGGATCTATAGACTTCGGGGTTTCCCCCTCAACTCCACTTTTATGATGTGGACAGCTTACTTTATTATTGCAGACATGACTCGTAGATGCTCCCTGGCTACCTTCAATCCTAGCAGCTGCAAGTTGAGCAAGACTTTGAGTTTTACGAACTATCTTCTGCCGGTTCCTAGAGACCTGTTTGGTTGATTTAACAGGTGGATCAACCTTCAATGGCTCCAAGGACTTAGGTCTCTTCCTCATCCACCAGGTATCTTCATCATCAGAAGGAATTGAAAATTTTCCTTGGATGCATGAGCTCCTTTCGCCACTCACTTTTTGCCTCTTTGCTCTTCTGCATTCTTCACACCCAGGAGTGCCTTCTCCCAGATCCATCTTGTTATAGATTGACCCAAAAGGCCTCTTAACACTCCCTTGGGATTCATCAAGCCCCATATCTGTTGTTGGGGATGAACTATTTGGGAGTTGCAACAGAACTGATATTGCTTCCTTTAGTTCTTCGACATCAGCATCAGTCTTGCCACTTTTACCGGGCAGTACGTTGGGTGATGGCTGAACAGCCTTCCACTGATCCACAGAAACAGGCAAACCACCATCTTTTCCAGGAATGGGATAATGCTTTTGCTTCAGAACAGACACATTTTTATTTTGATCGGAGAGAAGCCCACGAAGTATTAGACGGCGCTCAGTTGAGTAGAAGTTCATGACCTCTGAAAGTTGTGGCCCTTCAGCAATCCCTGCTTCTTCCAAAGCATCATGCATTAAAAGCCCAGGCAACAGCTTCAAGATACGAAAATGCCTCTTCCGCCGGTCTACTTCAACCACCGGTCCATTCATATCCATAATCCCACTAACTATCAGCTGCCTAACATAAGCATGAGGATTAAAAATACCAGACCGGATAAGTTCAATTAGAAGTAGTTGAAGGCGCTTCAAACCTTCTCCTTTGCCTGCTTCATGTTGATCAATCCAACACACTATGATATCGTGTAAAGGACCAGGGCTCTCAAATATATTTGACGATTTCATACTTCTTTGATCAACATTTTTTGGTTTAACCTCACAGGAATTTCCCAAGGAAACTCTGACAGGAAAATTGTTCTGCTGGGTAGAACCTTTTGCAACACTACTGACTCCAAGGACAATGTCATTCTTTCGTTGAGTTGAACTTTGCAAATCTCTTATCTTTAGCTTCAAAAGCCTAGTAACAACAAATACCTGAGAGAAATCCTTTCTGCCAGTAAATTTCAACTCACAAGGTGGGGCAGTCCTAAAATCCCTGAAATCACATGTTGCCCACTCACAGAGGAAAAATACAGAGCAAACAAATGACAACTTTGCGTTCCCAATCCACTTCAATGAAGTTCGTAAACATGGACTAACTCCTGCAATCCAACTTTCACTTGCAACTCCATCACAAGGATCTTCAAACAGAAATCTATAAGCCCCTCGAACATCTCCCTGCACAAGAGATCTATCTAGGGCCTGTACAGCTTTAGCTATACTATGGCCTGGATAGCTAGGCCTTGCAGCCTTTGCAAGATTTTCAGCACATTTCTGAATAGATGAAACAATACGATCAAAAGCCAGGGACTGATATTGAGTATCGAAAACTCTGCTTCTTAATGCAGAAGCAACTTCTGCTGAAACATTTTTAATCTTTCTTTCATCCTCGGACATCTTTGGTAATCCATCGTTTGAAACATAGGAAACTACAGAGGATGGTAGAGGAAAACAATCCAAAGCTACAAACGTATCAGGCACAGCAAGTATTAAATAGCGAAGCATCTCAACCATAGAAGACACTATGTACCCCCTACGGGAGTTATCTACAAGATCTGATCCACCTTGAGAAGGTTCAGCAATGAAACGAACAGCTACTCTCACAAGATTGCGCACATATGTTTGAGATAAAACAACAGTTTCCAGAACACCATATATAATAGGCAAAAACAACTGCATAATCTCAAACAATTCTTTATCCTGCAAGAGAACAAATATGAATATAAGAGGCATACTAAGATACTTTAAACCTCAGTAAACAGTGTTTAAAAAAAATAAACACATAAAAAAGTAATACCTGTAGTTGACTTAGAACCCACTCAATGATGAGTGTAGGAAGAAGCAGCCCCTCGGCATGATGCCATTGCAGAAGCCGCACCACATACCACCACTTGAAATGTACGGAAGGCTCCTCACCATCAAGAACTGCTGATGCTGGATCATTCCTTTGTGACGCAGCATATAAAGTTTGTGGTGATCTATCTCTGTTGTTTGAACTGGAATGAGATTTATTTCTCGAGAATAACTCATCTAGAAGGTACTGCAGATACTCAATAATATCTTTTGTCCAAAGCTCTGTGCGGGACAACTGAGCTTTATCAGATGTCCCAGATGATAAAATGGTAGAACCTGGCCTGACCTGCAGAAAATACAGAAATAATATGGTGCAGTGTCAGCTACTTTCCAATATGAGAAGTATTGGAAAACAGGTTATGATCAAAACCCAGTTCTGTTATGATTGTGCGGGAATACCTACCTGATTAAGATAAGTTACTTTAATAAACCAAGTTGCTCTCAGCAATGGAACATTATTCCTTGTAAGAACTTCAAACAAAGATCTTTTCCTATACCCATGAGGGACATGATCAGCCAATGAACGCAAGCGCTTGTGTTGTTGTGATAGACCCTGGAAGCGAATGAGAAATATATTATAATCAGATTATAAACAAGAATAAATAGAAAGACTTATCGAGTCATGGAATTCAACAACAAAACCAACTTAGTATTTCATGGGAGACCCTCCACCAGTTTTTGGGGGATACCTCTTCATCCTTATCAAATTCTCACCACTATGTGGCCATACTGGGTTGTCATCATTTTGATGAAGCCTTGTGTCTAAAAACATTTGACAAGTTGATTGGGTATAGATAATAAAAACTGTGGCCCTCATTTTGCTGCCCTCAGTAAGACATTAAGATGTTTGGCAAGAACCAAGTCACCATATCACAAAGCTTCTTGTTTACATAAGTTGACATTGTAACCAAATGGGTAATAGCTACTAGCTATTTCTATATTTCAAAGTTTCTCAAGCAAAAGTGCGCAATTAGAAAGGAGTGCACGGTCTATGCCTTTAATCTTTCTATACAAAAATAAGGTTAACATTTATTAGAAGCAACTATGTATTCAAGAAACGAAAAGGCATACCTCAATCCATTTTTTTCGCAACTCTTCACCACAGGGCTTTTGTTCAGGAAAAACACCTGGCTTTGACAACAGTGAATCAACAAGAGGAACACCGTACACTTGACCAGCCTGCCATGTGAAAAAAAAATAAACATACAGCAGTCCATAATGTGGCATCAGTCATATAGCAACCCCCCCCCAAAAAAAAGCACTTTAATGCAAAAGAATATGGCAATATGTATTTTTGCGGCAGAATAAATTTCCTAAACTTAAAATAAATAAAATAAAAAAAAACAGCTGAGCCAGGATAAACTACCTTCCTCTTTTGAGCACGGGATTCATTGATAGCCCTAAAACGTTTTTTGATGGCCTGGAAATTAAGACAACCCAAAATATCATATAATCTACTAGTATTGAAAAATATATGAAACCAAAGAAAGTGGTAGACTACTTCACTATCAAAATAGATATGGCCCACACAACTTTCCAAACTAAGTGAGTACCTCTTTGCACCTGAAGACAAGAAGAGGCTTGCTAAAAGCTTGAGCCTGACTCAGAGAAAGCTCTCTAGATTCCTGCAAAATTTGGCAAGCGAAGTCATCGTAAACACCCATGTGTTTGGACCCACAAAAATTTGAATCACAAAATACCGTAATAAGATTAATAGTAATAATAATTATTGTTATCCAATACGAGCAGACCATATAAAAATGGCCTTCAGCATTAAAATATGCAGCATAAATGCTTATAAATTGAAAAGACATAAAAAGACTCTTCAAAAAAGTGTAGAAGGATGCTCACAAATGGTTATAAGGAATAAACTTCGGTGGGTTTTTGTGAAGAGACAACTATATTGGGTTTTCAGATAGGTAGTCTTTCTCAAGAATTAAGAGCACCTTGATATATTTCAACTAATTAGTAGAACATAAAATTTTACCTCAATTCCTTCAACAGTCTCTCTGTATCCAGCTTGCACATATTCCTTGGTAAGAGTCTCCTCTGGGCAATTTGGCGTTTGGGGGTGAAAGTCAGGTGGCCCAAGTCTAACATTAAATAAAATGGAAATGACTTATAATTGAGAACCACAATCAGCAGACATAAATTTATGAACAAAAAATATAAAAATAAAATAAACATAACATTTTGAAAATAACATAGAAGTTAGCACATCCAGCAGTAAAAAACTCCTGCAATATGTTTCATTTAAGTAAGTATTATAATAAAATAAAAAAAGAACTCGAGACTGTAACAGCACATAAATTCTCGTCTTTACAGATATTTCAAGAAAAGGGCAATAATATTTGTGAACATTACCGGGAATTCAAAGGGTCTTTATCACACTTCAATTTGTAAGGGTTTAACTGTGATGTGCGCCTGCATAGTTGAAAACAGGTCACCAAATTTTATAACAAGGAAACAGTCAACTTATCAATAATCAAAAGACTGAGTAACTCCGTATAAGAAAAACCTAAGTTATACAACCATTATAGAGAAAATATAATATTGGAAATGTTAGAAGTTGCAAAATTTTGAGCCAAACTAGACTATAAATGATGACATAATAAATTTCATTTAAATTTTTATGAAAAACACACTACTCATTAAAAAAAATAGAAAAACTAGACAATAAATACCATTGAAATTAAATTTACAGTATGACCTAAAACAAAAGACTTTTTTCCATGAAAGAGAATGCAATGCAACATATTTGTGTAGCACATTTACCTAGAAGCTAGAGGTAAGTTAGGCAATGCGGCCGATTCAGCTCGGGTAGAATCCCTCCCTGATGTCCCACCTATGGTTGTGTTGTTAACTGCACTAGTGCAGCCAGGGGCATGATACCTGTGCATTTCTCCCAACTATCATCGGCATACTGTGCCCAGCATCGAACTGCTACAAGAAGCTGCCAAACTAGACTGCTTAAATCTTGGTTCCCCCGTTAATTCTGATGAAAACCATCACCAGAAGAAAGTACAGTTACATTAGTTTAATGCAGAAATACAAATTTGAGATGATAATGGATGCAACCCGCAAGGATTCACTTCATGAGTGTAACGTATGCAAATATTATCAGTCATAAGCTACATAAGGATTCACCTCATGAGTATAATGTATGCATATATTATCAGTCATAAGCTACATAATGCAAGTTGACATTCCTTCAAGGCAAAACTCTTTTCTACTAAACATGACATACTCTTTCAGACCCTATGATGAATCGCATGGTATGAATAATGTATGAACTTCAAGCCACAATTCTAGAATTATATATGTATAATATATATATATATAGACGAGACAGATGGAGTATGGAGCAAAAGATGTTTAGTTCTTAGAAACAAATTACAACGAAGATGGATGATTCAAAAAGTGTGATTCAAGTACAGAATCTATTTGTTGCTGATTAGTTATTAGTCTATTACCTAATCCTACAAATAATGTTGAAAATTTGACTTTTAAAGCTTCTGGCACTAAAATTTCTTTGTTCCCTCCAATATACATCATGAAATAGTTGGGAGTCCCAATATGAAGGAAAAAAAACACCACCTCTACTAAAACAACTAACATATAGAATTTTACACAGGCATGTTCAGGCATAACATATCTAAGAAATGCCTAAAGTTTTGATTTTCTCTCGGCGAATATTAAGTTCACTTGGGAGCATTCAAACCTAAAATGAGACGTGCGCATTTGCTTAAAGTTGCCAAACTTGATATAATGAACAAAACGTTAAATTCCTAGAGCACCTAATAAAATCTTTGGCCTCGTAATTCGCAACCCAGTTTCGTAAAGTTCATATCATTCACATTACACATATACGTAAATAATAAGTCCCAAATTTCAAACCACATGGCAAAAAAAAGCAACAGAACTTAACCCAAACATTTCGATCTGCAATTCTTTATCCAAAATACATTAGAAATTCCAATTATTTAAACTGCAAGCTCAATCGGTTATGTGCCCAGAATAGAAACACAACAATTTTCAAAACAAAGTAATATTAACAATACCAAACCTAAGCACTAATACAACCCTAAATCTGCTATTGAGCCAAAGAATTTCAAAGAACCCTAAATCCGAGCTAAGTTCCAAACGGTACTGAAACAAATTCGCATTCCGAATCATCGAATCTAACACCAAAAGCACCATAAATTGCAGGTAGGGTTTTGAACAAAATACCAATTTCCACACGGGAGAGCTATTGCGGGAGCTTCCCTAATTGGGTTTTCCAGCAGCAAGTGAGGCTAGGGTTTTTATGGCAATGGGTGTAAAAAAGGCGAAGACTTGGGGACCAAACTGTATAATAAAATAATGAAAAAGATTTGGGATTGCAGAGGCTTGGCTCTGAAAGGTTTGAGATTCCAAAAGGAAGGAGATGGGTTTTAGAGAGGGAAAGTTGTAGAGAGAGAAAATTGGGAAGAACTGAAGAAGGGTTGAGGAGTTTGACTCTTTAATCTTGTTGCTGATGATGACGATGATACGTCTGTTGCTTCCTGGGTTAGAATAAAGAGGAAAGGATGGGCAATCTGGAGCTAGTTAAGTCATTATAAAATTATTTTCTGCATTTTTTACCTTTTGTTCCAATTTTGCCCTTGTCTTTCTTCTTTGATTTTGCTAGATTTCTGCAGAATGGCAACTTTGAGGGGGTATAATGGGGATAAAGTTGGGATACCCTAACTAAGCTGAATAGAAAATTGATGTGTGTTTTTCTGTGATTTTAATAGAAAATTGGTGATCTGCATCCTCATGTTTAGGATTTGGTAAGAAATATACAAAATTTAAACGAATTTATGGTTTGATTTGATCCACATCCACGCCAAGATTAACATGATGCTCATAATTAATGCGTCATCTTTGCATGGTAGATTTCTTTCTTTTATGGTGGGTTGATGGACAGATGGTCGAAAAGTGAAATAATTAAGTCGGTAACTGAGTTAGTTGATTCGACAAGTGAGTTGTTACACACTTAAGAATTGGTTCGATTTTAAGGAAAGAAAGTAACAATTTTCAAACATTTTGTTTGGTATTCCTTAATTTAATTACGCCTAATGTTGAAGAAATTTGCAAGACAAATTAATTGAAGGATTAGTATTATCATGTGTTATGCATCTGAATATTCTACTAAAGTTTTCACCAACAAATTTTGTTACTTTTCAAGGTCAAAGTATGGAAAGTAAATACTATTTTGGATTTAGTTATTCTCCTTGGTCCCTAGGATAATATTAGAGCTTCCACAATGAGTGACTCTATATGGAGTTGAAAAAATTGTGAATATAACCTAATTTATAGCTTCAATGACTTTTTGGGGGTCTAAAAAAATCTTTCTCAATGAGAGGCTAATACCTTTCTAACTCTATATGAAGCTACATATGTATTTGTATAGTAATTTGATTATGCCAGTAACTTTATTTTTGTCTTAACTTTTCTTAGATTGATTTTGGACGTGTTATCTTAAATTTTTGGCTTATTTTTAGCTACACCCACTAGAACTCCATTTTAATCTCACTTTGCTCCTTGTAACTCAAAAGTCATCACTATACTTCCTAAAACTCAAAATTCACTTCACATTGCGTCTTGCCCCCTAGAACTCAATTTTGATCTCAGTTTGCTCCCTGAAACTTGAAAGTTGTCTCCATAAAACTCAAAATTCACTCCACATTACCTTAATATCTATTAGATTCTTAAGTGGATTTGATTTCAATGAGTCAGGCTAATCAATTTCTTTTTTATTTTTTCGCATCTCTTCAATTTCTTTATACTTAATATTCTCTGATTGTTGAATGTTGACGCATAATGGATACTTACAATCAAATTTATTCCACATGTGGCATATTGGGTGTTGGGTCCCTCATATGTTTTAGGAGACGACCTATAAGTTTCAGGTAGAAGAAAAAGTCCACAAGTCAAAGTAGAACGAATTTTGAGTTTCAAGGAATAAAGTGATGACTTTTAAATTACAGGGGCAAAGTAAGATTAAAATGAAGTTCCAGGGCCGTAGCTAAAATAAGCCTAAATTTTTCTTATGAACTTTTCAACCTAAAAAAACTCAAATTCTGGCGAAGTTAGATTTTATGACTTATGCACCGTTGGATTAGATTCTCTTATCTCAAACTCAATTGTTGGTTTGTTTTTATGAAATCAGACAAGATAAGATTTTATTTCATAACAGCCATTGGATTTGTTTGTTTACGCTTTCAAATAACAAAATTGTAATGCCCTTACAATTTAGGTATGTTGTTTATTTATGTTTTCAGTTTAGGTCTCTAAACTACCAATATTAATTGCATCATTTTTCAATCTAGAAAATTAAACACAAAGCACAATATCTTTTTATTGATCAATAACACAAAAAAATAGCCTTTTGTTTATGTTTTCTTAATTAAAAAAAATGGTTAAAAAATAAATCCTTGAGATTATTTTTGGAATTAGAAATCGAGCCTACCCATTTCTAAACTAAAAAAAAAGACTAGGTCCTCAATTGTTACGAGTCCCTTGATTTTTGGGGTTAGATATAGCCTAATTTTTTGCTACCTAATGAATGAAGTTGTTAGCTCATATGGTGGATGTAACCCCATTTTTTTGCCCATTGAATATGAATTTTTTTCACTAAAGCTACAAAATGTAGCAGACTCATAGAGGATAAAGCCTCCATCAAGGATGCTCTTAAGACACCATCCTAAATGGAGGGTAGTGATGTAGCTTTCCATTATATGCCCTAAAAGCAAGTCCACCTGTTATCCAAAGGGCAAGGTAAGAGCTGTCAAATTGCCCTTTAGTCCAAAAAACCACTTTCAGCAGTTCATTTATATGGAGGGCAATTGGTGGGCCATGTAAAGCCCGCCAACTGCCTTTGCAATTCAAGTCCAGCCTTGCACCAGCGGGCAAGCTGACGTCGATATGACATTGTGCCAGTGGAACTAGGTGTGATCTAACCACATGTGTGCGTTCTCTAGCTTGAGCAGGTGCTTGATCTTGTATAGTAAATGTCCATAGCTTGGACCTTGTGGAGCATCTTTAACATCAGCTTCTTGCAGAGGTGGAAACCAATGAACCTTCTAGCTCTAATATCGTTATCGGCGGATTGTCATCTAGAAGAAGAAGAAGAGATAGAGTTTGGGTGGTAAGAGGAAATTGGGTGGTGGAAGGGATAGGGAGAAAGTTTGGGTGTTGGAGTAGAGAAAGTTTCTTGGGCTTTATGGATTTGGTGAGAAAATTAGGTGGTGGGAAGAGGAAAGGGAGAGAGTTTCGTCGAAGAAAAAGAATATGGAAGAAGTAAATGGGAGGTCAATATGTATTTAAAATTATTGGAGTAAACACCCTTGCACATATAAAATATTTAAAAAATATATATTTGTGAATAACAATTGCCTTTGTTCTTGCCTTGCTCTTACTGAACGGATGGACTTGCAAAAAAGCAATTATCTTTTAAGAGAGCTATTTACATATCATTTCCCTTGCTTTGCTCTTGCCCTTTCCAAACAGTTAGACTTCCCTTAGATGACTGTATATGTCTCATCCTTGGAGATGTGCATGCATTTGGTTAATATCATACCTTTTTTTATAACATACTTCCACTAATGGCAATGAACTTTTAGGCTTCCTTTCTCCATTTGTAGCATGAGAGCTTACTTTCAAAGCGCGAAAATGCAAAATTTTGCATGCGTGCAAATAAACACACACACACACACACAGACATATATATATATATATATATATATATATATATATATATATATATTGGGGCATTACATATTGATTGTCTAATGCACAAGTTGACGTGTTTTTCATAATAATTGATCAAATAATCAAGATCAGCATGTAAAAGTGTGGATGTGAATAATAATTGATTAAATTATCAAGACTAGCAAGAGAAATAGTAAATATAAAAAGAACTTTGTATATGGAAGATTAATCTAAAAACAACATTTGTATGGAAGAATTTCTCCAATTATAGTAGAATATTTGAATTCCCTAAAACTAAAATTAATTGTCTGAAGTATCACTATATTCGTAGCCAAAGATTCACCCTTACCTAATAAAACTCCTTTTGACACTATGATAAGTTTTTAAAACCCCTTCGTGACCTGCCATAGGAGTAAAATTGTGCTTTTCAGAAAACCGTTATCTAAGTGATAATTGGATATAGCTGAATCCACACTTGAAACTTGATCCTACAAGACTCTTTTCACTTCACTTGCCATTTGTGAAATCCATAGATCTTGTTCTAGACTCATCTTGAGCTTATCCAACCACCCAAAGTATGGATGTGAAATGGCTTTGCACAATTAGCCTTGAATTTCATCTTCCAAATGTCTTTTAGGTAAGATAGAAGATCCTAGAACCCTAGACAATGCATCAGCCACATTGTTATCAACTCCATACTTATATTGGATCTCATAATCAAATCCCAGCAACTTTGCCACCCATTTTTTTAATGAAAGAGAGTATTTGCTTTCTGATTTAGGAAGTAATTCAAACTATTATGGTCAGTTTTGATCACAAAGTGGCGCCCTTGGAGATAGTTTTGCCACTTCCAGATGGCATGGACAATGGCAATCAATTCTCTCATATGTAAAGAGTGCTTGGTTTCTAGTCCTAGGGTCTGACTTGTAAAAGCAATTGGTTTACCTGTTTATTGCAAGACAGCACCAATGCCATTTCCTAAAGCATCGCTCCAGTTTAAAGGGAGTAGAGAAATCAGGTAAAGCTAGGACCTGATGAGATGTCATGACATACTTGAGGTGTTGAAAAGTCTCATGAGCTTCTTGAGTCCACTGAAATCCATCATTCTTTGTCAATTGATAAAGAGGTTGACATATTTTACCATAACCAGACACAAAATTTCTATAGTATCATGTGAGTCCCAAAAACCCCCTAAGCTCTTTTACATTTACTGGAATTGGCCACTCCATTATAGTTTGAATTTTTGTAGGGTCAACTGCCACAACATTCCTAGATACAGTGTCCCATATATTCTCTTACTTTGCCCATAAGAGCAACTCCAGCGTTGGAGCCCTCCCCCTGGCAATACACTATTCAATCCACCTAATGAACAGTAACTGCCCTTAATGAACAGTAAGTAGCCTTGGCAATAGGCAATAAAATATTAGTATTTTATTTATTTATAAAATAATACAAAATATTAGTATTTTTTTTAATAGGCAATAAAATATTTATTTATAAAATAGGCAATAAAATATTAGTATTTTTTTTATTTATAAAATAATACAAAATAATTTTAATTGTAATATCGGATAAGATTTTTAATCGTTCTCGTTGTGCCACGTGTCATTATCCGAAGTATTATTAAATAATACAAAATAATACAATTATTGGTGATGGATTTCTGATAAGATTATTAACCAATCACGTCGCGCCACGTGTCATAATCGGTTCATAATCTTTGAGGATAGATTTCCATCAGATTTTTAACGAATGACGGCATGCCACGTGTCATAATCTGTTCACAATCTTTGAGGATAGATTTCCATCAGATTTGTAACGAATGACGGCATGCCACGTGGCATTATGCAGAACCTAATCCTTTCTGAATCCTCTATATAATCCACCATCCATCCTCACAAATCTCACCCCAAAATTCTCAAGATCTCTATCATTATTCATAGTTTCTGCTTCCTTATTCACAAAAATCTGTATCATTATTCATAGTTTATGTTTCTTTCTTTCAATGTCTTCTTCTTCTTCCTCAAGGATGATGTGGGAATTCAATCAGGAAGAGGAAGAATTGTTTAACGAATTTGAAGCAATCTTCAATCACCAGGGAGTAAGAAATGAGAGGGAAGAGGATGAGGAGCGTCAAATGAGAAATGACGAAGTAAGAAGGGGTAGAGCCTCACATTCCCGTCGAGTCATCCAAGCTGCGGCTCAGATCTGCAGGCCCAGCCGTTCCGGAAACCTTGATAGAAGCAGGCAACGACGAGGTATGGAACTCTTGGATGATTATTTTGTTCATAATAGTGCATTCCCTGATACGTACTTTAGACGTCGTTTTAGAATGGAACGACATTTGTTCAACAAAATCATGATTGCTGTTTGCAACCATGATTCTTATTTTGTGCAAAAAAAAGATGCTTTTGGTGCTATGGGTCTACTGCCTGAGCAAAAAATTATTGCTGCCTTGCGGATGCTTGCATATGGAGCATCTGCAGACCAAGTGGATGAGATAACGAGGATGGGGCAATGAACCATTCTTGAGTCCCTGATGAGGTTTTGCAGAGCAATCGAATCTATCTACACCGCTGAGTACCTCCGCAAACCTACACACATGGACTTGGAGCGGCTGTTGAAGAAGGCGGAGATGCGTGGCTTTCCTGGGATGATTGGAAGCATTGATTGTATGCACTGGACGTGGAAAAACTGTCCAAGTGAATGGCAAGGTGCTTACGGGGACAGAAAATGAGCAAAAAGTATCATTCTGGAGGCGGTGGCATCTTTTGATACATGGATTTGGCACGCCTTTTTCGGGGTCCCGGGAGCTCAAAATGACATCAACGTCCTTGCCCAATCCCCAGTGTTCAACGATGTCCTGCAAGGAAAGGCACCAAAAGTTACGTATGAGGTCAACAGACGTATGTACGACGGGCCATACTACCTAGCTGACGGCATCTACCCGTGCTGGTCAACCTTTGTCAAAACAGTGCCACGTCCGCGGAGTGCAAAGGAAAAACACTTTGCAAGCTGTCAAGAGGGGTGCAGGAAGGATGTGGAGCGTTGTTTCGGTATCCTCCAAGCTCGATGGGCGATCGTTAGGGGTGCTGCTAGATTGTTTGATGTAGAGTCGCTTCGATCCATCATGATGACGTGCATCATTCTTCACAACATGATTGTGGAAGATGAGTACGATTATGAAGCTGTTGATGAATATGAGCCAGACCCGATGAACAATTCAAGAACACGTATATATTGTGCTCATGACGCCACCGATGAGCCCGTGCAACATGAGTCATTACAAAAGGATAGACGTTACAATGAAAGGCTCATTCAACGATATACTGCATTTCAAATGCCAGACATGCACAATGCCTGACAAATTGACTTGATAGAGCACCAGTGGGCATTGAAACAAGCTGAAGATAATTAAGTTCATTTAGTGTGTTTTTTTGAATTTGGTATGTTTATGTTATTTTATTTGGTGTGTTTTATTATTTGGTATGTTTATGTAATTTTTTTATGTTTATGTTTATGTAATTCTTAGTATATGTAATTCTTAGTATGTTTATGTTTATGTTTATGTAATTTTTTTATGTTTATGTTTATGTAATTCTTAGTATATGTAATTCTTAGTATGTTTATGTTTATGTTTATGTAATTCTTAGTATATGTAAATTTTTTATGTTTATGTAAAGGACTTTTAATTAGAACGATGGACTTTTAATTATTTTATACAAGGACTTTTAATTAGAACAATGGACTTTTAATAAATAACTTACCAAATTAATTTGAATAAATATTCTAGAAATTGGAAACAACATAAATAATACAAACAATAAATAATAAATTACAACCCAAAGTGATTGAAAAATTATGGGCTCCGATTACAAAAAGTACTCTATTCATCATCACTTAACCAATTTGTGGTGCTAGGATGATCTTCTCTTGCGGTGCTAGAACCACCTTGGCTTGCTATCGTTTCTCTTGCACGCCTCCTTCGCACCACGTCCGCTTTCTCTGACTTCCAAAAAAATTTAGAATTTGGAGACTTCCCTTCTAAAGACATGTTCATAATCTCACGATCTTGTTGAGCCCGTCTTTATTCTCTAACATGTTCCCTTTCTTGCCTAAGTAGCTCTCTTTCTCTCTCATTAGCATAAAATTCTCTCTCAACAGCTGCTTGTTTTGATGCCTTTCTAGCCTTATCAGCCTTATCTTTCGCCAGGTCCCTCGCCAAAGTCAATTCACCTTGGCGAGTAAGTTCTTCCATGAACTTTGCATAATCGTTCTTGGAAGCACTCCCTTTTCTCTTTGAAGCCTTCTTACCTTGAGGCCTAATTGGAAAACGGGTCGAACCCGACGCTTGTTCAGGGAGGGGCGTTTCGGGCACTTCTTCTGCATCATCTTCATGAACATGATCGGGTGTAGAGTGTAGAGGGGTGCTGTTCATGTACACTTCTGGACCGACTGGCACAACTCTAAATTTAGGACAATCTTTGACAATATTCCAACATTCCCACCGGTTGAATGATTTATTTTTGCTTTTGGTTTTGGCAGCGTACCAAGCTTGTGCTTGAAGTTCCTACACAATAAAAATAAGTAACAAATAAATAATTATAATGAAAATAAGTAACTAGCAAATATATACATATATATATATATATAAGTAACAAATATAATGAAAATAAGTAAGAAGGCTTCAAGTTTAGTAAATAATGAAAATAAGTAACAAATATAATGAAAATAAGTAAGAAGGCTTCAAGTTTAGTAAATAATGAAAATAAGTAACAAAATAAATAATTTTAATGAAAATAAGTAACTAGCAAATATATATATATATATATATGTCATGTTAATCATAACATGGGGCTAGAGTTCCAAGTTTAGTAAATAAATAATACAAACAACATAATTATAATGTAACAAATAAGTAACAATAAATAATAAATTTTGTACGTAACAAATAAATAATACATACAATAAATAATAAATTATGTAGATAACAAATAAATAATACAAACAAATAATTATAATGTAAATTTGGGTATCAAATAAATAATATATTGTTACCTGATCCGAGTAATTTTCCCCACTTCGAATATTACTACTAGCTTGTGCCAAAGCGTCTCTCCACGTACTAAACGATTGACTAAGTAATTTCCAACGACTGGACATCGATTCTTTGGTTCTTTTCCCACCAATTTTCTCAAGAAAATTGGTATGAATAAGACTCCACATTTCTCGCAACTGCATCTCATTACCCGTAAGCGAACTATGAGTAACTTCAACCCAGCTAGTACACAACGCAACATCTTCAATAAGCGACCAATTCGTACCTGCACCAGTGGTCATTTTGTTGAAAAAAAATGGATTCAAACTTTGAGACAAAGAAAGGAATGTGATTGAAAGTAGTTGAGAAAATATGAAATTGTTGTGTAAGGTAGATGATAATGAGAAGGTATTTATAGAAAAGTAAAAACAATTTTTTTTACAATTTTTTTCAGATTTTTCAGATATTTTTTTGAATTTTTTTACAATTTTTTTAAAATTTTTATTCAATTAATTAATCTCTGCCGTTGGATATAAAAAAAATTTGAATTCCAACGCTCCAGATTGTGCCACATGTCACAACGGTAACTTTTCAGATTTTTAAAACTATTTTTTCATTTATTTTTTAATTTATAAAGCATTTTAATATCCACCGTTGATCTTAGATCGAACGATGGATATTAAATTTGACTTCTTTTTTTTTTTTACCGTTGAGATCTAACGGTGCACATTAAGTGACCGTTAGGACCTAACGCACCGTGGGAAGCCACGTGGGTTCCCAACGGTAACTGACATTTGCTTTTTCTTTCTGACTTTTGTGTCGGGACGCGCCCCCACGCGCGGGTGGGGTGCACACGCCTGACACAAAAAAAAAAAAATAATGCGCTGACGCCACCCTGGCGTCAGCCTTGCGTCACCCCCACCTCGGGCTCAAGTGCTGGCAATCCCTCACGGGCCCTTTGCTCGGGCTTCCCCCTTCCACCGGGCTACCTCACGCTGGAGGCCTTCCACCGGCCCTCGGGCCATTGTTTTGGACCCTGTCCCCCGAGTAATTCCCAACGGTGGGAATGCTCTAAGAACAGTTTCTTCTTCACATACAACTGATGCTTCCTTAATAGCTCAAATGTCAACTACAAGTGAAACAAATGGTCTTCCCAATTCTTGATGTACACCTATTCATCATCAAAGAACATTGATACAAACTATCTAAGGAATGGTTTGAAGATGTCATTCATTATACTCTAGAATGTGGTTGTGGCATTGGTTAATCCAAGAGCATCATAAAGAATTCATATTGTCGCTCATTTGTCTAGAAATGCAATTTTTTAATGTCTGAGGGGTGCATTCCTATTTAGTGGTATCATACTCTCAAATACAACAAAATCCCTAGATTAGAATTATAGAACTCCTTGTCTAATTGTTGAAGAGAAACTTTTTGCACATAAGGTTGTGGTAATAAATTGTTTTCTAATTTGTACTTCTTCTCTATCACCTTAAACTTCATAGTAAGAGGTTAAAAGTCCCACAACATTGGACTCACTAAAGATAACCATTGCACCCCTTATACTATGTCACACTCTCCCAAGGGTACAAAATAAAGATCAGTAGCACAATGGTAATCACCCACTTCCATAGGAACTTGTTTGCAATAACCCCTGGCTTCTCACCTTACCTTCATCAATAATCATCACTTCAAATGGTTTAATGCTTTGTATTTACCACCCAATTTTGTTAGCTAGCCTAGCATTCACAAAATTATGGATACTACTAGAATCTGGAAGTTGTCACTGATTGACAATTGACCACACCATTTATTTTCATGATTTATAAAGTTTAGTTGGAGGATGTGCTATAAAAAACACTCACTCAACTCCATATGCTGCAGTTCAAGCTTTTTAGTATGCAATGGTTCTCCCATTTCCTCTAATTTTATGTCATTAGCCAATACATCAAGCATTAAGAGTTGGTTATGTGCACACTTGATTATGTGCACACTTGTGCCCAATAACCCATTTTCTTCACATAACCAACATTCAACCTATCATTCTTTATTCTTACTTCTTGTTGGGGCAAGTTTCTTAAATGGCAAGGCATGAGGTTTTGGTTTTAGTACAGGTGCAATAGGTACTGGAGTATGCATAGATTTATGGCTCTGCAAAGGCTTAAGAGCTAGTGGTCTTGAGTCAGTTAATTTGGCATAATGGAGGGTTTTAATAGTTTAACATAAAATTTCAGCTCATGTTTCAACCTCCTGAAGAATAACTTTTCAACAAGATAAATCATATATCAGTTGTACAATTAGCCAATCTACGAAACTCAGTGATGTATTCTTTGAGAGTACCTATTTGCCAGAGTTTTAACTAGCCCTTTGTGCAATCTTCGAACTTCGATGACCTAAACTTCTGACAAAGAGCCCTTGTGAATTCTCCCCAGTCGATGTAAAGTTCAAGCAATCTCTTTAGTGAAACCATTGTAGTGGCCTCATTCTCCAAATGAAAGAAGACAGTGAACACCTTCTAAGATTCAGGAACATTATAGAAGGTGAAATATTGTTAAGCTTTATAGATAAAAGCTAAGGGATCATCACCATCTGCAAATATGGGGAAATCAATGCTTTATTGACACAGAGGTCTGGGCATAATGCCTCTTCTTTGAAGATGTTCATGACGAGGGTTACATGGAGTTATTATGCTGCAAAAATCTATGTCAGCCGCAATATGGGTGGTGGAACACCTAGATCTGGTGTTGGAGTAACTGGATTTGAAACAGAACTACCACCCCCACCATAAAAGAGCTCACAACGAAATTGTTCAAATCCAACCGCGAGCTTAGTATTGACGTCATGTGAGTGGGCGGACAGAGCAGCTACGATGGAAAAATGATCATCTAAGGAAGAGATTCCATATATGACTCAAACGCAGCTAAATGAGTGTTCATGGCAACACTGCATGAGTTATTGGATTGGTGGGGTTTACAAGAGGGACACTAAGAAAAAGAGGCTGATACCAATGATAGGATTAACTTTCAAACCCTATCTTAGACATGCAGGTAAAACTAGTACCAGCAATGGAAAATGGATGAAGGAAGGAGATGACAGAGAAAACTGTATTTTTGCAATATTGTATTTTTATTAAAAAAAATTATCGTCATCACAACATTGGTACTTATACAACATCCCAAAACACTACTTGCCAGGTTGCAATTACAACCACTTAATTATTAAACTATTAATTCCTTTAACACTATTGTGATTAAGACAATCACAAGGTTTAAACCAATTAACCAATTCATAACATGCACCTCGCCAGACTCCATCCACTCTAGTTGAACTCGCCACCACTCAATCATAATGGTAAGTCAATCTCTTCAAAATTTTCTATGTTTTATAAAATTGGGATTTTGATTTTTTTTTTTTTATATTTTATTTTTAGGTTCAAATCAACTGTTTGGCTAATTAAATTTCAGAAATTGCCAAAAATGACCAATTTTCTTAATCTTAGGACTGAAATAGGACAAACCAGCCATGCACAACAATAGGACATAAATAGGATTTTCCTAAACCTTACAATTACCAAATTACCCTCCCATATAAATGGGTTACCCAGAAATTGGAATCCTCATTTCTCGTTTTTTTAGAGAGAAAAACAAATAGGAGAGAAAGAAAAACCTCTCTTGCCTTCCCCACCGTTCGTACTCTATTAAATCTGTCGACGACCTGCACAATGCCACAAGTAAATTCCATCTTCCATTTTCCCTGGTTTTTGGTTCTCAGCATTTTTATCACTCTTTCTTTCTTCATCTTCCTTTCATTTTTGGCTTAAATTTTGCAAATTGTTGTATTTTTATAATGAAATTTGATGTTTTGAATTGTAGAAATGGGGTTGAGTTTATGGTGATTTCTTGTTTGGTTGCACTTTTCAAGAAGTAATTTCCTTAGAGGGAAGTTGATTTTCATTCATATGCGGAATTGAATTATGGGTCATTATAATTAGGGAAGAATTTTGGTATCTTTGCTTTAGTATTGTGTGAATTGGAACTTGTTTATATGGGTTGTTATGATTTGGAACTTGTTTTAGGGTTATGTGAATTACATCTTGGTTTGTTATGCTTTTATCAACTGTAGCGTCCTCTCTCTTGTCGATTTGATAGTGTTTCTTCTTATTCCATTTAATGCACCAAAACTAGGTAAGCTAGCTGGTTTATGTGAATTTTCCAGCTTGGTTTCGACATTTCAAATGAATTTAGGTACACATGACACCAAGTGAAAATGTCGTTGTCAGATACTAGGAAACTATGTGCAAATTGTGCTTATGGATTACTACTTTCTTGTGAGTTGACATGTAATGTTTCATATGGAATGGGCTTTCTTGATACGACTATGCTAGCTACAAAAGACTAGCTAAAGTTTTTTCATTTTTCTCAAAAACAATGTGAATTGTGAAATGATCGTAATCACTTTAGTCAAGTTTATCATGCACGTTGAGTATGCGTGAGGTGCATTGAATCACTAGTCCGTAAATCCAATCATGTGCCTTGGTTGATAGTATGATTCTACAATATTATTTCTTTTGTTTTCATTGTACAAATGGTAAATATGTGTTTATGGATAAGGAACTGAGGAGATCTATATTCATGAAGCTGGTTTTTGGGAAGTGGGTGGTGTCTTGATTTGGTTACCTACATTGCTTTACTTGCTGCTCAGGCAAGACAAATTTCTATTGGTGACCCAAAAGGGATGATATGTTCTTGGACTCAATGTTCTTATTGTTGGACTTTGTAAGTCTTCTGAGCTTAAGGAAGCATATTTATTATTGTACAAGAGGTATCTGTTATTTAGAATTAAAAGGACAATTTTTGAGAATTTTATGGAAACATTGTTGACATTTTGAATGTTCTAGCCTCTGTTGAAGGCTCTTGTAAAAGCCAAACTGAAGAAACTTTGAAAAGTTTATATTCAAATGAATGTTTTCATTTATATTCTTATATCTTTTGTAATTTCGCTACTTCGTTCTTTTATGGGATGTTCCTGTCTATTTCAGTTTGTTCTATCTCTTCTGTAGCCACCATAATTGATTTACCAATGATGAATGGTGGCAGGTTAGTGAGATTTGAAAGTGTTATTTTCTGTACAGTTCAAATGTACATACTGTGTGCATAATGTGAGCATGGTATGTACATGCTATGGGCATGTTATGTGCATGGCTTGATCATGCTCTGCGCATTAAAAGAGGTCAAATTTGGGTTTATGCTCAATTATTTTAGTCTACTTTTGAACTAACGTGATTAACAACACAGAATCACATGCTACAGGATTCAAACCATTTCAAGAACTGGAGACATCTTCCTTATTGGTCCATGAAGTAAGGGGGTTAAAACCTTTAAATTTCCTAATATTGGTGTGTTCAAATATATGATGATCGTCTTGGCTAATTTGGTTGAACTTCTTGCACACTATCTTTGCTAAAAACGTGTTTTTAAAAAATAGGGAAGCAACCTTCGTCAATTTTTGGAGAAGAAGTTCGTTAGGAAGAGATTGTATGGCCATTGAGGTGGTTTTGGCTTTCTTCATCTTTTGGACAAGAACTTGTGCTTTTGGTTTTGGTTTTAGCTTGAAGAACTTATGGTTTTGACTTTGTATGGGCATAGAGGTGGTTTTGGTTTCAAGAAGTTGTGGTTTTCAAATAAAACACAAACTCTTAAGAAGACAACTGAAATAGATGGTTTGTATCTTTTGGACAATAAGGGAAAAAGATATGGCGGTTTGCGACAATTTCACCTTGAAAAGGAATGGTTCTGACACGAACCTTCTTTTGGTGAAGTTACACATTATTCTGTTCAAATACCCAACAATCATATCTTTTACAATTAATTAATTAAATAAAACATACTGTGAAAACCATGTTTTCATAATCATATTCCAACATAAATACATGAATTATAGGGTCAGTAATTCTAGAATAATGGTCAATTGTTAGGTATGTATACAAATCCATGTTAGTTATACATATAAAACCATGTTAGTTATACATATAAAACCATGTTATCATAATCATATTCAAACACAAATACATGAGTACATTATATGCACATGGCATACACAATATATGCACGTAGTATGCACACTATGTCCACATGTTATGCACAGTATATGCACATGATATGCACGCTACATGCATATGCTATGTAAAAAAACTCCTTGGCCAAGGAGTTGTTTATGGGATTTCTAAGACACATTAAGATGGTAAATTTAACTCAAACACGAGAGATGGAGTTTTAAAGTATATATGAAAAATTAGTAGTGAGTCGATTATATCATAAGAACAAAACTTTTAACGAGCTTTAATAAAAAAAATTTATCGCATTAAATTTGAACAAAAAATTAAAGTCATGGCTTAAAACTTTATTACTATGACATTTTCTTTGAACATAATTAGATCTAGGGATCCATTAGATCTTCTTCTAAATTGTATAGAATAAAAAAGGAATTGAATTTTGTATGGTAAAACAGAACGCTAGGTTTAGGAGGGGAAAAAAAAAAAGATGTAAAAACCATCAAGTTTTGAACCCATGCCTTGTTGAAACTAACAAACTATGCTCACCAACTAACATGACGCTTAATATTGTTTGTACTTGCACACAATTGATATATAGTACAAACATTGTAAGATAGGCTTGGACCAACCCTCTCATCCATGTGGCTCCACCACTGATCAATTTTTGTAACCTATATTATTATATTATATGTTGGAAATGAAGTAGCAGGAGTTGATAGTTATATGTTGAAAATGAAGCAAGGGGTGTCAGATTTAACAACACACTAACCTATACGTTGGAAATAAAGTAATAGAAGGGACAAAAAAATGAGTGATGGGATTCCTACAACTTTTGTCGATCCCAAGCAACAAATCCTTACCACACAAACACTTTCAACATAATCCCTCTTTTACCCAATAAGTTTTCTTCCACATCAATGATACAATTGTATAAATAGGCTCCTCACACTTATTTGCCATAACTAGTATTCTCATACCGAAAAAGCCATTCCAATTCTCAGATAGCCAAAACAATTCACAACACCAACACGTCCAAGTTCAGACATGAAAATGAGGGTTTTGACACCAAGTTCCATAGGTGGTATAACATGGAACCTTTTCCACTTCCAGGTTACCCAAGACAAATCATACATCATCGTTTAGCTGTGTTAACTTGGAGATGCCGTTGAAAAATATAGATTAGGTTCGTGGAAGACTCGATTATGAGACAGACATCACCAAGTATTGGAACCACAAGCTAATGAAAGCACAAAAACAGCTTGTGGACCTCAATGGTAAAGCCAACGAAGCGCTCTATTGTGTAAGCAACAAGAAAACGAAGGCTGACACATCTTGAGAAATTATCCCATCCATAAATTTTGAATTGTAGAAGAAGCGTCACAACCATATTGAGTCGTATGAGCGTTCCCGAGAGGGAAATATCGAAATGGAGGAGGAACGCAACAAGGGGTTTGAGGATTTTCATTAGGTAGTGAAGGGAAATGAACCCCATCAACCAGAATATGACTCTTTGACAGTGGAGGAGGTCGAATCATTTAATAAAATTTGGTATCGGTGATCGTTCAATAGCTATGGTAGACTTAATTTGAAGGCTTAGATGTTAAGCAATGTTATGTAGTTGTGCAATGTATTTGCTAACTATTATATGATAATAAACATTAGGACTATGTATCATTGTTATCTTCAACACCTACCATGTCCTAAACTAAGTTAATGTGAAGATTATCAAATATGTAAATACGCACCATATCCATTATATGCACACGACATGCACATCATATGTACATTTCATGCACATGGTATGCATAGAACTTGAAATCGAGCAACGACCTACTTTTCGCATTAATAAGAAACTTTAATGGCAACCTATTGGTATAATGGATACAATTAAAACATAACTGTTATGTATATAAGGATTCAATGACAGTTTGCAAAGTCTTGTTATGTATATTGACCATCGTTTAATCGTGCACGTGGAAAACATAATCCTCGCTGGCATTATTTCATGGACATGCTTGACCTGTAATGTCCTCTAAGTTTTTTCTTAATCTTGTTTTTCGCTGAGACACACTAGGTTGTGGTTATACTCGCTAAATTTCGGGGCACAATATATGTGCATTATAACTAGTGAACATTCTCGTTTCTCATATTAAGTTGTAGCTGTGCATACTGTATGCACACCACATGCACATTATAGAAAAAAATTACACAAATTTCTACAATCCAACACTTGAACCATAAACTGTTTCATCCAGTTTTGTAGCATCTCAAAAAGTAAAGTTTATTCCACAACTCATATGCCTCAAAATGAAACACAAACTCTAATTTTACTAAGTATTAATTCACCTTACAAACAACCCATTTATTCCATAAATTATTGATGTAAAAACTTGGAACTAAACACCCTACCTTACTACGTCTGCCAAAACTTCAGTCGCCGGAAAGAATGGAACTTTCTGGACAAAACAAAAAATACGGTACAAACCTCCTATCTTTAAGGATGGAACAATTTATTGTATGGAACTATAACACACATAGCTCATAGATCTGAGCTCAAACTTGAAAATCTGGACCTCATTCTTCTCACCTCTATCTCGACATCCTGTGTTTGAAGTCAAAGGCATGGGGCAACCCAAAACCCAGCTCACTCTTCTAACCTCTTTCTGCACTTCCCTCTCCTCAAAATCAAGGCTCGCACATTTGAGCTCAACCAAAAAACTAAGAGCTTACGGCTCTCTCTCGACATCACTTTCTTCTAACCCAGAAAAATGACATCATCACCTGTGAGTTTTTACAATTTATATGGTATTTTCATCATTTCAGTTTTGTGCATGGTGTGCATGGCTGGTTTGTCCTATTTCAATTCTAAGATTAAGAAAATGGGTCATTTGTGGCAATTTCCCTTAAATTTTTATGCGTTTTATATCAAGAACTTTCTTTTCAATGAATTCTAGTTGTGGGCACTTAAAAGCCCCTGCTTTCACATTTTTTCTTATGTTGTGTAACCATTTGTTGGGTTTTTCTGCAATTCAAATTCATTGTATTATTTGTTGTGTTTTAACTTTTATGCAATTCAATTTTTATACTTTCCAAATTCGTTGATTGAATAATTTGTTGGGCTTTTTGTTCTTAGTTTTTTTATAATCATGATACTTGTTTGTGAAAGAAGGCATGAGAGATGAAATAAATTTTTCGATATCTGTTTTAAGTTGGTTGCTTTATGAGCTCTTGAACTCCTGTTTTAAGTTGGTTGAGAGTAGTAGCCTACTAGGTGAAGGAAATATATATTATTACAACTTTTGATAGTTGGAGATATTACCATTAAACCAAATAGAGCTGCTACCATTTCTAATGATTATAATTTTCAACAAATGTAAAATTTCATGTTAGCATTTGTAGTCTAATGGTAGCACCATTATTTCATTGTAACTCTAATATGTAAATGTCTAAGTTCTCTTTTTCTTTTCTTTCTATTGTACTCAAATGTCTGAACTTGAATGTATAATAATATAGAAGTTCAACATGTTTGTACAAGTTTTTGGTTGTTTGTCATTCCTTTCATTGGGATTGTGTTCTCTGTGTTCAATGTCCATTGTATGCTTAGAGTTTTTCTTTTTCTTTCTATTAAACTAGCCTCTGGTGTCACATCCCGGCCCAGGCCCCCACCACATCCCGAGCTCGACTCCACCGTAGCACGATATTGTCCGCTTAGGGCCCCGACCACGCCCTCACGGTTTTGTTTCTGGGAACTCACACGAGAACTTCCCAGTGGGTCACCCATCTTGTGATTGTTCTCGCGCGAACTCGCTTAACTTCGAAGTTCCTACAGAACCCGAAGCCAATGAGCTCCCAAAAGGCTTCGTGCTAGGTAGAGATGAGAATATACATATAAGGCTTACATGATCCACTCCCCTGAGCGATGTGGGATGTTACAATCCACCCCCTTAGACTAACTCTAATGGTGGGCTAAATGCCAAATTTTCCCCCAAATTTCCCCCCTAAGCTAAAACATTGGGCTAAAAGCCAAATGCTAAAGCTAGGCCAAATACCCCCCCCCCCAAATTCCCCCCTGTGTGAGTGGACTCGTTGGCACTTGGGCCAGTCTCGGCCCGTCCACGCTCCAACTCGCCCCACGCGTGCGCCTGCAAGGGTTTCCCGACAAGGTGGGCCCCTTTGTCAGGCTGTGTGTCGGCCACCCACTTGGGCTCCCAATGGCTATAATTACATCCAAGGGATGTGATTTAAGGACATTGAATCCAACGGCTGAGATCAAATATAATAAAATCTAACGATAAAAAAAAGATCTAACGGCCCAAATTTAAATCCAATGGCTAAATTAATTAAAAAAATTATTTAACTCAAAATTCACCCAAAAACTCTATAAATACCTATGTATTTGTTCAAACATCCACACAAAACTCAATTTTCTCCTACAATTCTTCCAATTTATCTTTCTACCATTTCTTTCAATTTCCAAATTGTTCAACATGGCAAGTGAGCATATTAGAGGTCGTAATTGGACCTGTGAGGAAGATGTTACTTTATGATTGGCATGGGTTTCTATTAGCCAAGATGGTGCAATTGGCACAAATCAAAATAAAAAAGTTTTGTGAGATAAAATCATTGCAAAGTTTCAAGAAAACTGCAACGGCGGCGGACGAGACGGTGGTGGTGTTTATGATCGGTGGAAGACTATCAATAAAGCATGCACTTTATGGACGGGAAGCTTAGAGAGAGCCGTGGTTGGCATGCCTAGTGGAAGGAGCGTCATAGAAATTGTGAGTTTTGTTCTTGATATTTTATTTGTCATGTACATAATATTAGTTTGCAACTAATTATTTTTATGTATTTTTTGCATAAGGTGACAAAGCAATGAAAATTTACAAGACAAGAGTAACACCAAAAAATCAAGTTTTTAAGTTGCAACATGCTTGGGACATCCTCAAGGATTGTCCAAGGTGGGGAATCGATGTGGACCAACAATGGGGAAGATTATTTCAACGTGAAGTCGCACAGACAAATGCCGGAGATGAAGGTGTCGATGAAATGACCCCATCTCCTTCTTTTGCAAGGCCCCAGCGAAGAGAAAAGCAAAAGGAAGCAAAGAGAAAAGGGAAGTCCCAAGATCTGATGAGTGGACACTTTGCTACTGGAATTGCAAAATTGAACGAAACTCATAGCGCTCGCCAAGAAGAAACGACCCGAATGCGTTTGCAAATGAAGGAAATCTCAGATAGAGAGCAAAAGAGGTTTGAAGTTAATTTGATGATAGAGGACCTCAGCAAATACACTCCAGAGAGGAAGAAGTTCTTACGTGGTAAGCAAAAGGAAATTTTGCGAAAGTCTGCCTTAAGGAGTATGTTTCAAGATGATGAATCCTCTGAACCCTATATCCTAATTCAATCACAAAGTCCATCACCAAGTGAAGATGGTGGATATGATTATTAAGTTTATGTAGTGTATGAATTATGTGCTTTATTAATTAAGTTTATTAATTGTCGTTTGTATTAAGTTTATGTAGTTTATTAATTATGCGGTTTATGAATTATCAGTTGTATTAAGTTGAAGGCTTGCTTTGTGAAAAATTTAGTGATTTTTCAATATTTATCAGAATTTAAATATTTTTAGATTAAAATGTTCATAAAATTAATTTACGATAGTCTATATATATATATATATATATATATATATATATATTTTTTTTTTTTAAATTTAATTTAAGAAAAAAATAGCCTAAGTTCATTCTTTAATAATCCCGGGCTAAAATTTTAGGTCAGAAGGGTTGCAGCAGAAAAGTTGTTTCTGGCCTAAAAACTAAATTTTCTGGGCTAAAAAATTTGGCTTTTAGCCCAACCATTGGAGTTAGTCTTAGGTGCCCGACGTCCTTGGCATCACACTTCTGGCCAGGGATTGGCTCTGATACCAAATTATCACATCTCGGCTTGGGCCCTCACCACATCCCGAGCTTGACTCCACCATTGCACGATATCCGCTTTGGGCCCCAACCATGCCCTCACAGTTTTGTTTTTGAGAACTCACACGAGAACTTCCCAGTAGGTCACCTATCCTGGGATTGCTTTCGCGCAAACTCGCTTAACTTCGGAGTTCCTATGAAACCCAAAGCTAGTGAGCTCCCAAAAGGCCTCATGCTAGGTAGAGATGAGAATATACATATAAGGCTTACAAGATCCACTCCCCTGGACGATGTGGGATGTTACATCTGGCAATTGGCTTTTTTTTATTTTTTTATTTATTTTTAAAAATATATATATATTTGAAAAATAATAAACTTACTAACCACGCTCAATCTATTCTGTAGTACTTTTTTTGTGAATGTTTATTTATTTAAACTCTTAATGCAATAAGAGAAATTTAGATATTATGAAAGTTTCACCATTTTTGTCTTCTCCTTTTAAATTCACTAGCCTCTCCGCACAAGTGAGAGGCGTTTTTGTATCACGGGTGTTGTGTGTCCCAAAGATGTGTTTCTTTAGATATTTTTATATTTCTTAAGTGATTATTTTATAAATTGTCTGTTTGCACACATCATAACAATAATATCTACATACTTTTATTGATGCAATCATCAAACAATACGGGATTCTGCTATTCATGCAATCGTCAAACAATAAGAGATTCTGGATGCAAGTTTGTGCTTGAAGTTCATGAACAATAGTATGTAGATGTAAATAATAATAAAAAGTAGACAAAAAATATTAAGGTCTATCAAGATATGCATATCTCGAGAAGCCTTATCATGTACATATCTCCCTGTGTACAGTCCATCGCTTACAAGCATGTGAGAGGCCTTTCAATTTCAGTGTGAGATAAGGTTAAGGTGCATTCATATCCTTTAAAATCAAATTCTAATTGAATACACATAGTATGTTATAAACTTATTTAAAATCATGATTGAATACACCTAGACTTTCAAAGAATAATTTAAAATCCTAATTGAATACCCCTAGATTTGTAAAAGGAATTGAAATTAAATCCAATTGAATACACCCCCTAAACTTTCATGTGTGCACTTCCAGTATCAACCACCACCCACATTAAAGCTCTGAAAGTATAAGTGTATTCAATCAAGATTTTATTTAGTTACATAATTTTAGTTATTTAATTTGCATTGCTTTTCATATTTTTTTAAATTCCCGTTTTATAGATTGTTGGAACTTGGATTGGCTCTAAAGTTTGACACCAAGCAAACTTTTTCTTTTTGTTGGTTTTATTTATGTTTCAAACTTTCAAATGCTCACTACTGAATTGCTTAATTATGAACTCCAAGACCACGCTGACTTCTTCGTTTCAATGTTTTTCCCCTTTTTTTTAGTAAGTCCAATCCATGACATCCTCCATAGCCAATGCATCTCACAAACATTGAGGAAGCAAAAAAGAAAAAGAAAAAATATGAAAAGGAAAAAGAAAGAAAAATTTACAAAGAGGAAACTTTTTATAACACATACATGAAAACCAAAAAAACTTACGATATGATTAGAAGATAAATTTGTAGTTTCCAACGTTAAAAATTTCATAAAAGACCCATCTTGATTTAGAGACACACAATATTACAAATTACAAACATAAACTCTTCTTCCAATATCAACGCCATGGTTGCCACCCATTTGTTTCCAATTTTCATTGTGAATTTACAAACAATATCATAAAATTAGAAGTTTAACAATATAGAAGCTTCATTGTGATAAGTAGAGAATAATAGTAATAATATAAGTACCTTCAAATTAGATAGTTTTCCAATAGCAACACTTTTACTCCAATTGCTCGAAGAAGACTGTAAGTTCAAGTATTTTTTTTCAAGTTCGAGTTAACTATTTGTGACCATGTTTATGAAATACACAAAATTGTGATATTGTACCTTAATCCTATGCTTTAACTTTTTTAGTTTGAGCGAGGTATGATGCTTGTAAAACTATTGACAAAATTAAGTTTTAGATCATTTGAAACTAATGTAATGGAATGTACTACATACTTAACTATGAAAAAAAAAAAATCATTATTATACCTTGTTTAGAAAAAATTGTATAGTTGCGATTAATCTTCTTTTTGTACCCACATTGTGACAACCCGTCCCTAATTTTATGATTTTATTAATTTTAAAAGAAAGAATTTACGAAATGCCCCTAGATGTAAGGATTTTGACTTCCGTAGACCATCATTTAGAGAGACGTATGACTCATTCTTTTAGCGTATTTGCGTAGTACGCAACGATACGAACGTGTGGGCACAAGCAGAATTGAATTTGGAGCTACTATAGAGATTTTACAAATTTACAAACGTGAAGGGCAAATTGGTAATTTCATATTTAGAGATATTTTGTATTGTTTTGTGAGACATGTGGGGCCCACACCCTACTCCTGCCCTGTCCTGTATCCTCACCTTCCAGAGATCTCGGTTTCTCTCTCATTATTTTTCTTGTTTCAAACTCTCTCTCCATTTCTCTCTCATATTTTTACTCCTCATTCCTCTGTTTTACAGAGACCAGCAAAACTCAGCCACTCCGGCAAGGTCATTTGTCATAGTGCTACCACTCACCACGACGGCGAGATGACACCCTCACCGTGTCTCTTTCTCTACCACTTGCTCCACCTCCCCTTATCTATTCTCGGCCCCACTTTGGTATGGTTTTGTTCCCCACATTTCTAGCTTCAAATTGGCTTTTGTATCATTGATTTTTGTGGTGAATTGAGCTAGATATGAGCTTTAGAAATCAGCCCAAAAACCAGGGCGAACCTATGCTTCGCGAAGATGGCGAGTACGTTTGTACTCGCATGAGCGTGGCCGCGTGAGGGTGGTCAGCGCATGCGGCATGTGGCTGCCTGTGCAGCCACTTGGGGCGGCACATCGAGGAACACAAGGTCCTTCATTAGGTTTCTTGATGTGCCGGACCCAAATTTGCCCTCCGTTTTTCAAAATTCGATCATTTTAAAATAGTTCATTTATTAGCCGTACTTTTGTATGAAAACGTGTTTATACATTAATACATTACGTATTTACATAAATGGTTTCGTTTCTAGGTGAAACGCATCACAAGGATCTTCGATGCTCGCAAGACGGGTTCGACTCAATGACATGATCTATGAGTGGGTCTTTTCTTTGATATATACATATAATTGTTTAGTTTCCATATATACTTCTAATAATGAATTTTCTTTATGACTGCCGTAAGTAAAGTAACAATTATAGGAAATGACATAACGATGAGGATTAGAAAATCATTATAAATCTTACAAAATGGCTTAGCTAAATTTATAGCTATGAATAATGTTATGTTGACTAGAATTATTAAATCACTGTGGCATGACTATATGTATGTTATCTGCTCATTGTTGCTGCACCGGTGTTAGTACTCACCAGGGCTAGGGTCAGCCTTTCACGTGTATGTGCACATCGCACCGTACGCTCACTTTGATTCCATTGTAGGTGTCAGTCCTGTCCTAGATTGCTAAGGCAATTAGGACTCACATGTGCTGCACATCGTGCCAATCTTCACATGATTGTAGTACAAGAGCGTATATCATTGTTACACCCAGTTTTGTTCATGTCGGAATATCTCTGCATGAACTCATTTTTTAGAATGTGTCAATGAGCACTCGATATGATATGTTTGCGTTGCGAGATTATGTGATTACGGACGTCGTGTACTTATTTACGAAATATTGTGCCTTATTGAATTCTTGAGATTTTGTAGGCTATGGTAGGTATTTTCTTACTATACATAGTATGTATATTTTGGAAACTATACTTGTTTTACGGCGAGAAGTTATTATGTTTTCGAAAAGGTTTTTACAAAGATTTGTTTTTAGGCCCACTCATCCTTATTTTTCGCCCCTCCAGTTTTAGTGCTGAACTTTCATGTCGACAAGGATTCTTGGCAAATATTGATATTGGAGATTACGTTCGATGGTATAATTCTCATCCTACTTTACTGTACTTTACTTATGTTCTGACATCACGTGTGAAATTAGTTCATTCCCGCTCACAAGTGCACTCTTATATTTAGGCACCTTTTGGTTTAAATTTATTCACATTTTCCACATCACTACACTTTATGGCTTCGTCACCCTTCTGGTGTCGACCAACACAACTCGATTTGGAGTCCAGGTGGACAATCTGGGTCGGGGTGTGTCACATATATTTGTATAACTATAAATAATTAATTGGCAAACATATCATAAAGAAATAATACTGTCAAAGATATGCATGACGATCAGGATTGTACCTAATTCGTTGAACCTCTTTGTAGGTTCGTATGAAGTGAGGAGTAGTAGCAGTTTTCATTTCTGCTAAAGCATTTTTCATGCACCACCTATATGAATAATCTATGCATAAGGTATGTTTCCTCCCTAATTTTAATTCATTAAAATAAAAAAGATAGCTAAGGAATACATATTGTTCGTGCTTCTTCTTTTTGAACTCTTTGAGAATTAGTTTGCTAAGATCAACAGTTTTTACCCTAACGGAGATGCCCCAAGTAGGCGAAAAAGTAGAAACACATCTGCTAGGTGGCTCTTCTTTAGGTGGTGTCATCTTCACTTTTTGTTGCATTTCTTGTGGAATTCTATAAATAAACAAAATCAATAAATTTTGACACAACCAACATTGAAGAGCTAAAAGGTTAAACACGTGCAGGATGTCTTTGGTTGTTCAAACTATGAGTTCCGATAAGCATAAGTATATTGGTGTAAACTCCTTGTCATATCTGAGTGAGCATATGAAATCATATTTTTTTTTTCAAATAAAAATACAGCTGAAACATAATAATGGCAACCTTCATTAGTGAAAAATGACTAAGAACTTAGCCATGTCTTTAAATATAAAAAGATGCAAAACTACCATACATCTGTTTGGTGGGATCCTGATTTTAAAATCTATGCATCTCTTAGTGCCATTATCTAACAAAGAGTATGAACATATAATTAAAAATTACAACATATTTTATCAACTTTACACGTCACAAATGTTTTATAGAATTTATAGTCAGCCATAATCCATCCCCCTATAACAATTCTAATTTTCATGGTGAATCATATAATCCGACAATAGCAAATAAGCAAATATCTAAAAATTGTATTTCAGGCTCTTACTGGTGTCTATTCCCAGGACTCAGGTGTCCGGGGAGTTTTGGCGGATTAACCAATAATTATCTTCACTGAGTGGATGGAAATGAAAGTCATATTTTAGTTATTTGTACGGTACCTCTCTTTCGAATAATGATCATGAGTTGTATTGTTCATACAGTAGTAGTCTTCTCCTCCACCAACTACCTTAATGAATACATTGAAACTGTGAAATGAAATAAAATTTCTTAAAAGAAGAAAAAAAACGCAGAGATGAATACCTAATGGTTCGCTTGGCCACATCAAACCTTTCCACCATAAACTCAATGGAAGTGTGTGAAGTCAATTCTGTATGTAGATTCACACTAACATTTAATATAACAACTTCTAAATGTTGAACCTGTAGAGTACTGGAATGATTTTAGTGAATTCGTCTACACTAATTAAAAGAATATCAAGCTTGGACCAGTTTAGTAAATAAAACAATTAGTCGATTTGTTCAAACAAATTAGAATGAAAAACACACCCGTGATTAAAAAAAGTCATCCCACTTGCACATGAATGTGTGCAGAGAGGCTAGTATATTTAATTTGAGTTGTGAACTTTTGTATAATAAAAAGATTTTTGTAATAAATTTGTATAGTAAATCTAAAAGCCAATCACGGGCGCTACTTTCATACGCATGAGAAAAGAATTCCTTTTTGAAACTAATCCGTTAGTACATCAACTGTATTACATAAATAATTAAAACCAAACTACTTTGGAAGTGAACATGTACACAGAGTGCCATCGTGAGATCTCCATTGATTTAGATGACGTGTGTGTAAATAGATAGATTTATACTCAATAAATCGACTAAAATAGTATTGTTCAATACCAATTTAATTGAATTCGACTTGTGAAAAGACATATTTGATAAAATGTGCTAAATACATAACAGTTAACACCTAATATCAAAACAAAATTCAATCTACATCCAATAATAATGTTTTGTGGTCTTCAGTTTAATTGAGTCGCAAGGAAGTAGTATAAAGTCGAAACTGAGTAAAGTCAAACTCATGGGTTTTCTTACTAAGCTACAATTTTATGCTGCTAAAGAAAAGTACTTAGCATAAGTTTGTTCGAATATTTGGAAATTGCATTAAATTTCAGAAGCTTACGTTTTCTATGAAACCAAGCAACTGTTTGTGACTGCAAAGGAAGCTTCTTGTGATGAATTGTAAATGATGATAGGATCCAACACAATAAACTGTAAACAAACAATTGAACTTTGCTTATTAGTCTGTTACAAGTTACAACCATCGATTACGATGCCAAAAAATATCCTTCGTAAACAAAGAGAAACAAATGACGCCAAATTTTATACTCAATGTATGCAACTGATAACCACCGATTAAAATCATACAAATGAAAAAAATTGAATCCAAAAAAGAAAAAACCATATGGCAAATTGCAGCAATTACTTAAGTAACCAAGAAATTGAAGTGTTCATGCAATTTGCGAACTCTAAACAGACCCAAAAAAGTAAATAATCCATAACCAAATCAAAATAAATGAAGCAAATAATCAATATTCTTCAATGTTCTAAGAAAGGTAATCGATTGTAAAGCAAAAAAAGCGAAGGAATTAGGAAAAAAAATCACCTGAAATCTTGTCTAAATCGAGTGTGGATGCAAAGGAGATTTTGAAAAAAATCACGCGGAAGAAAGGGGATTTGTGCAGAAGACAAAAGTGGGTTCGTTTCCTCTTTTGTATGCATAGGTGATGGAGTAACCCATTGTTCCTCTAGAACGTGCAGTTGATGGCGGTTCCATCTCCGGTCTTTGCAACCGCCGCAACTGTTGCAGTGCTCAGTGTGCCAACGTGATAGAGAATTCACTCTTATCTAGAGTGTTTGTCAATTTTTATTATTTTTTAATTGTGATTTTCATTTTTGGTGGAAATGTAAAGTGTGATTTATTGTGACCCTTATTTGTGGGATGACTAATTTAAGGGTCACAATGAATTTCAAATGTGGGTATTTATCTGGTGGTTGACAATGTCGGTGTTAAGGTGGGTGCATATGTTGTTCGCAGCGGAGCAATCCGCTTTTTGTATTTTGATTTTTAAGTTCCAAATAATTTTTTAATAGTATAAAATTACAACTTTGACCCTATTTTTTAGGCAATTATCCATCGGTTTTTTGTATGAAGTGGGGATATTTTATAATGTTTCACCTATTTGGGCTTTCCCTTTATATATATAGATAGATTACTAAAATTGTATTGTTCAGTTACATCGGTTTCGGTTCGGTTCATGCCGGTTTATGGTTCCAAATACTAAATCATTTGAATACCACATCAAAATGGTATTCAAGTTCTACTTGTTTTCCCCTTGTTTTCTGCATGCTTGCATTCAAATACAACTTCTAATATGGCTATACAAAGTTACATATAAAGCATATCATTTCCACATAGTAAATCAAAATGCAATTGTCCTTGACACCAAGTGATGAGTCGATTTTATATTATATACAACCCTATTCTTGGTATGTTTTGGTATTTGGTGAAACTTTGATACTTTGAATTATATTTTCCATGTAGGACATGCGACTTCTGCTTGAGCAAAAAGTGATCAAATGGTTGAATTTTGGAGTAATTCCAATTGGTGGACGTTCGTGAGTCTCCTAGCTTGATCGTAGCAAAATTTCATACTTTTCTACCAAATAGTAATTTTTTGGCAATGAAATAAAGGCTTAATAAGCAGTGCAGCTAAAGTGATGTTTTTGGGCTTTATTAGGGTTTTTGGTGTCCAAGAATGTCTTTTGATGAAGGACCCTTATGGGAATGTGTTTGGGACAACTTTCAAGAAGAGTTATCTTGGGCCTAATTTGGAGCCCTGAAGCTCCAGAAACGTGAGATTCCTTATGGTAAATGTATTTCATAGTTATCTTATTATATTTTGTTTTCTAGTTTTTAAGGACCTTTTCTAGGAAGAATTTTATTTTATAGTAGTATAAATAAGACTATTTAGCCATTAGGGTTCTTTACGCATCAATTTGGAGAACTTGGTTAGGCTTTGAAGATTTTTATTCTTCTTTCAAGGTGTTTTCTATCTTTTTTCTATTTAAATAAAATTACTTTTGTTTTTTATGATTATTCGTAACTAATTTCCTTTTACTATGGCAACATCATGAGCCTTAGCATGAATATATAGTCTTTTATTTAATTACTTATGATATTATTCATGCATACTTTAAATTATGAATCACTGTGCTTAAACTATCTCTATATCTTAAAGTTTAGCTACCATTAGGATGTTCAGATAAGTAATCGAATACAATTCGATCGGAATATCACCAGAGGATTGAGTATGGCTTCTAGTAATTGATAATTATAAATTCACTTAAGGCGAATATCACTCCTAATGGTAGCATGGTTTTCCAAAGGGTTTTCACAGAACTTAATGAGTCTTGCATATTCATATTTGATCTAAATATCACAGACGGATTGCATATTAGATATATGTTCGTACTTGAATATCATGAGGAGAATATCCATTAGGAAAACCTAACCTTCAAAGTGCATGTGTAATTCATAAATAATTGGTAAAACTGCAAAGGATTGTTAAGGTGATAGTGGAACCCTAATGCTTTTACAATTTGGTTTTCAAGCCGTTTTCTTTAGTTTTTCTTACTTTGCCGATTTCTCTAATCTTTTTAATTAAATCCATTTTTAATATTTTAGGTTATAAAATCAACATTTTTCAAACTTTGTTTTTAAATAATTAATTAAGATTTGATTTTTACATAAATTATTCATTCAATCTCTGTGAAGAACGACTTTGCTAGAGTCAACTATATTATGATTAGCTTGTACTCTTACAAGTATTTTTAAGTGTTTTTATCCCTACTTTTGCCGGTGGTAAAAATCCTATTATCAAGCATACAAATAAAGAAACACAATTCATATGTACATATACATTCATAATACAAATATACATTCACACAGACAAATACATCCATTCTGCAGTAAGAATGTTAGTAGGAAAACAATAATTTAAGCCGAGAAGTAACTTACCAACACTCTCGTTCAGTTGAAGCCCGACAAAAGAAAACCTGTAAAAGCATCAATCTCTGTCTCTTTTTCAAATTCAGAAAACCCATTTATTTCTCTTTGAATCTCATACCCTCCTCGCCGTTGCAATCTCCTTTTTTTTACTTTTATTTTCGCAGTTCTTTCTCCCAGAGTCTTGGCCTTTTGCGCGCCATTGCCATAAAAAAAACCCTAAAATCCTGCTCAGAACCCAATTCAAACCTTCCCAATACCTCGCCTTTGCTGGGAATTGGTACGTTGTTCAAAACCGTAGCTTTGTATCCGCTTCAGTTATGGTGTTTTCGTTGTTAGATTTTCTGATTTGATTTGGGTTTGCCAATATTTCAGTACCGTTAGGGTAGCTTTGATTTTAAAGTGCTTTGAAATTGTAGACTCAGTACAGACTTTAGGTTTCAATCCACATTGTTGGTTACATGCTTCAAACTGAAACGAATGATTGTAGCTTTCGGCCAAAACCCTTTTGGCTATTTAGCTGTTACTTGATGAATTGGGTTTTATCTTCCGCAGGCTGTGCAAGGAGTTGCAATGAGCATCGACTAGACGCCGCAGAAAAAGGAACGTCCCGGAATAGTTAAATTGGATAGAGCTTTGGATTTGGTGAGATGATTTTTCCCCATAGTGCTATGAACAATGTACTAATTTCTGGTTAATCCTAGCATCTCTGGTCTATATGGTCTAGAGCAACCCGAACCTGACATAGAATGTACATCGGTTAGAATTTGAGATTTGATGATATGAAATGGTAGCTTTCTTGGGAGCTGTGTATCATTTTGTGTGTGTGTGATCACTCAGAGGAGAAACGCTGTTCTAGAAGATTGTTTTGTCATTTGTAATTGGGTTGTGAACATATGTAGCAGGCTATCAGACAAGAAAATAACGGCGTTCCGAGTTTGTACTAATTTTGAAACCTCCCCAGGATGTTTCAAATGGGATTTTTTTTTTTTTTTTTGGTACATGATAACGCTGAGGATTGTGCGACTTTTATATGATTATGCTTATGGGCATTGTTTTTTCCATTGATGCCATGGCAATCTGGTTGACAATCTTTATGAATGGGGTGTCGTGAATCGTGTTGTTTTAAGTACCATACAGTTCTTTGCAACGTTGTTGACGTTCAAAAAGCTAACTTTGTTTGTGCATGAAAATTGACTGATGTGCAGGCTAAAAAATGGCTTAATACCATGAATGAACCTGCAGAAGATGAGCCATTTGAAATACATGCTCGACCTGCTAGGCAAGTTGATTCATTTATTTATTTGGGTGGTTAAGAGAGTATAATTATCTTTAGTTTGTATACATCGGCTGTTACGTATCGCTGTTGACTTTCTGCAGAACTCGTTATTGGATTTTGCAGGCTTGGACTAGGTGCTGTAGTTCCCCGGCCATCCAAATTTGTACCTTCAAATGATCCCCTTGAAAGGAAATTACATTACAAGTTGGATGCCGCAAGAAGAAATGCTGCCAAAGTTGCGGAGGAGTCTGCACTAGCTGCTAGAGATTATGACGATGATGATGATGAAGACGACAGCAGAACCAGTGCGTTTGCAAAGAAAAGACCGGCAGCTCCAGTAACCCCATCTCTACGGGCGAAGAAAAGGCAAAAGTAACCATTTCAACTTATATTAGGAGAAGAAAATTAGCCATCTCAGATTGTCGAAAGTGAATCTCTAGAGCTTTGGTTCTCTTTCACTCAACCTCATACAATTTTCGTGCATAGAGTTAATGTTCAACTACAATATTCATGAGAATGCTAATTTGTGTAGTATCTGTAAATTGTGTTATGGGAGGCAAACGAGCTGCTGTGCACAACATTCTTGTATTAATTTATTAGTCACTTTCTTAAGAAATAATTGCTTTGTTATTATTAAAGAGGCTTGTGTGGTAATAGTTATTACAGTTATTCAGTTCACAAGGAAAGATAAAAAGAATGGACAAAAGATTTATCTAAATTAGCAATATGAATTTCGTAGGATCGTTAAGAGCTAGTGAAATCCAACTTCGAAATTTCAAGGTATTCAGGCAACTTGAAGAAATAGATCACAAAAAGTTAGATAAGAGGAAGGTGGTCATTTGCAAATTCCTGTATATGCCTTTTTAAATGCTTATGTGGTGCATTTTTAAACCCTCCTACTCCTATCAAAATCATTTTCTTCATCACCATGCTTAAATCCCTTAAAATTTGAAGGTTCCTCGCCCAAACATACCCGATATGGGCAAAAACATCAAAGTATTGAATTCAATGTTTGTTCATTTCCGCAAACTTGGGCTTAACCAAGTTGGCTAGAGCAATATGCGCCCACCACTACATCAAGTTCGAACCTCCTCCTTCTAGTTTAGATGAATTTTGTCCACGTTATACCATCGTTTGTAAAAATAAAATAAAAAATTTGCTAATTTCTTAATTTAAATTTAAGATAGAAAAAAACTTGCATCAATTGGAGTAAATAACAGAATCTCCACTTCATATGGAATATAATTTTTTCAGAAATGCAAATTTACAATCCAACTTGTTAAATCCAATTCCACATAACAAACTTAGCATGAGCTTTTTATTTTCTTTGTAATTGCTAATTACAACACCAGTAATAGTCGGTCACAAAACAACCCTTTCAGGTTTCAAATGAAACAGTAAAATACAAAGAACACAGTTGACAATGAATGAAATCAACAACACCCTCTACTAGACACTCCAACCCTCTATAAATCTACACTTATTAAGAACAACTCGCAAAATTACTTATCTGTCTTGTATAATCGACTTGCAGAGAAGTTTCCGAGTTCTTGCAGACCGAATATTGGTTCCCAAGCTATCAAGGACTTTCAGGTGATGACCGCTGCTCCGGGCGCCCAGTAAGCCTTAGTTTTGACATGTGACAGATTATGTACTATCTACATGATTTCAGTTAACAAAGTTGCAAAGCCAATTCCTACCAGATCCATGGTGCTCCGAGAAAGCTAAAATGTTGCTTCTCACCCTTTGGATGCACATATATGACTTGCTTTCCAACTGCCACAGCGAGAAGGTGGCTTGGTATTCGGTATGGGCAAATCGAAGTCAGACTGAGTTTTATAAGATGAGAATGCTCTCTGTTTCATTTGACTCAGCCATAACTGAAGTATCTTCACTTCTGAGACTTCCTTCTACATAGCTTAATATGGCGTCTTCCATCAATTCTTGGAGAATGGCTTCACCCATGTCGACACCAATGATCTCAGCATCAAATCGAAGGTCCATCCACATTCCGGTTCTTGACATGTCTTTTGTGACAATCTGGTCCAATGTTCGAGGCAATGGAAGTGGATGGAGATGCCAATAAACTTCTATCCAGACCTCATGTATAGCAGTTTTCAAATCTGGTATTGACCTTATACTAGGTTTCGCAGATGACACCCGAGGGAAGCAACCATAATAACACCCACAGAACTCCAGCAGAACTTCATTAATACAGTCAAAAAGGAGCTTCGGCTCATAGCAAAGCTGGTTAGGAAAAAATTCTACCTCATCACACAATGATGGCTCAATAAGTTGGTCAGAGGAAAGCCACTTCATACAGAAGTCATCCCAATTGAAGCTGGAGGCTTGCATGACTGCTTTTACAAAATCAAACATTAGTTCCTTGCCTTCTGTACAGGTTTTTGCATTGTTAGCTTGCTCAGCGGCTGAAGGCTCATAATCTTCAAATTCGATCTTTAGTGGTTGTAGCTCTCCTGCAGATCAGTGAATGAATTAATATTAATGGAGAAATGCAAAAAGCATACAAGGATTTGAAGTCAATCAATTGTCCTAGTATGAAGCATACCAAATCGAGAAATCGTTTTCCCAGGGCTGATATCATCCTCTGTGAATAGTGGCTCAAGAACTGAAACAGGACTTGGACGCTCTTGTATATCAATAGCACTTTCTAAATCTTCAACATGCTTGGTGGTTGAAGAGCTGGAAGGGGATGCTAATGAAGAAGATTGCACTGGGTTTTCGTCATAAGAATCCTAGAAGATAGGTAAAAATGATTGTCAGGATAGAGATAACGGATATAACCAGCAAGTTTACCAAAGAAAATGCACATGTAGATAAGACTAATACTTGGGTCTTGCCCAGTAATGCCCCTCTCATCCCGTCATCCTTATATGTTGACATAGACGAAAATCCAATAATACATCATTACAGGTGACATTTTTTCATAAGAGCTTGGCGTTTGGTTAGGGACAGCAAAAGAAAGCATGTGTTTGGTCATTTGTTTAAAGATTTAGATATATGCATTACATGAAATAGCTTTAGTAGATCTTGAAAGACCTTTAAATGTGTTTCAGAGCTTTAGAGAGAATAATATATTGATTTACCCAATAAAAATGTTGATTTCAAACTGAAACTCATCTTAACACAGTTTTTCTTCACATGTGAAAATTTGAAAATAAAAGAAGAAAAAATCACATGCACAATAAAGTAAGATAGTATTACCTGTTGTGAGCATTCCGAAGATCTTCTATCATTAAAAATCTCAGACATGTCCTCATTTTGGTCATTTATGGCAACTGAAGAACCAGTGCGTTCAGAGAGAGCTTCTTCCTGAACAACAATTTCATTTTCTTTTTCAATCTTGACATCACCTACAAAAAATTTATAAAACGCTAAAATACCAAAGAATTTAAAAGCAAGCAGAGACACTAATCAAAGATTCAAAATGTTTGTCATTGTAAATTCAACAGCTGAGAGAATCAATACCTTCAGAGTTCTTCCCATCCATGATGAAAGGATGGATTTCTTCAACTTCATTATCATGAATCAGATTATCTGAGGTACTTGGTATTGAGTTAGTAGGCCGTACTTTACAATCAACGTTGTTGTCTGAAACAGATGGCAGACTCTCTAAGTTGTGTGCTACTGCTACCTCACCAAGAGGGCTGACATTCTTCTCTTGCTTAGGAGACCTTTTATTCTCATTGGCCTTCAAAAGTTTGTCATAGACCGATAATCTCATCTGTGCAGTAACAAAGCCGTGCTCCAAGTCCCTTCCAGGACTGCCAAAAGGAGAAACATTGTACTCCGGAAGAGAGAGAATCCTCCCCAAGGTTTTAGGAAACTGGTGTCTTGAGATATCTACACATTCATCTCCATTACTCAGCATCTCACAGAGATGCTTCCTGGCCTCAATGTAGAGTTTAGATAGCCTTTCATCCGCAAGGCCATGATTTTCATGTTTCAAACTTATTTCAGATTCTTTCACTTTCCCAGTCTTTTCTGCCCTCTTGACACCACTGGAACGTTTAGCAATTCTTTCAATGTAGAAATGTTCTTTACCAGAGGAACTTCCAAGTTTTTCCCTACCAGTTCCTTTGTCTCTACCTCCCGAATTTTGACGCCCATAAGGCAGTCTGTTTGAACTTCCAACAGTAGATGCCCCATGCTGTTGCTTTCCCATTGCATTCTTCAGTTTCCTTTTTATTTCCGAGAGAAAAAAGTGGGAACCAACTCTTTCACTTGGCCCTCTATTTCTTACAATGTTATGGGATTCTGGGGTTGTACTATCTTCAATTTCAGAATTTTGTAATGCTGGAGGCCCAGGCTTCAAAATGACGATCATCTTTGAAGCTTCAGAGTCCTCATTTTCCTTGCTTGGGTTTCTTTCCTGAGGCTTGACCTTTCTCCTGAAAAAGTACCGCCGTTTACGGTTGACAAGCTCCTCAGATTGTTTAACATCACCAAGCTTCTGTTCCGACAACTTGGACTCTGCAAAGGAAACACATTCTTCATCCTTCTCTATCTGAGCATCCTTTAACTTTTGGACTTGTTTTGCCAGCAGCGAGTTTGGATCCTGCAAAAGTTTCAGACGCAATTCCTCATCTGAACTTAAGACCTCGAGCGTATCAAGTAGTTCTTTGATGTGGTGGATTTTCTGATCTTCCGTAAGCTGTTTCCCATCAGTAAACTTATGATTCGTGAATTCCTTGATTGCCACGCATAATTTCTCTTCGAAATCAGAATGCTTGTAGTTTGGTTTTGCAGGAGTTTCACCATTCACATCATGATTCACATCATTAACATATTTCTGATGGATCTGGCAACATACCTCTTCTATTATCTCATCCATGCCAACGTTACTTCTAGGTTTCTGCTCTCGACTCTGATTGCAAGAGCATCCAGATTCTGAGTTCTCAAAAGCATTCAAATTATGGTTGTCCATATCACGACTTTTCTTGCGAGTCTTCTTTGATCTTTTGTGGTCCTTTCTGCTCTGGCTTGAATCAGACTGTTTAGTTTCCACTACATCATTGCTTCTCTCCTTTTTCATGTCCTGCTTACCGGACATTTCTTCTTCCATGAGTTTCTTCACACTAGGCTTGCAAGCATCTACTGCCACTATTGCTTTCAAGCTCTCATTGTCATCCTGAATCATTTTAGTAAGAGTCTATAAGTTACACAATCACTCAATTAGTGAATAACTACATAAACTCCCCAGCTCCGCCCTCCCCCCGCCTCACTCTTGCTTCTTGGGAGAAACTAGCATATAATTTCAAAGTACAAGCTCAGTTGGGTATATATGCATGTAAGTTAACAACACTTACAAGGGTGCCTTGAAAGTTTTCATCCAAATTGCTCAAACTCTTGAACTTATTCCTTGAAATTCCAGTACCTGCAGAAAGAGAATAGAAATTCAACGACAACACGAAATATTGCCCTTTTGATGATTCCAAATCAAATTTACTAAAGATCAACCTAATTTTAGGCTAGAGTAAGAAAAACCCATCAGATAAACATGTCAACTAAGTAAAATTGTCCAGAGAATGCCCAAAACACAGAGTGACTTCAATTCAGCATGAAAAAACTTGGCAACAAATAGCAGAAAAAAACCTTGGATGTTGAAAATACCACTTCCAGTTAAAGGTGAATTCTGAGTTCTTACCAACAGCTTGCTTACTTCCATGCCTCTTATCAGAAATCAGCTTCCAGGTGGGGCGGCCGTTCCGGAAGTCAAAGATACTGATCAAACCCCACATGCAGCCCAACTGATCTTTCTCATACCGCACAGAGCGTTTCTGGGACTTCTTTGCCATAACTAAGGGATGAATATTTAACTTTAACAGGCTTTGTTCATCCAAAATCTGTCACTCTCCCGGCTACAAGAAACTCCCAACAAACAGAAAAACCAAAAACTCAACAAACAGCTGTTGAATGATACATAAAACTTCAAAGATAAAGAAATGTCTACCAAATCATGGCAAAATTTGACTCCAAGAAGGATCAAATACAAGATGCTGATGGTACTCTGATCATTAAAATTTGGCATGCATGAAGGAATTACCTCAAATTCAGAGGCTCGAATTCGATACAGCGAAAGAACAGAAATGCAGCTGGATACAAAGTCCGTTGCATAAACCAAACAGATTCCAATTCCAATTCCTCAAGTTTTCTCACAGAGTGAAGCTTAAGATACCAAAAGCCTTCTTTTTTCACTCCTAAAAGCTCAAATTTACTGCAATTTGGCCTTAAAGACTTATCAAAGACAATTATGCCTCCTCAATTCTTATGATCATCACAAATGGGGTCAAAGGTAAAAATTTCACCCCTCTAATTTCAGGGAACAAAAGTAAGCAATGATGTTGGAGAATTGATCAGAAGCTTGAGATGCACAAAAGTTTGAGAGAAACCCAAATTCTCCTTTTCAGAAATTCGATCCAAAATTCATGAGCTCTGCACGATGGAATTGATAATTCAGAAAATTGCAGGCACGCGTCTGGTGATTTTTGTTTTTCTTATTAAAAAAACAACAGCACAGCATGAAAGTTTCAGCTCAGTGCAATGCAGCATTGAAAACGACCCTTTTGAAACACCCAAAATCCAACCCAATATTTTTTTTTCTGCAGAATTATCTCCAGTGATGAAAATATGAGAAGTTTTGGAGAAAACCCAGATTAAATTCAAGAAAATTGAACCAAACAATGGTGAAAAAACAAAGACTTCTCTAATTTTTTTTGCTAAGTGGGCATCTTTTTTTACAGCCAAAAATGGGGTGGAAATGGTAATCCAGCACCGACCCACTATTTTTTAAGGAGCATAGTGAAATGGGCAGCCATTAAAGACTGAGAAAAGTGGAGGGAGAGAAGAGGGAAGTGGTGGTGGGAAAGGGAAAGACAAAAGCTTTACAATGCTGGCTGGTGGCGTTGGGTTAGAGAGAGAGAGAGAGAGAGAGAGTAGAAGAAGAGTACGTGACAGTTGGGGTTAGGATTGATTTTTTTTGATGGGGTCCATTCCATTGAGGGGAGGCTTTGTATTGAAGAAAAGTTTGGGCTGTCTCTCTTTCTCTCTCCATTTTCTCTCCTCCTGCTGTTCCAGACCATCATCAAAGTCGCCACTACTCACCCGTCACCACCATCCCACTCCCCACACTCTCTGACTTTCTCTTTCCCTAAAAACCTTTACTTTGGAGCTGTACGGGAAAATGTATGTACCAAGTTGTGTCGTGTACGCTTCTGAGAGAGAGTTTCTGAGCGTTGAGACTAACACACGGACACATTGATACAAACGAGACTTTTTTTATTTTTTTATATATATATATTTTTTTTTTGTAGTTTCATCCGAGAAAAGCAAGTAAGGTGATGTTAGTCACGGATATTGTTTTTTAACTTGTTTTTAATTTTTCATAATCAGATTAAATAAATTAAAAATGATTAAATTACAAAAATTTACAAAGTACGTCGAAAGGAAAAAAAAATGTGTGTACAGCACCAGCCAAAAAAGTATTAAAAAGAGAAATTGGTGTATGAATTTTCGCTTGGTCAAAGACAAGGGACTGAAGCTTAAAGGATTTACCCAAAAAGAGCATTTTTATTCACCCAAAAATATGAGTGAGATGCTACCCCCATTGATTTCTCTTAAATTAGTTTAAATTTCGATATTTATAATCTTAGATCAATAAACAAAACTAATCTTATAGTAACTAATGTGGGGTGAGCACTTCCCACTTTAAGGGATGAGCAAAAATGTACTATTTACCAAAACAACATTACTTCACATTGTTACAAAATCAAACGCTAATGCTCTTTAATTTTTAGTTTAAAAACCAAAGTTCAATTTAACTAAAATTCAATGACCAATGTTATAATTTTCTTTATTAAGAAAGATTAATGGAACTCAAAACCTCAAGTAAAGAAATCGTTCAAATTTAAAGGCAAATACTCTTAATCAAATCAAATACAATACAACTGAACATTGTTTTATACTAGCTTTAGTAATTATTGTTATCAAATATTTCATCAATGTTTGACCAAATGAGAGACAAAACCTTGCAGAAGTAATGTCTGAGGGCGGCATAGTCCGTGATGACATCCAATTTTTTTCTCTCATTGATAGTTTGATAGCAGCTTCCTCTATTCTTTTAGTCCAAAGTCGATATTCCATTGTTCTTTATTGTATATCATGAGTTCAGCATAAACATATTCTCACTTACAGTACTCAATTTTATTCAACTTTGATAGCATTTATTTGTTGACATGGTTGATTATTATTTAATTAGAGTATAAAATAAAACCCGAGTTTAGACTTCTTTTATTGGTTACTCAAAACCTAAAACATATAATGATTAACCAATTCGACACTGGGGCATATTACATATGGAGTTTAATGGAATAAAGACTTTTTACGATCTCTAAAAAGCTTATGAAATTCTTGTGGTATTCAATTATGACTTTTTTGTGAGTCTACAAAATTTCAGGTGTTTCCAAAATTTCATTTACTTTAAACGACCTTCAAAACTCATGGATTTTGATGGACTTTGAGTACTTTTATAGTAAGTTATTTTTTAATATTAAGGTTCTGATGAATTTCATTTTTCTCAATTTTTTTAGGATATACTCCACCACCCATCATAATGCAATGACTATCTCACCACTTCCACCGCATGTAAACCACTATCTTACCTTAACCATCTTCTCCATCCCAACTACCACCACTGTCACCATTGTCGTCGCCGCCATAATTACCATAAATATTATCGCCACCCCTATTATGAACACCACCAACACATCACAATGAACTTCACCTTTACCACCACCATCACAACCTCATCACCACTGCCCCATCCTTAGTCATCCACCACTCGAACATCACCCGCCGCCACAAGCACCACCCATGCTATTATTGCAGCCACCAAAAACACCAACTTTACCATCACCTTCTTGCCAACAATCAACACGTGACGTTTCCATCACCTTGTAAGACTATTTTGTCATGGTCATGATCACCATTTTGATAATGAAAACTAAAACATAATAATGTTTATTAATAAATTGGTCATTAAAAAATTCATGACAATCCACAAAATTCTAAAATATAGCATAGAACTCTATAGAATTCTGCAAAAGTTTATCATTTAACTTTGTTACCTTTCATAAAAGTATATAAATTAAAAGTCGATGAAATTTTATGGAGTCCAGAGTAGTAAAGTTTACTAAATCCATGAAGATCTATCACTTTAAAAACTCAACAAAAGTCTGCATAAATCTTTAATACACTACACCTCTAAGATCTAATAAGCAAATATTGTACAAAAGAATATGTAAATTTTGGTTATAGTCTAAGTAATCAAACCATAGAAATAAGTTATTAACACAATCAACGCTAAAGAAAATTGAGTAGACACGAGAGCTTCTTGACACGAGTCGAATAACTCTAATACAAATCCACAAAGTTTTGTATATATTGCGCATTATCTATACTGAAACACAGTTTTGCATGCAAATTTAACAGTGTTACATATTTTCCTATGAAAAAAATAAAAGAAAAGAGAAAGGTACTTTAGAACAACAGTGAATGAATATTAAAAGCTGGGTCAGCGGTTTGGTGGTAAAACGTTCCAGTCGTCCTTCGTATCATTAGTATATGGATGGATTCAAGTCGTTATAATGGAAGTCAGCAGTGAGGCGTGAACAAACTAACTGTCTGGCTTCAAGTCTGAAAGATATATTAATTAGAATGGTGGGATTATATAATCTTTCAAACAAACAAGATAGACAGTTTGTTCATGTCTCACTACAGCCTTCTTTTATAACGACTTGAATCCATCCATATATTAAAGAGAGGGAAGGAAGCAATGGTAGAGATTCTGAGGAGGATTTTTTTCTTTTTTGTTTTTTTTTTTTAGTTTGGTCATTTTTAGTTTTTCAATCTTAAAAAAAAAAAAAAAAAAAAAAAAATTATGATGAATCTACATGGCGACATACAATTGAATAAGTGAGATTCATTTATATGTCTCATCAACACACTAACAGAACAATTGACGAAAAGCTAACATAAATTACCATATTAATTTCCGAGAACCATTTTTAGTGACCAAATTGATAGATTTTCTCTTTCGAGGACCATTTTAATTGAAATGTCTAATTTCAGAGACCAACATTGATAAAAACCCTACACATTATTATTTGCATATCCTATCAATTGGTATTTGGTATATTCATGGATAATGGCTTGATCATATACCTCAAAATATTTTATATTTCTACTAACATAAAGTGAATGATAGAGGTCGAAACTAATTTGAATTAAGACAATATAAGTACCTTTGACCCAATTTTAACGCTTTGTCAAGTAATTATATCAAATGAAGGCTAAAATTTGAATTTTAATTGAAGGTGTCTGGCTCTGAAGAAAGTACCACCCCCTGACCCTCAGAAAAGTTCTGTCTTTTCTTTTTGTTGAAAAGAAGCGAAGTTAATAATAACTTTAAGAACTTAAGCAATATACAACATAAAAAAAAGTATCTGTAATGCTAAGAGAAACATCAATATGAAAAACAAAATTTACACCAAATAATCACCAAGGAAAATTTTAGGTTTTGTTAAATACATGTGAAAGTGTTGTAGATTTTTGTGTAAACTTTGGCGATAGTCAATACATAGACCTGTAAGCAGGTCGAATTTATTGGATTTGGATCGGGTTCAACCCGACGCATTAATTTAACTGGTCATCCAAACTCAATTTGTTAAGTTAACGAATCATCTAAACTCAATCCGTTAATCTAATAAGTCACTTGTTTTGCATTATTTCTTTTTTAAATGTCGAAAAAGATTACACGTGGAAACATCCCTCCTAATGAAGAAAAACAACCACGTATGCACTTACTTTGTTTGACCAAAAATAATAGTTTTAATTAACAACATTTAAGCGATCGTTTGAGTTATGAAATTGTCTGAATATAAGATACATCTTGTATTTGTCATGAATATGAATATAAGTATTTTAATATTGAACTACAAATCTAATTAGTTATGTTGGTGTATGATACTCTTTTTCTTTCGATATTGAACTACAAATCTAATTAATTATGTTGGTGCAGGATATTCTTTTTCTTTCAATCGTGTTGAAAACCTCGACATGATTTTTATCGAGGCCCAGTGGCGAAGCCAAGAATTGACGGGGGGAGGGGCAAAGTTAAAAGAGTGCGAGGTTCAAAAGAATAGCAACAACCAAATCCTTTTATATAGTAATGTCTTCCATAATTTATCAATACAAACAAATTACAATTGTTACTGACGAGGTTTCATATCATGAAAACATCGCATAATAGACTTATTATCAATAGCAAATATATCTCTCCCAAGGTAAACAAACATGCTATCACTCAACCATTGATCTCACATTTTGTTACGCAATGGTGTTTTCACAATCTTCATAGCAGAAAAAACTCTATCCACCGAAACGGTTGCAACTGGTAACATCTAAACCAATGTAAGAAGCTTATACTCTAACATATAGATTGCACACCTCCCAATCTTCACCAACTTCTTTGCAAGATCACCAATTCCTCTCAATGATGAAAACTTGATGTGAAAATTAACTTGACACACAAATTAAACCCTATTGTTGACAATTGTAGTATATACGTAAGTAGAGATAGTTCTAGACCGGAGATTAACTAGGGATGCTAATCAACACAAATAAGACTTAAAAATACTAAATTAGACTCTATAGACTCAAAACTGACTCAAAACACTCAAAACAGCAACAAACAATTAAAAAGACTCAATTCTAGACCTAACAAGTGATTTTGATGAAAATAAAACTTAACTTGACTCAAAAGACTAAAAGAAAACAGATTAACTCAAATAACAAGACTTAATGAAAGGGGGAATGTTTTTGACGAATTTAAAACTTAAAACAGAAACTTAGCATAAAACACTTTGTAAAAACGAATTTGGGTGAATTGAATGGGTGCAAGGCTAGTTAGAGGGTCCTTCTCCACACATGATATATGCATACATACCAATTTCCAGTATTATTCCTTTAGACTATGAATGACAATGCCCCAAATTAACCATGAAAAACACAAATTAACTTTCAGATTTTCCTTAACTCATTGAATTGGACGGGATACGCATCACAACCAAATTATCCTTATCAAGTTCCCTAACTATGAAAAGCATGATAGAAAGACATATCAAATGTCATTAAGTTCTTTGAAAACCATAAGCATTGACGAGGCACTCGTAACTATGAAAAGCATGATACTCATACCAAGGATTTACTTAACACAATCATGACTAGTGACTTCCATTACTTGTAAATATAAGTTCATAACGATTAGGTGAAACTCCCTTATACTCTAGCATCAAATTCATGCATGCAAATTAAGTGTCGACCATCAACCAACATACATAAACAAGTTTTGATAACCCAGATAAGCAAATCACATTCAAGACTCAAGAAACAATAACTGGATATAATCAATTCATATAAAACATATAATCATGGCTTCGAATTCACCTCCAACTATAAAGAAATTAGTTCCACATGTTCATCAAACCAAATTAAAATAAACAGTGAACTAAAACTAAGGATAGAAAAAACCCAGAAACGCTCCACACTCCAATGGCAAGCTTGCGGCACTCCATTTGGATGGTGGTAGATTGCACAAGTCATCTTCTCCTTCTTTCCTTGTTGCGGCACTAGGATGAATTAGGTGTTTGATGGCTGAATGTATGAATGAATGTATGAGTGAATGGATATTGATATATGCGGCAAAGAAATGTATTTATAGGCTAGGGTTTTGCACAATTTCTGAAGGGAAAATGATTGCACAATCCTAGGGGAAAAGGACTAGGTTTACACGGCAAAGACCAAGGAGGAAAGGGAAAAAGATTGCAGGTTCTAGAGCTTCTAGAAGAGGGAGAAGGTGCCACCTTTCTAAAGATTCTAGAAACAATGTGTTTTGTGGCAGAAATTGGGACTTCTAGAAGGGATAAAGGGGAAAGGTGTGGCACCCTTTTAGGAGCAGATAAGACTCCTAGAAATCAGGGTTTTATGTCCCCTTGCAGCTAGAAATAAGGTAGAACAAGATTAGGTTAGGATAAGGTTTGGATAAGATAAGGTTGTTTGGATAATGTTCCATGTTTCTTGCTCTTTTCTTATCTTCTTTGTCTTGAACTTGTTTTTCCAGATTTTTAGCATGCTCCTCGCCTCTTTTAACTTGAATTTCGTCCATTCACCTTGCTCCATATGCAAGCCATCCATAATAAGCCCAAAACTGCTCCAATATGCACCAAAATGCACTTTCTTGCCTCTTTTGCCATTAGGACCTACAAATACACGAAAATAGCTTAAATCACTATAACAAATGGAAATTAGCTAAGTAAATGTAAGGAAATAGGCTAACAAAGTCGCATAAATATGCTCCTATCAAATTCCCCCACACTTAGCTTTTGCTAGTCCCCGAGCAAAACAAAGAAAACAAAACAAACCCTAAACCTTCCAACAATTGCCTCAGGGACTTCCAATGCAACATGACATGTTAAAAATCACTACTCCCACAGATTTTAGTTATCCTTACCCTCGAGCATATACTTCACCGTAGTAACCACTCACTAGCTGGCATTTAATAAATTAAAACAATATTTTGAATGTAGTAACATGCCTTAGAGAATCCCTCAATTTCTCACCGGATATACTCTCTATTTTCACACAGATTTTCTAACTACACTCCCTACACTAAGTATATGTGAGAAGATTGATGTAAACATGTAGACTAATACTCACATATGTATAATCAAATAAGACACTTTCTGGAATTATTAACATGTATATGATCTCATGAATGGAATGCGACTACTTAGACGCGAGAACCAGGGATACCATATGCTCAAACCAATTTTAAACTCCACATATTGAAACACATAACAATCAAGATAGAATTCAAAGTGTTGTAACGGGGCTAGGGTATTGGCTAACAAAGAAAGGTAAGGATAAACAAAAAGTTCTTAAAGCAATAGTAAGCAAAGTAATGAAATAAACACTTAGAATTCACTTTTGAATGCAGAAATCAACTTTGAACACAAAGGGAAACTTCACACAACGAATAGGGTCAGATTCAAACTTTTGGACTCTTTCTTCAATAACCAATACTTGTGAGTTCATTCTCACTTAATTTCAACTCTTTTTCTTTCTTTTCTTCAACTTTCTTCTTCTTTTTCTTCTTTTTCACGTTTTTTTTTTCTTTTTTTTTTCCTTTCGTGCCCTTTTTTTTTTTGGCACATCAATCATACATCCTCCTAGATTTCCACGAAAAACACCTTCCCCCACACTTGTTTTTCTGCAAATTGTAGATTAAAAGGGATTCCCTCTAAGTCATGCTTCACTATACTTTAAGAACAAGGGTATGGATATTCCTATTCTAGGCTAGGTAAGGATAATGTGGTTAACAAAGAAAATAGGCTAACTAAGGCTCAAAGGGGTTAAACCTACAATACATATGCAAAGGGTAAGGCTTTTTGGCTCTGGTTTTAACTAAACAACTTCATCTTATTGTATGTTATGCAATCAATATCATGCTTTGAATGAAACGGGCATGAGGTCTAGTATTTAGAATTATAGTGATGAAACGCATTCTAAGTAGCAACCAAGCAAAGAATAATGAGATCATGCAACGACTTTAGAAAACAAAAACATCAAGATTAATAACTCTCCAAATAAAGTTTAGGCTCAAGTCTCTCAAGGTTGTAGCGTTAGTTTGAGTTCCTTCCTTCAAGCATGTTACAAAAACTGATTTTTTTTCTTTTTGTGATTACATGTGAATTCGTAAATGTCAACTACAACTAAGCATAAACCAAAGAGCATATCAAACGTCCATCCATGTTTGTAACTTTCTTTAATAGTCATGCAATTAAAAACCAAATCCTCATCATTGTGTTGGAAGGTACCCTAAGACACAAACACACAAAAAATGACTCTAAAAACAACTCTTTTTGGGTTTTTCAAAACTCTTTTTCGACTTTTTTTTCAAATTTTCGGATTTTCTGTTTAAGACACATAAAAACATTTCAAAACACACTAAAAACACTTAAAAATAGTGAGAAACAACATTAGAAGTGATAGGTGATAAAATCCCACAAAAATCATGCAAAAATAGCTTGTTTACCCACCCCCCCCCCACACTTAAACCAAACATTGTCCTCAATGTTTCAAACATAGACTCATAAACAAGCAAACAAACAACATAACTAACAAAAATGACAATTATGGCAAAGTAAAAGCAATAAAGAGTAGGGTTTAGGAACGCAAATCTGGTTGTGGAGTCGGAGATTCCTAGGTCTTCTTTATTTGTGTGGGTTGCCTCCCAAGAAGCGTTTGCTTTAACGTCTTCCAGCCGGACGATACCTCCTTTTAAGCTTCATTGGAGCCCACGATGTGGAAGGGTATATCCTCCACGACATGCTCCTCAAAGTGTTCATAGTATGGCTTCAAACGATGTTCATTGACTTTGAAATCGTTTTCGATCTTTAAACTTTGAATTTGGACTGCACCATAAGGAAAGATATTAGTAATAACAAAATGACCAATCCATTTAGAACAAAACTTACCTGGAAACAATCAAAGGCGAGAATTGAAAAGTAACACTTTTTGCCCTTTAGAGAACGTCTTGCTACGAATCATCTTGTCATGGAAAACCTTCGTTTTCTCTTTGTAAATGCGAGCGTTCTCATAAGTCTCATTCCTTATCTCCTCAAGTTCATTCAATTGAAGCTTCCTATGAATTCCAGCGGCATCTATGTCCATATTGAATGTTTTGACCGCCTAATGTGCTTTGTGCTCCAATTCAACTGGAAGATGACATGGTTTCCCGTAGATGAGCCGAAATGGGGACATCCCAATTGGTGTTTTCTAGGCCATACGATATGCCCACAATGCATCATTCAAACGTAAGCTCCAATCCTTCTAGTTTGGCCCCACAATTTTCTCCAAAATCTGTTTAATTTTCTGATTAGAAACTTCGGCTTGCCCACTTGTTTGAGGATGATAAGGTGTTGCCACCTTATGCGTAACATTATACTTTTTGAGTAGCGCCTCAATGGTTCGATTGCAAAAATGGGAACCCCCATCACTTATAAGAACCCTTGGCATTCCAAATCTTGCAAATAGGTTAGTTTTCACAAATTTTGCAACCACTTTGGAATCATTAGTAAAGGTGGCTTTTGCTTCCACCCATTTCGAAACATAATCAACCGCAAGTAAAATATAAACAAAACCATAAAATGAAGGAATATGACCCATAAAATCAATACCCCAAACATCAAAAATTTCGAAAACAAAGATGGGATTTTGCGGCATTTGGTCCTTTGCACCTATATTGCCCGTTCTTTGACAACGATCACAAGTCACACAAAAATTTCTAGCTTCCTTAAATATAGTAGGCCAATAAAATCCACATTCTAAAACTTTATTTGTTGTTCTTTGAGTGCCAAAATGACTCCCACTTGCATAAGTGTGACAAAAAGTTAAAATTGAATTAAACTCCGATTCATGCACACCTACGTAGAATTTAATCAGGGCAATATTTCCATAAATATAGGTCATCCCATACATAAAACCGAGCATCCTTTTTTAATTTATCACGGTGGTGCTTAGTTAGGTTGCTTGGAACTTGTTTAGACACTAAATAATTCACTAAATCATCATACCATGGCACACTTACCTCGATGGACAGCAGCTGTTCATCTGGGAATGTCTCTGGGATAGGCACGGCATCCTCTTCATGCATCATACGGCTCAAGTAGTCAACCACCACATTTTCACTTCCTTTCTTGTCCCAGATTTCGATATTGAACTCTTGGAGAAGAAGCATCCAACGAATAAGCCTTGGTTTGGCCTCATTCTTCATAAGTAAGTACTTCAACACTGCATGATCAGAATAAATTATAACTTTAGTGCCAAGTAAATAAGAACTAAACTTATCTAAAGCAAAAACAACAGCAAAAAGTTCTTTTTCCATTGTGGAGTAGTTCAATTGAGCATCATTTAAGGTCTGGGATGCATAAAACAGCTCCAAATGCATCACACATAAGCTAAAAAGGAAGACTCCAATTTGGTGGAACAATGATGGGGGCCAAAGTGAGCATCTCCTTGAGGTGTTTGAAGGCTTTCTCACATACATCATCAAACTTGAAAGGTACATCCTTTTGGAGAAGTCGGCATAGGGGTTAGGAAATCTTTGAAAAATCCTTGATGAATCGCCTATAGAATCCTGCATGTCCAAGAAAATAACGATCCTCTCTCACCGAAGTAAGAGAGGGTAAGTAGCGTACAAGATCTATTTTCGATTATCAACTTCAATACCCTTGGTCGAAACAATGTGACCTAAAACCATGCCTTGTTTTACCATGAAATGACATATTTCCCAATTTAAAACAAGGTTAGTTTCAATGCATCGTTTCAAGATTAAAGTGAGATTATGCAAACAATCATCAAACGAATCACCAAAAACACTAAAATCATCCATGAAAACTTCAATAATCTTCTCGAAAAAATCTGAAAAGATACTTACCATGCATTTTTGAAAGGTGGCTGGTGCATTACATAAACTGAATGGCATTCGACGATAAGCAAAAGTACCAAATGGACAAGTAAAAGTAGTCTTTTCTTGATCACCTGGAGCTATGACAATTTGATTATATCCTGAATAACCATCAAGAAAACAATAAAAAGAATGACCGGCTAACCTTTCAAGCATTTGATCAATGAACGGCAAAAGGAAGTGATCTTTCCTAGTGGTGGCGTTGAGCTTCCTATAATCAATGCAAACTCTCCAACCTGTTTGGATACGGGTTGGCAGAAGCTCATTCTCAACATTCTTCACCACTGTAACTCCTGATTTCTTTGGAACAACTTGAACCGGCAAAACCCAATGGCTATCTGAGATAGGATAAATCACTCCACAATTGAGAAGCTTTATAATTTCCTTCTTCACAACTTCCATCATTGGAGGGTTGAGTCAGCGTTGAGCCTCTCGAGTTGGTTTAGCCCCTCCTCTAGAAGTATGCGATGCATGCAAGTTGTAGGGCTAATACCCCTAATGTCGGCCAAGGTCCACCCTATGGTTGTTTTATGCTTTTTCAACATCCGTATCAATTTCTCCTCCTCCATTGCTGTGAGGGATGAAGAAACAATGATCAGAAACCGTCTCTTTTTCTCCCAAATAGACATACTTCAAATGATTCGGCAATGGTTTAAGCTCAAGAATGGGTGCCTGGATCACCGAAGGTAACAACTTGTTAGTAGAAACAGGAATTGGAATTGGGATTGGAGGCTTACCAAGGTGTTATGACAATGACTCAAGTGCAGCAACCTGATAGGAGCATATTTAGGCGACTTAACTACCTTATTCTTGTGCATTTGTGCTATTATTTCTTAGTTAATGTCGTATTACAACTCAATTTCGTGTGTTTGTAGGTCCTATGGGTCAAAGTACCAAGAAAGTGCATTTTGGTGCATTTTGGAGCTATTTTGGACACTATGGGGATAGCTTGCATATGGGCTAACATGGATGGACGAATTTGAACTTCAAGAGGCTAGATATGTGATAAGAAGAGGAAGGAACTAAGCTAAGGACAAAGTGGATAAGGAAGGAGCTCAAAAGAGGAAACCTTATCCAAAACATTATCTAAACATTATCCAACCTTATCCAACATTATCCAATTATCCAAAACATTATCCAAACCTTATCTCATCTTATCTTATCCAAACCTTATCATGTCTTAATCCTAATTGCATGGGGACCTAAATGGATAATTCTAGAACCTATTTCTAGAAGCATCCTATTCTAGAAGGCCCAAATATGCCACAAAACCTATTCTTTCTATAAGCCTTAGAAAAGTGGCGCCCCAATCCATTCTAGAAGGCTTTGGCTTGCCTTGCAAGCCAAGCAACCCTCTCCCCTAAGTCAGCCGCACCTCCCTAGGCCCAATCCCTTTGGGATTCTGATTTCCAAGGCCTAATCCTTGTGGATTTGGGTATACAATTCCTTTTATAAAACTATGTGGGCCAAAAACCTCTTCCTAGGTGGATTTGACAACCCATGGCCGAATTCTAGGGCCCTAATCCACCAAATCTGCTAAGTAAACCCTAATCTAATAAACCCTAGGACTATATAAACATATTTTCAGCCACAAATTCGAACCAGACCCCTTATGCTAGACAGAAAACCCTTGTGCCGCACCTCCATTCCCCATTCTTGACCTCCATAGACCTCCCTCCACATCCATACACCTCTGCCGCACCCTTCCCCACCATAATCAACCATCTTCCATCCCTCCAAACTAGAAAACACCATCCAAAACCCCCAATTCCATCACCCACACTTTGTGCCGCAGCAAGGAGGAAAGGAAGAGGAGCCAATCTGTGCATCGAATCCATCTTGGAATTGCTGAGCATTTAGGTGTATTCTTTCTTATGATTTCAATGTTTAAATTCAATACTTTTTGTTGTGCAAGCATGAGGAACTAATCCCCCCTTTGGCTAGGGGGGAAATTCGAAACCATGGTTGTATTTGCATGATGATTTGATTACTTTCAGTTGTGATTTCATGAATGATGAATTCAATTTACTTATCTATTTTAATTAAAACTTGCTTATGTATATGAATTGAGAGTGCACGCTTGATTTGCATGCATAAACATGATGCTAGGGTATGAGGGAACTTCACCTAATCGTTGGGAACTTATATTCATGAGTAGTTAAGATTGTTGGTCACAATTATGATAAGTGAATTCTTGGCATAAGTATCATGCGCTTTCATAGTTACGAATGCCTCGTCAACACCTATGATTTCCATAGAATCTAATGATCTTTGATTGTCTTTCTTTTATGCGCTTTCATATAGAAAACTTTTAAGGAATAATTTGATTGCAATGCGCCAATTCCATTTAATTCAATGACCTAAGGGAAATCTGAGAGTTAATTTAAGCGTACCTAATTAACTTGGGGTGTTGAGGTTCATAAATTCATCGAATAAGCAACTGGAGATTATTTTGTATGCAAGTATGCCATGTGTGGAGAAAAACCTCCTAGCCATCTCACCATCCATTTAATTCCACCAATTTCGTCAAAATCTGCCTAGTTTACATATTTGTTTTGTTTTGTTTATTTTCGTCCAAAACCAAATCCCCGTTTATTCTAGAGTGTCTAATTGGTCCAAATATGTTTTAGATTGTGTTTTTAAGAGTTTTGAGTCAAGTTAGAACCAATTTTCGTCCAAGTTTGTGTTTAGGCTCAAAACTGCCCAGATTGTGTTTTTAAGGCAGTTTTGAGTGTTTTTAGCCTATTTTGAGTCTTGTGAACGTGTTTGAGTTTTTTTTAAGTGAGTTTAAGTGTTTTAAAGGTCAGTTTTATTTAATTGAGTCAGTTTAGAGTGTTTAGCAAGCCCTCCTAATCCCCGGTGTAAGAACGATCCCTACTTATTTATATGCTACAATTGTCAAAAGAGGGTTAATTTGTGTGTTAAGCTAATTTTCACATCAAATTTTGGCGCCGTTGCCGGGGATTAGCAAAGTTGCTAATCCCTTGTTATTTCTTTTTAGTTATTTTCGTGTGTTATTAGTTTGTTATTTATTTTAGTTTCTGACCTATTTGTTTCCTTGTTTTAGGCACTAGTTTATGACTCGGAGTTCTCAACCGGTTCATGCGCATATCTTAGACTTTGACGACGATTTTGAGCGAGCCTTGAGAAGAAAGAAGAATCAACAAGAGCCTCAACCACCTCCACCTGCACCAGACCTTGAAGAGGACGAAATACAAGTGGAGGAGGAGGCCACGGCAAGGGTTGTTGAGGAATAACAAGTTATGGCAGCCGACAACCGAACAATCAAGGAGCTTTCCGCTTCGGGATTGGTTAATGCCATGCCTCTATGCATTCAATATCCATGGGCAGCCCCCGACAAGACTGACGAGTTCGAACTCAAGTCCAGTTTATTGCATCATATTCCTAAGTTCCATGGCTTGTCTATGGAAGATCCTAATAAACACTTGAAGGAGTTCGAGGTTGTTTGCTCAAGTATGACCCCGGTGAATGTTGATGGGAGCATTTTGAAGATGAAGGCGTTCCCCTTTTCTCTCTTGGAAAAGGCTAAAGATTGGTTGTATGAACTGGCTCCCGGAACTGTCACATCATGGGAGAGTATGAAAATGGCGTTTTTGGAGAAGTTTTTCCCAACCTCTCGAGTCATTCTTTTACGTAAAAGAATTAGTGGCATTCAGCAAAATCAAGGTGAATCATTTCCAACTTATTATGAACGTTTTAAAACCCTTGTTGCTTCATGTCCACAACACCAAATGAAGGAGGAGCTTCTTCTTCAATATTTCTACGAAGGGCTTCTACTAATTGAACGTCAAATGCTAGACGCCTCAGCGGGTGGAGCTTTAGTGGACAAAACACCTATGGCCGCCAAGACTCTCATTGCCAACCGAGCTTTGAATGCTCAACAATACGAAGGAGTTGGCCAAAGAGACATGCCACGGCAGCAACAAGTCAACGAGGTAAGTGCTATTTCCGAACTTCAAAATCAAATGGCTAATCTTACTTCTCTTCTTTCGCAGGTGGTTGAAATCCCAAAGGTACAAAACGTGGCTGTTTGTGGCGTGTGCTCCATGAATGGACATCTCACGGACAAGTGCCCTCAATTGATTGAGAACGGAGGGTGGGAATCCCTCAATGCCGTGGGTTATGGGAACCAAAACCAACCAAGGAGTGATCCTTTCTCTAACACATACAATCTCGGTTGGAGAGATCATCCAAATTTCAAATGGAAGGAGCCACAACAACCCCAACAACAAAGCACATTTAGGCAGCAACCTCCGGGGTTCTACCAAAGGCCATATGCACCCACACCACCCCAATCACAACCTACACAACCCAAATCAGGTTCGTCCATAGATAATGATCAAAATTTTCAATTACTAACTTCTATGGCGCAGGGAATGCAAAATAGGGACAAAAAGGTTGATGAATTAGAAAAGCAAGTAGGGCAGATTGCGGAGTTCATGGGCCAATTTAGAGAGCAAGGTAAGTTGCCTAGTTCAACCATTGTCAACCCGAAAGGAGGATTCGAATCTGCGAAAGTAATCATGTTGCGAAGTGGAAAACAAGTTGGAACGGCTTCACAACCCTCTAATTCAGCCCTAATGGAGGACGAAAAGTTGCAATTTGAGGAGGGGGAGCAAGAGCAAGCCACGACAAGGGTAACACCACCCATGCCGCAGCCACCCAACCTGCACCATTCGGCTTCCAAGGGTAAGGAGGTTCCAAATTCGATTATTTCTAATGTTATTCCTCCAAATGCACCCTTTCCTCGTAGATTCATGCAAACAAAGAAGGAGGAAGCGGAAAAGGACATCTTGGAGACATTTAGGAAAGTACAAGTCAATATACCACTTTTGGATGCAATTAAGCAAGTTCCAAGGTATGCTAAGTTTTTAAAAGAACTTTGCACTACTAGGAAGAAAATTTCGAACAAAGAGGTTGTAAAGGTAAGTGAAAATGTCTCAGCCATCTTGCAACGTAAATTGCCCCCTAAATGCAAAGATCCGGGTAGTTTTACAATTCCTTGTGTTATTGGCAATAATCGTTTTGAACATGCCATGCTAGACTTAGGTGCATTTATTAATGTTATGCCTTACTCAATTTATGCATCTATGAACCTAGGTGAGTTAAAAAATGATGGTGTGGTTATTCAATTAGCCGATAGATCTAATGCCTATCCAAAGGGTGTTTTGGAAGATGTTTTAGTGCAGGTTAAGGATTTAATCTTTCCGGCTGATTTTTATGTACTTGAAATGGAAGACTCGGTTCATTCTCCACCCTTGCCACTCCTACTTGGAAGACCATTCATGAAAACAACTCAAACGAAGATTGATGTGGCCAAGGGAGTATTAACAATGGAGTTTGGTGGTGATATAATTAAATTCAATGTTTATGACTCTATTAAGAAGCCTAATGATGTTCGTTCTTGTTTTGCCATTGATGTGCATAAGGATATAGGGCAGGAACAATCCACACCTATCAAGAAGGATGCATCAAGAACCACCATTGAAGAGGGAATTGGAGTGGTTGCCCTAAAACCATCCAATCTGGCCGAGAGTAGCCATAGTGACTTTGTTGATATGGCTGCCACTTTTGAGCCTCCATCACAATATGTGTGTAAGTCTCCAACCCCAATTCCAATTCTCATTTCAACTAATACGGTGTTACCTTCTTTGGTGCAGGTACCCAATCGATTTCAAGGTGGTGGGAGCATTTACATGGACTTTAGGAACCAAAACACCACAATCCGGGAGGATCACTATCCCCTCCCATTCATTGAGCCATGTTATGAACACTTTGGGAAGCATGCCGTGGAGGACAGATCCTTCCATGCCGTGGGTACTACTAGTGAAGCTTAACACGGCGTATTCGTCCGGCTGGAAGACGTTAAAGCAAGCGCTTCTTGGGAGGCAACCCATGCATTCAACAAGGAGAAGATGGAACTTCCACTCCAAACCCAGATTTGCGTTTATAAACCCTTCTCCTTGCTGTTTATTTTATCGTGCTTAGTTGCTTATTATTTGTTTGCTTTTATGTGAGTCTTTGTGTGAAACATTGAGGACAATGTTTGATTTAAGTGTGGGGGGGTAAACATGTGTTTTTATGCAAAAATTCGTGGGATTCTATCACCTATCACTTCCAATGTTGTTTCTCACTGTTTTTAAGTGTTTTTAGTGCGTTTTTAGCTGTTTTGGTGTGTGTTGAAGTAAAAATCCGAAAATTTGAAAAAGTTTGAAAAAAGTGTTTTGAAAAAGCCAAAAAGAGTTGTTTTTTTTGTGTTTGTGTGTCTTAGGGTACCTTCCAACACAATGATGAGGATTTGGTTTTTAATGCATGACTGTTAAAGAAAGTTACAAACAATGATGGACGTGTGAATTGCTCTTTGGTTTATGCTTGGTTGTAGTTATAGTTTACGAATTCACATGTAATCATAAGGGATAAAATCAGTTTTGTAACATGCTTGAAGGAAGGAACTCAAACAAACACTACATCCCTGAGAGACTTGAGCCTAAACGTTTATTTGGAGAGTTATTAATCTGTGCATTATTGTTTTCTAAAGTCGTTGCATGATCTCATTATTATTTGCTTGGTTGCTACTTAGAATGCGTTTCATCACTATAGTTCCAAATACTAGAACTCATACCCGTTTCATTCAAAGCATGAAATTGATTAGCATAACAAATAACAAGATGAAGTTGTGTAGTAGTCACCACCATAGCCAAATAGCCGAATCCACCCTTGTCATTTGTATTGTAGGTCTAAACCCCTTTGAGCCTTATTTAGCCTATTTTCTTGTTAACCACATCACCCTTACCTAGCCTAGAATAGGACTTTCCATACCCTTGTTCTTGAAGTATAGTGGAGCATAACTTAGAAGGAATTCCTTTTGAGTGACATTCTTGCAGAAAACAAGTGTGGGGGAAAGGATTTTGTGAGTGTGTGTGTGCCAAAGTCTTAAAAGGGGCACGGGAAAAAGAAAGAAAAAAGAAAAAAAAAGAACGAAAGAAAAAGAAAGAAAAAAATCGTGAAAAAGAAGAAAATAAAGAAAAGAAGTGAGAAAGATCTCACAAGTGTTGATTGTTGAAGAAAGGGTCCAAAAAGTTTGAATATGGCCCTAAGTTTTGTGTGCCTTTCCCTTGGGTATTCAAAGTTGACTTCTGCATTCTAAAGGGAATTCTAAGTGCCTAATTCAATACTTTGCTCACTATTGCTCTAAGAATGTTTGTTTCCTCTACCTTTCCTTGTTAACCAATACCTTAGCCCCGTTACAACCCTTCGACTTCTATCTTGATTGTTATGTATTTCAATATGTGGAGTTTAGAATTGGGTTGAGCATATGGTATCCCTGGTTCTCGTGTCTAGGTAGTAGCATTCCATTCATGAGATCATATACATACATGTTAATAATTCCAGAAAATGCTTTTCTTGTTCTAACATATGTGAGTGTTCATCTACATGTTTACATCAATCTTCTCACATATACCTAGTGTAGGGAGTGTAGTCAGAAAATCTGAGTGAAAACAGAGAGTATATCCGGTGAGGAATTGAGGAAATTCTCTAAGGCATGTTACTACATTCAAAATGTTGTTTTAATTGATTAAATGCGAGCTAGTGAATTGTGACTATGATTAAGTATGCTCGAGGGTAAGGATTGCTTAAATCTATGTGAGTGGTGATCTTTGACATGTCATGTTTCATTGGAAATCCCTGAGACGAACGTTGGAAGGTTTAGATTATATGTTTTGTTTCTTTTGTTTATTTGTTTTGCTCGAGGACTAGCAAAAGATAAGTGTGGGGGAATTTGATAGGAGCATATTTAGGCGACTTAACTACCTTATTCTTGTGCATTTGTGCTATTATTTCTTAGTTAATGTCGTATTACAACTCAATTTCGTGTGTTTGTAGGTCCTATGGGTCAAAGTACCAAGAAAGTGCATTTTGGTGCATTTTGGAGCTATTTTGGACACTATGGGGATAGCTTGCATATGGGCTAACATGGATGGACGAATTTGAACTTCAAGAGGCTAGATATGTGATAAGAAGAGGAAGGAACTAAGCTAAGGACAAAGTGGATAAGGAAGGAGCTCAAAAGAGGAAACCTTATCCAAAACATTATCTAAACATTATCCAACCTTATCCAACATTATCCAATTATCCAAAACATTATCCAAACCTTATCTCATCTTATCTTATCCAAACCTTATCATGTCTTAATCCTAATTGCATGGGGACCTAAATGGATAATTCTAGAACCTATTTCTAGAAGCATCCTATTCTAGAAGGCCCAAATATGCCACAAAACCTATTCTTTCTATAAGCCCTAGAAAAGTGGCGCCCCAATCCATTCTAGAAGGCTTTGGCTTGCCTTGCAAGCCAAGCAACCCTCTCCCCTAAGTCAGCCGCACCTCCCTAGGCCCAATCCCTTTGGGATTCTGATTTCCAAGGCCTAATCCTTGTGGATTTGGGTATACAATTCCTTTTATAAAACTATGTGGGCCAAAAACCTCTTCCTAGGTGGATTTGACAACCCATGGCCGAATTCTAGGGCCCTAATCCACCAAATCTGCTAAGTAAACCCTAATCTAATAAACCCTAGGACTATATAAACATATTTTCAGCCACAAATTCGAACCAGACCCCTTATGCTAGACAGAAAACCCTTGTGCCGCACCTCCATTCCCCATTCTTGACCTCCATAGACCTCCCTCCACATCCATACACCTCTGCCGCACCCTTCCCCACCATAATCAACCATCTTCCATCCCTCCAAACTAGAAAACACCATCCAAAACCCCCAATTCCATCACCCACACTTTGTGCCGCAGCAAGGAGGAAAGGAAGAGGAGCCAATCTGTGCATCGAATCCATCTTGGAATTGCTGAGCATTTAGGTGTATTCTTTCTTATGATTTCAATGTTTAAATTCAATACTTTTTGTTGTGCAAGCATGAGGAACTAATCCCCCCTTTGGCTAGGGGGGAAATTCGAAACCATGGTTGTATTTGCATGATGATTTGATTACTTTCAGTTGTGATTTCATGAATGATGAATTCAATTTACTTATCTATTTTAATTAAAACTTGCTTATGTATATGAATTGAGAGTGCACGCTTGATTTGCATGCATAAACATGATGCTAGGGTATGAGGGAACTTCACCTAATCGTTGGGAACTTATATTCATGAGTAGTTAAGATTGTTGGTCACAATTATGATAAGTGAATTCTTGGCATAAGTATCATGCGCTTTCATAGTTACGAATGCCTCGTCAACACCTATGATTTCCATAGAATCTAATGATCTTTGATTGTCTTTCTTTTATGCGCTTTCATATAGAAAACTTTTAAGGAATAATTTGATTGCAATGCGCCAATTCCATTTAATTCAATGACCTAAGGGAAATCTGAGAGTTAATTTAAGCGTACCTAATTAACTTGGGGTGTTGAGGTTCATAAATTCATCGAATAAGCAACTGGATATTATTTTGTATGCAAGTATGCCATGTGTGGAGAAAAACCTCCTAGCCATCTCACCATCCATTTAATTCCACCAATTTCGTCAAAATCTGCCTAGTTTACATATTTGTTTTGTTTTGTTTATTTTCGTCCAAAACCAAATCCCCGTTTATTCTAGAGTGTCTAATTGGTCCAAATATGTTTTAGATTGTGTTTTTAAGAGTTTTGAGTCAAGTTAGAACCAATTTTCGTCCAAGTTTGTGTTTAGGCTCAAAACTGCCCAGATTGTGTTTTTAAGGCAGTTTTGAGTGTTTTTAGCCTATTTTGAGTCTTGTGAACGTGTTTGAGTTTTTTTTAAGTGAGTTTAAGTGTTTTAAAGGTCAGTTTTATTTAATTGAGTCAGTTTAGAGTGTTTAGCAAGCCCTCCTAATCCCTGGTGTAAGAACGATCCCTACTTATTTATATGCTACAATTGTCAAAAGAGGGTTAATTTGTGTGTTAAGCTAATTTTCACATCACAACCATCTCAGCCTCTTTTTCACATGTAGGCACGGCAAGGACTTCCTCATGCATGCCATGAGTATGGTCATTTCCTGCCCCTTTGTTTTTTAGTCTCATTCTTTTTGTAATGGTCGTTTCAAGGGAATCCCTCTCCAAAGAGTCAAGATAATCCTGCACCAATGAATCAAATACAACAATAGAAAAACAAGAATGATCATCTTTAGGATATTTTATAGTTTCAGAAAGATAGAAATCAATAACTTCCACGTCAAATTCCATTGTTAACGTTCCCTTGAACACATCTATCTTGGTGCGGGCTGTTTTCGTGAAAGGTCTACCAAGGAGGATTAGCAGTGGGGTAGAATGGGCTGAATCTTCCATATCAAGCACATAAAAGTCCGCTGGAAAGATCAAATTGTTAACCTGCACCAAAACATCTTCCAAAACTCCTTTCGGATATGCATTAGAACAATCGGCCAATTGAATAATCACACCATCATTTTTAAGCTCTCCTAAGTTTATAGATGCATAAATTGAGTAAGGCATGACATTAATTGAAGCTCCTAAGTCTAACATAGCATGTTCAGACTTAGTATTGCCAATAACACAAGAAATTGTAAAACTACCTGGATCTTTGCATTTAGGTGGTAGTTTCCTTTGTAACACCACATAAACATTCTCACTTACCTGGACCACCTCCTTGTTCGAAATCCTCTTCCTTGTTGTGCAAAGCTTTTTCAAGAATTTGGCATACTTAGGAACTTGCTTGATTGCATCAAGGAGCGGAATATTGACTTGAACTTTCCTAAAGGTCTCCAGAATGTCTTTCTCATTCTCTTCTTTCTTTGATTGCTTAAACATGTTAGGAAAGGGCACATTTAGTGGAATAGAACTAGAAGAATTCGAATTTGGACTTACCTTGGTGGTTTGGGACGGTTTTGAGGCTTTAGAGGGATGCGGCAAGGTTTGATCTTCCCTTGCCATGGCCCTTGATTCCTGTTCCTCTTCTTGCAGTGCTTTTCCTCCTCGTTAAGGCCTTGTTTGGATGGTTTTCGTTGATTTCCAAGCTCCTTACCACTTCTCAACGTAATGGCCTTGGTGGTTTCAAAGCCTCCATTTGGATTCACAACGGTTGAACTAGGAAGTTTGCCGTGTTCTCGAAACTGCCCAAGGAACTCTAAAATCTGCCCCATTTGATTCTCCAATTCATCCACCTTTTTGGCTTGATTTTGCACTCCCTACGCCAAAATGGTTAATAATTGAATAATTTGATCATTATCTATGGCCGAACCTGTTTTTGGTTGGGCAGATTGTGGTTAGTTTTGAATTGGTGCGTATGGCCTTGGAAACATCCCAGGGGGTGGTGGACGAAATCCCCCTTGTTGTTGAAGTTGTTGAGGCTTCTTCCACTTGAAATTTGGGCGATTTCTCCATCCCGGATTGTATGTATTTGAGTATGGATCATTCCTTTGCTGATTTTGGCCTTGATAACCTATGGTATTGGCAAATTGCCATCCTCCATTCTCAATCAATTGAGGGCATTGCTCAGAGGGGTGTCCTTGCATGGTGCACACGCCATATACACTATGTTTTTGCACTTTGGACTCATCGGCAACCTGAGATACAAGCATAATGAGATTAGCTAATTGAGATTGAATTTCAAAAATTGCACTTACCTCATTCACTTGTTGTTGCTGTGGGGGGTCTTTTTGTCCAACTCCTTTGTATTGTTGTGCATTCAAGGCTCGATTTGCAATTAAGCTCTTGGCAACCACCGGTGTTTTGTCAACCAAAGCACCCACTGCCGAGGCATCTAGCATTTGTCTCTCAATTGGAAGGAGTCCCTTGTTGAAATATTGAATCAAAAGCTCTTCCTTCATTTGACATTAAGGGCATGATGCCACTAGAGTCTTGAAACGCTCATAGTACGCTGGAATAGTCTCCGCATGGTTTTGTTAAATGCCACTAATCCTTTTCCTCAAGAGAATGACTCTTGAAGTTGGGAAAAACTTCTCTAAGAATGTTCGCTTCATGCTTTCCCAAGAAGTGACGGTCCTAGGTGCCAATTCCTATAGCCAATCTTTAGCCTTTTCCAAAAGAGAAAATAGAAAGGCTTTCATCTTCAAAATGTTCCCATCGACATTGATGGGTGTCATGCTTGAACATACCATTTAAACTCCTTAAGATGCTTGTTTGGATCTTCCACGGACAACCCATGGTATTTGGGAATATGATGCAACAAGCTAGGCTTCAATTCGAACTTATTAGTCTTACCTTGAGCTGCCATAGGATATAGAATGCATAAGGGCACAACATTGTCTAATCCCGAGGCTGAAAGTTCCTTGATTTTCGATTATCTACATCCATGACTTGTTCTTCCTCTTCCACTTCTTCTTCTTCAGATTCAGCCTCAGAACTAGGTGGACTAGGTTTTGGACACCTCCTCTTTCTCCTCAACGTTCGTTCAAAGTCATTGTCAAACTCCAATATATGCTCACGAACAGGTTGAGAACTACGAGTCATAAACTAGTACCTATAACGAAGCAAACAAACAAGATAAAATCAGAAAACAAAGAAAGACACACGGCCAAAAACAAAGACGAATTAGCAATTTTGTCAATCCTCGGCAACGGCGCCAAAATTTGATGTAAAAATTAACTTGACGCACAAATTAAACCCTATTGTTGACAATTGTAGTATATATGTAAGTAGGGATCGTTCTAGACCGGGGATTAACTAGGGATGCTAATCCACACAAATAAGACTTAAAAACACTAAATTAGACTCTATAGACTCAAAACTGACTCAAAACAGCAACAAACAATAAAAAAAGACTCAATTCTAGACCTAACAAGTGATTTTGACGAAAATAAAACTTAACTTGACTCAAAAGACTAAAAGAAAACAGATTTTAACTCAAATAACAAGACTCAATGAAAGAGGGAATGTTTTGGACAAATTTAAAACTTAAAACAGAAACTTTGCATAAAACACTTTGTAAAAACGAATTTGGGTGAATTGAATGGGTGAAAGGCTAGTTAGAGGGTCCTTCTCCACACATGATATATGCATACAAACCAATTTCCAGTATTATTCCTTTAGACTAAGAATGACAATGCCCCAAATTAACCATAAAAAGCACAAATTAACTTTCAGATTTTCCTTAACTCATTAAATTGGACGGGATACGCATCACAACCAAATTATCCTTATCAAGTTCCCTAACTATGAAAAGCATGATAGAAAGACATATCAAAGGTCATTAAGTTCTTTGAAAACCATAAGCATTGACGAGGCACTCGTATGATAAGCACTCATACCAAGGATTTACTAAACACAATCATGACTTGTGACTTCCACTACTTATGAATATAAGTTCATAACGATTAGGTGAAACTCCCTTATACTCTAGCATCAAATTCATGCATGTAAATTAAGTGTCAACCCTCAACCAACATACATAAACAAGTTTTGATAACCCAGATAAGCAAATCACATTCAAGACTCAAGAAACAATAACTTGATGTAATCAATTCATATAAAACATATAATCATGGCTTCGAATTCACCTCCAACTATAAAGAAATTAGTTCCACATGTTCATCATAATTGAAAACCAAATTAAAATAAACATTGAACTAAAACTAAGGATAGAAAGAACCCAGAAACATTCCACACTCTAATGGCAAGCTTGCGGCACTCCCTTTGGATGGTGGCAGATTGCACAAGTCTTCTTCTCTTTCTTTCCTTGCTGCGGCACTAAGGTGAATTAGGTGTTTGATGGTTGAATGTATGAGTGAATGGATGATTGATATATGCGGCAAAGACATGTATTTATAGGCTAAGGTTTTGCACAATTTCTGAAGGGAAAAGGATTGCACAATCCAAAGGGAAAAGGACTAAGGTTACACGGTAAAGACCAAGGAGGAAAGGGAAAAAGATTGCAGGTTCTAGAGCTTTTAGAAAAGGGAGAATGCGCCACCTTTCTAGGGATTCTAGAAACAATGTGTTTTGTGGCAAAAATTGTGACTTCTAGAAGGGATAAAGGGGAAGGGTGCAGCACCCTTTTAGGAGCAAATAAGACTCCTAGAAATCAGGTTTTGAGGTCCCCTTGCAGCTAGAAATAAGGTAGAACAAGATTAGGTTAGGATAAGGTTAGGATAAGATAAGGTTGTTTAGATAATGTTCCATGTTTCTTGCTCTTTTCTTATCTTCTTTCTCTTGAACTTGTATTTCCAGATTTGTAGCATTTTCCTCGCCTCTTTTGACTTGAATTTCGTCCATCCACCTTGCTCCATATGCAAGCCATCCATAATAAGCCTAAAACTGCTCCAATATGCACCAAAGTGTACTTTCTTGCCTCTTTTACCATTAGGACCTACAAACACACGAAAACAGCTTAAATCACTATAACAAATGGAAATTAGCTACGTAAATGCAAGGAAATAGGCTAACAAAGTCGCATGAATATGTTCCTATAAAAACTCACTATGCATCTTCATATCGTGAATGTAATTGTCAAGTTGAATTGGAAGATTCATGAGGTTCATACGATCAAAATCTTGAGGATAAAGTTGGGCTAGACAAACAATTTTTGCTTTGTCAAAAGATGCAAAATTATTCACCAGACTCAAACAAGCCATACAAAGAACCAACTCGGTGTTACCTCATTGAAGTGATCATTCAATTCCTTTAGTTGCATATCAAGGACTTGAAAATAGAGGTCTACATGATAGTAATAGAAGTTTGTGAGTCTTGGAGTTTTATGCCTTGATTTTCGGGTACGAAATGCAAATCCTCCATGTTAGGAACGATAATATCATGCTCTTCACAAAACTTTTATACATCATCAAGCAAGTCCCCAAAGTCCTCATCTCTCAAGGATTGTAGTATTTGCTTGCATACTCCTACTAACGCCATCGTATTCACAATATCTTGATTTTTCTTTTGTAATGCTTGTGATAACTCATTTGTAATTCTCAATATGAGTCATAAAAAAAAGGTGAAACACAAAATCAAAAGTTTGTATGCCATGGAATAACTTACTTGCTTCATCGAAATTGTCTTGGTTGGTATCATCTTTAATCCATTCAAGCACCTCCATCAGGGCTTCAAACATAACAATGATACTAACTATAGTACCATAATGTGAGTTTCAACGTGTATCACAAGGATGCATGAGACTACTCTCTTGATTTAACCCTCTACCCATTTCAAGATCACCAATATCAAGAGCTTTTTTAATTTGTTCTAGTTGTTTCTCTCTAAATGCATCACAACGCTTACATGATGATTCAATAGTATTGACCAAAATACTAGCATTGTTGAAGAAGATGGCGATACCCTCACTTCCCTTTGCAACGGCTACAAGAGCCAGTTGAAGTTGATGTACAAAACAATGAACATAAAATGCTTGAGGATACTTATTGAAAATATTTGTTTTAAGGTCATTTAGCTCACCTTTCATATTACTAGCTCCATCATAGCCTTGTCCCCATAAATTGGACATACTCAAATTTATTATAGCAAAGAATCTCTCAATAACCTCTTCAAGCAAGCTACTAGTTGTAGATGAGACATGTTTTATACCCAAAAACTTTTCAATTGCTTATCCTTTTTTGTTCACATAACACAATACCAATGCCATTTGCTCTTTAGTTGAAACATCATGTGATCCATCAACCAAAAGAGAAAAAAATGCACATTCCATATCTTTAGTGATTGCATCTATAGTTTCAATGGCACAAGCACGGACAAGATCTTTTTGAATATCGGAAGAAGTATACTTAAGATTTTTGGGAGCATTCTCAAACACAATGTTCCTAACTTTCTCATTATGCTCGGAAAAAAAAATTGCATAAGCTCCATATAATTACCTTTATTACTTGATTTCAACGATTCATCATGGCCACGAAAAGGGAAACCTTGTCCTAACAACCATCTTGTGCACTTAAGTGAGGCACTCAATAAAGTATGATAATTAATGCGAACTTCATCGGTGTGCTTAATCACAAATGTTTCAATGTGTTATTTTTATGTCATCAAATCTCTAGCTTGTTGTACAGCTTTATTATGAAGATTTCCAACACCTCCCTCACGAACTCGAAGATTTTCGGGTCCTTTCTTCCAATTTGTAAACCCTTTCTTAGTGAAGACATCACTTCCAGTGCTACCCATTTCATCGAAATCACATTTGAAAAGATAGTAATAACAGCAAAATGCAACATCCTTTGATATAATATACTCCAACAACTTAAACTTAGCAAACCAACCAGGTAATAATTCAATTAATTAATCAATAGTCAAGAATTCAAATTTTAATTTTTACCCTAAAAAATAATTTCATATCAATAATCATATAATCATATCAATAACCGATAACCATATTAGTGAATACTATATCATTCTATACCAATTAAACAAAAATTCGTATTAAATAATTAATTAGGGTTAAGGATTATAAATTTAGGAATTAAAAATTTTACCTAAAAAGTGGCTTTGAAGCCTGGACGCTGGCGGCTGAAGAGTGGCTAGCTGCAGCAAAAAGCCAAACGGGATTGAGTGGTTTTCAGTTCTGTTGTTGGGAATTTTGGTGGGGGGGGGGGGGGGCAATGCTGCAGCTTTGCTCTCTGATTGGCAAAGGTTGAAAAAGAAAAGGATTTAAAGAGAGACTGAGAGGGAACGGGGGACACGTGGTCCCCCTATATTTTTTTTTCAAACATATACAAAATGGTGTCGTTTTGTTTGATTTTTTTTTTACCAGGACCAAAACGACGTCGTTTCGGTCTGGATGTTAAAAAAAAAAAAAAAAAAAAAAAAAAAAGAGTCAATCATCTCTGCTACCCAACAGCAGAACAAGATCATTGGACAGGGAGGGGCTAAACCAGTCTGGTTTTCCAACGAGGGGAAGGGCGGCCGCCACTCTTCACCCTCACATAGCTTCACCATTGTCGAGGCCCTTTATTTGCACCATATTCTCATTGATGTACGTATTCCATTTGTTATTAATGAATATCGTACCTTATTTCAAAAAAGATATATTAGAACTACAAATCATCATGTCACTTACCTCAGCTGTAAATTTACTGCATGTAAAGTAACCTCAGTTTACAATTACAACCCTTAATTATTAACAAAAAAAAAAAAAGGACAAGAATTTGCATGGGAAAATGCATATTAATGTGAGGAGCAGTTGGGCCTCAAGGCAATTCAATTAGGCCATATTGCATTGAAAAACAGCTAGGTCCACCAAAACCACGCGCACTTTACCAACTTCAATGTTGATTTATTGTTGGGTTTTTATCACAAATGGTTCATGATATTGATCAAATTCATTATTTTGGTCCCTCAATTTCAAAATCAATCAATGTCGTCCCTTACATACACTACCCCATATCAATTTGGTCATTCTGTTAAGATTCCATCAACTATTCTATTAGTTTGTATGTGGGACCCACAAATGTCACATCCCAACCCGGGGCGGATCACTTCCCGGGCCCGCTCCACCACCGTAGCATGATATTGTCCGCTTTGGGCTTACCATTCCCTCACGGTTTTGTTTATAGGAACTCATGAGCAACTTCCCAGTGGGTCACCCATCATGGGATTGCTCTAGCCCCTTTCTCCCTTAACTTCGGAGTTCCTACGGAACTCGAAGCCAATGAGCTCCCAAAAGGTCTCGTGCTAGATAGGGATGGGAATATACATATAAGGATCACTCCCCTGGGCGATGTGGGATGTCACAATCCACCGCCCTTAGGGGCCTGACGTCCTTGTCGGCACACATGCGGCCAGGGTTAGGCTCTGATATCAAATTGTCACATCCAGGCCCGGGGCGGATCACTTCACGGGGTCGCTCCACCACCGTAACACAATATTGTCCGCTTTGGGCTTTCCATTCCCTCACGGTTTTGTTTTTGGGAACTCACGAGCAACTTCCTAGTGGGTCACCCATCATGGGATTGCTCTAGCCCCCTTCTCGCTTAACTTCGGAGTTCCTACGGAACCCGAAGCCAGTGAGCTCCCAAAAGGCCTCGTGCTAGGTAGGGATAGGAATATACATATAAAGATCACTCCCCTGGGCGATGTGGGATGTCACAACAAATCCAATGAAATGGTGACACGTGGATTATACAAAATAAGGGTTTTTATTGTAAATCGTCCCTGACATTGATCCACTCCTTATTTTCATCCCTGAGTTTCAAATATCGATAAATTTGGTCCCTTACTTTCACTAATGCACATCAATTTAGTTATTCTATTAAAATTTCATCAATATTTTTCGTTTATGTGTCGATGTCCCACTAATCCAATCATATGGCTCCACGTGGATTAAATATAAGAAACTTTTTTTTTTTAAGAGCGAACCAACGAACGAGCATTCTGCACTGACATCGCATCCCACAACTGCAATTGGAAAAAATTCAATCTAAATTCGATAAAATCGAATCCAAATTCAATTCAAATTTGATAGGATTATAACCAACTAGAGAGAATGAGGAGTGAGTTCAGGAGGCCAAGTACTTTAGTGGTGTCAAAGTGTCTTCCTTTTCTTTTTGAGCATACCCTAATGAAGACGACGATGACTTTTTTTTCTTTTAGTTTTGGTTTTTAGTTTATTATTTTGCTTTTAGTTTTAAATCTTAAAAAAAATAAAAAAGTTTCTTATAGTTAATCCAAACGGTGCCATATGATTGAATTAGTGGGACAAAAGATGCAGACGAAACTTTAACAAAAATATTAAATTGACGTGCGGTATTGAAAGTCAAGGACCAAATTTATCGATTTTTAAAACTCAAGGACCAAAATGAGGAGTTGGATCAATGTCAAGGGACCATTGGCGATAAAAATCCTTTTTTTGTATAATCCATGTGTCACCATTTCATTGGATTTGTGAGTAGTTAACGGAATCTTAACAGAATGACCAAATTGATGTTCGATAGTGAATGTCAGGGACGGCATTAATTGATTTTGAAAGTAAGGGACCAAAATGATAAGTTTGATCAATCTCAAGGACTATTTGTGATAAAAACCCTTTATTGTTTAATCAAAAGCCCATATGAGCTACTCAATATTACAGTCTAGTCTGGTAGTATTCATCTTAATTTGTAAATTAGAGGTCTTATGTTTGAATCTTGTAGATGACGAATTCGATACTAAATTAGGTTGCTTATTGTGTGGCTTAACCAAACTCCTCATTTCCCTTGGTGTAAAAATATATCGTTTTACCCAAAAATAAAAATAAAAAAAGGAGCCCATATGAGACAAGCCAGTACCTTGCTCCTCTCCCCTAATGTCCATTGAATCATTTCACACATCACGTATATTTATAAAAAATTTATGGAAAAAAAATAAAATTCTACCCTAGTGTATGACTTGCATCCAAACAATGGATTGAAATCATTTATTTATTTATTTATTTGATCAAGGAAACTAAAGAATCTAACGGCCGGCCTAAAATCTCGAAATTTTATAAGAACAATTAGAACTTAAGTACAACGAGTTGAGCTCACTTCTCTAACCAACTTGATTACGGCCATAATAAAAAAAGTTGAGGGTAGCACAAATCGATTTAAAAATTAATCAAGTGGGAATTTTGTTGTTTAGAAAAGGGATGGACAATTGTAAAAGACAAGAACTTGGAGTTGAAATGTTTCTTTTTATTATTATAATTTCATCCCAAAGTCATCTTATTAGGTGTTGGGGTGGGTAAAATTTACAAATTATAAATTTAGACTTGTAGTGCTACTTAATATTACGGTCTAGTGATATTTTTCTTTACTTGTAAATGAGAGGTCTTAGATTTGATTTTTGCCAAAGGTAAATTTAAACCACATTATTGCTACCCATTGTGAGGCTAAACTCACCCCTCTCCCCTTTAGTGTAGATAATATCGTTTGTTCAAAAAATTTCGACTTATAGTGTGGCAAAGACCTCTTTATCTGATCACACAATGACAATGACACATTGACTATGCCAAATTGCCAACTAACACACAAGTGGAAAACAAGTTGTTTATTGTTTGGACAAAGGAAATTGCCCATTAAGGACAATGTCCAAGTTTTGGATCATGTTGGGAATTGTTTTTGTTTTAAGGAAACACTACTAGCTAGCTAACATGAATTATATCACCAAATCTGTTCATAACTTTTATAATTCATCTTAATATTGTTATTAATTTACATATTATAATATAATTGAGGTGACATGTTTATATTGTAAAGTACAATACTCGTTTTTATTTACAACTTTAGAAGTTTTACAACCATACCAACAAAATTTTATTTGATTAACGGTCACATTTCCTTATAGTGTTATCAATTTAATCATATATAGTATATAATGTATATCTATTAATTTAATTATTATCATTATTACTATAGAAACATGAAATATTAGCAATATCGTCCATCTCATTTTTTTTCCTTCGAATGTATAATTATTAAGGGGGAGGAAACGAGTTTGAAACTATTACAATAATTTAAGGGAAAGGGGAATGAATCAAAACGCATGAGTAGAAACCCAACACCCTGGACTATAGGATATTAGACCATATGCAAAAATACAACCAAATAAAATAATAATATTACGTGACTGCATGATCAACAATATTCATCTCATTTTATAACACTTAAATTAATAATATTACGTGATTGTATGATCGACAATGTCCAGTAAGTTTTCCAAATTTTTTCACGAAGGTGACGATGATGGGGATTGATTTATTTATGATTGTTTGAGTCTTGAATGACACATATAACCAAAAAATTAACAAAAATTAGTTTAATATTAATATATAAAAGAGTCAAATAGAAGAAGGCTAGAGAAGGGAGAGTGACAGGGAGAGCAAACAATGACGCAGCTTTGTCTTGCTTGCAAGTTGAAGATGCACAAGGGTTAGTGGAATTTCAAGGACCACAAGAACCACTCATCAAATACAATCATTTCCAACCAACTTTGCATGCAAATGGAGACAATTGGTACTTTTGGATTTACCATTCAACTTTCCTTCTTGCTTGTAACATTTTCTATTGATTTGGAGGGAAAATAGATGCACATTAGGATATGTTTCATACATAGGATTAGCTTAGTTTTTTTTTTTTTTCTTCTCGATATTATCTACACTGGAAGGTGGAAGAGTGGGCTAAGCCTCACAATGGACGAGCCATATTAATGTGGTTCAAATTCACCTTTTGACGAGAATCGAACCTAAGACTTCTCACTTAAAGAAATATCATTAGACCATAGTATTAAGTGACAAGAGTAGGTTAGTTTCGTCTATTTTGATTAGCTTGAATTGATTTGGCTTGAGTTGGGTTAGTTCTATTTAGGCTCCTCATTTTAAATGGTGTAAAATAAGCCAACATAAATAACGTATAATCCCAGCTTATTCTGTTGTTAATTAATCTCATGTTTCGTCCAAACTAAAATTGGTGTTAGTAATTCAATTTAGTTCTGGTCTGATCAATCAAATGCTCCACAAGAGTTTTAATTTTAACCCTTCCAAAAAGAAAAAAGAAAAAAAAAGGGTTTCAATTCATAAATGTTGCATGGTTGCTTAAAGACGTAACGGGTTATTTGGTGCAACTTATTTATTTGTTTGGTTGGTTATTTTGGTGCAAATTTAAGATAATTTGGGTTTCATTAGGTGTCTATAAAATTGTTGAGCTTGGACTATCAAATTTGGCCATTATCTCCTATCATCTTATTAGAATTACGTTTGTGTTAAGGTTATAATGTAAAGCTCGTACCAAATGATGTCACTTGGTTTACCCTAAATGTTCCATCGTCAATTAAAAAAATAGTATAAAATTCAAAGATATTTATTTTTGTCAGGAAAGGATACCAAGGCACACAATCTGGACCTTTGAAATTTGATCCAATGGCTAAAGTTATTATAGTTTTTAAAGTCGACCCTTATTTGTAACCGTTACATCAAATTTCAAAGATCCGGATTATGTGCCTTGATGGACTTGGTGGGAACGATCCATTGTCATTGTTTAAGAGGTTATGGGATGTTGATGTTTTAATAGAAAAAATTGGAGTTAAACTTGAAAACAGATTTAGGAAATATACGACCTTTAGGGATTTTATATTTGGTGAGAGTATCCCATGTTGTAAGTAGAAGTGTGGCCTAAATAAGTTGCTTGCTATTCATTGCCAATTAGTTTTGCATTAGTTGTTTATATTCTAACATATATAGTGTTATAGTAAACTATTCACGTGTCAGATTTAACAGTTATACGTGCTTTCATGTTATTCTCAATATAAATTGAACACATGTTAATCTAAAGTAACACCACACGTTAAGGGTGTGTTTGAATCTCTCTAAAATTCTAACCACCACGGGTAGTTTAATGGTTGGGGACGAATTCAGGGTCTGTATTTCACACAGTACGTCCTAAGTTTGAATACTGACGATAATGAATCATACGATGGTGGTCAGGGAGGCTGAAATGCCTCTGTGAGTTTTCTCGGCCCCTAAAAAAATGGATTACCATGACAAAGTCACCAGCTGGTCTTAAAAAAAAAAACAAAAAAACCTCTCTAAAATTCTGAAAGCCAAACAACACGTCCTGAGTTTGAATACTGACGATAATGAATCATACGATGGTGATCAGGGGAGGCTGAAATGCCTCTGTGAGTTTTCTCGGCCCCTAAAAAAATGGACTACCATGATAAAGTCACCAGCTGATCTTTAAAAATAAAAAATAAATAAATAAATAAATAAAAACCTCTCTAAAATTCTGAAAGCCAAATTCTAGATCCTTTATTTAATATGTTGCGTCATTACCCCAACTTACTCATATCATCTACCTATTTTAAAAGAACCCAGATCCTCTCCAGATCTTAAAAAACTGAGTCTAAGGATCAAATGATCTGGACTGTTGAAATTTGATTCAACGGCTACAAACAGAGGGCTCCTCTAAAAGTTATAATAATTGTAGCCATTGAATCAAATTTTAATAGCCCGGATCATTTGATCCCTAAGCTCAGATTTTTTAGATCTGGAAAGGATCTGGTTCATTTTAAAACTGACAATAAGAATAAAAAAATGATGAATCACATTAGTCACTATAGGTGGTAGTACTGGTATGATTCATATTTAGAAGAAGTTCATGACAATATATGATCATGGTCCCCAAAGTTTATTTTATTTTATTTAATGTCCTTTAAAGTAGTTTCATATGGCGTAGATTTCAAATATAGTCCTTTTCCAAAATGGTGGGTGAAGTGAGCAAACGACCATGGAAGAACAAAGAATGAACCTTGAGTGGCCAAATAGTTATTAACATTGTGAAGAAATAAAACTTTAGTATCTTTTTGTTATCAGTTTTGTGGTATCACTTTTTATTTATAAGTGTAAGTTTTCATATTTGATTCAATTGATTGATAACTTTGAACATAATTGTTATGACTTAACATATTATGTAATTAGCTCAAATCTCTCATAATTTAGTGTAAAAGATTATTGTTAAAAAGAATGTATCAATAAGAAACTTATAACTCTAATAATTAAAAACATTTTATCTTTGCAATTGAGTTACGTGTTCGATTCCTCTTGGTTCGATATCGTCGTAAAGAAAAAAAAACACCAAACTTGTAATTTTGCCTCCTTGTAAGTATTTTGTGACAAATTTGGGGATCCCGACATTACTCTTTGTTTACGCATTGGGTGCTCTCCTCCATCTTTTGAGAATCCAATGCCTTGACAGTAAAATTTTCATGATTCGTTTGCATGACACGTATACTCGACAAGTAATGAAAGATTTGGTGGCAAAATATAACAGGAGAATCCTCGCCAGATTCTTTTTGTGATGATCCTAGGAATCCTTCAATCACATCCGTTTATCGTATATCGTACGGTCAAAAATTATTGTAAATTTTTTATTTAAAATTAAATATAAATAGTACCTGACAAAAAATGACCGCACGATGTACAATGAACAGATGTAATTAGAGGATTTCCGTAATCCTCACAAAGAGAATCCAGCGAAGATCCTCACTTCTTTATTCAATATGATATGTACGAGGGGAGTGGTGATCCAGAGGAAGTATCGGAGTCCTGCCCATAATATAACTTTGACAACTACAAATTTCATGGAAATGTTCGCCACGATTTTGATTTTTGTTTCGATGATTGACCACCACCATAGGATCTTTTGTTTGGGAAATGTTTACATCTCAAGAGTATTCCCTTGGTGATGAAGGTTGACTGAACTTGTCACAAGAAGCCAGAGATAGAGTCAAAATTTTATCAAAGTAGCCGAGTCAGAATTTCTAAACCTAAAATTTATTGCCGTTTAATTTAACTTTTTTAACTCCTAGCTCCGTTTTCCACCAAAAAAAAAAAAAAAAAAACAATGAAACCGTTATGAAAGAAATTTAGGCAGAGACTTCCACATCATTCGTACGTTCAAAATAAAAATAGAACCACCTTACAAATGAGTCCACCAAAACAGATTCATGTCGATTGTCAAACTCAATTGTCGAGAGTCCTCTTCTATATGTCTTGAGTTTACGAAAAAGATGTGGTACAGGAGCACCTGTCTAATAATCCTTCGTTTTTGTGGTGGTTAGATGTGACGAGCATCACAATGGGTAGCTTTCTCGTTGCATCATGAAATTGATAAAAATAAGATTGAAGGGTATGGAGGATAGTATTTGAAAGATTCTTATAATGGCATCATATATACTAGAAATCTAACTTTGTAAACTATTTAAACATAGAACCAACCAAATAAGACAAGTTATATGTCATATTAGAGAAACAAAACAAAAGCAACTTGTCTTATAAACAACATTTTAGAATTCTAAATCACCTTTCCTTTCAACACATTTGAATAAAAAAGAACCTTATAATAATCCGTTAAAGTAATCCATACACTAAGCAGTCCCTTTTGAAATTCATTACGAAGATAAGGATCTATCACAATGATGTGCTTTCTGATAGAAAAAGCATTGGGAAATTGCAGTGTGACACTTAGCTTGTTGGAGAGCCCTATGTTTACGGGATTTTTAAGAGTAGTGATACACATACTTTTGTTATTTAAAAAAACAAAAAAAAAAATTTAATTTCAACCGTCAAATTAAATGAATTAAAAAATAATAATAATAATAAATTAATAAAAACGCATGAGAAATACAAAATTTGTGTGAATAATACGATCCTTTCTCAAATGATAATGATGATTTACTTATTTTATGTGATTATTTGTTTGTAAAACAAATATCTTGTCCTTATTCTCGAAAAATTAAAAGAGGTTGTACTTAGTTTGGTCGCACGTGTTGGTTCTGGAGAGTCGTCCGCCGACGGTAAAAATTGGGGCAGTTTCTAGTTGATGCTACGGGTTGTGTCGAGCTGGATAGGGACCATCGTAGGCAGCTAAGCATCTTTTGTCAAGCATGTGTTAGGTAAGGGACGTTAGGGCTCAGAGGTAGGGGATTTGACTTTTTTTCATCTTTTAATATTAGTCAATTGCAATAACAATTGAGTCAGAGAACTCATAGATTTATTTATAGTTTTCAAGTAACAAATATAGGATATTGCTATTCACAAACTTATTTTTTCTTGTTACACATTTTTAACATTCATTCTAGTTTCTCACACGTCTTTAACATTTGGTTGTCAGATTGAATAAATTTAATAAGATCGAAGGCCAAAAATTAAAGAGTAGTGAGAAGTGAAATGGCTGTAAATAGCACCATCCTAAATACATAGCCACTTACTGTCAATTCAAGACTTTAAACAAATTTGTTTGTTCTCCTCCGTTCTTATCAAATGCAAAAGTAAGAGACCTTAAATTTATAATCACCAAATGACAAAAGAGAATGAGACTTACAAAACTTCAAATGTTTTTTCATTATAAAATATGTCTTAAGAGGCTTATTCACGAAGAACCTTTTTACCACGTTTTCGCCACTTCCGTTTAACTTATGACGCTTCGAATTGATTGATTAAAAAACACGCTTCAAATTGAGTATTTTATTTACACACTCGACATGTGTGCGCCAAAAACTAAATTGAAAGTACTAAAATCCTACCCTTACGAAATTGAAATAGACAAAACTGTGGGCTCTAAAATAACACAGAGCCCAAGTTTAGCATTTTAAGAACCCAAACGCATCAAAAATATATGGGCCTGCATATAACCAAGAACTGCCAGATAACATTGTGTAATTTGTGAAGTGATTTGACCATTTTTCGAATTTCTGCAACTATGTGGGTCCCAAGGAACATCAATTGGTTTTTTTTTATTTTTTTTTTTATTTTTATTTGAAGAACATCAATTGGTTAATTTTATTCACATTGTAAGATCTGGAGTGGAAGGTACAAGTATAGAAAAGGGGAAGAAAAAAGAAGGTGAACAATTGGACATACCAAAAGCGATCCAACCACCTAATGTTGCAGTTATGGATTATGCCCCCAGCACATGGGAGGAGACATCCACTGCCTGTACAGATAGCAAAAGGCACAATAAATCAGCTAAGAACGTGAGGAGAATCCAACTGAGTTGTCCGTGTGTAACTGTCAGCCGTTGATTAGTTTACGCCTCGCGATGAGTCCCGATTTAATCCATGAATTTCAGTCAATCAAACAATGCGTGGACAACGGTGTTTAGAATATTTTTTATACAAGATGTAACAGTGTACCTTCAGATAATAATTATAGTGTTGCTGCATTTTCTCTTTCGCCTTCTTGCCCTCCTCAAAATCCTGTCGGTCTCTTCCATTACCTCCTCAGCCATATCTACGCCTTTCCAGAGGAAACGAATATGATTACACTTACACTTTGAGCAGATCGATTATATACATAATGCGCATACAAGTACAAATACAACATGCAAGAAGAGGTACAGTTTTTACCCTTTACTTTGAAAAAGTACCTGTTTCCTTCTCACCAAACAAGCAGGAAAAAGCTTCATCAATCTCCTCATCTGATTCAATGATAACTGTGCATTCTCTTTCCTGCATCATGAATTGTCATCTGTTACGGGCCATGGAACTAGATATGGCAACTAAACTGTAACTTGTATCCCAAATGAGCAATCAAACAGGTTTTTAAGCAGCATATATGATAAAAGGGTAACTTTGCTTCTAGTGCATTAGTAGAATGAATCAAACACACACCTATGATATTAAGTCAATCACCTTAACGCCAGAAACATATCTAAATCAGATAAAATATTCTATATAATCAGCACAAAAGACAGGTAAAGCAAGAAACAAAACTACGGGCTACCTGTTGAATGGAAGTAAATCTGCTAGGCTTTTGTGCTTTCTGCAACCCATTATCACTCACAGTGGATCTTTTTACCTTTACAGACTTCCAGCCTCCTGTTTCAATCTTTGGAACTACAACTGCTTGTACACCAACCTTCGGAGGCACAGCTGAACTGGAATCAAGACGAGGCTTTTTAAATTTCCCAGAGGGCCAAACACTACAACGACACAATATACCCTGTTATGGTGCTACTGGTGATCAATGCACCTATATTTCAAAGAAACGGTATAAAGAACACAATACTCTTTCGTATCAAATAAACAATTGAAATACACTTCCTCTCATACCCTTTAATAGGCTGTGGATTTCCTTGTGCAATGGCACAATAGGCAGCGCCCTGCAATTTCCAGATATAAAAAGCTTCCCAGTAAGGTACCATAGTCCGTGCGTGCTTGACTAAGTTAATGTGGTGTAAATGGAAATGTAGGTCACCTTTGGTGGAACTATAGAGGGTGCTTCACATATTTGAATGGAGGTACTCTGATTCCGGCTGCAAGGAAATATCTGCAAGCAAACAAAGATGAGAAAAAAAAGGATTTAATAATCTCCTAGTCATCGAAAGTTTTATAACCGAAAGTTCAACGGGTCGATAGAAAATGTCTGGAAACCCAGATCAGCATTTCTTGCGTCAGAAAGAAAAAAAAAAAGTTGCAATTTATTAAAGAGTTGCTCTATGTTATCTCAATGAAAATGTGATATTTCAAAATTGATGATCTCAAAGCCTTATATGTTTGCATGTGTCACAGAGCTGTCCATTGTACATCATACAGACCTGCATTTCCTTGACAAAGGATTCGTGCAGCTTGTTTTGTGATTTCAGTAAAGTTGCTTCAGTGGCTCCTATCTTTTCTGGTAAGGCTGAAAGCGCCAAGGAAATCTCCTGTAATTTGTCTTGATAGGTAATTTTGCTCACTTCTTCAGAAATAGACTTGATGCCTCCGTCAAGGCTAGTTTTGAAATCTTCTTGCCCCTTAATCTGCTTCACCACAAATCAGTTTGGTTAGAAAGTCCAGAATCATGGACGCGTGAAGGAACTAAGGAGAGACTTTATGTGGGTGCTGTTACCATTAACTGCAATAAGTGATCCTGAGCCATCAACTTCTGCCGCATTACTTCCACTGAATTAAAATTGAAATGGAAAATAATATTCAAATTAATTATGATCCGAAACTTTTGACAATGTGTGCAGTCGAGATCAGTTTTTCTTCCCCTTAACAAGTAATGTATAAGTCCTATCGGTCAGAATGAAGTTCTTTATTTAAAAATGGTGGTATGTTAGAATAATTTAACACTTGGATTAATGAGAAAATGGAACAAACAAGTTAAAATTTATGCTTAGTAATTCAACTTCAAAGCCACTCCTATATATTCAGTAGTATGTAGAGAAATAGATTACTCACTCTCCATAGAAACATCCTTCATCCCTTTGTTTACTTGCATGACATCACTCTGGACAGAATCCAAGATCATTCCGAACTTATTTAATGAAGTTTCCATCACTCCAATCCGGTGTTCAAATTCCTCACTATTCAGACCTGCTCAGGCATGTAATACATTAGGTTTCCAATTAATAGGCATGGTATACATAAAGAGCAAGAATTTAATTGGCTGCTATGCTTACCCAGTTACAAATTAATCTTAACAACCTTCCGTAGTACTTAACAAAAAAGACATTACAAATATACTTTAAAGGCCTTTCTGGACACTATATATTCCTGTCCAACTTTGGATAAAACTTACATTCACGATCTAAAACAGAAGCGGAACTCCACTTGCGCATGAGGTTGGTGGAAGATCTTGAGATCTGCACTTGACTCTCATCACGTGCATGACTACTTAGGGGTAAGTAAGCAACTTTCTTAGCAGAATTCGCTCGTTCTTGAGAACCAAACCTCTGCAGAGATTATATAAACAGAAACAAAACCTTTGAATGAGAACGAATTCTAATAATCAATCCAACTAAGTTCTGAGTAAAAGAAATGACAATGAATGCTATCTACTTCTTTGACTTGTCTGTTCATCAAAATAAAATGACGAAGACACAAATTAAGCTTTCTTTTTCTCCACTTCAATAACAAGCATATAAGAGCTTAACACTTGGCTCGAAGCTGAAACGAGATTTAACCTGATCGTTTGTGAGAATGTCACATTGGGAGTTCTGAGACAGTTGAGAAAACATGTTATGCTGAGATGAGAGTCCCTGAGAGTATGACTGGTCTGATGGTTGAGATCGAAGCTGTGATGCTTGTCCATTTGGTACAGCATTTGGTCTCCTACATAACAATTTAAAAGAAAATATATATTAGAATATCGAAAACAAGAGATTTCAGGAAAATCCACGGTATTAGCCTAATCACAGTTAATACTTGAAATCATATTTGATTTGTTACGCTTTTGCAAGAACTTCACATAAACAGCCGCAAGTTGAAAAGAGCAAGAAACAAAGAAACAGAAGCAAATTCGAACAATCAAATTCCCATAGGCTAGTTGCTGTGAGTATCATGGAAAGAAAATGAAATGCAAAGACTTCCTTTTCCTATCAGAAAGTGAAATCGGTACCTACAATGAGTTACAAAACGCTTACTGAAACAAAATCTGTGAATCCAATCATTTTAATCTCTTTTTTTATGTTTTCTCAGCGATCAAACAGAACCAATTAGAGGCGGAAGCGATTGAGATCCATGTGCTTCACAGGTCAAAAATTTATTTCCCTAGGCGTAGTTCCACACAAATCAAACGAAAGATACTGTGAATTTCAAATCGAACCTGAAATTCATAAGAATAAAATCAAATTCGAGCTCACAGTTTACTCAAATAAGTGAAAATCTGAGATGATAAGACGCTTCAGATTCAAAACTCGATTTTCTCAGCATTTTTCCTATATTCTCGCGAGCCAAACATAACTCTCGTGCATGAAAGGATGCAGAACTGAGATCGAACCTAGATAATTTGTCATCTAAATACAAGAAGTAGAAAGAAAAAAAATCAAATAACAAGCTAGATTAAGTGAAAACTTCCTGAACCAGTGAAATTAGAGATTTCAACAACTTCGACGTTTTTGTGAATCATTTTCCTGCGTTTTCTCGAGAACCAAACAGCACATTGCGATTGAATAATGAAAATTCAGAAAGAAATTACCGAACCTTGTGTGAGGAGGAAGGACGGAGATGGAGCTGAGATCGCAGACCTTGTTGATCTTCAACTTCATTTGCTCGAATCAGTACGACTTTGAGGTCGTTTGGGCTCTACGGAAAATGCGGAGTGGAAAACTACAAGATTAGAAGAGAGATCGACCTTTGATTTTAAAAAAGTACTCGACGGATCCTTTATATATGAAGCCTGGCGGGAAAGGGGTTTTAGAATTGCTTAGATTGGTTTAATGGGCCGGACTATAGTAAATAATTTTGTTAGTGAGGCCCATTATTCATCCAATATTTTGGGCTTATGAGTTTGGAAGCCTTTTAAGTGTAAGCGGGGGAGACTGGCTACATAAGATGCTTGTATTGCAAGTTTCCAAATCGGAACCATTGATTATGTTGGTTCTAGTCTCTGAATATGTAATTCAAAATTTTAATTCACAAGTCTCCAATTCCATGCTTGAACTCCCCCTAGATTCACAATTGAATTTTGAAATATCACTCAAGACCTGCCTCGAGTAGCAGTTGAACGCTCTCGATGAGTGCTTGAACACCTCCTAGATTCATAAGTTAATTTTGAAACGTTATCACTCCTGACCCACCTCAAGTAGCAGTTGAGCTCTCTCGATACTCGTAAAATTCTTCAACATGTTCAAATGTGATTGATATTTAAAATTTTCTAATTCACAATTTAGTGAGGTAAATGTTTGTCCGACAATAGAACATTTTGACAATTTATTATGGGTGAGTTTTTCATTTTCTTTGGGGCCTCAATTTCATTACAGCATTGCACTGAATCATAAGCAAGGGATGAGACAATGTCAAAATCCATCGTAGTAGATTCCTCACTCCTTCAGGGCATGTTTGGTGGGTCGACATGATTGGTCATGCCCAATTAAATTGAATTTGTAATCCAACTATGAGACTATGATTTTTGAGGGCCGAAGTGAGGCTGATCGAAATAGTTACTAATGAGTCAATATTATATTATATATTACCCTAATCTTAGTTTATTTTGGTTATTATTTTGAAAGAATTTTGATACTTTAATTTATATTCTTAATGTAAGACTTTCGACTTCCTCTCAAGCATAAAGTAACCAAACATACGAATTTTGGAGTGATTCTAATTGGAGGATGTTCGTGAGTCTTTCAAGATGATTGTATCAAAGTTTCAGATTTTTCTATTCAGCCATTTGACTGTGGCAATGAAATAAAGGCCCAATGCGCATCTTTCCCAAATTAACGTTTTTGGACGTTTTGGATATTTTGGAGGTCAAGATGACATATTTTGAGGAAGATTTTCCTTTTGAGGATTTGTAGGGGATGACTTAAGCTTTCAAAAGAGACCTTTTGAGACCAAATCGGAGTTGATTTGGTCGGTCAAAAGTCTGATTTTATGAGAAATCCGAATTTTAGTTTAAATAGAAAACCTTTTATTTTCTTTTCTATAATTTATTATGTTTCCTAGTTTTATTCTAAGACATTTTCTAGGTAGGGTTTTATTTTGTAATAGTATAAATAAGGCTATTTAGCCATTAGAGAGGGAGAAGGGAAGAAGAACACACGCACTACTTTAGAGAGCTTTTGAAGTTTATTTTCAAGGTGTTTTTTTTCCTTGTTTTTAATAATATTTTGTTTTATGATTGTTCATAACTAATTTCTTTTATTAGGGCGAGGCCATGAGCCTTTACAAGAATATGTAGTTTCTTTTCAATTTACTTATAATATTATGCATGCATGTTTTGAATTATTAATCATCATTTTAAACTATCTAAGTGTCTTAGTGATTCGCGACCATTATGATATTTAAAAAGTAATTTGATGCAATTTTTGGTCGGAAGGTTCTCTGAAATTGGCACTAGCTTTTTGTGAGAATATGTAGTTTCTTTCCAATTTACTTATGATATTATGCATGCATGTTTTGAATTATTAATCACCATTTTAAACTATCTAAGTGTCTTAGTGATTCGCGACCATTATGATATTTAAAAAGTAATTTGATGCAATTTTGGGTCGGAAGGTTCCCTAAAATTGGCACTAGCTTTTTGTGAGAATATGTAATTTCTTTCCAATTTACTTATGATATTATGCATGCATGTTTTAAATTATTAGTCACCATTTTAAACTATCTAAGTGTCTTAGTGATTCGCGACCATTATGATATTTAAAAAGTAATTTGATGCAATTTTGGGTCGGAATGTTCCCTGAAATTAGCACTAGCTTATTGTGGTTATCTATACTAAAGGGGAGGAGGGTGGGCTTAGCCTCACAATAGGCTAACAATAATGCGGTTCAAATTCGCCTTTGGCGAGAATTGAACCTAAGAATGTGGTTCAATTCTCGCCAAAGAATGTGGTTCAAATTCGCCTTTGACGAAAATTGAACCTAAGATCTCTCAGAAGAGGAATATCATTATATCGTAGTACTAAGTGGCATAAAAAGGTTGGTTAAGACGAAACAAACATAATACTCAATCCATTTTCTATGCATTTATTATCCTCAATTGTTAATGCTCTAATTACTAATTAGTATATTAATTTCATATATTAAATCCATTTTCAAAGCGTTTGTATAACACTTAAAACGATTTAGTTTTGAACATATACATTGTATCATCAACACAGAAAAATCTGGACTTGGTTGAGACATGGGCTGGGCAGTTTCAAGCATGCTAGAATTTCATAGGGGTGTATATATATTTATAGGGATAGGTTTAAGGGACAAATAATTTGACAAATATATTTACACTTCTTTTTAGCCATTAGATTTTATAACATTCACAATGGTCTTGATTAAGAGTAATGTCGAAAATTTTAAACGTTAAGTGACATGGATGACGACATGGATTATAATTAATAAATAAACAATGGGTTATATATTATGAATAAGAATCAACTAATAGATTTAAACTAAAAAAAAAAAAATCAAAACAATGTTGAAATCCAAGAATAGTGACTGGCCACGAACGTAAGAAGGAGAAGAGAGAATCCATCGTCTTCACTCCATGTTGATTTGATTCAATTGATATAAAAATAAGAATCACACAAAGCGTATCAAGCTATCACTCGATCTTTTGAATCATTTTGTTAGGTAAACAAAACTAAACCCGAAACCCTAATTCTTTTTTCCTGATATCTTTGAGTGATAAATTAGATTGTGGAAAACGATTTTTTCCCTCATTGGCCAAGCGTAAGAACAATCTGAATGGGAAAACATATCCCCCGATAAATGGTAATAACGCATGGGCTTGTAGAGTAAAGAGATCAGGAAGGGGTTTTTTTTTTTTTTTTTTTTTTAAACCAAAGAGCAGGAAAAAAAAAGACCAGTTGAAGATCCATATGTGGCAAATCAATGGAGGTCTCTTACCCTCCCCTTAAATTTGAAGTTCGAACGCTTACGGTTCTTTCTTATTTTTTTTCTTCCAGTTTTTATTATTTTTAGTTTTATTTATTATTTATATTATTAATTATAATCCACGTCATTTAATGTTCAAAATCCTTCACATCACTCTTAATCAAGACCCTTGAATGTTATAAAATCTAATAGCTAAAAAGAAGTATAAAAATATTTGTCCCTCGATCTTATCCCATATTTATGTAGTATATATATGCAATTATATCTGCTGATTAAAATTTTGCAAAATATCAAAACATATGTTTTAGCAAAAAATTAAGATAATCAATATTAAATTCATTTAACCTACTGAAAATGAGAATCAAATTTGGGTGTAGAAGAAGGAGCTCACTACTATTGTCAATTTGGCTAGGTTCATGTCTGCGGGTATCATAGCATGTTGGTATTACTATTGGTATAATGGTATAAGAAAATTGTCTTCACATATTATTGATGAATTTAGTGTTTTTTTTTAATCAATCATATACTTACACTAAAGAGTAAGAAAAAAAAAATGATCGAACTTGTTATTTACGAGATTTTAACGTAAGCTTTATTTGTTAATCAAGATACATACAAGTGGAATCAATTTGTGTAGTAGCAAAAATCCGCCGTTTTCAGTCTTGACGAATTTGTACCTACAAAACAATCAACCTCTTTAATCAAAGACCAAAGCCTCACACGCCCAAGAATTTGGGCAATGGGTCTCTATACCTAAGTTAGTTTCTCTAAGAACAGTGAGTGTTTTAATTAGGAGATAATATCTTAGGATAATGAGGTAAGTATCCTTGATTGATGGTGATGAGGATTCCTTACCTATTTGAGTTGTTCTTTAATCACGAATGTATTAAATATAAGATTTGGTGACTAATCCTATATTTAATGTCTTTGACTTTTCCATGCCACGATTAGAGGAATCCTGAGCAGTCGTAGTCAGCTGCTTGAATCTTCAGGATGTTGAGCTGGGCGTTGGAGTATTTGAGAGCCTTGCCCATTCAATGAGGACAATCTTGTCTTTTTTGATATAAAATCCACGCGTCGCCTGCAGAATTTTTGAAAAATATTTTTGGCTCCTTCTCTGTGCTACTAGCTTACTACTTTTTCTTTTAAATTCCTCAGTATGCAACCCAACAAGATCCTCTCCGGATCCTTTTGGTGAGGATAGTGGAGATCCATGAATCGTGTCCGTTCATCATATATCGTGCGGTCAGTTTTTGTCAAGTATTATTTATGTTTATTTTTAAATAAAAATATTTAAAATAATTTACGACCTCAAAATGTAGAATAAACAGACACGATTCATAAATCCTCGGGATCCTCACAACCGGATCCGGGACTCGTATGCAACTCTCTCTATGTACATATGGGCATGGTGATGGACCAACTGTACTTTATGTGGATTATGTCCTCGTTCTGGAATCTGTACATACTTTCTGCAACATCAAATATCTTATAATTTTAATAATTTTAATGATTTATAACTATAATTTATATTTCACAAACCACGGTTTGTTTATGTTTAATTTATCCTTAAATCAGTTTTTATTTATTTTATTTATTTTTATTTTTTATCAACCTTTACTCTAAGCTTAATGATGGTGACGAATTAAGGTAATTAATTAATTAAGTTTCATCACCAGACGAATTGATCAACAAATGGAAATGCTTATGTCCCTTTCTTTGGCTATTTATGTATATTTTTTTTTATGCTTTTCTCTCTTTACTTTTGCCTTCATGAGTAAGTTTATCACCAATTAGTCAACTTGTACAGGAATCCAAACCCTTATTGGAAGATATTTTAGTCGATTAACTCTGATTAAAGAATAAATCATATATCTAAGATTTTTTCCGTTAGCGGGGCACCGTGTCTTTCATCTCGAAGACTTCACCTAAGTCACTAATAACAAATTGTGGAATCTTCTCATCATAACCAATAATTATAATGGTATCAACATACAGTAAGTCGATTAACTCGGATTAAAGAGTAAATCATATATCTAAGATTTTTTTCTTAACAGAGAATGAAGTATTATCAGGTTAGAAGTAAAGGTCCTCGCTAGACGTATCTGATTGTTTTTGCGTATTTATGCTTTCTTAGATTGTGTTGCATTTATAAGTGGAGTATTAGTATTAGTAATTACGTTGGTGAATAAGGTCTTCTCTTTAACCCACTACATTATGAAAAACTTTACTAGTTCTTTTTAGTGTAACTTAAAGTAGGATATCGTTTATAATTAAAAAAAAAATAATGTTGTGTTGTGCTAATGACTGGCAGCTTTACCCTCCCGGCATGAGATGTACTGGTCTTCTAATTATCAATGAAAGTTTGCTGCCGTTGCTTTTAAAAAAAATGCAATAGGCTAATGACTATAGTAATATCTTATGCAAATTTTTTATTTACAAGTGATATTGTACACTAATCTATACTACAAAACGAGGGTTTGAACCTGTTCGCAATAAATTGAAAAAAAAGACTAACCACCAGAGAAATTCACCACTTGTGTATTCCAAAGCAATTTCAGTGGTCTATTTTTTTCTATTATACCATGCAATTTAAGTCTATTCTAGCTACATGGAGAAAAAGAAAAAAAAAGAAAGGCTATGTTGGAAAGGTATATAAGCTCTTGGACCAAAAGGATTAGGAAAAGAAAATTACAAATCAAAGGAAGGGAGATAAACATGGAGACCAGAATGTCCAAAAAAATTCAATGTAGAAACAAAAGAGTCTCTAATGCTAAAGCCACATGTCAAACAGGTGAAGACGAAAGTAACCTTAAATTAATCGACGACTAAAATAGTCGATAATAAAAAAGTGAATTAAACTTAAAACATTTCATAATCAGTTGAACGGTATACAAGTTCATTGGATTTGGTCTTTTAATACTAGTAGGATGATTGACACATAATACCATCCACAAACCGATTGGTCCATGTGTTTACTTATGAAATAAAGAGTACGTAACTTGGGAAGGTATCCATCGAGTGCATGAATTTCAAACTCACTCAATGACATCAAACAAACAAGGTGAAAGCAAAATCCAGTTTGGCGGCTGTGAGTTTTTCTTTTTACTTTTTATCTTTCCTTCTTATTATACCTACGGACTTTGTCATGTCAAAAACATTTTTTATTTTTTTTAACAAACTGATATTATACTAAAGGGATGGAGGGGTTTAATCTCATATGGGCTAGTAATAATGTAGTTCAAACTCGTCTTAAATAATAATCGAACATAAGACTTCTCACTTACTAGTAAAGAGGAATAATTAAAAATCATGATCAATCTTCATGAAGTTTCTTGGTTATTTCACCAAAGTAATTGATTCATTTGACTACCACTCATACTACGGTTTAGTAATATTTTTCTTTACTTGTAATTGAGAGATCTTAGGTTTAATTTTCGCCAAAGGCGAATTTGAACCACGTTATTGCTAGTTCGTTAAGAACATTAGCGCATTTCTCTACCCCCTTAGTGTATGGAATATCATTTGTTAGAAAAAAAGAAAATTGATTCATTTGACGTGATGAAATGGGTTTTGACATATGACGTCCAAATCAATAAAACTATTTCCACCACATTTTAAGCAACAATGCACCCTTATACTAGAAGTTCCTAAACTAATTCTCCCTTTAAAATAGTTCAACTTTCCTCAAGCACGAGGATATGAGGAATTCTGCTCAACACATTTTGTGCTCAATTCATGAAATTTCTATTTATAATTAGACTGTCATATTATAAGGGAAGTGTTATTAGCACTCATAAAATCTCATTTTACATTTCTCACAAATGTTTTTTTCTTTCTAATTATAGAAAATTTGGAGTGCAAAATGAGATTTTTGGAGTGCCAATAACAATTCCCTATTATAAACAAAATAAAAAAAGATAAAATCATAGATAGACAATATAATGTGCTCTCACTTTGTACCCAAGTGTAAAATTTCTTGTAATGTAATTTAGATTAAGTTAGGTTTCATGTCCCCACCTCTTTTCCTTGTATCTTTGTTCTAGAGCCTAAAATAATCTCAAAAATTCTAGAGACGACATGTGAACTTTTGCTCAAGAAAGACAAGATTGTCTTTATTAAATGGGCAGACTTCTCAGATACTCCCACGCGCAGCTCAACACCCCTGAAGGTTTATGCAGCTGAATACGATTGCTCACAGCTTACTTGCCCTTGGCAAGGAAAAGTCAAAACATTAAAGATAAGAATTAAATACCTAAGTCCTATATTTAATACATCTCTCCGTACACATTCGCCAATAAGATGCCGCTATGTATATGGTAAAAACCTTACACCATGGCCGACCCTCTAGCCATAAATTCTACCAAATTTCAGTAAGCTTTTGCTACCCCTAAAAAGCCCGAAACACTTCCTCTTTTTAGAGAAACTACTTAGGCATTGGAGATCCATTGGCCTAACCCTTCACCTCGTGGGCTTGTGAGGCTTAGGTCTTTGATAAAGGGTGTTGATTGTTTTGCAGGTGCATTTTCATCAAAGCAAGAGACGGCGGAAATTTGCATCGACATTTGTTATTTTTGTTTTTAGAGGGGTCAGGTTTGCAGGCCCTTTATGCAAAGGGATCCGGATTATTTGTGGGACCCATTCCATATCAACCTTCAATGATCCAGACCGTCTATTTTGTATGTCTTGATTCATAGATCATCTTTCAAAAATTCAATTAAATCCGAAAATATTTACCTATTTAATTATCATGATGAAATTTCATTATTTCTTTATTGAACAAAGTATTCGCTAATTTCTTTGAACCCAATTAGATATCTCAAATATTTTTGATTTGGCTAATATTTTGCAAGAATCTTGAAAAATATACACTCTGAATCATTGAGGTTCAATGTGGGGGGAGGGGGGCCCACAACTAATCCTTATTTTTAAAAATAAATGAGAACCCCATCCCTGAAAGACCTCCTTCAAACATGTTTTACTTCGGGGAGGCATCAAACGTTCTAGTTGTTACACTCAAGTAATGTGCAAACTAGTTAAATAGTTACGTACCTTTTAGTTCTCGGTTTTTTGTGTTTGTCAAGAATCAAGTAACCCGCAAACTAGGTGAACATGTACTTTCTAGTTTGGAGTTTTTGGCATGGGAGGAAGCAGAAGAAGAACCCGGCATGGATGGATCTCTTCAGTCTTGATCAGTGATGGATTATTGTCTTATTGTTAATTAACAAGCAAAAGAAGATAATGAAGATGTTAGCGCAGTAAAACACAAGTGCATAAGGACAATCCACGATCAATATTTTTAATTTGTAGCGTTGAATAATTGTTTTTCAATTATAATTTTATTCTAATATTTTAAGATGGGCGGCGTAGGCCTTACGGTGCAGAAACAATTATTAAATTATCAGAGAGACGTGCCAAAAGTTCATGACCAACAATATTGATATTGTCTTAAACTTAGTAATTAAACAATTTGTCATGTGTGGTAAAAGATCTCGATATTAATTACAGCAAAAATAAGATATTTAAATTATTCTTTAAAAAATAAAAATAATTGGTATGAGATATTTCAACAATAATTAGGGAGGAGGGACTGTCGAGCAGAAGAGTCAAAATGGCGGTGAAACTGAAGGCGTGGCAGCTGTTGCTCCAAATGGCGTGGACAAAAGCCGTCCGTGACGTTTTCAAGGGTAGGGATCACAAACATGCGACAGGATATTCCATATTTGTACCTTTGCAATATGTCTTACGTTTCGTCCATACATATGTTGACGTTGACTATTTTATTGATTTATTTTTAACTACGTTATTTGAAACTTGATTTTGATCTTATTTTGTCTTTTGAAACTCAAAACTCAAAAGTCTTTATTTTGCTCTCTAGAGCTCGATTTTGATCTCATTTTGCCCCATGAAACTTCAAAGTCGTCACTTTACTCTCAAAAACTTCGAATTCGATCTCACTTTGCCCTTGACTCTCCAAAGTTGCCGCTTTACTCCTTGAAACTCAATATTAACTTCATTTTGGTTTGTTTCTATGTATGTTGTTAAATAACAGTTAAGTTTACTTATGTAGCATAATTAAGGCACACTTATGACTGACATGACACAAGTATAAAGCTCACATATCTAATCAAATGGTGTCACATATACTGTAAAAATTTTAATTTCCAAACATTGTATAACATATTAACAAAAATAAAAAGTAAGAAAAATAACAATAACAATTTCTAGATTTCATCTCTCCGATCCCTCTCTCATTTCTCTCCAATGGTTGCCCATACATTCATCTCTTCTCTCTCCATCTTCAACACCTTATCATTAGTTTCATTGAAAAATAGAAACAATGAGTCACTTAGTGCTATGGTGTAGTGGTATTCAGGTTTGAGGTTCAATTATCCCTAAAGGTGGAGTTGAGCCACATTAGTGCTAGCTCATTATGAGGCTTATCTCACTCTTTCACCCCTCAGTGTAGACAATATCGTTTGTTAAAAAAATAATAGAAACAAGGCAGTGTAAAGCGAATTTTGAGTTTCAATGAGTAAACTGGTGAGTTATGAGTTTTAGGAAGCAAATTGAAATCAAAATCGAGTTCTAAAGAGTAATGCGACGACTTTGACATTTCAAAGGGCAAAATGGGTTAAAGATTGAGTTCCAGCAAGTGTAGCTAAAAATAAGCCTATTTTATTTGGGCGATGGGCTGCTAGTTACATTTTCATGATGTTTGCTAGTATTTCAAAACAAGACATGACAAAAAATTGTGCATTATTGATAAATTTGTTATTTAAAAACGTGTTAAATAATGTGTATTAAATGTGAAAAGTACATATGTACGTTGATAGGAGCATATTTAGGCAACTTACTTAGCTTGTTTTCGTGCATTTATGTTGTTAATTCATAGTTGTTTTAGTAGTTTAAGCTATTTTCGTTTGTTTTTAGGTCCTAATGGCAAAGGGAGCAAGAAAGTGCATTTTGAGGTTATTTGGAGCATTTTTGGGCATGGATTGGATAGCTTAACCATGGAGCCAAGAGGATGAACGAAATTGAAGCCTTGTGTGCACTTTAGAACATAAAACAAAGGGCCTAGCCCAATCAAACAATCCTTTGAGCCATGCAAAACCTCTAGCCCAATCAAACAATCCATCAAAGCCATGCAAAACCACCATTCACACACACTTCACACAAACAACACCCATTGCCGTGCATCCCCTTACATTTTCAGCATTCCACTTCATCATTACACCACATTCTCCCTCTTTAATCCACATGCATTCATCATCATTCACTCTAGTTTTAATTCACATGCAAACACATGCATTTCCAACCCCAAACAACCCTAAGCCGTACCTAACCATTCATTTCCAGCTTCCCCCCCTAACATTTCCAGCTTTTCTTCATCTTTGCAGCCACACTTCCACATGCATTCCCTCTTTTCCTAGCTGTTTTTCCATCATTATTTCATCCACATGCACTCTCAATCATAACAGCCACATTCACTCTTAAACAATCATCCACATATTCTCCCATTCCCCCTATAAAAACCCATGCATTCATACACAAAAACACACCTCAAACCAACACAAAAACACATCCATTCAAGCTTTGTCGTGGGTTCCCTTCCAATTCCAGCAACCCCTCTTCTATTTCCACCACTCCCCAACCCTCCAAAACACTATCCAACCATTCCTCCATACAAACACCAACCCAAAACCTATCCATAGATCTTGTGCGACAACAAAGAGGAGGAGAAGAGTGCTTAAACGTTCATACAATTCAAGTTTGAGTTGTTGGAATGTTTAGGTGTTTCTTTTCCTCGATTTCAATGGTTAAATTTACTTATCTTTGTTTTGTACGTATGAGGAACTAAACCCCCCATGGCTAAGGGTGTATTCGAAACCATGATTATATATGTGAAATAAGTTGATTACTTCCAGTTATCGTTGCATAAGTCGTGAATACAATTTGCTTAACCGTTTGATTTAGAACTTATTCTTGTATGTTGATTGAGAGTGCACGCTTAATTTGCATGCTTGAATTTGGTGCTAGGATATAAGTTTGTTTCACCTAATCGTTATGAATTTATATTCATAAGTAGTGAAGGTCGCTAGTCACGATCATGTTAAGTAGATTCCTGGCAAGAGTATCATGCTTTTCATAGTTACAAATGCCTTGTCGATGCTTATGATTTCCAAAGAACGTAATGATTCTAACTTGTATCTTTATCATGCTGTTCATATAGAGAACTTGTTAGGAATAATTTGTTTGCGATGCATATTCATCCAATTCAATGATTCTAGGGAAATCTGAAGGTTAATTTAAGCGAACCTAATTAACTTGGAGTGTCGAGGTTCATAACTTATTGAAGTGATAACTGGAAAGTGATTGACGTTGCATATATTTCATGTGTGAAGAAAAACCCCTTAGCCATTCCATCATCCATATTTTCTATCACAACTTGTCTTACAATCTGTTTTATTTATAATCTGTCCATTTAATTTAATCTCGTCCAAACACAATCCCCCCCCCCCCCCATATTTTGTTTAGTCATTACAATCTTTCTTATTTTAAGTTTTGCATTCTTTGAGTCTAGTATAGTGTTTTAAACTTTATTTTACGTTTTTGAGTCAGTTTCCAAGTGATTTTGCAATCCCTCCTAATCCCCGGTCCAGAACGATCCCTACTTATACATATACTACAATTTGACAAAAAGAGGGTTTAATTTGTGTGCGTATAAATCTCGCATCATACGTGCATCATATGTTCGTATTTACAAAAAAATTGTGCAATTTAACGAATTACTAAAACATGTATGGAAAATGAAAGTATTTAAAAAAAAAATACATACATGTATAATTACTAACTATGGAAGGCAGTTGAGGTTTCACCATAAAATCAAATGAGAACATCTTCTATAGGTTGCGTAATTGAGATCCTAAATTACAGAGTATGATTGGAACTATTCTTTTATGAAAAACTTATTTTTTATGGGTTGAAAATTATATTAACTTCCTAAATTAGAGAGTATGATTGGAGTAAAATTTAGAAGGAGCTCCTAAAATAATTTTGTAGTTTTTAACTAAATTTGATTTAAAAACAGAGAACATAATTGTAGATTCTTTGACAAGAATAGCTCAACAATGAGAACTACTATGGAGTTAATCTAAAAAATAGTACTCTTTATGGATTTTCTGTCATCTCATGTTTTTGATATAATATTTTATGACGTTGACACTTAAATTAACGTTAAACTGTGAACGTCACTTTGAGAGTCTCCGTAATAGTTATCGCCCAACAATTTACAAACATGTACAAAACTAATGACTTTGATGGATAGACATTTATTTTTAAAGAAAACTAATAAACAGAGCTTGAAAACTTTAAGTTTTAATGAGAATGACAAAATAAAGGGTAAAGTGAATAGTATCAGTATTGACTTTTTAGTGTAAAAATATAATTTTTCGTTAAAGTGAACAATACTATAGATTTTTCGTTAAAACTCCCTTATTTTTAACTCATACCATCCTGAATTTTTCTTGAGATACCATCCTGAATTAGGGTGGCTTAAAATAGTAAAATAGGCATTCAACTTTCAAGTGGTATTTTGGTCCAAATACACTGAAAAATTAGAACCTACCGGGAATGACACCTCATTTATGGTCCCACTCCCAAACAGTGGATCCCGTCTCTTCAACCTCAAGAAGCTATGCGAGCAGAGTCAGCAGAGAGAGAGAGAGAGAGAGAGAGAGAGGAGAGAGAGGGGTTGAGCCGCCGGGAGCCGAGGCAGTGAGTGGACTCGAGCAAAACTGGAGCCTGCCATGGAATTGTTAAAGTAACTTCCTTGAATCCCATCTTTAATATACTGTTTCTAATGTAGGAGCCTGTTTCAACGGACAATTAAGACAAGCAATCTAATTTAGACGACCTAATCATATCGATAGCGACCTTCAAGAATCATTACCCCCTTTGTATTTCTTCGTTCATCCATTTGTTTCTACTAGCCCTTTTGGTTCACTTTAGGGAGTGGAGAGTTGAATTCCGCTTTCTGGGTGTGGGAGTTTTATGGCATAGAGTTTCTGGATTGGGAAATAAGTTCAATTTATCAGATTGGGTGGTGATTTCTTTGCTGAATTGGTTAAATTTTGAGTTTATAGGGAAAAATCTGGACTGGGTTGTGTGAGATTTTGGTAAATTTCTTGATTTGGAGAAGTGGGTTTATTTTTCTGAGTTGAATTTGCTTGCCCTTGCTGTATTAATTTCTGGGTAGAGTGTAATTTTGATAAATAGTTTGAAGAGGAGCAAGAGTGAGTTGAATTTGTGGAGAGATAAATTTGTGTGGGTAGAGTGAGAAATTGATGATCAAGTTCTAAAAGTCCCGGAAAAAGAGGGGTTTTAGAGGAATGTAAAGTTTTGGAGAAAGATTGAGAGGGAAATTCATAGATAGGTAGGCTTTGATGCTTGGGATTTTCAATAGCTTTTGGCCATGGCTGTAGTGAGTTCTGTGCCTGCAATTGCTCAACCAGCAGAACAGATAAGGTAACCTGATATTTCAGCATACATGGCTCGTGGCGGAGAGATTGTGGAGGAGCCGGTGGCGGTGGCGCAGATAATCGAAGATATGATCTATGTTGCAGTGGGAAAAGATGTGAAAGATAGCAAATCAACTCTGTTGTGGGCGGTACATAATTCAGGAGGGAAGAAAATCTGCATACTTCATGTTCACCAGCCAGCTCAGATGATTCCCTTGAGTAAGTCTGCAGTCACACACATGTTTTGTTTGGTGAATGTTGTAATAAGAATCTTGTAACTTGTTGGAATTACTCTGTTGATATAATTTGTTCAACTCACAATTAATAGCTTGATAACGCTGTCTGTTGAGGACCATGGTTTTCGGTTTGATGGGCAGCACGAGCAATTCGAGAAATTTGCCAAAAATTAAAGCAAAGTAGAGAAGTGTGTATATGTATATATATATAAAGTAAATTAGGCACAATCAAATGTTTCATGAGTTGGCTGGGGTTTGAATCAGATACTTTGTATGCCAAAGTTTCTATTCTGCCTTTCTGTTTTAGGAATTCTGACTGGATTTAATTTTCTGCTGTTTCCTTGATTTGCAGTGGGGACGAGGTTCCCAGCAAGCTCACTGAAGGACCAGGAAGTTCGAGCATATCGGGAAATAGAAAGGCAACACATGAATAAGATTCTCGATGATTACCTTCATATATGTCGCCAAATGGGGGTATTTTTTCCTCTGCCTCTTCCCTTGTTTTCTTGTACAAAATAGAGCAATTTTTCTTAAAGAAGTTTGAATAACAAGATAACAGGTTACAAAGTTAGTACATCGTAGGATAAAAGAATGTATTCTTGTATTGTCATATGTTGCAAAACTTAAAATTTTGTTAGTTTAGGAGATCCCTTTCAAATGCTTTGTAAAATGCCAAGTTTTATGACATATTTTGCTTTCGACTGCCCAATGTAGATTCGGGCTGAAAAAATACATCCTGAAATGGACTGTATTGAGAAGGGAATTGTGGAACTCATCTCTCTGCATGGGATCAGGAAACTTGTTATGGGAGCAGCAGCGGACAAGCACCATTCAAGGTATTTATGCCTTTTGTCTGTTATTTTTTTAGTCCTATGAACATTTTCAAATGTTTAATTACCCCAGATGTGCTTTAATGATGCATTTTGTATACATCCAGCATAGATGAGATTTTTGTTTTCTTTCCCCTTCTGATGGGATTTCCAACAGAAGAGTTTATATATGAATCCTTTACATTGAGATTGCTCAATCACAATTTAACATTGCAGGAAAATGATGGACCTCAGGTCCAAGAAAGCCATATACGTCCGCCAACAAGCACCTGTTTCCTGTCACATACAATTTATTTGCAAGGGGCACCTTATACACACCAGGTTTACTTGAAACTTCTTAGAAAATAAAACTAAAATACTAAAGAAAAAGGTTTTTTCTTGGTACTTCTGTTATTTATCATTACATACAGAAAATCCAAGCTTCAAAACATCCATATAGTTTTTAATTGTTTGCGTAATGGTTATTATAATTATAACTGTACAAATAAATTTCTTCTCAACACCTATTTGCTTCTAAATCATGAACTGTTGTTTGATTTTGATGATCATGAATACTAATGCATATACTGTGATAAAATAGGGAAGGGAATTCAGATGGACTTGATACAGAGATTCCATTGCTGCGACCAAGTCCAAACACTGATATAGAACAGTCACCGCACCACTTTAGATCACGATCTGTTACAATCGTGCGGAATAATCGACCAAAACTCACCAATCCAGCTCAAGATTTGTTCCGCAGGGTAAGATCGATAAATTTAGGGAATGGAAGCAGCACAACAGATGTCACTTACACAGATGGTACTGACGGGTTTTCAACTCCAAGATGTAGTTATGAACCAGGAGCAAGTCCTGTGGAATGGGATCAGGTATCAAGTAGGAGTGTTTCAGGATATTCAACAGGCTCTTCTGCTGGATTGGGCGATTTAGCTTTGATTGAGTATGAGAAAGCTGAGGGAAGTGAAAATGGGTCAAGTGACTCACGCTCACTTTCTCATTTTAAAGATCTTAATCACTCATCCCCTCCCAGTGTATTGGTAAGTGCAAAACTACCCTTGGGCGTGCATAGATTTTTCATGAACCATCTGCATGTTTCATGTGCTGAATTTAAATTCTGGAATTAGTACTTCAACTGTCACCTTAGAAAGAATCAACTGAGTTAATTTAAAACCCTTGATGGTCTAGCAGGATGGAAATGTAGATGATACTCTGTACGATCATCTTGAACAAGCGATGTCAGAGGCTGAAAATGCAAAGAGAGATGCATTTCAGGAGGGAATTAGGCGTGTGAAAGCTGAAAAAGATGCCATTGACGCTATACGGAGGGTAAAGACTCTTTTCTATTTGGTGCTTCCTTCTACCCTTTCCATTTTCCCCCAACATAAATCATAAAAGTTATCTTTTCCTCTCTTCTGTTCTCCAATACTTACAGATGTAACATACACATTAAACTGTTCATCAAATAAGGTTATATCTAGAATTGGCTATGTTCAGTTGACTATCATAGAACTTGATCATCTAAGATGCGAATATGAACAGGATCCTTTGCAGGCAGAGGCATATGTGCCAACACTTCCCCAACCCCCTAATATTTCTCTGATGCTTTTAGTTGATCTTGTACCACTTAAAGTGCTAGTGGCTTTGGCATTGCATTAAACTGCATAAAATTATTGGTTACATGTAATTTGGAAAAGAAAACATAATATGTTCCATGATCTCTGTTCTTTTTTCATAGCCAAAAACTCCGTAAACAGAAACTTGTGAATTGTTGTATTCACAGGCTAAAGCATCAGAGGTCTTATATAATGAGGAGTTGAGACAAAGGAAAGAAATGGAAGAAGCACTGGCAAAAGAGAGACAAGAACTCGAAAAGATGAAGAAGCGACGAGATGAAGTCATGGAAGAATTGAGGGCTGCCCTAGATCAGAAATTAGTACTTGAGAGCCAAATTGCAGAGTCTAATCAGATGGTCATGAGCTTGGAGCAGAAGGTTATCTCAGCTGTGGAACTTTTACAAAATTACAAAAGAGAACGGGATGAGTTGCAGGTGGAGCGTGACAATGCACTTAGAGAAGCTGAGGAGCTGAGGAAAAAACAAGGAGAAGCCTCGAGCGCACACATGCCTCGGTTCTTCTCTGAGTTCTCATTTGCAGAGATTGAAGAAGCAACTCAAGGCTTTAACCCATCTCTGAAGATCGGAGAAGTGGGATATGGGAGCATTTTTAAAGGTTCCCTACGTCACACCCAGGTTGCTATAAAAATGCTAAATGCTCAGAGTATGCAAGGCCCCTCTGAGTTTCTGCAAGAGGTACGATAACCTGAATATTGTATGCTCCCCCTTACTTGCAGTAATTTATATTAGGGTTCGAAGTGAAATTTTATAATCAGGAGTCTAATTGTTATGGATAGCCCTGCCTAGGCTAAAGCCTTGAGGCGAGAGGCAAAGCCTCACAGGACCTCAAATTTATATATATATATATATATATAATAGTATGCTTTGTAAAACAAATTAACCAACAAGAAAACAAACAATCAAACTTTCCGGTACCAAATTGAGATTAGATTACTAAAAAGCTTACTTGAATTTTGAAATAAATTGAGGTATGAGATTGGGGTAAATTTGAAATATGGGATTGGGATTGAGAATTTAAGGTTTGAGGAATTGGGCAATGGGTATTGGGTGAAATATAGCAGAGAGACTCGGGTATTGGGTGGGGAAGGAGGGGACCTGCTGTGATTATAAAAAAATAAAAATTAGACTTGGCCATAACGACATTGTTTTAGGCCAGGTCATTTATAAATAAAAAAAATAAAAATCCCTCTTCTTCTTCGCACTGATCTTCACGAGTCTTTATAAATAAATAAAAATCCCTCTTCTTCTTTGTGCGGTTGTCTTCTTCATGAAGACGCCGCTGCAACACAGAACCAGAGCAGAGGTTTCCCTGAAAATTTCAAATTTCAAGCAAGATTTTGGATTGCTGAAGGGTCCTGAAAATTCTCAGTCAAACACGCATGCCCCGACCAAGCCTAGGCGAGTTTCCGCCTACTCCACAAAAAAAAAACAGAGGCGAAATTGCTGCCGCCTGCCTCCAAGGGCCGCCTCGAGGCGCATTTTTTAAAACCTGATTTGTCCACGTACTAAGAACATATTGGGGTAGTTTCTGGGTTGATGCATTTAATAGGTTACCTTAGTGATTTCTTGATCATCCAGTGGACTAGCCAAGAAACTAAACCTTTTTTAGGATGCATTTCTTGTTTCTTTGATGCAATAATTTAGAGACCGTCGGATTATGTCATATTTATTTACCTTTAAGGGCAGGGAATGTGGATGAATGAGGGAGAGATGAAGTTGAGAAAGTAACGAATGAGATACAATGAGCTGAAAACTACACTAATTATATATGGTTTTCATATAGTTTCCTCTACTATACTATCACCTGTCCTCTCTCTTTGTTGCATTTCTATCTTTACTATGTAAGTTTAGATTCAATAGCATGTGATGGCATCGCCGTTCAGAAGTTAAAAATTGAGCATGTGAAATGTTTTAGATTTTATTGCTTTGCAGATGCCAGAACTTTCAATGTTAGGCAGTTTTTTTCCTTTGATGTCTTGTTTACAAATATATATTTTACAACTTAAAATTGGAAGAATTAAACTGCTTGGAAAGTACTTTAATTTGCATGTTTGCCAATTTACTAAATTTAGTTGATGCTTCTCAGGTGGATGTATTAAGTAAGTTAAGACACTCCAATCTTGTCACACTCATTGGTGCCTGCCCAGAAGCTTGTACTCTTATCTATGAGTATCTCCCAAATGGAAGTCTTGAAGATCGACTCAGCTGCAAGGACAATACTTCCCCTTTGTCATGGCAGACTCGAATACGAATTGCCACAGAGTTGTGCTCCGTCTTAGTCTTTCTCCATTCCAGTAAACCTCACAGCATAGTGCACGGTGATTTAAAACCGTCCAATATTCTCCTAGATGCTAACTTTGTTAGCAAACTCAGCGACTTTGGAATCTGTCGTCTGTTGTCTCGTGGGGAGGGTTCAAGCAACAACACAAGACTCGGTTGCATAACTCAACCAAAGGACACTTCCGCATACATGGATCCTGAGTTCCTCTCATCAGGAGAGCTTACGCCAAAGTCAGATGTTTACTCATTTGGAATTATAATACTACGGTTGCTGACTGGGAAACAAGCTTTGGGGATAACAAAGGAAGTGCAGTCTGCATTAGATGCCGGAAAGTTGGAAATGCTCTTAGATCCTTTGGCTGGGGATTGGCCATTTGTACAGGCTGAACAGTTGGCTCGGTTGGCATTAAGGTGTTGTGAGATGAGCCGGAAGTGCAGGGCGGACCTTGTATCGGATGTCTGGAGGGTACTTGAACCCATGAGGGCTTCATGTGGTTGCTCATCATCATTCCTGTTGGGTACTGAAGAGCATTTCCAACCTCCTTCATATTTTATTTGTCCCATTTTCCAGGTAAGCTCTGTTCATTATTTGATTATATATTGCATTAACATTGTCATAATGACTATATTATATTGATTGAGAAATACTTGATGTATACACAGGCATATCGATCTACGAGGAATATAGTTTCCGAGCATTCTTATTTGTTTGAAGAATTTCATTAATTAACTGAATATTTCGTCCAGTAAAGTGCGTTCCTCTTATATGCAAACTTGCAGGAAGTCATGCAGGATCCGCATGTTGCAGCGGACGGTTTCACTTACGAAGCAGAAGCTTTGAAAGGATGGTTGGACAGTGGTCACGACACATCGCCCATGACAAATCTTAAGCTTGAACACAAGAATCTCGTCCCTAACCACGCTCTTCGTTCTGCAATTCAGGAGTGGCTGCAACTGCGTTGATCTCTTTATCCATTTCTTTGGATATTTTTGTTCAACGTAGATATTTTGATGACAACATACATATATATATTCACGTGTAAATAAATTATGTGGCTTACAGAAGACTGCACGTATTTGCTCCGACACTTTTTGATACTTCTTTAAAATGATCATATTCTTGCTTGATCATGTATGTTTGACATTGGTTACGATTATGATTACGAAAAAACGATGTTTATAACAGAAACACTTTTTTTTTTTTTTTTTTCTTCTTTTCGGTTGAACGTTTTATTTATCATTTTAAAAGCAATTGCAGAACTCCAAAAAAGGAAGGAAAAAAAAAACACTTGCAAGCATGGTTTTGGTCACGTGCTTTACATAAATGACTTTTTAACTTTACTCATTTCGGATAAAGGTTTTTTTATATTTATTTTTATTTTTTTACAAACGATATTATCTACACTGAGAGGAAAATGTGGGTTAAACTTCCCAATGAGTGAAGAATAATGTTATTTAAATTTGTATTTGGCGAGAATTGAACATAATACTTTTTACTTACAACTAAAGAGAAATACCGTTAAATTGCAGTATTAGACCAACTCCAATGGTGGGCTAAAAGACAAATTATCCCCCAAAATTTCCTTCCAAACCCACTCCAACCCAAGGGGAAATTTTGAGCTAAATGCTAAATGCTAAACCAATGCCAAATTCCCCCCGAAATTTAGCCCAGAAATCGGGGTGGATTCTACTCAATATTTATCGGAATTTAAATTTTTTTAGATTAAAATGTTCATAAAATTAATTTACGATAGTCTACATATTTATTTTTTTTTAAAAAAAAATTAATTTAACAAAAAAAAATAGCCTAAGTTTATTCTTTAATAATCCCGGACTAAAATTTTAGGGTAGAACAGTTGGAGTAAAACAACTGTTTTTAGGCTAAAAGCTAAATTTTTTGGATTAAAAAATTTGACTTTTAGCCTAACCATTAAAGATGGGTTTAAGTGGCCGTTTCAGATAAAGCTTAAAAGCTTTGGCAAACGTGCTTTAGGAACTTGACAACCAAGCACAGCAAAATACAAACTTGGGCCCACCACTCCCACCATTAAGTAAGGTGGCATGTGTGGAGAGCTGACCACTGAAAAGTGAAAACATTTGCGGGCCCCACATTATGGCTTTAGTGCCGTATGTTTAACGAAACATCAGTGCTCCGATGGGCGCAACCCCGCGCACTGCTACACGTGTTCGCTTGCCAGTGGATGGTAGGACGAAAGGACGGAAGGAATAATATTATTACCGCTTACTATGATGACATGCCCCCTTATGTTCTGACACGTTGCTACGTTTACGGTGCACACGCATGTAGGGAATCTCTAGTCTGTAATAATTTATACAGCCATCTTATTTGTACGGTCCTACGGAGGCTTCAGACCAGTTCGGACAGTAACCGGTTAAAAAAGTCCATATGCTCTCTCACGCCCTTTTGAATTCTTAGTGTCCAGTTTTTCTTGGTGATCACGATCCCATTTTTATATTTCACACACTTCGACCGTCGGATGTAAAGAAGATCTGATACGGAGAGGAAAACATAGAGAAGTTTTGAGGTCTCAAGTACAACTATGACCAAAGGAACATACGGAGAACTAGTCCCTGTTCACATAAACTCATTCAAAATTCGTAACCCATTCCTTCGTTATTAGTTTTAGCCTTTTAATGGGCTTAGCAGCAACCTGATTAATAGCACAATATTCCAAATATTTGATCAATAAAGATATTAACAAAGATCATCTTCAATAAAATGTCAAATTATAATAGTCAAATTACAATTGATGACTAATGTGGCAATATGAAGTCTTATGTCAAATTTTGTGATTCTCCAACTGAATTGTACAATATTGTTTTCTTATTAATGTAGAGCTTTAAATGGTTGTATTTATTTTAAAAATTGTTGCTTTTTTTTTATTGGTTGAAAGTGGAATGAAGAATCCACCATTAAACTAATCAAAATAAATTTGATGCTAATTTGAATCGAATAAAAATAAAATTGATAAATCAAATACACAATTGATGTCACATCCCAACCCGGGCGGGACGACATCCCGGACCAAACTGTCACATCCCGGCCCGGGCGGATCACTTCCCGGGCCCGCTCCACCACCGTAGCACGATATTGTCCGCTTTGGGCTTACCATTCCCTCACGGTTTTGTTTTTGGGAACTCACGAGCAACTTCCCAGTGGGTCACCCATCATGGGATTGCTCTAGCCCCCTTCTCGCTTAATTTCGGAGTTCCTACGGAACCCGAAGCCAGTGAGCTCCCAAAAGGCCTTGTGCTAGGTAGGGATGAGAATAAACATTTAAGGATCAGTCCCCTGGGTGATGTGGGATGTCACAATCCACCCCCCTTAGGGGCCCGACGTCCTCGTCGGCACACACGCGGCCAGGGTTAAACTCTGATACCAACTGACACACCCCGTCCCGAAGGAGGGCATGCTGGCCGTCACGTGAGAGTGACGTAACCATTTGCACAGTTCAGAAGCTTTAAAATATACTACTTCTAAAATGAAACACCCGAAGGTGAGTCCTTATTTGGTCCATTCTGTCAGAACTCCGTTGAATTTCCTCGTAGTCACCACACCTTTGCAATTCTTGAACCTGGAGGGGCGCAAAACAAAATTGAGTGGGTCAGCAAAACAAACTTATTCAGAACTTTCTTTTCTTTAAACATACTAACCCCTCGCCGTAAAACAAGTATACTTTCCAGAAAATAAACATATATACGTATGTATAGATATGCCAATCATGCTCCAAAATATGCCATTTATGCTTGAGCATTTACATTTATTATGAGATTCTAATGTGGCATATTCTCAAGCATGAATGACATATTTTGGAGCATGATTGGCATATCTATACATACGTATATATGTTTATTTTCTGGAAAGTATACTTGTTTTACGGCGAGGGGTTAGTATGTTTAAAGAAAAGAAAGTTCTGAATAAGTTTGTTTTGCTGACCCACTCAATTTTGTTTTGCGCCCCTCCAGGTTCAAGAATTGCAAAGGTGTGGTGACTACGAGGAAATTCAACGGAGTTCTGACAGAATGGACCAAATAAGGACTCACCTTCGGGTGTTTCATTTTAGAAGTAGTATATTTTAAAGCTTCCGAACTGTGCAAATGGTTACGTCACTCTCACGTGACGGCCAGCATGCCCTCCTTCGGGACGGGGTGTGTCAATTGACATATATTAATAATCATTTTGTACGGTATTACTATTGTTAATTTGATACACATTGATAATTATCAATTAAAAAGTTAAATTCACAATTTGATATCTTAAGATCTTTGCTGAGAACAGTACCAAAGCCATACAGGTGAGTGTAAATTATGTTTTAATCATTCAAGTATTGCTGCGCAGCTAATTTATTTTTGTTTGGTCAAACCATGAACATTATGTTTCAAATTACCATATCTTGATAATAATCGCTTTTAAAGTTAGGAAAATAACTTGGTGATTTGTGAATTGTGATATGCGTGCTAACTCTTTTGAAGTTCCGTGATGAGTATTATAAGAAAATGGTACAGTAAAGTTTTCTCTAAAGTAAGATGGGTGCAATTCAGAATATTAATCACCCATTAAGATATTTTGACAAAGAAAACTTGGGAATATATCAAGCTTCTAAATAGGTGTTAGTCAGGTGGCAAGTTAGAACCTAGCGTTTAGGTGACTAGGCAGATTTAAGTAAATTTATTATATATTGTATAAATAAGTGTCTACTTATACTTAAAAAAACACATAATTATATCAACATACATAAATTGCAAAATAAAATGATAAGTAAATTATAAAGTATTAGGACGTGTTTTTTTTGGTAAAATAAGGGGTTAAAACACCCACAGACAAATTGACTCAAACCATCAGAACAAACATATCTTGTTTTACAAATACCAAGTACATCATCCATAGGAGCAGAAGCAATCCAAGCAGGAGGATCATGGAAAACAAGGCTGCCCAAATCAGTATTGAAACTCCACATCGCCATCTGATTAGCAACTCTATTTGACTCCCTAAAATTTTTTTTCAACTGACATCTGGCCAAACCATCCATCATTGTCCTACAATTGGTCACAATTGTATGAAGAGGATGGAAGTTATCCGATGAATTCTGCTTAAGCAAAGCAACAGCAGACAGAGAGTCCATCTCAATAATGAGAGTAGTAACACCTTTTGCAATCACAAGCTGCAATCCAAAATATAGACCCCATATAAAGTATTAGGACATGTTGAAAACATGGGAAACAAACATATAATGAGTATTCATCTAAGTATTCAACAAGTCTTTTACATTTTATTGACAAAATAGAATGCAAAAAAAGAAAGTTATTGATTTTCTGTTTAAGTGAAAGTCGCAACCTAATCGGGTGCCTAGAAGGATTTATGTAGGTTGGGTGGGTGCTTAAACGGGCTAGGCAGGTGCTTAAGTAGGTTGAGGCGCATTTTTTTAATTTTCAAATGCTGTGGAACTAATCGAGGCGGTTACCAGCCGCTTGGTGCCTAGGCAGAATTTTTATTTTTTTAACTAACAATATTATCTAAACTAAGGAGGTGATGGAGTGCACTAAGTCTCATATTGGGTTAACAATAATAATGTGGTTCAAATTCACTTTTGGTGAAAATTAAACCTAAGACCTCTCCCTTACAGGTGAAGAGGAATACCACTGGACTGTAGTAGCCCTAAACAGATTTTTTTTTTTTTTTTTTATAGCACTAAACAAAAATTTTTAGAACAGTAAGATATATATAAATTTTTGCTTAAAATAGGTAATGAAATTTATGACATTGATTACTCACCAAAACTCTTTGGCTTAGCTAAAGGGGTCGCTAAACCAAATAAAAAAGATGAAATCAAATCCCAGTCAAAGCACAAAACCCAGAAAGAAAAATTACTTTTCAACTTTCTTTCGTCTAATTTCCACGGTAAACCGCTACAGACTACAGTTACCCAGTCCACAGACGGCGCGTGCAGCGCACGCCTTCAGAGTGCCGGTAAGCAAGCCCACATTCGACACCGCCAATGCACGAAAGCGAACCTGTTCAACGGTTACCCACCTACACGGCCAAACCCCAAAAACGACAACGTGGAAACACAAAACGCAGACACCATCCGCGATATTTCTCCCCCTCTCTTTTTGCCATTCATTCCCCCACAATTTTCCATCATCATCTTCTTCTTCTTCTTCTTCCTCTTCATGTTCCTCTGCAGCTCTGAAACCCTAAACCCCCTTCTGGATTTTTGGTGGTAGAATTAAAATTAAGTTCTAATAAATACTATTTGTTACTGTTTGGTTGCTGTGAATAAATATGGATTTACACAGAGGTGTGTGGGTGGTGGTGGGAGTGCTGGTGGTTAGTCTGAGTCTGAGCTCAGCTGGGGACATTGTCCACCACGATAATATTGCTCCCAAGAGGCCTGGATGCGACAACAACTTCGTTCTGGTAATTTCACTGACTTTTTTGGAGTTTAATTTTTTATTTTTTTAGTTTAATTTTTATTTTCTGTTTGGTTGCCGATAAAACTGGGGAGAGAAAAGATGGGATTTTTGTTTGGGAAGGATGCATTGGGGACCAAGAAGCTCAATCTTGCTGTTTGGTTGCTGAGAAAATGGAGCAAGATTAGGGGATAGGAAATTTCTTGTGAATTTCCAAAGTGAGAGTTTAGTTTTGATTTCAGCGGCGTGGGGATCGAGTAGTTGCTAGTAGATATTGATTAGGTAAGTAATGAGAGAGAAAGAAAAAACTAGAATGTCTGTTTCTAAGTATCAAGATTTTGTGATGCTTTCGGGACCAAGAATTTCGAGCTTGCTGTTTGATTGCTGAGAAAATAGAGCCAGATTAGTGAATACAAAATTAAAATGTGAATATCCAACTATTTTGGAGTTGGAAATGATAATTTAGTTTCAATTTCAATGCCACGGTCATCCGGTAGTTTAAGCAATCAAAGCTGTCGCAGACAAATTTCATACTTTTCTGCTCAGAATTTTATATGTCTGTTTGATGTTATTTTTACTTTGATGCATTTTTATCTCTCGTCTTCTGTGTCCCTAACAAAGGAGAGATGTAGAGGAGGGACGAGTGACGATAGACTCCAGATAGAATTAGAATTAGATTTTTCTTAGAATTGTTAGTGTTTACAATTAAAGTCAGTTAAGCTGTCTTCCTTGTGTCTTCATGACATTTCTCAGTCTCTTCCCTTTCCCATCTCCCTTTTTCATCTCTCCGGCTATCCTTAATTTGGAAAAGAAAACACAACATAACAGAAACGTTACCAGATGGGTGGTTAGATTTTAGGCAATACCTCTGAGGCTCTGACTTAATAAATTTTAACATATCTTTTCAAGTTTTCATTTGATTCTTTATCTGGTTTCTAAGAAAATAATCATCTAGGTTCCTTGAAAATTATAATTTTTACTCAGCCAATTGTTCGAAATTTTTTACCAGACTCAGCCAATCATAAAATAGAGATTTTGATTAAGAATTTGTGAAACGAACCTACAAATGCTCCGGTTAGAAAATGCAATTATGAAACAGAGGCTCAAGGCAAAAGGGGTAGAGGAAGACTTGGATAGAGACTGTAAGAAAGTCACATGGAGTACTTGGAGCTAACGAAGACTTGGGGGAAAACCGAGTGCAGTGGCCTTCTAGGATTCATACAACCAACCCCACTTAGTGGGATAAAGGCTTTGTTGTTCTCAAATGAAAACGAATTTCGATGCAGTTATTAATATTTTATTTCAAATGCTTCCTGAACATGTCTTTACCTTATTGGACATATCTTGGCCAACCATAAACAGTTACGTGTAAGAACTAAGCTTCTATTTCTTTGGCTGCCACAAGTTTAGTGGAAAATTCAATTCAGCTAAGGATCCAAGATAGTCCAAGATAGTATATTGGGATAGTTGAATTTGTTTTATTTTTTGTTACCCTAGCTCTGTTACAGTTAGTCAAATGTAGCCTAAGCTTGTAAGGGAGGCATTGCACTTTGTTTTCTTCACTTATGTATATTGTGACTACAGCCTTGCCATTACATTTAAATTCTGTTTTGGTCTATAGGTAAAGGTCCCAACTTGGATCAACGGCGTAGAAGACGCTGAGTATGTTGGTGTTGGTGCTCGATTTGGACCTACCTTGGAATCGAAGGAAAAACGTGCCACCAACACTAGAGTGGTTCTTGCAGACCCCCCTGATTGTTGTAGCCTACCCAAGAATAAGGTAATACTCGATCAAAATTTTCAGTTCTTTCTTAACTTACACTAGAGTTTCAGAGCCATGAAAGTTAAGCATCTTCCTAATTAAAGGTGTAAGATATGCTAATTCATTTTATGGGTTCATATTGGGGATTGTGTGGATTTTTTGTAGCTCGCTAAAGAGGTCATTTTGGTGCACCGAGGAAATTGCAGTTTCACAACCAAGGCAAATATCGCTGAAGCTGCTAATGCTTCAGCCATCCTCATTATAAACAACCGCACAGGTAATTTTCTTTTCTTGATATAAAAACCTTTTAATCCTAGAGTAAACCTTTTAATCCTAGGTAAGAATTTCCAATACAACCGTATGAGTTATAAGGGGAAAAATTATATTGAGTGCAGTAAAATAAGATCTTACCATTATAGAAAAAAACGGTGGTAAAAATTGATTGTAAAGTTAAGTTTCTGTTGCATAAAGTACTGTTGTCTGACCTACAGAACTTTTCAAGATGGTTTGTGAAAATGATGAACCTGATGTTGAGATAGGCATACCAGCTGTTATGCTCCCCCAAGATGTTGGTGCAATCTTCGAAACTGATTTAAAGAACGGCTCCATGGGTATGGTTTTCTCTCTGCTATTATACACGTAACTCCCCACTTAGTGGGAAAAGGCTTTGTTGTTGTTGTATTATACACGTAACTGTTTATAGTTGGCCAAGCCTTATCTTGTTTAAAAAAAATAGTTATCTTGTTTTTTTTATATCGTTATCAGCTATTTATTCTGAGTGAGTTTTATTTTGTCTCTGTCATTGCCTTTGAAATCTCTCTCTTCAGTTTCTGTGCAGCTGTACTCTCCTTTGCGTCCACTGGTTGATATTGCAGAAGTTTTTTTGTGGCTTATGGCTGTTGGTACCATCTTGTTTGCTTCTTATTGGTCTGTGTGGAGTGCAAGAGAAGCAGCTATTGAGCATGAGAAGCTATTGAAGGTTATATTGATTCCAGAGCAGCTATGTAATTTTTAGCAGTTATTTTACATGGGGCTTGAACTCTTTCAGGGTAATTCACTAAGTCCTTGATCAAATCATATATGGTTTGGTCCTCTTTGTGCAGGATGCTTCTGATGATTCTTTACCTATCGAAGTTGATCGTTCCAATGCTTTAGTGGAGATTAGCACCACAGCAGCAATCCTCTTTGTTGTGATTGCTTCATGCTTCTTGTTTATGTTTTACAAACTCATGTCATTCTGGTTTGTGGAGATTCTGGTGGTTTTGTTTTGCATTGGCGGGATAGAGGTACACTCTCTTTTTTATAATACAGACTTTGTCACTATGATTACAACTTTTATTTAGGTGTAGATGAATTGTTTTAGTTATTATGCACACCTCTTCTGAGGTTAATGCTGAACCTTGCAGTCCCTTCTGTTTGCAGGGCCTGCAGACTTGCTTGGTGACTTTGCTATCATGGTATACTACTTTTGTTCTTTTGTTGAAGGTTTTTGTTCCTTACAGCTACAGGGCTGTCTTTGCCCTCCGACCCTTATTTACTCCAGAATGTGATCTAATGATTTGTTAAAAGCATAATTTTGACTTTTGAGCTGTTCCTTATGTGTGTAGATGATTTTTTTTGGTAGTATGAAGCTGACAGTTAACCAAATATAGTTTCAGACGGTTTAAACGTGCTGGAGAATCATATGTTAGGCTGCCAATCTTTGGAGCTGTTTCATATCTGACGCTAGCTGTTGCTCCCTTCTGCATAGCATTTGCTGTTTTGTGGGCAGTGTATCGCCGCATTTCATTTGCTTGGATCGGTCAAGATATCCTTGTAAGAAATTAATTCTCTTTTCTTGGTTTTAGTGTTGATGTGGTATTGTGGTTATATATTTCCATTGGAACATCCAAACATTGTCAAGGGCAATTTTGCTTCTGTTGTTTTGTTTTTGGAGTAAGCAAGTCAAGCTGGTGATACTTTGATTAAAAAAGTATCTGACAAGGTCTAAAATCATACTTAAAAAAGTTTAAAATGGTTGGGGTATCATAATTTTGTTGTATATTCTTATGGTAAACACATGGAGGTTTTACGGAAGCAAAAGTATGTTAAGGGTTCTCAAAACTGGACAGCTATATTTTGTCTGCTTTGACTGAGTGGAACTATCCTGTCCTGATGTTGCGGGCATTGCTGTATTTTATTTTGTAAGGCCTTTCAAGTCCATAACCCGTAAGTAGGCAAGTGGAGCTGGTGACCCATAAGGATTGATGGATTCTGTGAATGTTTCCTAAATTAATAAGTTTGTTGCAGTTTGTCTGTGCTACATATGTGGGCAGATATTTGGAATTCTTACTTCTGTACATGGCTTGTTCGTGTTTTTGTTTTCCATCTTTCCTTTTTAATTATTCTTACTTAGTCTGCTCTTAGGTAGCAATTTTAGATTTATCTTATGCAAAAAATTTTAGTATTTAGAATTGTCTAAATGTGATATGTGCTGATTTGGTTGGCTCCTTTTTCCTCCAAATATACTGCTTGTTGATTACTATTTAGTACCTGAAGAAAGAAATCCTATATTTGGACTGCCCCATTTTTGTCTTTACATAATCCTTTACATTAATAGGTGCAATTTATCTTTCACTTTCAAAGTGAGTTTGTAATCTCTAAAATGTTGGTAGACGCTAACATATGCTCATACAAAATCAGGGTATTGCACTGATAATCACAGTTCTTCAGCTTGTTCGCATACCGAATCTCAAGGTGATATTTCAAAAACATACTTCTTCTTCTTTTTTTTATTTTTTTATTTTTTTTATTTTCTGGTTCTTGTTGAGAATAATATGAATTTTTAGTTGTTCATCAGTTATTTGTTGCCTTTTTTGAGGATTTTATGTAAGAAATGCAAGGAGTTACTTAACTAACCTATATTGATTTTTTTTTTCTGGGTTAAGTAAATACTTTGTCTTAAATCCTTATTGGATACTTATTTTGTTGAGAAAAGATTGCACCAGAATTTTTTTATTTATTCATCTGGCAATCATATCTAGCTTTTCTAGATTATTTTATAACTTTTCTCTCTTTAATAATCAGGTTGGAACAGTTCTTCTGAGTTGTGCGTTTTTATACGACATCTTCTGGGTATTTGTTTCTAAATGGTGGTTCCATGAGAGCGTAATGATAGTGGTGAGTAAATCATAAGAACTCTCTTCCTTCCTTTCTGCCACCCTAAATAAAGGTTGCTTTTTGACTATGGAGACCTGCCCTGCAAGTGATAGAGATTTAAGTATTAATCTTTTCTCCTTTACAGGTGGCTCGTGGTGATAAAAGTGGAGAGGACGGTATACCAATGCTACTGAAAATCCCACGGATGTTTGATCCCTGGGGTGGCTACAGCATCATCGGATTTGGTGATATTATCTTACCAGGATTGGTTGTAGCCTTTTCACTAAGGTCTGAGAAGAGATTCCAAAAATATCTTCAACATCCCTTTTAAGTCCCTAGAATTGAACCTTGAATGTTCACTGTTTCAGATACTGTGTTTTGATTCTGTTATGTCCTTGTTAAATTGCGTAAACGGAAAGTGAAAACATGCTGAGATTGATTAGGCATTTCAGTTTTCGCGTTAATCACGAAGTCTGGATCAATTAATGATGAAAACCATGGGACTCATAATTAACAACATGAAAGCAGCATCTAAGATACTAGCAAATTTTCAGCTATTACTACAAATGAGGGTTTGTAATGTTGCACGTTGTCTCAAAAGTTCATTAATCTGATTATTGGTTGGGTAACTTTGCAGGTACGATTGGTTAGCAAATAAGAAGCTCCGAGCTGGTTACTTTTTGTGGGCAATGACCGCTTATGGTTTAGGTATGAAATCTGCTAAAATTTGGGGCATTTTGCGTTCATTTTCTTTTTGCTAAACAAGAAATTCAGAAAATGCATCTGATTGAGATTGAGCTAGATTCAGAATTTTATCGGCATGGTGTTTTCTATTTGTATATGGAAAATAAAGGTCAATGGATTCAATGATGTTTAGCGTAACAGACAATTGCCTATTTATGAATGGCTGGTTGGCGATTTGCAATTGCAGGTCTCCTTATCACGTATGTGGCTTTAAACTTGATGGACGGCCATGGCCAACCAGCTTTGTTGTATATAGTTCCGTTCACACTTGGTAAGATGCAAGCTTGGCTAATCTGCACTAACATCTATATTGCTAGTGCTCACTGGAATGGAAATAGGTTTCGCGCTGAATGTTTGTGGCGAAACAGAATCCATGAGCAGCCATTGACATGAGCTAGTTGCATTTCTGCAGGTACCTTTTTGACTTTGGGACACATGAGAGGGGATCTCAAAGTTCTGTGGACAAGAGGAGAACCGGAGAGGCCATGCCCGCATGTCCATCTGCAACCCTCCTCTCAATAAACGAAACTAGGAAACAAAGGAGTAGTTGGCAGATTAGAGCAGTAGCAACTCAGAAAACCACTTTGCTTGTCATAGTTGTAGAGGATAGTAAATATTTACGAAGGTTGTAACTGATATAACATAGAGACATTTATAACATCCGGACTCATTGTTCTTGTAAGTGGGTGTCATCTTATAGCTTAGGAGACGACTGTCTGATACCAACTACTCCACGCAGATTCATTACCATAACTGTGACTCTGCGAAAAGCAATTTTAGGTGCTGGAAACTTTTTCATGCTTCAATACTTGTGCTAATTATGTTACAACGTTGTCGACCACAGGATATTGCTAAGGTGCCCGAGGTCCTTGCCTTCACACAGGGCCTCGCGCGTACCAACAATCGCCTCTCTTCGTGGGGAAGCAAAGCCCAAAAACAGGATTGTTGTGCATAAACTCACATCTTCCATATTTCTTGGGCTGTCCAAATGCAATGCCAGCCCTGTTCATCTTGACCTCATGGACAACTGATTAATTGGTTCAATTCCCCATGTTTTAGAAACATGAGCTCTCTTGTTCATCTAGAAATCAATTGAGTGGAACAATACCTAAAAGCATTGGGCAAATGTCTAAGCTCGAGAATATCAACCTTAGAATGACTGCTTTGGAAGGGGTGGTTTCGGAATGCCTCTTCTCCAATCTCTCGAGATTAACTTTTTTGGATTTGTCCTCTTACTCACTAGCTTTAAGCTTCAATTCTAATTGGATTTCTCCATTCCAACTGGTTTACATAAGTTTGAGCTCTTGCACAATAGGTCCGCATTTTCTAAAATTGCTTCAAACTCATAAAAGTTATTGGTATATTGATATTCTAATGCTGGAATTTCCAATATCCTTCCAAGTTGGTTATGGGACAGGCTGTCTCATGATCATGATATTGGGTTCCTTTCCAAATCGGTCATTCTAGATCTCTCCAACAATAAGCTTTCAGGGTGGTTTTTTTTTTTTTTTTGTGTGTGTGTCCAAACAATGTTAGTAATTTAGCCTTTCTTGATCTCTCAAGCAATGATTTTTATGAAAAACTTCTAGATTGTTGGACACATTTTGCAAATCTAGCCATTCTAGATTTGAGTGACATGCTCTTTTTGGAAAAATTCCTACCATAAGGAGCTCTTTATTTTCAATTCAAACACTTAAGCTAAACAAGAATGCATTTGTGGGAAAATCGCCTTCATCCTTGAAGAATTGCAGAAATCTAAGTGTATTTAATGTTGGAGAAAATAACTTATCAGGAATGATACTTGAATTGTAACATTCCACATCGACCAACGGAGAAGGGGTGATGTGCCTTATATGTACATGCTCCCCTCCCTATAGCAGGAGGTCTTTTAGGAACTCACTGACTTCGGATTCTATCGGAACTCCGAAGTTAAGCGAGTTTGGGCAAGAACATTCCTAGGATGGGTGACCCACTACGAAGTTCTCATCTGAGTTCCCAGAAACAAATCCGTGAAGGAATGGTAAGCCCAAAGTGGACAATATCATGCTACGGCGGAGCCGGTTTGGGATGTGACAGAATGGTATCAGAGCCACTTTGCCGTTTGATGCGGATATTGATAGGAGCATATTTAGGCGACTTACTTAGCTTGTTTTCGTGCATCTATGTTGTTAATTCATAGTTGTTTTAGTAGTTTAAGCCATTTTCGTGTGTTTTTAGGTTCATATGGCTAAGGAAGCAAAAAGATGCATTTTGGAGCATTTTGGAGCAAAATTGGGCTTGGAATGGATAGCATATGCTTGGAGCCAAAATGTTGGACGAATTTGAAAGCCTTGTATGCACTTTGGACATAAAACAAAGGGCCTAGCCCAATCAAACAATCCTTTGAGCCATGCAAAACCTCTAGCCCAATCAACAACCCTTAGCCACATGCATTTCCACCTTCCTACTTCATCATTTCATCATTGCACCACCATTCACACACACATGCACTTACTCTTTCATCATTGCACCACCATTCACACACACATGCACTTACTCTTTCATCATTGCACCACCAATTCAACACATGCATTTCCACCTTCCTACTTCATCATTTCATCATTGCACCACCATTCACACACACATGCACTTACTCTTTCATCATTGCATCACAAATTCAACACATGCATTCACACACCAACAACCTAGCTCTTTTTCCATCATTATTTCATCCACATGCACTCTCAATCATAACAACCACATTCACTCTTAAACAATCACCCACATATTCTCCCATTCCCCCTATAAAAACCCATGCATTCATACACAAAAATCACATCTCATTTTCATACACAAGACACCACAAACACATCCAATCTTCCCCTTTGCCGCAAGCTCCCATTCCATTTCTACACAATCTCTTCTCGGTTTCATTCCATTCCATACACTCTCCCATTTGCAGAAACCATTCAACCTTAGCCGCTCCACCTTCATTTACAACACACTTGGAGCACCAACACCGAAGGCAACTCTTAAGGGATTTCAACATCAGTTTTGCTTCAAGGGTTCTTTCTTCTTAATCCTATGTTCACTCATGTTATATATTTTTATGTCAAACCTTTTGTAAACATGAAGTGTAACTAATCTCTCTCTAGGGATTCGATGTAGCCTTGCAAGATTGCCATGTAGTTAATTCAGAATTCTCATTTAATTTATCTATTTCTTGTTTCATTCTCCGATTTAATTGTGACTTAGTGTGTTGATTTTAATGCTTGATCATCATTTGAATTAACCACAGGTTGTTTAGCCAAGATTAAAGCACACATCATGCATAATCTTGGTGGATATGTGAATGAATGAAGGGAATGTTTTGCAAACATCCTGCTGAGTGTTCCCTTTGGTTTTGTGAAAGTTTCTTGTGCACTACATATTCTTGATTAGGAACCAAAGTTGCACATCACAATTAGGCTCATGATTAGAGACATTTGATCAAATCCACACATCATATGGTTGATCATATCTAAGTGAAACAAACTCAAGAAATAGGTAGATGACTGAGTATAAACTGATTTAACAAACATGGCCTTGGGTTAGCAATGGTAAAATCGAATCCCTAGCTTCATCTCCATTGGTACTATCTCATTTTATTAGTTGTTGATTCATTTATTTGTGTTTACTTCATTTCCTTATGCTTTCAAGTTACAACAACAAATCTGCCTACATTGATTAGTTTTATTTCTCTAGTAAAAAGTTCTTGCAAAACAAGTGATTATATAGGTCCAATTAGTCCCTGTGGATTCGACACCCTTACTTGTGCCATTATACTAAACATATTCTAGCACGAAGAAGGAAAACCTCAATTAGATATGCCGGCGAGGACGCCGGGTTCCCCTTAAGTGGGGTGGATTGTAAGATCCCACATCGACCAACGGAGAGGGGATGCTGTGTCTCATATGTACATGCTCCCTTCCCTATAGCACGAGGCATTTTGGGAATTCACTGGCTTCGGATTCCATCGGAACTCCAAAGTTGAACGAGTTCGGGCGAGAGCATTCCCAAGATGGGTGACCCACTGGGAAGTTCTCGTGTGAGTTCCCAGAAACAAAACCATGAGCGGCTCCGCCGTAGCACGATATTGTCTGCTCTAGGCTTACCATTCCTTCATGGTTTTGTTTCTAGGAAGTTGCCTTTTGATGCGGATGTGCCGGTGAGGATGTCAGGTTCCCTTTAAGTGGGGTGGATTGTAAGATCCCACATCGACCAACAGAGAGGGGGTGATATGCCTTAAATGTACATGCTTCCCTCCCTATAACACGAGACCTTTAGGGAACTCACTGACTTTAGGTTCAATCGGAACTCTGAAGTTAAGCAAGTTTTAAGTTTCTCTTATATTCCATTACTCGAGTGAACTTGAGTTGGAAATAATTGGAAGAACCAATTCCTTCATTCCTTTCGAAATTGGTAATTCTAGATCTCTCCAACAATAAGCTTTCATGGGGTTTTTTTTTTTTTTTTTTTCCAAACAGTGTTAATAATTTAACCTTTCTTGATCTCTGAAGCAACAATTTTTATGAACAACTTCTAGATTGTTGGACACATTTTGCAAATCCAGTCATTCTAGATTTGAGTGACATGCTCTTTTTGGAAAAATTCCTACCATAACGGGCTCTTTATTTTCAATTCAAACACTGAAGCTAAACAAGATTGGATTTGTGGGACAATTGCCTTCATCCTTGAAGAATTGTAGAAATCTAACTGTATTTGATGTTGGAGAAAATAACTTATCAGGAATGATACTTGAATGGTTAGGGGTTGGACTTCCAAATTTGGCTATCCTTATCCTTTGTTCTAATTACTTTTATGGAAGCATTCCCTTGCAGTTATGTGATCTAAAACACATTCAAATTATGGATATCACTGTAGACATCGAAATTTGGGTGAAATAAATGTTCACCAACACATTAAAATTTCAACATGTCAGGGCATACATGGCATGCGCCAAGTGTTTCACAAATCGTACACATGGATGTGACTCATCAAAATTGGACGAGTCATCAAGAAGGACACATGTCAACACTTGGTGGAAAATGAATTATTTGATTTTAATTTAATTAAATCAAATGTTAATTAATGGAGTCAAATCATGAATCGGCCTGTAAATCGAGTCCTTGTTCTTTCGTCAATTAATCAAGCCCACAATCAAGGCCAAATCTTTATGTAGTCAAGGCTTGGAGAGTCTATAAATAGGAGGATCCAAGAAAAGAAAGAGGTCCAGAAAATCATTCACGCTCAGACGCTGAAGCTTTGAAACTCTGAAGCTCTCAAGCACTCAAACCCCCCAAACACTTAAACACTCAAGAAGACTCGGAAAACCCTTCGCATTCTTCGTCAAACCCATGAAGAACCACCAAGCACCCCTACAAGTGCCGGTTCCTTCATTGTCATGAGCCAAAACCTTGTGACATCCGTTCATCCAAGATCAAGTCATTGTGACCCTTGGATTAACAACACTACACCTTACATTTCAGAGATTGAATCAGAGGATCAAGTTGTAAAGAGATTGTAACCCTAAATTACATTAATACAAATATTCTTTGTACACATGTTCTCTTGTCATTTGTTGCAGGATTTTCGTGTTTACAAATTTGGCACGCTTAGTGGGACAATCTCTGCCTCTTATCTTTTTCTCCGTTCAAAATTCATACACCGTTGAAACCAATGGCTTGAAAAAAGGAACAAGCTGCTATCGCAACCAAAGGAATGAGCGTTAGCACTTTTGTTACAAGTGAAAAATCTATTGGCATCATGACACGAAGCAAGGCAAAGACGGTGACCATGCTTCAAGCCACTTCCAAGTTAGTGCTGCTAAGGGAGCAAGAGAAGTGTCAAAGGTGCAAGCCTGTCATCAACCTAGCCTCTCTCGGGGAACCAAAGCTTGCTTCTGCAACACGTAGGAGGACTTCTTGAATTGATAAGCGGTGTTCTTCAGCTTCAAAGAATTCAGACACAAACTCAAGCATGGGGTTATACCACGAATTGCTGACTAGCAACCATCGCTTGGATACTTCTTCATCATGTTGTGACTCATCTCTAATCCAAGCGACGACCTCAATGAAGCTTCAAGTTGCACCCGTGCATGCAGAAAAGAGCATGACATATTTGGCAACGAAGCGCGACTTGGTTGACATCGTCTCACGAGGCAAGATGAATGCAACACGATACACCACTTCGATGATGTTTCCACCAAAATCACATGAAGGTCATCGTGAGAATTAACCAGCCATCAACTTCATTAACCGAAGCAAGTCAAAGGCTATTGTTGCCATGGTGCATCCATTTAAATCACGTGAAGTACGTCAAAAGCACAAGCCGATCATCTCTACTACTTCACAAGGGGCAAAGAAGCTCGTCTCTTGAAGTAGTGAAATGTGCTCGCCAAAATCCAAGAATCCAGCTGAGCGGTCACCATTACATGTCTTCAGTGTAAGCTTAAAAGCGCGCTCATACCTAGGCTCCATGTAGGTGATGATGGTGGGAGTTATTTCTGCTGATGAACAACTGGCTTAAATAACTCAAGCAATCGAGATGCTGACAAAGATTGTTGAGGAGAAAGACATGCAAATAGGGTCGCTTATAAGCAAGCTAGAAGAAAGGCATGGCGAGGAGTTAAGCAAATGTGCACCTCATCTAGAGCAAGAGGTGTGTCAAGAATTTACCTTCGACTGGAAGAAGCAGTTAAAGCCTGATTCCGTTTTAGTGGCGTCTTTGTCAATCCAACAACTCCAAGACATGATCGCCAACACTATCAAAGCACAATATGAAGGTGCTTCCCAAAATTCACTTATGTACTTCAAGCGGTACACGAAGAAACTTGATACTCTTCGAATGCTAACTAGGTACCAACCTCTCAAATTCTTGCAGTTCGATGGAAAAGGCAACCCTAAACAACACATCGAGACATGCAATAGCACTGGTACAGATGGCGGTTACCTTGTGAAGCAATTTGTTCGCTCATTTTGAGGCACCGCATTCAACTGGTACATAGACCTGGAACTAGAGTGAATTGACAGTTAGGAACAAATGGAGAAAGAATTTCTCAACCACTTCTTCAACACACGTCGCACCATCAACATGATGGAGCTCGCCAACAGAAAGCAACAAAGGGATAAGCGAGTGGTTGACTACATCAGCCATTGCATGAATTAAGCTTTGATTGCAAGGATCATCTCTCGAAGTTGTCTTTTGTAGAGATGTGCATACAAGGAATGCATTGGGGTTTGTAGTACATCCTTTAAGGGATCAAACCTCGTACCTTTGAAGTAGCCACTTAAGCTTATGACATGGAGTTAAGCATCAAAAGCCATGATGAAAGGAATGATACAATTGGTCACAAGATGTCATTTTCAAAGAAACCCATCACGGAGTTTATGGAGATAAGTGTTGGTCCATTTGAGCCATCGATATAAGACAAGAAGGGTGTGAAGAAGGCTGAGTCAAGTCAAGTCCAAGAAAGGCCACGACGTACACTTAAAAGAGTAGAAGAGAAAAAAATATCATTTTCCCGACTTAGACGTCGTTCCTATGTTGGAAGATTTGCTCCAAAAGAAGTTGATCGAGTTTCCAGAGTGCAAATGGCCTGAAGAGATGAATCGCACTGACAACCCAAGATACTGTTCATTAGTGATCCAGTGGAAAAGTGCTTCGTGTTGAAAGATCTTATCATGAAGCTGGCCCAAGAAAGAATCATCGAACTAGATCTAAACGATGTGGTGGAGTCAAACCCTACCACCGTCACTTTTGGCTCTTTTAACTCAATATCATCACCTCGATTGCTGGGGGCATGCTCTAAAACCGTGTAAGTCAAGCTAAATAAAGTTGAAGGATGGATCAAGGTCACTCTAAGGAAGCGACACAAAAGACATACACCTCATCTGCAAGTTGATCAATCAAAGAGGAGGCAGAGAAGCTCTCATCAACCTCCAAAGCGACGTAAAAATGTTGAAGATGATGAAATTTCGACACGGTGCGCGATTTCTTCCTCGAAGCCATGGATACGACAACAACTTTTAAAGCCATGGATACGGCTGTGAAGAGTTTGTTAAGGTTATGCCCAATATAATAAAAAAAAAATCCACACAGGTCAAACCCTAATCAAATCCTCCAAATTAGGAAAAGAAGATCAAAAGGCGGCGTGATTTCTTGTTCAAAATCAGGAACAAAGAGCGTGAATCTTTCCGTCTAAAATCAAGAATGAAGAAGGAAGGTCCGTGCAGTCCGCGTGGAGGCAAATATGGTAATAAAAAGTAAAGAAGAAAATTGAGTGACAGTGGAGTGTGTAAAGCAAGAAAAGAAAGAAATAAAATAAGAGACGATACATAATTTCCAAAAAAGGAAGAAGATATGAAAAAAAAAAAAAAAAAGGGGGAAAATGGTGATGGTGCCCCGTGTGTGTACATATGTATGTATGCCCGATGGCACAAAGAAGCATGGTGAGCCTAATGCTCCAATTAGGTCTTTCAAATTGAGCCCAATTCTTTTTCTATAAATAATTGGCACTCATTCATGAGCGGGAGAGCAAAAGGAAGCAAGTCAAAACTTGAACATCCATAACTCTCTCAAGCATCCAAACAATCGTGCTCTTCATCAAACTCGTGGAGAATTAACAAGCACAACAAATACGTGCCGGTTCATCCCCAACAAAGCTGAAGACCACACACCACGTGAAACTCCTCCTGGTCCAATTTCATTCAAGATTAAGCCTCGACAACCCTTGAAGAAATGACAAGTTTGATTCAAGATCAAGTGTCAACCACCCTTGGATCAAATTCGACTCCAAAGAAATGTAGCAAAGCCAAACCTTTGGAGGAAACCAGAAATCTCTCTGGCCAAAGCAAAGTTCTCTATCAAGCTCATGGAGAATCAATAAGCGCAACAAATACGTGTCGATTCATCCTCAACAAAGCCGAAGATCATCAACCACGTGACACTACTCGTGGTCCCAATTGTTCAAGAACAAGCTTTAACGACCTTTGAAGAAATCACAAGTTTGATTCAAGATCAAGTGTCAACCACCTTTGGATGAAATTCGACTCCAAAGAATTGTGCAAAGCTAAACTTTTGGAGGAAACCAAAAAGCTCTCTGGCCAAAGCATACACTTGTGTTCTTCATCAACAATCAACAAGCACAACAAATATGTGCCGATTTATCCCCAACAAAGCCAAAGATCACTAGCCACGTCACACTACTTGTGGTCTCGATTGTTCAAGAACAAGCTTCAACGGAAGAAATCACAAATCCTCTTCAAGATTAAGTGTGCGCCACCCTTGAATCAAATTCGACTTTAGAAAGCTCTCTAGCCAAAACAAACACTTGTTCTTCATCAAGCTCATGGAGAATCAACAAGCACAACAAACACGTGTTGATTCATCCACTACCAAAGACGAGGATCACCAGCCACGTGAAACTCCTCGTGGTCTTGTTTCATTTAAGAACAAGCCTTGACGATCCTTGAAAAAATTTCCAGCCAAATTCAAGACCAAGCCTTTATGGCATTTGAAGAACCTTCTAGCTCAATTCCATATGAAGCCTCTATTGCCCTTGAATTGACATCTATGTTGAAGGACTTCAAAGCATAGTGGTCAAATACATTCACTATGTGAGGGACTTCAAAACAAATATTCTACATGTGATAAGCACATGCATACGATGCACCTTGAAGTGAGGGCATTTGTAGATATCAAAATTTCGGTGAAATAAATGTTCACCAACACATTAAAATTTCGACATGCTAGGGCATACGTGGCATGCACCATGTGTCTCACAAATCTTACACATGGATATGACTCATCAAAATCAGACGAGTCATCAAGAAGGACACTTGTCAACACTTGGCAGGAAATGAATTACTTGATTTTAATTTAATTAAATCAAATGTTAATTGATGGAGTCAAATCATGAACTAGCCCACAAATCGAGTCCTGGTTCTTTCGTTAATTAATCAAGGCCACAATCAAGTCTTGGTTCTTTCGTCAATTAATTAAACCCACAATCAAGGCCAAATCTATATGTAGTCAAGGCTTGAAGAGTCTATAAATATAAGGCTCCAAGACAAAGAAAGAGGTCCAGAAAATCATTCACGCCCAGACGCTAAAGCTTTGAAACTCTGAAGCTCTAAAGCACTCAAACCCCCCAAACACTTAAACACTCAAGAAGACTTAGAAAACCCTATGCGTTCTTTGTCAAACCCGTGAAGAACCGCCAAGCACCCCTACACATGCTGGTTCCTCCATTTCCAAAAGCCAAAACCTTGCGGCATTCGTTCATCCAAGATCAAGTCATTGTGACCCTTGGATCAGCAACACTACACCTTACATTTCGGAGATTGAATCAGAGGATCAAGTTGTAAAGAGATTGTAACCCTAAATTACACTAATAAAAATATTCTTTGTACACGTGCTCTCTTGTCATTTGTCGCAGGATTTTCGTGTTTACACTCTCGATAAACAATAACTTTGAAAGTATACCCAAATGCTTTAACAATTTAACTAATTTGGCCGAAACATGAAATTTAAGTCTAACCGTCTGTCATGCGTATGACGTTAATGTGGGAGGGGTGTATGTCTACAACACTAATTATGATGAAGAAACATCCTTGATATGGAAAGGCATAATGTCCAAATACATAAGTACTCTGGGGCTTGTAAAGAGTATTCATTTATCCAACAATCGGTTAACTGGGGAGATTCCTAATGAAATCACAGATCTTGTTGGTTTGGTTTCTTTAAACCTATCGAGAAACAATTTGACAGGTCAAATCACTCCAAAGATCGGGAAGTTGGCTTCTTCACAATTCCTTGATTTTTCAAGAAACCAAAATTATGGAAGAATTCCAACAAGTCTTCTTCAAATTTATGACCTTGGTGTCTTGGACTTGTCAAACAACAACCTGTCTGGAAAAAAATCCAATGGGATCTTAGCTCCAAACCTATGAGCCCTCTGATTTTGATGAGATTCCTTTGTTGTGTGGAATTCCACTTTAACAGTTGTGCTCTCCTGAGGAAACAAATCCAGAGGAACAACCAGTGTTCAGGGATCAAGTTGAAGAGAATGATGGGTTTATAACACTGGGATTTTATATGAGTTTAGCTCTTGGATTTGTTGTTGGGTTTTGGGGAGTTTGTGGGAGTTTGATATTCATCAGGTCATGGAGATACACGTACTACAAATTCTTGAACTGTGTAATGATTGGCTTTATGTGAAGGTGGCGTTGATCACGCAATGAAGAATGGTTGATGTGTAAACTTTAAGTAGTGTAATGATATGACATCATTACCATCATGATTATTATCGATTTGGTCTATCTCATTGTCTTTAAATTTGTGACTAATACATGCTGTGTTTTTTTTTCAATCTTTTTAGCTCGTGCATCTACCGATCGGAAGCCATGCTCTCTTTCGGCTGGAGAAAAAGGAGATGGAAGAGTGCAATTAGAAGTTATGATTTAGTGAAAGTAATGTGCTTCATTTAGGGGCATGACGTTATTTAGATTATCTTTGATGAGTTAGGTCCTTTTTATCCCCTTTTACTAAGTGTATCATTTTATACTGATTCAGTAAATTTCCTTGAGAAACATGCAAGAACTTATCAATCAAGTTACAGAGACTTTGGTACATTAACATTGAGAACATTGCAGAACTGGCCTTTCCACATCTTCGTTAAAAACCAACTCTTGACAAGATTAGATTCGGCTAGTGACTGTCTAGTTGTTCGTTATGTATAGCTGCTTTGTTAACAAAAGCACAAAGAATTTATATTTTATGATCTTTCAACTTTGGCTCATGAAAAGAAAGGCAAAATTATTAATTTTTTTATATATTTATTCCCCTAGAATACAAACAGTTGCTCAAAATCCAACTCTAGCTAATTACCCCAACTAACGAAGTTGATTAAATTATGAAGAAAAAAAAGAAGATATGTTTGGGTCCTAATAAAAGAGAATAGTGCAACTCATGGAAGCCTGTTAGCATCTGGTCAAAATTGTTCCAGCCTTGGGCCGATAGAGGTTTGTTTGAGCCGTTTCCACTCTGGATATGCTCCTGTATGCACAAGAGAAAATAATGAGTGATACGCAACGTGAAGTAGAATTAGTAAGTGCTCTAAATTTATTGTTTGTGGCTGGTTTGGATCCTTCCGTGACGAACATACGATTCAGGAGCGGATAAAACAGATATGCACTCGGGAGTTCCAAAATGAAAGAAATTGAAATATAGATCAAAGATTTAGCATTGGTATGATACTATTGCTTGTGGAATAAATCTTGTCTGAGTGAGGGAATATCAGTAATCAAATAGCTAATGCACGGCTAACTTGAGTGAAAAGGGAAGAGGGTGATATCAATATCAAATCCTCTCGGTAAGAAAATAAAATGACAGAAACAAAACTGCTAATTATGAATAAGCAGAAATATGAAAAAAAAAAATTAATGCATAATATACTTCGGCCGATGAAACAATGAGTAGTTCGGCAAACCACAAGTAGAAGATATGGAAACAGGTTCTCACTTTCATTCCTTAACTACTTACTTATATGAATATCGTATCGTAAAGAGGAATGTTAAAAAACACAAACGTCATATGGGGTTGCCTACATAAGTTCCACAGAAACGGCGGGATTAGCACTGGCCCTCCACCCTTGGTCATAAGGAACATGTCATGTCATTAGGTTCAAAAGCTATTTGAAACGAGGAACATGTAAAGCTCATACATATACACAAATAAAGCGTTTGTAACCTTAGACTTACCAAAAGAAAGTAACGAAAATATCTTAGCACAGATTTACTCATGTGACAAGAGTATTATGTATAGGAAAAAAAAAAACAACGGTACAAGCTTTGAAAAGGGAACAAAAGAATAAGAAGATAGAAAACATACAAGCATATATTTGGAAAGAATCATTTCCATTAATGAAAAATGGTACATGCTCCTTTCCTGACCTAAAGATAGGATCTCTTGCATCCTTTCTGGCCAGTCTGAATTTATCCTCTGAGCAAAATCTTTGACCTCCCATAACAACGATTAAAGAAAATATGTAACAGCAGCAAGAACAAGGTTTATCTCTATCAATTGTGTATTTACATGTAGAACCATGGTGGTAGATTTAACTTGAAATTTCCAGATGATACATCATTTTAAGAAAACAAAATAATACTGACTAAAGAGAACAAAGACATGCAAAACCGGAAGAGTGGGCGGCCGGAACCATATTTCACAACAGATATTTAATGGTCTTGATCAAACGATAGTTCTTTTTCTTTATAAGCATAAAAAAGATGGCTTAAACTGGCCAAAAACTATTACCCTCAGAAAATAAAAACCAAGGTCTTTTCTGAACCACCACAAACATCCAGAAAAATGCCAAGCATTGTCCCAAAGTCTACCCATTTCTTTCACAGACAACACTTTTGGGCAACTTTTTTCATCTTTTTACCCAAGTGAAGAGTGGATTTGAACTTTGGACAGTTTCAAACGAAAGTAGATAAATACCACTATACTTATAGCTATTTGGTTTGTAAGCAAACTCTGCAACATTGAAAAACATATGACAATTGGAATTGTTTGGCAGGTATCAATTAAATTTCATCTTCTCATTGCACATCTTCAATTTTAGAACTATGTTCATAAAAAATGCAAGGAAGTTGCACCATAATGAGATCCAGCATTCTGTTTCCTTAAGCTTTCCATAACTAAAGTCACCATCGACAAAGTTATTACCACTCAGGTCAAGCCAGTACTTTTTCTTCCACATGTTGCCCGTGTAAACATAATTGTGAGTATCAATGACTTGTCAATCAATCACTTGATTTTTGAGTAACTTATTATTAGGTGACCATTATCCAAGTGATTTTATGGCCCAATATAGTTAGAACAATAGTCTTAACCTTTGATTAACCTATTACATGATCCCTATTTAGTAAAGACTTATTACGGTGGGATATAACATATAATTGTGATTATGGTATTTCTCATTTAATAACAGGCTTAATTGAGAGATATCCTAGCAGCTATACAAGGATTGTCCCTGCTCTTACAATAATCATTATATTATGTTCTAAACCCCATTCATAGCATGAACATATAATTTGGAGAGAGTAGAAGACATTGTTATGCATATGCAGATTCCATTGTCATCCAGAAGAGTCATGTCTTATGTATTCTACATATCAGTTCAATATAATTAGTTCATCCTTATTTTATATTGATTCGATTCATTATATTCGTGATCCTAATGTCTTGTTGTTGTGATTCCAGAATATTTCTTACAGCTTTATGTGATTTTTTTTTTCATCCACTAAAATTTGAAAACATAAGAGTATATTGTAAATCATGTCCTATTTCATTCCTAGAATTGAACCTTGAATGCTACTGTTTCAGATACTATGTTTCGATTCTATTATGTCCTTTTTTAAATTGCGTTAACGGAAAGTGAAAACATGCTGAGATTGATTAGGCATTTCAGTTCTCGTGTTAATCACGAAGTCTGGATCATTAACGATGAAAACCATGGGACTCATGATTAACAACATAAGAGTAGCAACAACTGAGTACTAGCAAATTTCCAACAATTCCTACAAATGAGGGTTTGAGGGCGAGAGTTGACTCAACGCAAATATTGGTCCTTCGTAACCAAAAGGTCATGGGTTCGAGTTGTGGAAAAGTCTCTTTGTAAATACGAAAGACATTTCCCTCCGACCCTTGCGCGGAGAGCCTTGTTAGCTTGGGGTGGCCCTTTACTAAAAATGAGGGTTTGTTATGTTGCACATTGTCTCAAAAGTTCATTAATGTGATTATTATGTGGGTGACTTCGCAGGAACGATTGGTTAGCAAATAAGAATCTCTGAGATGGTTACTTTGTGTGGGCAATGACCACTTAAGGTTTAGGTATAGAAATGTGCTAAAATTTGGGGCACTTTGCACTTGTTTTCTTTTTACTAAACAAGACATTCAGAAAATGCATCCGATTGAGATTGAGCTAGATTCAAAATTTTATCGGAATGGTGTTTTCTGTTTGCTTGTGGAAAATAAAGGTCAGTGGATTCATTGATGTTTAGCATAACTGACAATTGCCTACTTATGAATGGTTGCTTGGCGATTTGCAATTGCAGGTCTTTTTATCACATATGTGGCTTTGAACTCGATGGATGGCCATGGCCAACCTGTTGAATTATAAGTTGTGAGCTGATAGTATTAGTCAATAAGTTTTGATTTTAAATGGTGTATTCATTTGTGTCAAAGAATGACAAGTGTAAGAATCTCATATATAAGGCCATGAGTGTCATGTGTCATTTGATCCTAGTTATTAGCTAGATATGTAGCTGAAATCAAGTTCTAGTGTGAGAATGATCTAGCAAGTTGGTTTCTAACGGTAATATTCCCTCTACACAACTTGTGTGAGAGAGAGAATGGTGTAAGCAATCAATGAAAAGAGAAGTGCTCCTCTATTGGCCTCAGAGCTAGGTTGCAATTAGAATTGCGCGTGAATTATGAATTAAATCATCACCAACGTTGGGTTTTCTGAGCTATATCTAGGCTCACTCAAGGTCAAGTAAAGTTCACCGAAGTCTGTTTGTGATCTAAGAACTACGTGTTTTGGGGTACACTCAAGCTCGCGATGGCTGGATCTGGGAGTGCTGAAGTTCGGACTTCGATCTTCTTCAATGAGAACTATGAGTTCTGGAGAATTAAAATGATCACCATTTTCAAGTCACATGGGCTATGGAATCTGGTAGAGAAAGGTATTACGACTCCTGATTCAAAGAAGAAGAAGATGAAGACTGAGGAAGACACATACATTGATGATGAAAATGATGAGAAAATGGTTGCAATCTTCATGAAAGATGCAAAAGCTCTCGGCATCATTCAAAGTGCAGTTTCCGATTAGATCTTTCCTGGGATTGCAAACGCAGACTTGGTAAAAATGGCATGGGATCTGTTATATGGAGAATACCATGGTGGTGATGAGGTAAGGTCTGTGAAACTTCAAAATCTTAGAGAGAATTTGAATACACTAGAATGCATGATGATGAATCCTTATCCGGGTATCTTACTCATTTAAATGATCTGATTAATTAAATGAAGATATTTGGTGAGATTTGATGAGTATATTTTATATTATATATTTTATCCTATTATTAGTATACTTTGGTTAATATTTTAGAAGAATTTTGATATTTTGAATTGTATTTCTAATATAAGACTTTTGACTTCTTCTGAAGAAAAACATGGCCAAATGGATGAATTTTGGAGTAATTCCAATTGGAGGACATTCATGAGTCACTTGGCTTGATCCTATCAAAATATCAGATTTTTCTACCAAGCGATGATTTTCTGGCAATAAAATAAAGGAGCAATGCGCAGTGCTGGAATAGTGACGTTTTGGGTTTAACTTGCGTTTTTGGAGCCCAAGATGACCTCGGATGGGTTCGTGGCCTTCTGGAGATGTGTTCAGAACGTTCTTATCTTTAAAAAAAGCTATATTGGGCCGGATTTAGAGGAGATTTGAGGCTAAAACGTGGCTGAACAGTTTTTGTGCAACTTTTCCTAGTTTGATTAGGACTTTATTTTCTATTTTATTTTATTATTATTTAGTTTCTTAGTGGGAATAAAATACTTGATTGTTAGGGTTTGTGCGCTGGTTTTAGAGAGATATTAAAAGGCTTTGGCCAGTTCTAGGTTTGGGGGGATGCTTTCTTTTATGCTACTTTGGGGAGACAGAGAACTTGGCTACGATTTTTTGAGATTTTCTACTTTAGGGTGTTTTCATTCCTTTTATTCTTAATAATATTTTCTATGATTTCAATTATGAATATTCGTAACTAATTCCTTTTGCTAGGGCGAAGCCTTGAGCCTTAGCATGAATATATAATTTTTATTCAATTGCTTATGATTGTTTGCATGTGCACTTTGAATTATTGATCATCGTGATTAAAACTATCTAATTGTCTTAATGCCTGATCACCATTAGGATCTTTAGAAAAGTAATTTGATGCAATTTTGGTCGGAAAGTTCCCTGAAATTGATGCTAGCTTCTAGTGATTAATAATTGTAATTTCACTTAAGATGAACACCACATCTTAAGGGTTGCATGGTTTTTCAAAGGGTTTTCATAAAGCATAATGAGTTTTTCATGTTCAGATTTGATCCGAACGTCCGGACGGGTTGCATGTTAGATATATGTTCTATGTTAGAGGTTCCAAGTAGAATATAAATTAGGAAAACCTAACCTTCAAAGTGGCATGTGTAGATCATAAGTAATTGGTAAAAATACATAGGATTGCTAGGTCATGGTGGAACCCTAATGCTTTCTTAATTTGATTTTTTTTTCAGAACAGTTTTCTTTCCCTTTCATCTTTAATATTGCAGATTAGTTTATTTTTATTAATTAAATTCGTTTGAATTTAAGTAGATTATAAAACCAATCATCTCAATTTTCTGCTTTATAATAATTAATTGGAATTTGGCTAGTTTCGAATTATTTAATAATCCTTGTGGAGAACGACCTTGCGAGAACCGTTTATACTACAACAACCTTGTCATTCTTGCAAGTAATATAGGAGTTTTTAACCCGTTTGCGTTTGTGGTAAAATCTCTATCAAGAAATTGGCGCCGCTGCCGGGGATTATTTAAAATAATTCATTCTAATTAGATTTACAGTTAGTTATTGCTGTCTATAAACACAAAAAAAAAAAAAAAAAAAAAATTAAATTTCGTTTTATTTTATTTTACAGATTACAATAGTACTGCAGATTACAACAATTTGTGCATGGTTAGAACTAGATCAATAGCACAAAATTTGATTCCATTTGATCCAGAACTTGAGCAATCTTTAAGGAGGAGACGCAGGGAACAAACTTTGCAGTGGATTCCTTCTTTGCAGGGGACTTTTCTGCAATCTTTATTTTCTGAGGATCTGCACAGTGAAAAAAATATGGCTTTTGTTATTCTAGAGGCTGGTCAACCTTTAGGGGATTCATTAACGACTCATGCCACTAACATACCAAGTTGCATTACTTATCCACAAGTGGAGGAAGGGTCTACATTCGAAATAAAGCAACACATGTTGAATATTCTACCTACATTTCATGAGTTCTCAACTGATGATCCTAACATGCACATTGCAGAATTTTTAATGGGATGCAAGAATATTTTGGTGAGAGGATTTTCATCTGAATCTATTAAGCTCCGTTTATTTCCATACACTTTGAAAGATCAAGCAAGGAGATGGCTCCTCGCACATGTGAAAAATTCAGTGAAAAATTCTTAAGCAAGTATTATCCAGCTTCAAAGACTCTTGACATGAAAACTCAGATTCTATCTTTTGCCCAAAAACCAAATGAAGAGTTTCATGAGGCGTGGGAATGGTTCAAAGAGTTGATTAGAAAATGTCCGCATTCTGGTATTAACAATACTGATCGAATGCATATATTTTTCAGAGGGTTAAATATAACAACAAAAACTCTTGTTAACGCTTCATGCGGAGGTTCGTACAAGGATAAAAATGCACAAGAAGCTTGTTTGTTATTTGAAAAAATGGCAACAGATACACAGCAATGGGCAATTGAGCAGCCACAATCTAGGTCAGTTTTTGAGATGTCTAATGGTTCTCCACATGTGTCGGCACAAATTGAAAAAATGGAGAAAAACCTTGAAAATTTTGATGCAAAATTTGACATGTTATTACAAAGAATTCCAAGTTCACAGGTTGCTGTACAACAGCCTTTACAAGCTGCCTGCAGTATTTGCAGCATGACAACCCATGATTTTTTTAGCTGTCCACATAAAGTTGCTTATCCGGAGTTTGTAGCAGAATAGGTTAAGGCATTTAACAATTTTCAACGTCCCCGAAATAACCCATAATCAAATTTCTATAACCCGGGTTGGAGAGATCATCCTAATTTAAAGTGGGATAGAGATCAGCATGCAAAGCCACAATTTCAACAATAGGTACAACAACCTGCTGCACCTAAGGCTACTTGGGAGATTGCAATTGAAAAGTAAGCAAATACTACCAGTCAAGAAATCCAAAATCTACATGCATCAATGAAAAATATGGAAAAACAAATTGAGCAGATTGCATTGCAAGTTTTAGAAAGAGCATCAGGTACTTTTCCCAGCCAAACAATACCTAATCCAAGAGGACGAGAAGAATGCAACATTATACAGACTTTACGGTCTGGCAAAAGTTATGACAACAGACATGAAAACTGCGCTTAAAATTCGTAGGCAGCACCACAACCACAAATAGATTCGAGAAATTTTGCAAAATCTAATATTTTTGCAGATTCTGCAATTTCTACAAGTTATGGGCAGCCACAAGACAGATCCGAAAATACTGCAGAAGATACCACAAAAACTGCAGAACGTGTTTATGTGCCTCCAATGCCTTATCCTGAAAGGTTGAAGCCTAAAGCTAAAGATCAACAGTTGACAGATTTTATGAAGACTTTAGCTAAAGTTCAGATTAATCTACCATTAATTGATACAATAAAAAACATTCCATCTTATGCCAAGTTTTTTAAGGACGTTTGTACAAAGAAAAAAAAGCTCGTGGATTTTGAAAAAGTGATTCTAACAGAACAATGCAGTGCGGTCTTATTGCATAAATTGCCTCCAAAGAAGAAAGATCCAGGGAGTTTTACTATCTCTTGCACCATTAGAAATTGTGATTTTAGTAGTGCTTTAATTGACTTAGGTGCTAGTGTAAACTTAATGCCTTATTCTGTTTTTAAACATTTAGGTGAAAGAAAGCTGAAGCCAACCTCCAACATTATTCAATTGGCTGACCGTTCAATTACCTATCCTAGAGGAGTCATTGAAGATGTTATTGTTAAGGTTAACAATCTATATTTACCAGCTGATTTTATGGTGTTGGACATGGATGAGGATTTGACAACACCCATCATTTTGGGCCGCCCATTCCTGGCAACAGCTCGGACTCTTATTGATGTTGAAGCCGGAACTTTAACATTTCGGGTTGAAGATCAAACAGTTGTTTTTAGGTTGTTTGAAGCTAACACACATCCAGGTGATAAGCAAGAATGCATGCGTGTTGATGCATTAGATGGTTTGCCTTGTGCCAAATTTATGACCAGATCATCAACTGACAATCAGCCCATAAAGACTCTAAATGTGATTCGTGAGTGTGATAGTAAAACACATCAACACAAAGTTCAGTTACTTGAAGTGCAAAAATCAAAAACAGATCCGAGCAACTAGATGGACCAAGATTCTTTCAAATGAGATATTAGTTCAGAAGGAGCTAATTAGTCTCACTAAGGTGTATGATCCTATATGCTTAGTGATAGAAAATACAAAGAGTCTGGAATCTATTGAATTACAAGAAGTTGTAGCTATATTGAAGAGTCAAGAGCAGAGGTTTGATTTGCATTCCATTGATGCAACTAAAAGAGCGTTTGCTTTTCTCACTGTTAATCCAAAAGGAAAAATCGAGGTAGTGCTCAGTTTAGCACATTCAAGCCATAGAGAAATTGGAATAAAAAGGGTAAGAAGTGGGACTCAAATCCCAAGTTTCAGCAAAAGTCATTCACTAATGCTGCACAGAATGGTACTCATTCTCTAACCTGGGTCAAGAGAGTGCAAAACCTTAGTGCAAAGTGTGTTCCAAGTTCCATTATGGTGAATGTAGATCTAAAGGAAAATCCAAATGTCACAATCGTTGGACATTGGGCCAAAGAATGCACTGTAGGAAAAGCTGTTCAGAAAGCAAAATGTGCAAACCAAATGGAAGTGACAGGAAACTTGTTTTATGCAAATTATGTTGTTGCTGAAACAAAGGTTAATGGAGAGTAGTATAAAAATATGGTTGCAGCAATCATATGACAAGATCTCCTTGTTGATGTAAAAATAAATGTTGCATGGAAAGTTCAAATGCCAACATGTGTGTTAGTGGATGTGGCGGGAATAGGATCACTAGCAATTGAAACCAATAAAGGGAAGAAATACATCAGAGAAGTCATGTATTTACCTGGTTTAAAGAAGAATTTGCTCATTGTTGGACAAATGGATGAACATGGGTACTATCTTGTGTTTGGTAGGATATTGTGTAGTGTGTTTGATAGTCACTCACTTGATTGTCAGATTATCAGTGTGAAAATGAAAGGAAACAAATGTTATCCCCTATCTTTAATGCTAGAGAAATAGCTTATGTTAAAAGCCATTCTTACTCACTGCACTTGGACCTGGCACATAAGATTAGGTCATTTGCATTTTGGAGGAATCAACTGTTGAGAGATAAAGACATGGTTCATGGTTTACCATATCTAGAAGAGTATGATGGAGTCTGTGAAGGCTGTCAATATGGCAAACAACATAGCGAAAGTTTTCTAAGAGGTCAAGCACAAAGGCTAGTGTTCCACTTAAATTGGTCCATGTTGACTTGAGTGGACCAATGAGAAATGAATCCACTTGAGGAAATAAGTATTTCATGCTGCTTGTTGATAATGCAACTAAAATGATATAGGTGTACTTTCTCATATACAAATATGATGCTTTCACCTATTTCAAGAAGTTCGAAGCAACAACTGAGTTACAAAATGGGTTGAAGGTGAAGTGTTTGAGAAGTGATAAAGGATGTGAGTTCTTATCTGCTGAATTCAATCAATTCTGTGACACAGAGGGCATTCAAAGACAACTTTCTCTTGCACACACTTCACAGCAAAATGTAGTGGTGGAGAGGAAAAATAGAACAGTGGTTGAAATGGCTAAGTATATGCTACATGATAAAGGGATGCCTTACTATCTGTGGGTAGAAGCTATGCACATTGCAGTTTATATATTGAATCGATGTCTTACCAAATCCCTTGACAACATAACCCCTTTTGAAGCCTATAGTGGAAGGAAACCAGGTATTGCTCATTTGAAGGTTTTTGGCTCAGTTTGTTATGTTCACATTCCATCTGAGCTAAGGCATAAACTTGAAGCAAAGAATATCAAAGGAGTTTTTGTTGGATATGCAAAGTGTGAGAAAGGATATAGAATTTTTGACCCAATCTTTAAGAAGTTGATCTTGTCAAGAGATGTTATATTTGATGAAAATTCAGCTTGAGATTGGCAAGAAAGCAAAGAGAAGTATATTTCATTGCCTAACTGTGAATGGAAATCTGTTGATGTAGCAAGAAGTGAGATCACAAAAGATGAAGCCAATCATCTCAATAGCTTGTCACCTACTACACAGAGAGAAACCTCATGTGATATTGATGATGCATAGATCACTTCACAATCACATTCATGTGAATCTTCTAGTAGAATATGTGAAGATGTGAGAGACACTCAAGCTATTGATCATACTCCTTTAAAATGGAGGAAATTGGATTATGCACTTGCTTAGTGCAACTTATGCATTATGGAATCAGAGAAGTATGAAGATGCTGTTGAGGATAAGTCTAGGATGAAAGCCATGAAGGATGAACTCTCTATGATTGAGAAGAATGCAACCTGGGAGTTGGTAGATAGGCTAACTAACTAGCCTGTAATTGGAGTTAAATGGGCGTTCAAGACTAAACTCAATCTTGATGGAACTGTGCAAAAGAACAAGGCAAGGCTTGTTACAAAGAGATACGCTCAGAAACTAGGAATATACTATAATGAAACTTTTGCCCCAGTTGCCAGATTGGACACAATCAGAACTCTTATTGATTTGGCTGCTCAAAAGAGTTGGAAACTCAATCAACTTGATGTCAAATCTGCCTTTCTAAATGGTGCCTTAGAAGATGAGGTTTATGTAGAACAACCTGATGATTTTATGTTTAAAGGAAGAGATGACAAGGTGTATAAACTTCACAAAGCTCTTTATGGTCTCAAACAGGTACCTAGAGCTTGGTATGGAGAAATTGACACTTATTTTGCATAATTTGGATTTGTAAAAAGTCAAAGTGAAGCAACTTTCTACATCAAGACAAGGATTAAGAAATTACGATTGTCTTTATCTATGTTGATGACATAGTGTACACTGGTAATAACAATGAGATGTTGAAGGAATTCAAGGAAGATATGTTGGTTAAGTATGAAATGACTGACTTGGGTCTTCTTCATCATTTTCTTGGCATAGGAGTTATCCAAACTCACTCAAGCATATTTATTATCTAGAGGAAGTATGTAGTCTCTTTGTTGAATAAGTTTGGTCTAAGTGAGTGTAAATCTGTGTTCACACCCCTTGTTCCATCAGATAAGCTATGCAAGGATGATGGCAATGGACCTGCAAGTGAGGAACACTATAAAAGGATTGTGGGAAGTCTGTTATATCTCACTGCCACTCGGCCATATATAATGTATGTTGCTAGTCTCCTTGCTAGGTTTATGCACAGTCCTTCGAACAAGCTCTTTGGTACAGCTAAAAGAGTGCTAAGATACATCAAGGGCACCTTGGATTATGTATTGAAGTATGTGAAGGGAAAGAGTGCAATGTTAATCGGATTCTATGATAGTGATTGGGGAAGATCTGTTAATGACGGTAAAACACTTTTGGTTATGCTTTCTCCTTTAGCAGTGGAGTATTTTTGTGGGCCTCTGTGAAACAAAACTATGTAGCTCTTTTCACTGCAGAAGCAGAGTACATAAGTGCCTCAGAAGCAATTGCACAGGCCATTTGGCTCAAGTTTGTACTTGAAGACTTTGGGGAGTTACAAACTGAGGCAACTCCATTGAAGTGTGACAACATAGTTGTAATAGCAATCACTAAAAATCTAGTGTTTCACCAGAAAACAAAGCACATTGACAAAAGATATGCATTGTAAGAAGGGATAATTGACTTAGTGTATTGTCCAACAAATAAGCAGGTGGCGGACATATTCACTAAGGCTCTAACCAAGGATCGGTCCAACTACCTCAGAGATATGCTTGGTGTGAAATCAACTCAAAACTTAAAGGGGAGTGTTGAATTAAAAGTTATGAGCTGAAAGTATTAGTAAATAAGTTTTGATTTTAAATGGTGTATTCACTTGTGTCAAAGAATGACAAGTGTAAGAATCTCATATGTAAGGTCATGAGTGCCATGTGTCGTTTGATCCTACTTATTAGCTAGATGTGTGGTTAAGATCAAGTTTTAGTGTGAGAATGATCCAGCAAGTTGGTTTCTAACGATAATATTCCCTCCACATAACTTGTGTGAGAGAGAGAATGGTGTAAGCAATCAATGAAAAGAGAAATGCTCATTTATGACTTGCAGAGTGTAGCAGCAACCATTTCCTTCATTCATTCACTGCATTCATCTCTCTTTGAATCCATATAATCAAAATTTCAATACACTGTTGTGTATAGTTCCATTGACATTTGGTAAGACGTAAGCTTGGCTAATCTTCACTAACATCTATGTTGCTAGTGCTTACTGGAATGGAATTAGGCTTCACACTGATCGTTCCTTGCGAAACATAATCCATGAGCATCCATTGACATAAGCTAGTTGCATTTCTACAGGTACCTTATTGACTTTGGGACACATGATCGGGGATCTCGAAGTTCTGTGGACAAAAGGTGAATCGAAGAGGCCATGTCCGCACGTTTATCTGCAACCCTCCTCTCAATAAACAAAACTAGGAAACAAAGTAATAGTGTGATAGACTAGTCCAGTCTAGTTCAACACATTCCCCTGTGAAACAAACACAAGGCTACACTCAGGGTTAGCCCAGTCTTGTGCAAGAAAAATTAGTGAAGCCAACCAAATGGACCCATAATATTAAGTTAGAGCTTGCATAGGACAGATTCTCCCTGCTAATTCATCACGTGACTATTGTTCATCAGATGGATGATGCACTTTTAAAACATATGAAAATTTTCTACTAGTTATATTCATTGAGACTAAATTTTGGTTGAACGAGAAAATCTCATTCAAACTCTTATTCGTGCTAAGTAGGGTGGATATTAATCGGCGAATTGATTTAAATCAAGTAAGAGAACCAATTTTGATACATTATGAGCCCCAAAAAATCATGATATTACAAGTTGCAATTTTTTCCCAATGCACCGTAGTACTAAGTGCGACAAAAAAACGAATGACTTAAATTAGAATAGAAGATCAAACAATTATGGCAATTAAATATATAGCAGACCCCTTTTTACTTCATACACTCTTAATTTGTGGTCGTTAAAGAAGATCAAATGACATAAATTAACAAGGAACATGTAAGAAGTAAAGAGGAGTGTTTGGATACCATTGATTTGTGACACCATATTTAAGGATGATTTTCAATTTTAGGGACCATCTTGATGAGATTGGTCAATTTCAGGGATCATTTGTGATAAAAAAAACCTAGAACAGGTAACATTGAATGCTAACATAGCATTGAAGTTAGACCCTACAAATTGATCAAACTAGTATAAAAACCTATATCGATTCACAATTTTTCAATCCAAGCACTCTTAGGATTAGAAAATGTGTTTTTCTTAGTTACAATAGATGAAAACGAAACATTTGACCTAATTTAATCATAATCCAAATCTAATAAAAAGGTGATCTTCAACCGTCGATCGATGGTGGTTAGAATGATATCGTACGACGGCTCATATTACGTATATTGATTGAGGTGGCCTTTAATATGAGTTCTACTTTGTAACAATTGCTAATCATTTACGCCCATTCGGCCTGCCATTCTCGGATTCTTTTAGACTTGATATTGCTGATCACTTGTTGGGCCTCAACCAACTACCTTGCCGCGGTGTGGGGTTTGGTCATGCATGAGTTCATGCTCAAGTTCTCTGATTAGGTTTTTATTTACTACTTGAAACTGAATACTTTATTTACCAGAACAATATACTTCCTGTTGTATGTAATTTTTTAATTAGCTAAGGGTTGCATACTTTACTTGCACACTGCAACATTTTACTTCATTTGCTAAGACAATAAGGCCTTTTTGTGTTTATATATAGATTGATGTACCAAGTTGGTCTATGAATTATTACATGGGTGCAAATTAAGCCTCCAAACCTTCTTTTTTCTTTTTTTTTTCTTTTTCCTGAAAAATAAGTCATTAAAACTCATTAAAAATTGCCAATTGCATTCATACTATAAGCTTTGAAGCTACTGTATTCATATTTTCATTAATTTAAGTTACGTGATTTACATGAGAAACTTTAAAGTGTAATCTTGTCATTTTCTAACTTATATGCCTTTAACACTATTTTTTCGAAAAGAGAAATCTTAAACTCATAAAAATTGTCAATCTACCCTTCAAAGTCTACCTCATGTTAGTCATGTGACTTAAATTGACATAAATTTTAATAGAATAACTTCGAATCTTATAGTAGAATGAAAATCTAACAATTTTTAATGAGTATATGGACTTTTTATATTTTATATTTTTATAACTATTTAAGGACTTAATTTTCACTCGCATAATAACTCTGAAACCAACTCCGCTTCCTTGGTTGATTTAGGGATGTAAATCGAAAAATATAACCAACTCGGTTTGTGAGACATGGAGTTTCTCTCCTGCTGCATTCCTTACATAAAGAAGTCATCAAATGTTCCAGGCTAAAAGATTAAAAGTTTTAAATATAACCACAACGAGCATTTTTTTTTCATTAATTAATCAATGTTTGGTCATGATTATATATTGATAAGGCATGCCAATTTTAAATTGAACAGTTCACAATATTCCACAAAATAATCCCGACAGGAATAAAATAAAAATAATTTAATTCTTCTAAGCATCTTGGTTCATTTATATGTACATGCTGAGTATACAAGCATATCAGCGTGCTGAGCAATTTTATGAAAACAGACTTATCTTTATCGTGGCGTTTTAGATTAAAAATTTGTAATTATTATGATATTCTTAACTAATAATGCAATGGCATGAACAAAAAAAAAAAAAAAAAGAGCATATATCATTGTCTTATCAAACGGTGACATTTTCTGTTTGATAAGAGACTGTAAAATAAAAAATGTGCACAAGATTTGCTAAGTGATGTTATTCGAACTTCGTCCTTGAGTAATTTGAACATATTTTGTACATAAATTGTGTTTCTATAGTGTAATGACTTTTGCAAAATGCATGCGGTCTTTGTTTTTCTAGCATGAGGGACTTTTCAAATCATCCTTTAAAGAAAAAACGGAAGTGAAAAAATCACTACTTCTTAAATTTCAATTGTAATATAACGAGACTTTCCAGGTGCAAACAAAATATGTTACATATCCATATATAAATATGTGTATTGGTGCAGCATTATAAAATTCTCCTTAATATGATGGGCCCATTACTTTGAGAATGCAATCATCTTCTTGGAGACTTGGAGTTCTTAGTTCTTATTTTTTTGCTTTTTTTTAGTACATCGATATGTTTATATTAGGGGGGAGAGGAAGTTCGGCTAAGCCATACAATGGGCAACCTAATTTAGTATTGAATTCACCATCCAAGAGATTCGAACCCAAGACCTCTCACTTTCAAGTGAAGAGAAATACCACTAAACCGTAGTACTGAGTGGGCTTGGAGTTCAAGTTTTAGAGCAGGTAGTCCAAATTGTTAGCTTTATAGAATTGCCAACTTCATCAAATAGAAATTATTAAATATTGGTCGGGGGCTACTCAGTACTACAGTCTGGTGGTATTTCTCTTCACTTGAAAGTGAGAGGTCTTAGGTTCGAATCTCGTGGATGGCGAATTTGATACCAAATTAGGCTTTCATTGCGTGGCTTTGCCAAACTCCCCTCTCCTTAGTGTAAAATGATGTACTAAAAAAAAAAAATTATTGGTCAGGGGAGGCTGAAATGCCACCGTAAGTCTTTTTAGACTTTGAAAAAGAATTGCAATGATGAAGCCACTAGCTGATTCCTTTTAAAAAAAAATAGTTAATTAAATTTGGAAACGGAAAAAATAAAATAAAATTCTCATAAAAATTAAAGTATGAATGTAGCCTACTAGCCGTTGTGTTCTATGTTGCAAAATATTCCACTTCAAGAAATATTACAGAAAATCTTTCAAACGTAAAACTAGCCGCATTGTGTTTTATGTGTGATATTATATAATATTTACATGAAATTTGATGACATTTCTCCTATTAGAAATTTCACAACTTTTTTTTTTTTTTTCCTGTGGGCCTTGTTCTTGAAATAATTCCACTTACATTTACCTGATGGGAAAGTTCTATACCGTTGGATGTCTCATTACCCAAAGTCACCTTTGGCCTTATTGATAACACAATATTTATACATTTATATTACCCATATTTTCTATGTTTTATGCTATGTTTTCTTGTGAAATTGGTTGTTTGATGTATTTAGTGCATATTTTGTAGATAATGGACCGTGGAGAAGACTTTGGAGTCTTTTGGTGATTTCAAGACTAAAAAGGATCAAAACTGAGAAGAATTGAAGTCAAGAAGCATTGCAACGATCATCAAATGTTAAATTGTTCAATCCACAACTTAATGGCTGCTGTGTGAAAATTATAACTGGAGCTGGAAGGTGTTGCGCAGAACTGTCATTTTCGTTGGGACGTAAGAAATTCATCAGGATGAACTGGGTGTTGTGTCACATATACATGGAAAGCTCTGGATGTCTAGTTTCGGCAGAAGTTTACGGATCATGATTTGGATGCTTCTAGAAGAAGTTATACCCGTTTTAGTACGAGAAGGCCAGTTCAAGAATTCTACGCGGAAGTGGAGTCCAGTTTGAATCAGGAAACATGTTGGGATTCTTGTTTGGGCTGGGATTCAATAATTGTGGCAAAGAAAAGCCTAACCTAAACCTAACTATATATTCCTTGGATGGTTGTAAAAAGGGGAGCAGCAACATGGAAAGGAAGAAAGAGACGCACTTCATCATATTGTTGGACAACTGACCTAAGGGGAAGCCAAACGCAAGCGGTCCTGCAAGGGTTTTCTTTTACATCTTTTCAGACTTTGTGATTATGATGGTCGTGATTATGTTTTGCTATAATTTTATGGTCGTGATGAACTAATTTCTTTATTAGGGATTCGATGTAGCCTTCATGATAATTCTATGTCTTAGTTAACTTTACTTTTTTTATGGTCGTGATGAAATAATTTCTTTATTAGGGATCCGATGTAGCCTTCATGATAATTCTATGTCTTAGTTAACTTTACTCTTTTATCAATTCAAGGGTTTCTAGTTTCATTCATTATGCTTAAATCATTCTTTATGTTTATGTTATTGATTAGCTACCTTTAATATGAATTTTTAGATGTATGAGACAAGGTTATAGTAGACACCATATGCTTAGTCTTGAGATAGCTCTCTTGGATGAATGAGTTGTTGTTGATGCAGACGCCATGCTAAGACACTTTTTGGTTTTCTTTGTTCTTCTTGCACTTAATGGATTTTTGATTATTGATTTAGACTAGATACCATGGTTAAGTTGATGATTAAGACACTAGTAGGAAAAACACTTTGTGTGACGTAGGTACCTTCGTCGTGCAAAGTCAAAAATCGTTGCCTAAGGGTTTGCGCAACGCAACCTTCGTCGTGCAAAGATGCTTTGCGCGACGTATGGCCTACGTCGAGCAAGGCCACTTTGCGCAACACAGAACCTACGTCGAGCAAAGAGTCCTTGCGCGACGCATGGCCTACGTCGAGCAAAGAGTCTTTGCGCGACACAGGACCTACGTCGTGCAAAGTGGACTTCCGCGAGGCAGGACCTACGTCATGCAAAGTGTCCTTGCGCGACGCATGGCCTACGTCGACCAAAGAGTCTTTGCGCGACACAGGACCTACGTCGTGCAAAGTGGCCTTGCACGACGCATGACCTACGTCGAGCAAAGTGGCATTGCGCGACGTATGACCTACGTCGTGCAAAGTGGCCTTGCGCGACGCATGACATACGTCGAGCAAAGGATCTTTGCGCAACTCAGGGCCTACGTCTTGCAAAGTTGCCTTACGTGACGCGACCTACGTCGCGCAAACCCTTTTTTTTTTTTTTTTTTTTTTTATGTTTTATTCAAAACTATTTTTTTTTTAAATTTTTTTGATAAATATAATTGATTAACCAAGCAAAAGTATTTAATTATAAAATATATAAAAATGTACGTGCAAGATGTCCAAACAAAAAAGAAAAAACTACAAGTGAACTAGGTATAAAACATCAAGCTACTGAGTATCGGGAGGGTGAGGTGGCTCTGAGGTCGAAGGTGGATCAAGATGAGGTACTGGTAGCGAGACTTGTAGGCCGGCCGTCTGTATGGCTCGTACAAGGTCTCTCACCGTCTCAGCATAGGTCCTCACCTCCTCATTCTGGGCCCTCAGCTGCGCTTTCATCTGCTCCCTCATCTGATCGCTCTGGGCCCTCATCTGCTCCCTCATCTGCTCTTCCTGCAATGCAAGCTTACCCCTTAAGGTTGTCACTTCCTCCATCAATGCATCAACCTCTGCTGTGTTCGATCTCGAAGAAGAGGCACCCGTCTCACGAACCCGTGATTTCCCCATACCCCGAACAACTTGGCCATGACGACGACCAAGGAAATGATCCAGGACTTCAATCATGATCTGAAAACCTACATCCTCTGGTACCATGACGTCCTCGATCGAAGTCTCTGGGGGAAGCTGCGATGCTGCTTCTTGGAGAACAGCAGTGCTCTTTTCCACCATAGTATCCTGTAATAATGAAGAAAAAACATATAATGTTTAATAACAAAATATAAATAATATTTGAACAATTCATACATATAAGAATAATAATAATAATAATTACATATACTTACATAAAACTGCTCAGCGGTTTCATTACCAGGGCGAACGTAAACGTCCTTGAACATGTCGATCTCTGGGAACTTAGAACCCTCTTGAAGAAAAAAAAAACATTAAGAAAATTTTATTAATCAATAATAATAAATAAATTGTATAAAATTTCAAAGTTAATATAGTTTTACCTGACGTCGTTCCTCAAGCCTATACGAAAAGGGCTTCGAACCAGAATGGTGGAGAAGTATCTTTGACTCCCGAGCTTTCTGGCCAGCAACAGATTTCTTCTGTTAAACACACAATATACATGTTAGTGCGACTATTGAAATAAATTAATAAAAAAAGCTTTAAAAAATAACTAAAACAATAATAAATTATTATTAAAATATTATGTACATACCATAAAATTTGGGTCCGTAAAATGCTTGCAGAGCCACTCCCAATCATCTGGCCGGTCCTTCAACTCGCTTGGAACATGTAAGCGAGCAATCTCCAGATTATCCCATTTCTTAAAATAATTGTGAAAATTGTTCTTCCAATGTTTGTACCGGATTGATAAGGTCTTCTCTAAGTAGGCCATGGCCTCAAGGGATATGTCATCAAGATCATAAATGAACTACGAATATGAAAAATAATAAAATAATAGTAAGAAATTTAATAATATTAAAGATAATATATTTTGGTTTTTAATATTTGTAAACAAAATTAAAAAGAATGATAAAGGCTAAAAATTAATATACTAACCGACAACTCATGTCGCACCAGTTCCTTTGTGTCCTCGGGAATTTCTGCCCAAGACTCCCACTGAAAAGGACAATTGTCTCAAATAACAACACCACAGCTACTAGCGATGAAGCTATGCTGCTGTGAGGTAGCCGCTCCACGATGTCGCTGGTCATACACAATCTTGATCTTGGAGGCAGTCTAACGTACGTTTTGTTTCTGCTTCAGCATTCGACTAGGGCCCCTGGTGTTTTTTTTAGCTGGCCAAAAATACTTAAATGGTGAAAACCTTAAGCTTAAATTTGTAATAAAAATTCGACACAACCTCCCCTAATAGTATAGCATTTCCCAAAATCTTAAAATAATAAAATAACAGTAATTCACAACTTGCAACACATTTTTACAATCCAACATATTTTCACCATCATAAAAATAATAATTTTAAAATGAAAAAAAAAATGCAATGTAGTGAGAATTAGAAAAAAGGTACCTGGCTGGGAGGCCTCACCCTCGACTCTGGATGCCGAGGAAGTGTGATCAGAAGGCTCTGGCTCGCAGCGGCGTCGGTGAAGCCGCCGTGCACTGAGCGGCTGAACCGACACTGATGACGTCGATGAGACGGGCACCTGAGACGCCGTAGAAGTAGCCTTAACAAGGGGTGTAGGCTCTTGAATCAATGGAGCACTCACGGGTGGAGCAGTAGATGCTGATAATGCGAGAGGCGCATTGGTCACACTCCGACGACGAGTGATCAACTGCGACATCTATACACTTTTTGAACCATAAAAATATAACATTAGAAACTAATCCTTTCTTGCATTTGAAACTAATCACCACTTGGACTAATAAAAGTGAATACATTCTTGCAGCATGAAGTAAGGACACAAGAAAACCAAATGTACAGAAACACATGTTGGACTTCATCACTTTGAAGTTCACGTATGAGAGCTATATCAAGTCATCTAAATGGCGTTTAATCCAGAACTTATGAATGAAATTATTCAACTCTCTTCATACTTAATCATGTCCTCCTTACACCTCCCCACTAGATAGAGAATGGAAAAACATGTGTTCACCCCCCCCCCCCCCCCCCCAAAAAAAAAAACCCATCCTGATTCCACTAAACGTTTTCAAACAATTTATTCTCAATAATGTACAAATTAATATAAATTACCTTATTTTCCCCAAATAAAAGTAGAAACCACTATTACTTTCAATCTCAATGGCGTTTAATCAACTAAACTAACCTTATTTCCCCAAATGAAGGTAGAAAGCACCATTAGTTTCGATGAACACAATATACAACTATGCACATCAATGATTTTAGTTTAAATGTACAAACGGTTATGAAGAGAAAACACACATGATAGTTCGACATTTTAAAAGTTTCAAGCTTTTACTTCTACGCAACATGGGTTAACCAACTTACAGAACACATAACACCATCAACAAGCCCCAATCTTGTCACAACTACATAAATACAGAACAACTAGATATATATTTTTATATATATATATATATATATATATATATATATATATATATATCATTACAAAACATTGGAGAAAATTTTGACCATGAAGCTTATTATGATATGGCTACGTTATTAGCCATATTTCCTTATAAATGTTATTGACTTTATATAACTGACCAAAACTTAATAAATTAGGTCACCCTGTGCATGTAGGTGGATACTCCATTTATATAGGAAAAGCCAGGGTATCACATGGCTGGTCTTAGTTGGATTTTAGAACATTGTTAGAAACTTTTCAGCCCTGAACCAAAAGTTTATACATTTTAGTTCTGAAAATTTTCCAAATAAATCATTAAAGGAATCAAAATTCTGTATGAGGTGACTGCCTCTAATTTTTCCAAATAATTAGTCTTTTTTCTGAAATTATGAAGATAAAAAGCAAGAAAGTAAGCAAAATCCTGATCGAAAACAGTGAGAGTTCTATACCACAGACACAGAACACTTAATAAGGTAAAAACCATCAAGGAAAAATACCAATGAAGTTGTTGCCGCTTATGCAGTCAAGGTATCGTCTGAAAAAGAAAAAGAAAACGGATGGCAAGCAATTCCAAAACCAAAGGGACACTCGTCAAAACCAAGCTATCTGTCAACATCATCTTGATCTTTGGTTCTATGAAAGTGAAACAGAATATGATAAAACTATAAACATGTACCTAATGAAGCTATATCCATGTACTTGTCATTGAAGGCATTTTAAGTTCATCAGCCGCCGGCCTGTTAAAAAGGTCCTTAATTAACACGGCATATGCATCCTTAATTAAAATCAGATTAATAAAAGCCAATTTCATGTTCATACACAAAACACACATACATCAACAAAATACTCAGAAATCAACTTGCAATTTGAGCCTAAACCCTAAATAACAAAAACCCGTTGAAAATCAGAAACCCTTACCTTGATTTTGGGACTTGATTCGCGTCGGCTTCGAGATTTGCATGAAGGTCTGTCGTTTGGGTTCAAGATTTGTTAAGAGGAAAGACAGGTTTGAGTTCAAGATTGTGAAGAGGAAAGATTTGGGGTTCAAGATTTGTGAAGAGGAAAGATTTGGGGTTCAAGATTTGTGAAGAGGAGAGAAGGAGATCTGGGGTCTACGGGAAAAGAAAGGGGTTAGTTTTGAATAGAAGGAGGAGGGTTCGAATAGAAGAAGGAGAGGGAGATAAAGAAGGGCTGTCATTTGGGTTCGAATTGAGGGAGATAAAGAGGGCAAAGTGGAAAATTTTGGAAAAATTGAAAAAAAAGGCCTATTTTTCACTATTATACCGCTAAAATTATCACACCTTGCGCGACGTAGGTGTTTAATTCGACATCGCGCAAAGTTGTTTTGCACGACGATCATACTAAGGCGTCACGCAAAGTATTTAATTGGAAAAAAAAAGTATTATAAAAATTATTGAAAATTTGACTTTCCTCCTTTCAAATTCAAATTTTTTTAAACATAAACCCCACAATAATATATTTTTCTAACAAAAACCCACAATAATTTTTTTTTTCATATATATCAGTCAATTTCTTAAGTATTATAAGTATGAAATAAATAAATAAATAAAAATCTACTTAGTAAATATATATACGGTTGAACTTCATAAGAAAAGCATCGTATGAAACTAGTTTCAAAGATCCAACCGTCAAACTTGTTTCTATATGCTTCGAGATCGCATAAGCCAAAAATCACAAAAAAAAAAACATGTAGAGATCAAGTAACGGGACAAAACTTTTCGACGATTATAAACGAAAAAGCACGATTTAACGGTTATTTTAACTCCAATTTTGATGATTTTTTACAGCTACACTCCTTGATCCTATATGAATACAATAAACAAATTTGATCGTCAATTTAAAATGTTTACACAAGTGGATACCACAAAATCTTATGTTATACTTGATGAAAGTATAAATAAACTCCAAATGTTAGTGAATCTAATGTTTTGATGTGATACGCATTGTACGAAACTAGTTTTAACGATCCAACCGTCAAAGTTGTTTGTATATGCTTCGAGATCGTGTACACCAAAAATCGCAAAAAACAAACATTCAGATATCAAGTAACGGGACAAACCTTTTCGATGGCAATAATCGAAAAAATCACGATTTAACAGTTATTGTAACTCCGATTTTGATGTTTTTTTACAGCTCCACTCTTTAACCCTATATGAACACAATGAATTAATTCGATCGTCAATTTAAAACATTTACACAAGTGGATACCAAAGACGTCTATGCTATACTTGTAGTGATATTGTGTGTTTGGGATGTTAATTAGACCATCTCCAATCAAAGGGAATTTGGTCAATATTAACCTTGAAATTGAACAAAATAATCTCCAGCCAAAGAGCATTTACAAATGGGTGTATTTGGGGCTCGAATCAGGCCTCTAGAAGGCCTAAAAAGTGCCACCCCCAAGCAGTTAGGCATTTCTTTTTGAGCTTGTTAGTTATTGACATGGTGAAAAGGTACTTGGGCATACTAAAAAGTACGTAATAAAAATATAGAGAGAGTAAGATTTAGCCAATAAGATTGAAGACGGAAAATTTAAAGATTTTGTGTTTGAAGATTTTGTGTTATATACTTTATGTTGAATATATTTTGTGTTTGAAAATTTAAAAAATTAGTTTGTTATTATTCCTTAAAAAATTATATTTTTGAGGCCTATGTAGCCCTCCATAGTTGGAGATTGCCTTAATTAGTAGTGTATCTGATTCAAGTTTTCATTATTAGTAATACTGTTTGGTGCTTGGAGTGGAATGTCAGGAGGTTTGTGAAGGCTAGTCAAACAAAGGCATGGAAAAAGAACCTCTTGAAGGAGGAAATAGAGGAGAGGCTAAGAGATTTGAGATGATGCTACTTGAAAGAGTAACATTTCGATGACGTGAAAAAGTTCCAATTGATCATCTGCAAGAGTCGAGCCTAACACATCTTATAATTTACCAATCTTTGAAAGTAGATTTCATATACCAGAACATATTCAACATAAAGTATATAACACAAAATCTTCAAAAACAAAATAAAGTATTTATTTTGTACTCAAAAGGAAAAAAAGAAAAAGGAAAAAAAAAAAACTTGCGCGACGTAGGTACATGCGTCGCGCAAGTTTTTTTTTTTTTTTTTTTTTTTTTTTTTCCTTTTGAGTGTATTTATTTTGTTTTTGAAGGTTTTGTGTTATATACCTTAAGTTGAATATATTTTGTGTTTGAAAATTTAAAAAATTAGTTTGTTATTATTCCTTAAAAAATTATATTTTTGAGGCCTATGTAGCCCTCCATAGTTGAAGATTGCCTTAATTAGTAGTGTGTCTGATTCAAGTTTTCGTTATTACAGCAATACTGTTTGGTGCTTGGAGTGGAATGTCAGGAGGTTTGTGAAGGCCGGTCAAACAAAGGCATGGAATAAGAACCTCTTGGGCGAGGAAATAGAGGAGAGGCTAAGATTTGAGAAGATGTTACTTGAAAGAGTAACATTTCGATGACATGAAAAAGTTCCAATTGGTCATCTACAAGAGTCGAGTCTAACACATCTTACTTAAAAAAGAAAAATGTAATGAAAGAAAAAAAAAAAAAAAAAACTTGCACGACTTAGGCACACGTGCGTCACGCAAAATAGCTCAAGTTATCTACCAAGTTAACTTGAGCTATTTATTGTATACTCAAAACGACTCAAGTTATCTACCAAGCTTGTACATTTTAAGCTCGCTCAAGCTCGACTCATATAATTAAAAAATATGTAAATTATTACACCCTGATAAATAAGAAATGTGATTGTTTAAAATGCCCTCGGAAGCTAATCAAGTACAAAACGCATTGCTGCAGGATGGCTATTTGCAATCATAATTGAGAGTTCTCGTACTGTAGAAAGTTGTTTGTCATTTTATCACTTAAAACGTATGGAGAATAATTTTCACTAAATTATTCTCATTTAGCGTGCAAATGAAATCACAAGTGCTCAACTATCTGTAAATAGTACCATATTCTATAAAATTAGAATCATTACAAAACAAGCTAGCAAACATTCCATTACCTGTAAATTTGGAGTAGTGAATTCACCAAATAACTTGACTGTGTACATCAAATGGGCGATATGTGGCAAGTATATATTCTTGATAGACATCCATGACCGTTGGTTTAGCCAGCAATGGTTTTCGACAAAGTAGCGAGCTTTGATCAAGATGATATCTTGGATAGAAAAGCAATTCGTAACTGCAATTTTACATTAGACCATTATAAATATCCAACAGTACATAATAAAACAACTAAAAAATTCAACTGTACCAACAGAAAGGATAGAATGCAGACTTATTCTAGACATAAACTGGACTAAAAGTATGAATGGCATAAAAGTGTAGGTGCCTAGGCATTTAACCACCAAATCAAAGTATGACATTGATGAAGACAAAAACTATCAGAGGGATAACAACAATCTTCCCCATCCATAACAAACCCTTGCACTGAATCTTTTGTTCCTGAGTAATGTCTCCAAGCACTCGCCACTTCTTCCATTGTATATCATATATGATTAACCCATGGAGACCAGCAACTTCCAAGTACATTCCATGCTTGCTAGCAACTACATGTTGAACTGGCCAATTTTGGGAGATATAAGAAACCTGAACCAAAATTTAAAAGAGACGAAAAAAGAAAATTAAACACTCATCATAAACAACTTTAGAGACATAAAATTCAATCCAACTTACAAAACATCATATGAGAATAACATATCAAGTATGTGATGTAAACACATAACTGGAAGGTTAAGAAGTAGCATTTTAAGTTCATCAGTATCTTCACACTACATAACAAGCAATCGATCATCACCATAAATCACTTGACGAACATATGTAAATTCAAACAAGACAATAAAAGTTTTTTGAACACATTTCAAACAACCATTACACCCTGATAAACAAGAACTACAAACAAGATAGTAAAAGTTTCAAATATGTAAATTCAGATTCTTTCTTAAAAAATGTTCAGTACAGGAAACTAACCCATTTCATTTTCTGTTTCATTTTCGTTTAGAGGATTAAGATAAGTCAACCATTAAAGGAATGTCTAGTACGTGCATGTCACGATCGAATGCAACAAACGACCCCAAAATACTGCGTTAATGAATTCAACTAGGAATGCACGGGCAGGTAGTCACATACATATTACATACTTAAGCCTAAACACTAATCACTAATCCCCTCAAGAACAAAGGGTTGAGTTTCTTTTCAATATTTTTTCATAATATAACTTTAGAAAATTTGGTTTAGGCCAATGAATAAATTCTTATTTCAAACATATGTCAATTAACATTTTATTTAGTAGCATATATAGGTCAGTAGAAACAATTATCCCCCAAACCAGCTTCGTACTTCTCTTTATTGGGTAAGTGGGATTCTATCTGTGTTTATGAGAGATAAATGAGACACGAACTCGAGTTTTAAGTTGACACTGTTATTTAGAATTAGGTTTAGCCAAATTAATTAAAGTAGCGTGCTTCTCCAGTGCACAAAATTTAAATTTTCTTCCCATAATTTAAACTAGAAACATCATCTTGATCTTTGGTTCTATGAAAGTGAAACAGAATATGATTAAACTATAAACATGTACCTAATGAAGTTATATCCGTGTACTTGTCACTGAAGGCATACACATCCACCCCTATTTGGAACTTGGTAAATTCCGCAACCATCTGCTTGTAGAAAGGATCCTCTGTATCAGAGCCATAGACACGAAGATCATCTCCACGCAACTTTAAGCGACCAACACCATGAGATGGCAGTGTATTTTGAAAAATTAACAATTTTTCCCCAAGGTTACTCTACAAAAGCACACGCGTGGACATAAGATAATGCAAAGTGAATGAACAACCAGACTTTTGGAACTGCATAATGAAGTACTTAATGGTCAATTACTAAAGGAATACATAACTTAACACACTTCTTTTATAATTGGTGATAAATTTTATCCAAAGGTAAAATTAAAATTGTTATTTGTGAAGAAGCTCACACTCCATAAGCATAAGCGAGGTTTTAAGAGCTGGACCAAAAGCAGACTCCACATTCACGTTGTCTTGAAACATAGACTCCACAACACTTCTTGATTCAGATAGATTAACAAGAAGATCATCAGGCAATGGAACAAATACATCATCCAGATCTGAGACCATCATTTGAGGCTGAGTCAAAGATGAATGCACATAAAACTCACAGGATCTCAGCACAAATGTTGGTAGTCGGACAAAAAAAAAAAGAAAATAACAAATTATGTTAACACTTAACAGTGATAACAGAAAACACATACCTTCAAAGCATGATCGGATGGTTTGGGCCACAACCTGCAAAGAGGTCATCCATAAATTTCAATAATTCGGACATAGAGGTAAATAGACCTTTGGTAGTAGGTAATTAAAGATATAATAAAGACAACTCAAATGAAAAGACATCACAACCTTCCATGAGACTAACATAAAACATAAAACTTACATGATATCTTTATCTTTATAGAATGGAGACGATCAGACGATTTGTTGGGAATATTAATGTGGGTAGATGAGAAGCGGTGTTAAACCTCCAGCCACCTGCTTTTGCCTTTACAAGTTTATATTAATCTTCATTCAAACTACAATAATAACTCTCGCTATCCTCACTACTATCATTTTCGGATTCCCATTCATCCTCATCTTCATTTGCCTCTTCTGGTGCATTGTATTGAGGCAAATCACCAAGGTCAATTGATATTTCGAATTCGGGTACTCCAGGTATGTCAAACGGTTCTTGGACAATATTAGTATCTCGGAGTGTTTCTTCACCAATTTCTATCGAAGATGATAACTGTTGGTCAGCGATGTCGTCGTTGTCATCATAATCTAGTTCCGGAATATCATATAGCCCTCTTCGCTCAATCTTCTGAACAACTTTCCAGCCATTGCCGGCTTTAGGGTCATCTAGATAGAATATTTGTTTCGCCATAGTTGCCAAAATGTATGGGTCTTCATCGTACCAATGTGTCGTAGTGTTTACTGATAGTAAACCCTGATCTCGCTTAACACTCGTTCGGTTATGTGGGTTTGTATCAAACCAAAGGCACTTAAACAGTATCACTTGACACCTGTCTTTGTAAAGCAATTGTACTACACTAGTTAGTTTGCCATAAAAATCAATGTCTTCACTGTCGCCCGCACGCGGGACATGAACACCACTATTTTGAGTAGACGACTTGTCATCACGTGTTGCTCCCAAGAACTTGATCCCGTTTACATGACAACCCGAGAACAATTCAACGTGAAGCGGTCCTCTCGCCAAGTTATATAATTCTTCATCGTATGAGGGTGAATTCAATTCCTTCAATTTGTTCATCTAATATGACATATACAAAAAGTTAACATATTAGTGTAACTAAATTTAAAGAAAGGCATGAACAAGTTGGAAAATATGCTCAATTCAAACCACATACAACTTACTTGTGCGTGAAACCACGAAGGAAATAAGTCACGGTGCTTCTTGGCATATAAATGTGAAGGATGTTCCCGCTTCATCAATTGTTCATGCTCTTCAAGGTATGGCAAAGCCTCGTCACAATTGTTGAGTATGAACCAATGCGCTACCTCCATGTCATTTTTGGTAAACGATTCGCCATTTACAGGATCGCCAAATGGTCGCGCAATTTGGGCAAAAACAGACAGTTTCTCTTTTCTGACACCACCGTCATTATTGCATTGAGGACGATTGAAAGTTGTCTCAACATCTTCAAGATACATTGCACAAAAAGTAAGTGACTCATATGCAACCCATGCCTCCACCAGTGATCCTTCGGGCTTTGCCCTGTTTCGAACACACTTTTTCAACTCACCAAGATATCTGCACAAATAAAGGGTATGCAACAAATTATTCAAAGCGTTCGTTGATCATGAATCTGTTATATATATAGACACTTAAGTAAGTACCTTTCTATTGGATACATCCATCGACAGTTCACTGGTCCTGCAAGCAATGCCTCATCTGGCAAGTGAATCATCATGTGAATCATACTTGTAAAGAAAGCTGGGGGAAATATCTGTTCGAACTTGCATAAGACGTTCACAATGTCGTCCTGCAATTGTTTAACATCCGATTTCCGCAAACACCTTGCAGTCAACCGCGAAAAAAATCTCGACAACAATACGATTGGTTTCACCACATCAAGAGGCAATAAGTGTCGAATACCAACCGGAAGAAGGCGTTGGAGTATCACATGACAGTCATGACTCTTCATGTTTGAAAATTTACATCCCCTCACGTTCACGCAATGCGAGATATTGGAAGCATACCCATCTAGAAACTTTACAGAAGAAATAAAGTTGAAAAACTCTTTCTTCCCATTCGGCTTAACTGTAAAAAATGGATGCCTTTTTTTCAATGTACCACCGACTTTCTTCATCCACAAGGGTGATCTAATGCCCATTCGTTCCAAATCGAGGCGGGCTTCGATCGTGTCCTTCGTTTTTCCTTCAATGTCTAGAATTGTCCCGACCAAAGTATCAAACACATTTTTCTCAATATGCATAACATCGAGGTTGTGTCTCAATTTTAACTTTGACCAGTACGGGAGCTCAAATAACATACTTTTGTGCGTCCAGTTCAGATGTGTAGTTGGTCTGGGCTTACTGACCCCTTTGCCGAAATGACCGAATTCCAATCGATTTAACTGATCCAAAATCTCATCTCCGGACCACTCTCTTGGCCTTGGCCGAGTCTCTTTTGTGCCATGGAAGGCTTTATCATTATGACGCCACTCATTATCCCAAGGAAGCCATCTACGATGACCAAGATAACAAACTTTTCTCGCATGCCAAGACGATGTTACGTTCTCCTTGCATATTGGACATGCCAAATAACCCTTAGTCATCCACCCAGAAACCATTGCATACGCGGGAAAATCGTTTACTGTCCACATCACTGCCGCTCGCATGGTGAACATCTGCCCAGTATACTTATCGTACGTACGAACACCGTTTTCCCATAAATCTTTTAACTCATCAACCAATGGCCGCAAATAAACATCAATGGACTTTCCTGGATCTTCGGTAATTAATAGAGTCAACATCATGTATTCTTTTTTCATGCACTTCCAAGGCGGCAGATTATAAGGAAAAACAACGACCGGCCAAGTGCTGTGGATTTGGTTTAAAACCCCGAACGGATTAAATCCGTCGGTGGCAAGTCCCAATCTGACGTTGCGCGGGTCAGCTGCAAAATCAGGGTACATCCGATCAAATTCTTTCCATGCCTCTCCATCTGCAGGATGCCTCATAACATCGTCATTTACCCGTCCTTCTTTATGCCATCTCATGTTGGTTGCAGTATGTATCGACATGTACAATCGCTGCAACCTAGGCTTCAATGGAAGATAACGCATTACTTTTTGTGGAATCTTGGTCTTTCTATTCTGTGATGTCATTTTAAACCTCGGCTCACTGCAGACAGGGCATTTATCCAACTGTTTGTTCTCTTTATAGAACAATATACAATTATTTACACATGCGTGAATTTTTTCATATCCCAATCCGAAACCCTTCAACACTTTTTGGGCACTTTTATGATCTTCAGGTAAACAATTCTCCTTTGGGAGCATCCTCTTGATAACTCCCAAAAAGTAATCAAAGCACTTGTTTGACAAATGAAACTTGATCTTACCATGCATCAACTCCACAATTGCTGTGAGCACCGAAAAGTTATCGCAACCCGGATATAATTCTTGCTTCGCATTTTTCAATAGTTTTTCATAGTTTTTGAATGCCTCATTGTCCATGGTTGGACGACCGTCATCTCCCCCTTCCTGATTGGTGTTGCTCGAGGCGTATGGATAAACGTCATTTAGAATATTCATAACTTGTTCACTAGGATCCACATTAGATTCAACAGTCTCCACTCGTGTCACGTATGAAGACGAAGCTTGGTCTAATCGTTCTCCATGATGATACCAAGTAGTATAGGTCTCCATCATCCCATTTCTTATTAAATGAAATCGAACATTTTCGAATGTCTCCCACATTGAGTTGTTACACCTCCTACACGGACATCGGATATGAGTTGAAGCTAGGTTGTGTCTAGTGGCGAATTTAATGAACTCATCTATTCCATCCAAGTACTGAATAGCACATCTATTATGATTATGTATCCACTGTCTGTCCATTTTGTCTGCAATCCCAATAAAAGTACAAGAGTTACAACAACTTTAACTATTATTTTGTCATCTTATTCCTCCAGTAAGGGCCCTATCCCATTCAAGAATGCACAGTTATGTGCCGTAATTTACGATTCCAATGGATTAAATTTTGACGTGGGCTATTTTCGGCAGCATCTCCTTACAGTTCTTCAAGTGCACGCTTTAGATACATAATATCCACCGTGTACTCGAAGAACATCAAGAAATGTTACCAAAATTTCCACTATCGAAACTTAATCCGTGAACCGCAAACTACAACACATAACTTTGCATTCCCAAACTGTCCAAAAAATGGGACAATTCAAGAATTAATTGGACCGTAGTCATGCTTTCGCATCCATACATGAAATCCAACTAATTCTCAAATAGGAAACTAAGTTTTTCTTGAAAAAAGTGTACGAAGTTAAGTAGTATTAACTTCGTACAACACAAAACAATTTTGTAGGTAATGTACAAAAATATGTGCATACAAATAAACTAAATTACGATAATTACTAAAACTAAATAAAATAGATAAAATTAATTTAGCGAAGAAAATAAAGTGATTTATGTACACTGTGACATCTCAAATGTAGTCAAATTTCTCTTAGACTTCATTTAATATAAGTGATTTATGCACCTTTTATTTCACTTTACGCATCTACCTCTTAATTTTGTCCTTAGTTCTCCTTTATTTTGTTTAATCCAATAACTAAATAAAAAATATATGGGGAAAATTATTTTTCCCTCGCTTCACGGCTTCTGGTAAACTCTTATATGAGATACAGTAGCCATGCCTCTGTCATCACCAATCAGAGTAAATAATGACAGTGAAAAAGTTGATTACAAAAGGCAGTAACAAGTGAAAAGAAAGAACTAATAATTTAAGAGAAGGTTTTGAGGGAGAGATAGAGAGAGGTTTGAGGAATTTATGTCTTTAACATGATGTGGCATGCCTTTGCAAAAGCCAAAAGGTCCAAGTTCTTTGTTTCATAAAAAGATTCAAATCAAGTTGAAAAACTTATTTACAACAGAAAATTTGGATGGTTTCCTTTCTCCACCTAAAATCAAAAATTTATAATAGGAAGGTTACATACTGGAACCTGGTCCCGTTTTACTTGCAGACAGTTTACTTTCAACTAGATGAAGAGCTTGTATGAATTTTGTCGTCTTAGTTGCTTTCACTACCTAATCTTGTCAATTTATAGGATTTGTGATTTTACATGTCTTAGTTGATATGAAGTATATATGTGGTTCTAATGAAAAGATGGGTCGTGTGTATACAGTTGCTAATTTGAAAACCATGTATAACTGGACACATATATGAACGTATACATAAATTAACAAATTGGAAATGGAAGTTTAAAAGATGAGTTAGTGTTTATATGTATCTCAACTCTCAATCATGAGGAAGTAGAACTATGTGCCTTATGGTTGCAAAGTATTTCGAACAACCTACTGCTCTATATTTGAGACTACTTTAGACCAGAGCACCAAATAATAATTATGCTTAGGAATGGGAAAATGATGAATGTGTGTTTGACCTCTTTTATGACACCAGAATTGCAGAAGAATTACAATACCAATAATCATCCAGTAAATGGTTTACCTCCAGAGTTCGAATCTTTGCTGCCACTTCAAAGTAGCATTCGAAAAAACTACTTGTAACAATTAGCCACTAAATGGCCTTCTCTCCACACTGCCCTGAAAATGACATATACAAGACACTTGTGTAAAATTTAATTGTTCTTATGTACTGCAGAAACATGACATTATCAAAAAAATATTAGACCCCATGAAAATGTGATAGAATCAAGGCCATATGTTATTGGTGCACCCAAGGTGTTTGAACTACCATACGTCTCGGGTTTGAAACTAATAATCATATGCTAGTTGTTATGATTGTATTGATCAAGTTCGTTGTAAAGTCGGGTTGCTGTACAACATATTGTATGACTCATTGACCCTTATCATGTAATAAGCAATACAATTGAAATCCCCATTCTCTCTCTTGTCCCGCTCATCTCTTTCTTCTTCCTTCACCTACTGTTAATACAAACTCCCCCCTCCCCTAAATTATTGTAATAGTTTCGTACCCTCCCCTCCTCTTAATAATAATTGAAAAAGGGTTGAACATGCATGGATAAGGGGGTTTGGAGGGCTTAATTTGTCTGTGATATCCATGGAGAGCTAGTTTTCTATGTTTATAGAAATATTTCCTTTGTTTTATTAATTGTCACTTAATCATGGTATTTCGAGAAACTAACCGAAGTACAAATATGGTTTACAATTGAGTATTATATGATTAGTTTGAAAATTTTCTAATTTATTCAGTTTATAATTGGCCATAAATAAATAGGAGTTTATAATGTGCGTAGAAATCACTTTCCAAAAATATAACGTATGCATAAGATTCTTGTAGCGCCTTTGGTTGCTAGAGTTCAAACTTCTCCAGTCGTCATATGTATTTGTCCAATGTTCAATCCGGGTTAAGCAATTATATTTGCATTCAAATTTAAATTCGTTGGTTTTGTCCAATCAACTCTCATATCTTTTCCCACCACAACACTAACACTTGCAAATAGCAACATATATAGCAAAAATCAACAACAATGTTAGTTAGGTGATAATGTTTTAGCTCAACTTTCTGTATGTAAGCTAAAGAAGCTTCTAAGCCACACACGATTGATAATATATAATGTTACATGTTTCCTCCTTAAATTCATTTTTTCAGCATTTTTATTTAATATAAGAACACAATATTTGTATTAAGTTCATAGTTTTTACTAGCAAGAGTGCCCACGCGGTGCTGCGGGTTTTCAAACTGTACAAAACATGTAGAAAGTTTTAAATGTATATATGATATGCCATACTATTTACATACATGTGGAAAATGTACTTACAACACTATCTACAATAAGGAACAATAAGTAGGATTGAACTTCCTTAATCTGATGGGCTTGTTTTCATTTTGCTTAGCATCGTTGACTGAAATTATTAGAGAAACAGAAAAAGAATTTCAGAAATTGTTTATGAAGGAAACAAATTCAGTCCATATTATATATAATAGATGATCTATTACCTATAAGGAAAAAGACTTGGTAAAACCATTTTACGACATCAGGAAACGTTTGTTTATGAGTTGTAATTCATTGCAACAAATTTATTTCCATCACCAATGCTTCGTACTTGAATGATCTAAATTAAAAAAATAATAGCTATAAATGGACATTCATCACTAAAAATGAAAATCATAGACCCTAAAACTTCCAACATGGTGAAAAATATAAACATTGCGAAATTGGAATAGAAATCAATTCTGAACAGAAACTGAGCAGCGGGATTACACTAAATGGAAACCGTAAACATAAATTGAAACAATTCTTATAGAATGAGTCAGTCGAACTTACAACATAGTGAGGAGTGCAATTTTGCTGCCAATTTGCTAAACCAAGACTACCTATACCAAATCAGAACATTTTAATCCTTGAATAAGGTATATTGGATGACGCTAAGCATGCATGCTTAAATTAGACAATGACTTGGAACATCTACTTAAAACTCAAAAGTACATCACTTCAATTAAGAATATCTCGAGACTATCTCTAATCTTTGGTTAAACCATGACTTGGAACATGTCTAAAAAGCCCCGAATTTTAATTGGTACAACAGGACAAAGAGCTTATAGCTCCAACCAGTAATCAAACTCTACTGAAATCAGCTAGAATAATAACTGAAATGAAAAAGAAACAAAAATATAGGAATACCATATTAATTTTCAAATCTTACCACCAGTCTGCAAGGTGTGCCGAAAGCTTGTGTCTCACCATGGCTCGGTCTTTGCTTTGTTAGTAACTTAGCCGTCAAATCTTTCAACTGCAATGATCAGTTAGAACACGATCAGAGAAAAAGCACATATGGAAAAGCATACTACTTTCAAAATGCTCATGGAATCCGCAGTCGAAACTTTTCACTTTGCTTCTATCTGCAAGATAGCAAAAGGATATTAACGATGAAGGGATGATAACAAATCTTATTAAAGATTGCACTGTATTCATTACCAAAGTGTTAACCTGGTGAAAGTATAAAATATTATGGATTTACACAGCCAAATTCTACACTTGTTAATTCCAAAATTTTTCGTTTTTTGGCGTATTGAAACAAAAGTAAAAGGCGTGATCTAATCAATTTGAAAAATCTCAAGAATTCACATATTATTATAAAACCAAATTCATTGTCAAGATTAAGAGCAACCGAATAACACAATAACAAAACGGAAAAAAAAAAAAAATTTAACTACCTTTGTCAAACCTCTTGGGATTCAAGTCGACTGACTCCACCCCCATACTAAGTGGTGCCCTAGAAATTCTTGCAACTTTAGTAGCCTTGATCATGCATGTTTATAAATACATAAAAGAAGATAAATGCAATTTATTAGACTAAAGAATTTGGGATCAATAAACTTACAGCGAGGCCAATAAACAGCGATTGAAGATAATTTTTCGTGTTGCTACATTGAGAAGGGCACCCAAACCTGATATTAAAAAACAAAATATTTAGTATAATGTAAACAATTCAATATGTAGTATCAGTTTAGGATGCATAATTCAAGGCTCTAAAACCCGCAAAATCACAAAAAAAAAATATCACATCTCATTGTAAAAAAGAAAGAACCGACTTAATCATAGTATAAAAGACATAAATACAAAGACAACTTTAACACATGATGATATTTGATATACATAAATTTTTAAAAGGTGATACAAATACCAGAACATATATATATATATATATATATATATATATATGTACAAACAGTTATCAACATGATTAACAAAAATTTGTAAATTCTAAAATTTACACTACTTGTCAATCACTTACACTTTCTCTTTTTTTCTTTCCAATTTGAGCAAAAGCACTGTGTAGCTTATATAAATTGTTGTACCAATAATCTGCAATAGATAACATAGTATAAATAAGTTATACAAAACAATAGCATTGTAATAATCCTTTTTTTATTTTATTTAAATCAATAATTATCAATACGATTAATAAAAATTTATAAATTGTGAACTGAACACTACTTAGTAAGTTGGCCAACCTTTTTTTTTTTCAATTTCAGTAAAAGCACTTTGTACCTTATATAAATTGCTTTGATAATGATCTACAATGGAAAATGCAGTCACAAATGAGATACACAAAACAGAAATAGTATTATAATGATATTTCTTTTTTTCGTTGAAAGCATTGCATAATTGGGAAAAGAAATGAAAACTTAAATTAAACTATCAAGAACCAAATGATCTAACACATTTTAGTTCTACTTAAACTATAACAATACAGTATATCTACCACAAATAATCTGTAAAGAGAACTATTAAAATCTCTTGACCCCAATAAGCATCTTTTACCTTACAAAAATTCTATGGATAAGTGACTTCTTTATACAACATTGCTATTCCGAATACCTAATCTCACACTTAGCTTGCAATTAAATTTTCCAAAGAGTAGGCAATGACATGATGATGGTAATATACTTTCTTATAAAACAAACCATATACAATCTATTTTTCGTCATATTCTAGAAATGGGTAAATTTTTAATTGCCTTCTCAAACAGTATATCTATATTTGGGCAATCTGGGTAATTGAATCGCCTAGAAAATAAGTTCACTGAACAGGATTTCATAAAATAAAAAAATAATAATAATAATAATTGAAAAAAATATAAAAAGGGGTGAAACCGAATCGTGAAAAATGAATCATCTCAATCAATTTCCCAACAAAATAAAAGGTTAGGCTAGGAGGAACCCACGTTTTCCTCACCCTCTCCGCCTATTTCGAAAACATTTTTCTTCTTTCCAACTTCCCCATCTCTGTCTCCCCTCTCTTTCCCTTTCAACTCCTTTTTTTCTCTGTTCATATCTTCTTTCCCATCTCTGAAAAACCCACCCCAGTTCAATTGAATAAATCGCAGCAAACTTAAATAAAATTTTGAATATTTCAGACCGAAAACGGAAACCAAACGACCACATAAAAATACGTAAATTGGAGATTGCCCAGATGACGAAATTATGAAAGAACAGTAACCCAGAAGTTAAAATCGGAAAAAGCCGAAAACTTTGTAAGATTTGATCGCGACAGAGTAATCAGAGTTCATACCTTTTTCAAGAGAGAAACAAATAGTAGTCACAGCTACTGCAACTGCTCTCTCTAAGTCTGGAGTTTCTAGGAAATTTAGAAAAAATCCTAAACAATCATTATAAAACACACCTTAGCTAAATAAGATTGATTCTGCAGAGATCTGAAGATAGGCCGCGCCCAAAGGGATGGAAATCGGCCAAAATTCCAGCCACAACCGAATATCCCAGATGGAAAAAAGGACAAACACTACGAATAGATTCGCCGGATTGACAAAATTTAGCAAACGGACGTTGATAACGGAGACCAAAAATATGCTGGAGAAGGAAAAAAGGGAGTGAGATGCAGCTTGCACAATAAGAATGGCGAGAGAGAGAAGAGAGATGGAACTCAGACAAACAAAAAGCAGAAAAGAGAGAAACGGAAGATGCTTCCAGCAGCCTCGTGTAAAACAGGGACACAAACGAAAAGAAAACAGAGAAGCGAGGGCAGTTCCGTCCGGACACTGGTCATCCACAGTACCCAACCCCTTCGGATTTTAGTATATATGATATGAATCAAATGAATGTCTATCTCATATTATGACTACTTTCTGGTATATAATTTCCTTAATTTTTGGTATTAACAGCATGGAAAGGATCCTAGAAATACTCATACGCTAAGAGCACTAGTAGAAACAAGGTTAGTAACACAATATTTTTCAAAGCACATTTACTAGTTAAAGTATTGTTGGAACTACCTGGTGTATAGAGAAAAAGAAAATCAACAAAATAGTTATCTCCCTTGATTTTACAATTTCAATTTCGTAAATGAATCACATGATGGATCTACATATTATTAATTCAGTTTACATCATGTTTAAGAGCAAGGGAAGGATTGCAATCGAAAAAACATAAAGAATTAATATCAATTCAAACCTGATCTAGTAGACGATTTTGAAGAGAGAGATGGAAGAGGGAGGTAGCTGCTGCAACTGGGTTTGCAGTTTCTGCCTCCCAAACTAATCAAATGAAATAAAAAAAGTCGTTGACTTTGCACGACGCAGGTGAGCATGCGTCGCGCAAAACATCTTTGAGCGACGAATACTGGCGTCGCGCAAAGTTGTTTTGCGCGACACATGAACACTTGAGTCATGCAAAGCTGTTTTGCGCGACGCATGCCCACCTGCGTCGCGCAAAGTCAACGAAAAAAGTGGTAAATCCTTTTTCGTTTGGCGCCAAAAGTTTGGCGACGAAAGACGGCGTCGCTCAAAACTGCTTTGCGCGACGTATGTTCACCTATGTCGCGCAAAGGCGTTTTGCGCAACGCTTCCTTTGTCGCGCAAAGTGCCGTCGCGCAAACTGACTTTGCGCTACAAAATTTTCTCCGTCGCGCAAGATTCCATCGTGCAACACATGTTTTTCTACTAGTGAGAATACTTGGTTACACCCGGACTCCTAACGGATAATCAAAATAAAGAGAGAATGAACCCTAGAACCTGAATTGAATTGCTCTTACTAAGTTATCTAATGACATAGAATTGGATTGATATGAAGTCGGATACCTAGCGTTTCAACCATTGTTTTAGAAATTATTTACATAAATTCTCTTTAATTTACTGCACTTAATATTAGTTGATCAACCTCTCTTTGATTAATTATTTGAATTTCGTAGTTTAATTGTTTTCGTTATTTTAATTCTAGTGGGTACTACAAAATTGAATTTAGTTAGGTGACTTTACAAATCTATGTGGGTACGACACTCGTATTTGCTTGTTATACTATCATATCGATTCGTGCACTTGCAAGAAATATAATTTGTTCATCACTTTATAAACAAATGCCTTGGTAATCGGGTCTTTCTTTTGCCTCTTTTAACTCTTATCGGTATCATTCTACACATTTTTTTTAGTTTATTTTGTGCTATACTATGTGTTTATCTCAGTAGTTTGTACTATTAGATAATAGATTTTACGATTGGCCGGTAAGAAAAATAGTATATTCTAAATTTAATTTTGACTGTCTATTTCTGTAATACTTAATAGTTCAGATTACTAAAAAAAAGTAGTATATTATGGTGAAATTATGTATTGTCGATTTACATAATAACATGCAAATACATATACAACCGAGTATACGCAAAATCTTAATATTAGAACATGAGAATCAAACCTAAATTTTCCTACTAACAAATGAAACAGATTGTAAATAGACTGTATACAAGGGAAACGTAGCTTTAAGATATTGGAAAAGTGGATTAAAAGCGAAGGAAAAAATAAAAGTGAAGAAGAAAAGGTGGAGGAAGATAAGATAAAATTGTCCAGACTCCAAACGGGTCTGCAGAATGATAAGGAAACACCCCACCCACCATTCATAACATGGATTGGTGACAGCAAAGCTCTCCTTTTTCTTCACTTTCCAGAAACATCTCTTGATTAGAAGTAGGATTATCTCCTCTTCTATACTCATCAATTCTTTATCTTACTCTCATACTTTGTTTTTTGCCATTTTGTCCTTGTAAAAAAAATTAATATAAGATATTAACGTAACTTAATTATAACTGTTCAAATAGAAAGAGAAAAAATGTAAAAGAAATTCGGAAGAGAAAGAAAACATTCCATTATCACTAAATACTTGTATATACTAGAAAAGGGCAGAAAGTTTAAGGTTAAGAATAAAAATTAAGCGCACACATTTTAGGAATGGTTCCAAAAAATTCACCAACTAAAATGCCAAAAAGGGTGTCAGACTCAGTCATATGTTGTTTTCTGCTCTGGAAGGTGTTGATTCTATTCATCAATTAGCAACACAATTCGAAAACAAAAAATTGCAAATGTTTTAGGTGGAGGAGGGAAAATGAATTTATTTCAAACACAAGCAATTTTTTTTTATTTGAACATTCTTGGCTATATTTTGAAACTCATTTTCATTCTACAATATTGCACAATGATTGACAATTTATATCATCTGTAAAAAAAATAAAAAATAAAAAATAGCTATGTTCAAAATTGTTTAGTCATTTTACAATAATTTAATAAATAGACGAATGATATTTTTTAATTAACATAAAATTTTGACAATATTAATTTTTCTTAGAGTTAAGTTTTAAAGAAGGACCTAAAAAATAGTCAGTGATCATAAAAAAGAATAACAAGAGTAGAAGATAAAACGTGAAGGTATTGTGGAATTGAATGTTTTTTAATAAAAAGAAAAGAAAAGAAGGGAATAAAATGTCTTTTCATCATTTCAAACATACTTTTAACAGCTCACACAAAGACATACAGTTTCCCTCTATAAATCTCACTCCATTTCTTACACAACCATCATAACCTCACTTCAAAAGCTAAACCCTTCCAACCTTTTTAGAGAGAGAAACCCCAAACCAGAGAGTTCTAGAGAGAGAAACCCAAAACCAGAGAAATGGAGGGGAAAGAAGAAGATGTGAAGCTGGGAGCCAACAAATTCTTAGAGAGGCAGCCCATAGGGACCACCGCACAGACAGACAAGGACTACAAGGAGCCACCGCCGGCCCCTCTGTTCGAGCCCGGCGAGCTCAAGTCCTGGTCTTTCTGGAGGGCTGGGGTTGCTGAGTTCATAGCCACCTTCCTCTTCCTGTACATCACTGTCCTCACAGTCATGGGGGTTTCCAGAGCACGCAACAAGTGCGCCTCTGTGGGTAGTCAGGGCATTGCATGGGCCTTTGGTGGGACTATCTTTGCCCTTGTTTACTGCACCGCTGGTATCTCTGGTATACTCTCTCTCTCTCTCTCTCTCTCTCTCTCTCTCTCTCTCGTTTCGTGTTTTGTTCTTTGTTTATATCTGTTGCTTGGCATGCTTCCTTTTACTGTGGTGTTTTTTGGTAAGTTTTTGGTTAAATGGTCATTTTGGTTGCGGTCCTTAATCAACTTAATTGTTAGATTAAAATTTTGTTTATTTAAATATTTTGATTAGGTCCTTAACATCATTTAAGATATTTAACTCATGCATTATGCATTTAATGTCCCACAAATTATGAAATTTAAACAAATTCAAATAATATTTTCAAAATGTAATAAATACTTAACAATAAATATTAGAGTAATATTGTCCTTCACAAAATTATAGCAAGAAAATAATGTACCCACATAATTATTAACATATTTAAAAAAATAACTATTGATATATTTTGAAACATAAAATAAATACATATAATTAGCATCGGTACATTTAGCACAATTGAAAATGGGTACCAATAAATTAGAAAAATATGGGTACAAATACAAATAAAACTTTAAAAAAATATGGGCACAAAAAGAAATTAATATATGGGTACAAATTAAAACTAAAAAGAAAATTGGTACAAATTAAAAATGGGTTGAAAATTAAAAATGGGTACAAACTAAAAATAAAAATATATGATAAAAAATTTAGCCATAAATATAAATATACCAAATGTAACATTTATAATACTAAATGAATATATTTAGAAATAAAAAAATATTTTATTATTAAAATAATTAATGACGTTTATTAAAACCTAAGGACATTGATAAAAAAATTGAAAATGAATAAGGTTTCAATCAATGGAGTAGCAAAAATAGGGATGGAAACCTAATTTCTTCCTGGGTAGAGTTAAATATGTGCAGATATGTACAAGAATATTTGAGTTGTTTCTTAAGTTGATGTTTGGTTCCCAGGAAAATGAGGGAAAGAAAGTTTCTTTTTCTTTTACTTTAGCTTTCTGAGAGAACCTACTGGAGGATTGGTGGATTTTCTTTTTACTAGGGTTTGTGAAAAATAAAGAAACCACTTACCAAAAGAAAGAAGAAAAAAGTGAGCTTAGGTTTAGAACTTTATATTATTCGGATTAACTGAAATTTCATAGGGTTATTTTTCTTCAATTCTTGTTTGGTTAACGATTTTACAGCAGAAAATCAGAATAGTAGAGTAAAAAAATTTGGATTTGAAGGTGCAAACTTTGTTCCTCATCTTTCTTATTGGATTTACTGGCCTGTTATAACTTTACCTTACAAATCCAAATTTCTGGAAAAATGAATTGCTTTGCACTAAAATTTTGAAAGTGTGTTCATTTTAGTTACCAGTTTTCTTTGTCAATTCTCACTCTTGTTTGTTACCAGTTTTCTCTGTCAATTCTGACTCTTGTTTCCCTACTAATTTTCATATTTGTTATATTAATCGTCGATTTATTGATAATTTCGACAGGTGGTCACATAAACCCAGCCGTGACATTTGGTCTCTTCCTAGCAAGGAAGCTCTCCCTGACCAGAGCTGTGTTCTACATTGTGATGCAAAGCCTTGGGGCAATTGCTGGTGCCGGGGTGGTGAAGGGGTTCCAAAAGAGCCAGTATGAGTTGCTCGGTGGCGGAGCTAATGTGGTGAACCATGGCTACACTAAGGGTGACGGCCTTGGTGCTGAGATTGTTGGCACTTTTGTTCTTGTGTACACTGTTTTCTCTGCCACTGATGCCAAGAGAAATGCCAGAGACTCTCATGTCCCTGTAAGTGTATCTCACCTTTGATTGAGTACTTGTTTACACGCTGTTCTCTTAAGGATTTTTCTGTAAATGCCGTATATATGCATGTCTACTTGTATGATCGTCGTAATGCCATGGTTACCAACTTTTTCCTTGTGCCAAACTTACCATTCTGATTAGTCAATCTTCTCGCTGTGATTTTTGGATCTTAATGAAATTCTTAAAGATAATCACAGAGTACTTTATTAGAACATTGTCTACATTATTTAAGTAGCACACGAAATTCTTCCGTGAAGTAGCAAGTGGTATCCTTACTGCAGCAGCTATGTCTATAGCCTCCATTTCCGCCGGTTATTAAACAAGTTTCTACGTACGAATGGAAATGCAGATCTTGGCTCCACTCCCCATTGGGTTTGCAGTGTTTTTGGTTCATTTGGCAACCATCCCCATCACTGGAACCGGCATAAACCCTGCTAGGAGCCTTGGGGCTGCCATCATCTACAACAAGGACCATGCATGGGATGATCATGTGAGTAAAATTAAACTGTTACGTCATTAAGTTGCATCGATCTAAATTTGCAGACGAGAATACATATGTCTTACATCTTCTATGATTTTGTTGTGTGTTTGCAGTGGATCTTCTGGGTTGGACCATTCATCGGAGCTGCACTTGCTGCACTCTACCATCAGCTAGTCATCCGAGCCATCCCATTCAAGACCAGGGATTGACATATTAATCCCTTTCGGTGTCTCTCCATCGAGCCTGATCCTGTCTAAATGCTGCGATTGTGTGTATTTTGTTCATAGTGTTTTAATGTCGAGAGTGGAGTATTTGGGGTGCTAATGTGCATATAAGTTATTTATCCTGTTACATTAATGGAAAGCTTTATTTAATTAATGTATACTTTGTAATTATGTTAATCCTCGTTATTGCATTGGAAATCTTTAGCTGCAAACCCCACTTTAAATTGTTTAATCAACAAAATTAGCATGCTTGATAATCAAGTAAATAATAATACAAGATGTAGGTATGCTAAAAAGGTCACTTTACTCAATTTCTTTCGTTTACGACTGTTAGTCGACACTCGACAACAAGATGTTCTTGACAGGATGACTATCAGTCCAGTGGCGAAGTCAGCATGAGGTCATTGGTTGTCATTGACCCCAATAACTTTAAAAACTCTATGTATATTTACTTGTATATTGTATTTGATCCCTACAAACAGATAAGGCAAACTAAATTACGACATCCTTATCCTACTTCTTCTATTTTCTTCTATCATATTTGTCTTCATTTTCTCTCTTCTTGTGTGAAATGTTTTAGTTGAAAAGCCTTGAAAGACTTCAACATTACTCCACAATATCTTGCATTCACCCTCAACAAGCATGTACAAGTAATAGTAGTCGTCGACATATGTTGACATAAAATTTAGGCATATGTTGGCAGAAATTGACAAGTGCCTACTAGGTGCTCGACAAAATGACCCAATGAAGCTTTTTGGTTGATATTATGACCCCATTATTTGAAAATCTTAGCTATGCCTCTGCTATCAGCAGTCCAAATTCCAAGTGAGAACAAATGAAGAGGGGTTAATAGTGTAGAGTGAGTTGCACTTCCAAAATTTTAGGTAATTCGGATTGAGTTTGTGCTAATTGGTGGTTAGTCCTAGTGGTAAGAGCTTTATCTTCACTTGACTGCGTTCCCGGATTTATTTAAATCTTCCCTCTAATTAGAGGAGTAGTACTATCGATTGTATTCAAATTGAGTTTGCAATGAAAGTTACAACTAAGCTGGATATTAAGGTAGTTAGATGTATGAAAAGATTGAGTCCGGTTCTAGCCCACAAGGGAGATCCTACTCACAATGACTAGGTAGCAAACAAACATTTGGTGCTGACTCACCGAGTTTGCAATGAAAGTGATTTTGACATATTTGGAGCTTATGACTTACCTATTAATTTTTAAGGAATGATGAACACACATCTTTTTTGGAAAAAAAAAAAAAACACACACACACACATCTTTTTTACTCTCTCACATATTCATATTTAATTCTGATCATTATTTCTGTTTAATTTATTTAATTTAATGGCCAAAAATAAAGAAAGATGTATGATAAGCTAAAAAAGATTGGAGAAGTCATTTCCCTAATGTTTATATATATATATATATATATATATATATATTAATACATTCGATATTATCAATACTAAAAGGTAGGAGAGTGGACTAAACCTCACAATAATCGAGTCATAATAATTTGGTTCAATTTCGCCTTTGGCAGCAATCAAACCTAAGACCTTTCACTTACCAATGAAAAGGAATACAATTAGACCATAGTACTAACTGGCAAGACACTCGTTTGTTTGTAATTTGTTTTGTTTTACCCCATGATGTTTTTTCAAGCATCATGTCTTTTTAAAAGGCGCAACTTTTATTCTTGATTGTCACATTTTGGGTTTTGGATATGGAAAAGGATCTTTGCTGGATCCTTTTCTTGAGGATCTTGTGATCGTGGCCGTTCATCGTACATCGTACGGTCAAAAATCATTTGAAAAATTTAAAATTAAATATAAATAGTACCTAACGAAAACTGACCGTACAATGTATGATGAACGGCCACGATCACAAGATCCCTAGGAAAAGGATCCGGCGAGGATCCTTTTGCTTTTTTGAGAACTGGGAATGCAATATAACTAGGGTAAAGATGCCGATTGTACACAAAGAGGCCTACAACGTGGCAAGCAATAGAAAAACCCGGGTAATGTAAGGGGGTGAATGAAACCAGACGCATCAAGTAGAGCTAAACACGTCACCCCTTCCATTACCACAACTAAATTACGAAGGGCAGACAAGTCCATCATTACATAATTCATGAATAAGTGAAGATGGGGGCTTATCGACCCAAGTAAAGTCACACATCTCCACATTTCTTTGCAACGCCAAAAGGTCTGCTACCATATTGGCTGATCTTGGAGTCCAAGACCAGCGACAGTCCTGAAAAGGATCCCCAAGCAATTTACACCTTGTCAGTGTTGGGAAAGCCTCCCACCTGCCATTTGCGATCTTACCCTTAAGGCAAGAAATTGACTCAAGGGAGTCAGATTCAATCACTACATGACTCACACCCAAAGCAACAGCCAACTCGCAACCATGGCAGATTGCAAAAGCTTCAGCAGCTACAGCCGAATGAGCATCAATACTACATCTCCTAGTAGCAATAAAGGTGCCAACAGAGTCCCTAGCAACAACCCCAGTAAATCCCGTGTTCGTTGCCGTCACCCAACTAGCATCGACATTGAACTTGATATATTTTGTATGCTATCTTATATGTAGGTAGCTTAGTGATTGGTGATGAATTTCAGGCCCGTATTTAAACGACATATGTTGTAATTGATTCCTAGTGCTAGTGAATCACATAATGGTGGTCAGGAAAGGCTCAAAGTCTCAAATGCCTCTATAAGTTTTTCCGAACCCCAAAAAGATGGACTGTCGTGACGATTTCAGTAATTTCTTTTTTATAAATAAATATAAAAAAATAAAAACAAACAAACAAACAAAAAGAAAAGTTGGGTGGCAAGGTGCCCAAAACAAAAGTTTCAATTCCACCCCGTCACCCTTCTCCCACTTGTACGGTTCTACCTCGACATTTCTCCATCATTTCTCAGCCCGTCTTCAGCCTACACACCACTACTGCCAGGTGAAATTTGGAAAAATAACCAAATTTTGGATCACAAATAGAATCTAACCATCATTTTTAATTTTTAATAATTATAACCAAAAGTTGATATGAAAATGCTAATACACCCTTAAAATAAAGTTTTCTAAAAAAAAAAAAAACAAAAAAACAAAGGCTCGACTGTCTTTTACTGCCATCTCTATCCTTTCTAGACGATAATTCAAAACCACATAAACCCAACCCAAGCATAGCTAGTCATGGCGTGCAGTACGATCCCTCTCTTCCTCTTCCCCTTCCTCTTTTATACTCTCACACACAACCTTCGTTTAGTTCTGAACCCCCAAAAATTTTTTTGACCCCCTCCACATGAAGACGACTCTCACTCTCAGTCTTAGTTAGCTTCCTCCTCTCCTCTCCAATTTCTGATTTTCAACCACAACGATGTAATCCTTGAGTTCGAGTACTTGCATCACCAAGCTCACAACGAGGCCTTCACTCACTTTAGTGTCCACTGCCCTTCCTCAACATCTCAGCCCCTCAATTGGGACCTCCACTTCTAAGATCAGCTCCAGAACCAAATTGTTGGTAAAAAGCCCAAAATGCGATGGTCCATTCTCATTTTCTCTCATTTTCTCCTAAGGTTGAACTTTGGATTTTGTTTTATTCTATGATTGAATTAGGCTTTTGGGTTATTTAAGGAACTTCAATCTTGCTTTGTTTAATTTCAATGGATGATATTTTTTTATTTGGTTTTTTGAGAAAATTTTATTTGAAAGGTGTATTAGTACTTTCATATCAACTTTTGATTATAATTATTATAATATTTAGAAAGGTGGTTAGAATTCTAGGGTCCATAATTTGGTTAGTTTTTCAAATTTCCCATTATCTCTCAGCCCGTCTTCAGCCTTCACGTCACCACCACCAGGTAACACCGCCACTCACCCTCCACTGCAATTGCAGACTTTTCAATCTCTCGGTATTTTTCCAACAGTAAATTCAATTTATGTATTTTTGTTAATTTGGTTTCAATCTTCCCGATGCGTATCTAATTCTCACAAATCAACCTTTCTTTCTGCTTTGTTGTGTTAATTGCTCCTGTGCTACGATGCACTTCTCTGTTAAGCAAATAGAACCCATATAGTATAGAGCTCCAATTTTGATTTTCTTTCCAGTAATATAATTGTTTTCTTTTCAATCTGGGTATCTTGGTAGACAATTCGGTGAAGTGGGTAGTTCCTGTTCCTCTCGAATTCACTCAAAAATTTGAAATTTTAGTTGTTGTTAGGATTCTGGATATGGGATTTGGTGGATTTTGATTAATATGACTTCAATTAGATGGGTTTTTGACTAATGATGGATTAAACTGGTTTTTGTGCTTAGTGTATCTTTGGAAAATCTGTGAAGTAGTTTGTTGTTAGTACCAACATAAAAATTAGTTGATATCAGGGGTAGTTTAAATAGGGTTTAGTAGACCATGGAACTTGTTTTTCACGGAATTCTTCTTGTGCTGTAGTATTTGTAAGCCATTCAAGTTCGAAAGATGAATTCGTCTTTTGATGATTTAGTTCTGTGTTTAAATCGTTTCCTGGTCTTAATCTTCCTTTTGTTGTTCTTTGGATTACAGATTCTACTCTTTTGGTACATTTTTAAACCTCTAATTTGTTGTAATACTTGGTTGTTCTGTTGATTCCGAATTTTTTTTTTCTTGTAAATTTTTTATTTGTTATCACTAGGAACAGAACATAGTTTCCTTAGTAATGGCAAAGAGAGATTTTCATAAATTGCCTTGCATAATTTGCTAATCCTAGTATACCTTTTGATTTATAATGTACATATTGTAGGAAAATATAAAATAGCCTGGTCGACATTAAAATTGTGTTTATCTTCTTTTCGTGGTTAGTAACAGGTAATATCAATATGGAAACACTGAAGAATCCGTAATCTTCTATAGACAACCAAACCGCGTATTGCACTGCTGAGTTCATCTACTGCTTTCTCGTTTCTAGGTAGAAAAAAAAAAAAGGAAAAATCATTGCTTGGAGATCCCCAAGGGGAGGCAACTATGTCGTTCATGAAAGGAGATTTACTTACGAGAACTAGAAAGCTGGTGAAGGGCCTAGCCAAGGTCGAGCCTGTTTGGCTCAAAGCCATGGAAAAGTTTGTCTCTCTCTTTCTCGCTATTCTTTTGTTCTTGGAATGCCTTTTCTTTTTATTTAGTTGTTAACAACATAATGTATTGTGGTTTTTTCAGGGCACCGCCTGTAACATTTCCTCGTGCAAATGCAATTCAGAAAATCACTCTCCCAGAGGATGTTTACATAAAGAAGTTTTTCCAAAAGCATCCAGATTCCAAACATGAAGATGCCATAAAGTATGATTTATCTTTGTATTCTGTTGCAATGCCAATACTCGGTGTTCATTTACATCCCATTTCGTATGCTGTTTACCATCCAGTGTGTGAGCATATGAGTTTTGCTCTCGTTACAAATAACAATTGGGTCTTGTTATGAGTTTATCCTTGGCTAATAGATGTGGTTAGTAATTCAGGATTGAGTGTGTTGTATGAACCCGGAAGACATATTAACTTCTTATGAGAAAACGCAAGATGCATTAACTTATCCATTATGCTTGAACAGGATTTCTTCTTTTGATCCTCCACCAGCCCGTATATTTGGTTTGCGGGTACTTGAGTTGAAAGGGCAAGGGGTTTCTGAGGAAGAAGCAATGGCAGTAGCCGATGTATGTATTTGGATTTCCTGTCCCCGTATGTATGTGCTTTCTAAGTTTTTTCTCACGTTTGTTTCATATTGTCTTCTAGATGGAATACCGGATGGAGAGAAAAGAGAAGAAGAAGGCATATTCCCGCTTGAAGAAAATTGCACGCCTTCAAGGGAAGAGGCCTCCTCCCAACCCATATCCCAGCGCTATCAAGGAAATACAAGCTGAGGAGAAGAAGTATGTTCGCGACCGCTTCTACAATCCCAAAATTATTCAACTTGTAAGGAAATTGCAAGAGGAGAAGGTAGCTGAAGCGCAGGAGAGATCCAGAGGAGGAGGAGGTTCCTGGTAACTTAAAGTGCCATCTTTTGATAATAATTTTGGTCCGTTAGTTCTTGAGATTTCTTACTGATTGACTTTAGCTTTTGATCAAGTATTAGACAAGTGCATTGCAAAGGATTCTTAAATAGTTTTCTTTCGCATCCATTTATTGAAGGTTGATGAAATGCTATACATTTGTGAAGATCACGTTATATGATTGTTACATTTTCCGATTTGTGTATTTTTATGAACTGCTTTTCCTTCTGCTCACTTGCAACTTCTTTTGTAAGGCCTTACTCGATAATAGTTATTTCCAGCGTTTGAAATGTCTAACCTCTTGGTTTTAAGGTGCGACTAACAACTCTAGGTCTAGCGATACTTCTCTTTCTAATTAAACTAGCGGTGTGGGCAATTCAATTCTTATAGAGCTTCAGTTTCATTTTGTATAAATCCTTAGTTATCAATCATACCATATTTAATTTATCAGACTTGCATCCAAACTTGTTGAAGATGGAAGAATACGTATGCTAGTAAAGAAGGGACAATGTAGAACACTTCAATGGAGAACTTGCGTGATAGCATCCAATGGGGACGCCGAGGTGGCTGTTTACCAAACCAATCATGTGATGCCATGCGTTAAAGCACATGACTTTGGATGATAGGCTTGAGATAATGTCACATTGGTGTCGATGTAAGCCTCACATGGTGAATGGCTTTAAATGACGGAAAGAATCCAGCTACTCTTGAATGTGTATATAGTATGCATCCCGGGTGAAAGGCTGCTCAGCCTATCATAAAAATCTCTGTCAACATTGTTGGGCAAACTAACTAGTAACTACTGAACTTGTAGCACCTCGAGCTATCATATGATCAGTCGCCTACACGTGAATGAGCGCAAGTTCCGTTTAATCCTACACCCACTATCAGTATTTGACTCTCATTGGTCATAAAAGTCATCTCCACCGTTGATTTCGATTAAAAAGTTGTTGAGGTGTTTTAACTGTGTTTGATATTAAAGGTTCTAGAAACACAATTGTTTAGTCAATGTTTAGTTCAACGCGGTCACCTTCTACCTCAATCAACTCCCACCAAAGCATAGCAGCTAATAAATAACACATTTAATAACAATCAACTTCTATCAACAATTCTAACATTTTTCATTATTTGACAAAAGAATATTTTTTTCTAGAAAAAGGAAAATATTACTGGTGAGTGATAAACGATATACTCAAACAAAAAGATAGAAGAGAATAACGGCTCGTTTGAGATTGCTTTCATATGAAGTACTTATACTTGTAAGCGATTTATTTAACAGTTTTAGAGGTAGTCCCAAAGATGCTCTTTAAAATAATAAAGAAACTTTTTTCTTTTTGTATGCCCATAAGAAAATAAGAAAATAAATGACCAGAAACAGATGGGAAATCAAATGAGCTTATCATTTACTTTCATATAGCTGAAAATATCATGTATTGGCAATCGCTATTAACCTAAGGATTTCGATTGTTAATTTTATTCAATCAAGCTACATCATTCGTAAATACAGAATACGATATATGTGCATCACCACATGAGAATATGCAAGTATTATCCTTAACCTAATGGATGGTTTTCCTTATAAACAATGAATTTAACAACATCTTACACATAATATAAGGTAGCAAAACTTTTCTAGGCAACCAAACAAGTCCTAAAATTAAAACCTTGCACGCAATCACAGAAGTTGAGACGGATTGATAAGATAGATGGAACAAACATGAATGGGAAAGCATGGCCACCAATAAAAAGCAGAGATGAAATAATCATTTAACCCCTTTTTTTTTTTTTTTTTTTTTTTTTGGGAAACATTAACCCCTTTAAGACTTCACCAACTCCAACCACCGCCCTTAAGATATTATTAATATTTGCTGGGACTGATCATCAAACCCCCAACGGAATTCTGTGTCCTCTATGCTTCCTGCATTTAATTTCTTGGGACACAATTTTCTTCTCCACAAAGTCAAATACATGGCAAGTCTAGATGAGCTGCAAAGGCAGTGTTTAGGTTGAATATTTTTTTTTTTTTCGTAAATTAGAGCAGTTTATAATATTATTATGTTAAAATAATAAAAAAAAATAGCACAAATTTTTGTTTTTCGTTGGAATGAATTAAGGTATTCATACTTTAATTATATTTACTTAGTTGACCTAATTTGTTACCGAGCAAATGTTAATTATGACAATTGGCTAGAGCAGTACACTTTTGCTTCTTTCCACTCAAGTTCGAATCCTTATTGTTTTAGATTTAACATTATACGAGTCCTTAAACTATCCTTTACTTGATGAGAAATATTATTGTTTATGAAGAATGAAATATCCATCGCCAAACTTGAGTCCTTAAACTATCCTTTACTTGAAGAGAAATATTATTCTTTATGAAGAATGAAATATCCGTCGCCAAACTTGCACATCATCATAAGTTTGATTGTTATGTTGAAAAACTTTGTTGCACAACAATGTTTGCCATCAAAATGTGTCTGGTTCACTAATTTTTTTCGTTCTGTATATTGCTAAACTGCATTGTGTGACCTAGCGAAGGAACTTTTATAGCATACAAGATACAACTCTTACATACGACATCACCCTCATAAAACCGATCACATAAATAGCATGTGCGGATTTTAATTTAATTTTATAAATAGTTACATTATTTTTTTTTTTCTTGTAGAAAATGCCTACCCTAACATGCAAGCATTTTTTTTTTTTTAAGGAAAACTAATGAAAATAGCTTGAAAACTTTGAGTTTTAACAATAAAGACAAAATAAAGGGTAAAGTGAATAGTACCATGATTGACTTTTTAGTGTAAAAATATGATTTTTCGTTAAGATGAACAGTATCAGGAGTTTTTCGTTAAAGCTTCTTTTTTTTTTAATGACATTGGCCGATGGTCCCAAATGCAGAGACACACTACTACAAAAGGACCTAATAGTGTCACTTCTTGCGTCGCTTTAATATTATATAGTGGCGAAAAAGAGATTTGCGACACTCAGTGAAGATGACGTCGTATTTAGTGTCGCTTATAAGCGTCATAAAATTTCTATGTCGCTTTTAAACCGACGTAAAAATTTAGTGTCGCTTATAATCGACATATATTTTAATATTTTTAAGCAATGGCGTCGCTTTAAATAAAATAGTGTCGCTTTTAAGCGACATAAACTATTAGTGTCGCTTCTAGGCGACACTAATTCTTGTTTTTAATATTTTAAATCTTGCGTCGGTTTTGAGCGACATATATTTTGAAAACCAGTGTCGGTTGTAAGCGACACATTGTTGCTCTTTATACCCTCTCCCCCGTGTTTTCTTTTTCTTCTCTTGCACTTTTCTTATTCGTTCTTCCAATTTTTACAAAGTCTCCCGTGTTCCTCTTTCAGCTATCTCCTTTGGTTTGCAAACTTCATTTGTTCCTCTGTTCTCTCTTTCAGCTTTCTCCTTTGGTTTTCAAAATTCATTTGTTCCTCTTCACAACAGTAAGTTTTTCTTGCTTATAATATTTTTATTTTCACAACAGTAAGTTTTTCTTGTTTAATTTTTAGTTACAATTTATTTTTGTAGGAAAGTTATTGGAGTTGGTTGAGTACATAAAGAATTGTTGACGTCGAAATTCTTCAACAAATCAGGTTTGTATCCCTAACTTCTTTAATTTTTAAATTGTATAATACACAAGTTTATTTATTTAAAAATTATAATTTAAGCACTTAGATAAAATTCTACTATTTTTGTTAAATTAATAAAAATTTAGTCGAATTAATTAATTTTGTCACTCTAATTGTTATTTTAATTTGTTGTTATTTTGATAATTTTTTGTTGTTATTTACTAGAATGAATTAGATGAACATAATTTGAATTGTTATGAGAAAATGGAATGAATAATATTTATAAGCATTTATGTTAAATTAACAATATTAAATATAACATAAACTTATAATATTGAGTAATATAAGAATATATTATGTTAATTTTTTTTTTTTGCACTCTAAGTGTTATTTTAATTTGGTGTTATTTTGATAATATTTTGTTGTTATTTACTAGAATGGATTAGATGAACATAATTTGAATTGTTATGAGAAAATGGAATGAATAATATTTATAAGCATTTATGTTAAATTAACAATATTAAATATAACATAAACTTATAATATTGAGTAATATAAGAATACAATATGTTAATTTTTTTTTTTTTGCACTCTAATTGTTATTTTAATTTGTTGTTATTTTGATAATTTTTTGTTGTTATTTACTAGAATGGATTAGATGAACATAATTTGAATTGGTATGAGAAGATGGAATGAATAATATTTATAAGCATTTATGTTAAATTAACAATATTAAATATAACATAAACTTATAATATTGAGTAATATAAGAATATATTATGTTAATTATTTTTTTTTTTTTGCACTCTAATTGTTATTTTAATTTGTTGTTATTTTGATAATTTTTTGTTGTTATTTACTAGAATGGATTAGATGAACATAATTTGAATTGTTATGAGAAGATGGAATGAATAATATTTATATGCATTTATGTTAAATTAACAATATTAAATATAACATAAACTTATAATATTGAGTAATATTATAATATATTATGTTATTTTTTTTTTTTTTTGCACTCTAATAAGAATATAAGCTAAACTTATAATATTTAGGAATATAAAAATATAACCTTTCATAAGAATATAACCTAAACTTATAATATAAGAATATCCTTTCATATAAGAATATAACCTTTCATATAAGAATATAACCTAAACTTATAATATTTAGGAATATAAGAATATATTAATTAATTTTTTTTGCACTCTAATTGTTATTTGAATTTGTTGTTATTTTGATAAGTTTGATAACTTTTGGTTGTTATTTATTAGAATGGATTAGATGAGCATAATTTTGACAACTTTTTGTTGTTATTTTAATTTGCTTTTACTATAATAGGTGTTGAAAATTAAAAGATTGCAATCGTGATAGAGTTCGAGGGGTGAAAGATAGAAATTGAAAATTTTGATAGTTATGCCTACATGATAGGGATTGAAAGATTGTAGGCATCTTAGTGTCAACATAATATTTTACCTTCGTAAAGTGGTAAAATATGGACAAGAGTTGGTTGACAATACCCCGAAATTTTGAAGCGTATACAACTGGAATTAATTTGTTTTTGGATCAAGCAGTTGCAAATGGTGTTGGTCCTGATAAGTTTAGATGTCCTTGCAAAAGATGTTGTAATCGATATTCTTTTGTTAGGAACACCATTGTTGAACATCTCATATTGTATGATATGGATAAAGATTATAAAAACGCTTGTTGGCGACATCATGGCGAGCAAAACATTGGAGAGCAAAATGTGGGAATTGGAGAAGAAGAAACAGGAGATGAGGTGATTGGCATGCATGATTTTCTTAATGATGTATTTGTCCAACCATTAACAGAAGAAGGTGTTGGGCCATCTACTGAACCCCCTATTGGGGAAGGGCGTCCAGAAGAGGTGCAGACTTTTTTTAAGTTGCTTGAAGAGGCAGATCAAGATTTGTGGCCAGGTTGTAAGGAGTTTAAGAAATTGGAAGCAGTTGTAAGATTGTATCAGATCAAGTGTTTAGCGGGAATGCCTGACGAGATCTTCACCACTTTACTGGAGTTAATTAAAAGAATGTTGCCTGAAGGGGATTGTTTGCCTGAATCCTGTTATAAAGCAAAAAAACTTATAAATGACTTGGGGCTGTCGTATGTGAAAATTGATGCATGTCCCAATGATTGCATGATCTATTGGAAAGATACTTCAGATTTGACCGTGTGCTCAGTTTGTGGTAAATCAAGATATAAAATTACCAATGCAGAGGATAGCTCGAGGAAAAAGGTCGCAGCTAAGGTTATGTGGTATTTTCCTTTAAAACCACGATTGCAACGCTTTTTTATGTCGAAGCATATGGCTGAACATATGAGATGACATGCAACTGAATGTCCTAAGGATGAGTTTATGAGACATCCTTCAGATTCTCCCGCATGGAAGCATTTGGATAATTTATATCCGGATTTTGCGTCAGAAATTCGAAATGTCCGATTAGGGTTAGCCAGTGATGGATTTAATCCTTTTGGGAAAATGAGGAATGATCATAGCACATGGCCTGTGGTGCTTTCTGTTTATAATTTGCCACCTTGGATGTGCATGAAGCAACCAAATTTGTTATTGTCTTTGTTAATACCAGGACCGCGCAGTCCTGGTAAAGAGATTGATGTATACATGCGTCCATTGATTGACGAGCTGAATGAGTTGTGGGAGGTGGGCATTCCCACTTATGATGCGTTTTCCAACCAAAGTTTTACGATGAAGGCTGCCGTGTTATGGACCATAAGTGATTTTCCGGCTTATGGAATGTTGTCAGGATGGAGTACACATGGTTATAAAGCTTGTCCACATTGCATGCATGATAAAGAATCTATTTACTTGCCAGCGAGTCGCAAGATTTGTTATATGGGGCATCGACGATTTCTTGAAGATAATCATAGGTTTCGAAGGCAAACCATCACTTTTAATGGTCGTCGAGAGCATCGTACTGCACCAAGGCAGTGGACTGGTTTACAATGTCTCGAAGAACTTTCTACATTGAGATTTACTTTTGGAAAACCAAACAAGGATGCTTCAGTTGGGCAACGCAGAAGAAGAGCTTCGAGCAGTACAAGTAGTAACAGTCAGTGGAAGAAGAAATCGATTTTTTATGAACTACCTTATTGGAGGCATCTCTTGATTAGACACAATCTTGATGTTATGCATATCGAGAAGAATATATATGACAGTGTGGTAGGAACATTGCTAGATATAGAAAAGTCTAAAGATGGATTGGCGGCACGTGCAGATCTTGAATTCTTGAACATAAGACATAGTCAACACCCACGTAGAGAAGGAAATAGAACATTTCGACCTCCAGCATTGTTCACATTGAAAAGAGAAGAAAAAACTGCGTTTTGTAAAGTATTGTCTACTATTCGGGTCCCAGATGGATATTCATCAAATCTGTCACGATGTGTGCACGTGAATGAACGAAAAATACATGGGTTGAAATGTAACATCCCGTCCCAAATTTCATTTTAACGTACATGGGAAATTACGATTTTACCCCCTAATTCGTTTTTATCAGATTAGTTTTGTGTAGTATGGTGTGGTGTGTAGGACCACACACACACTCATACACCTCGTTTCACTCTCCCGGGATTCCCTCCCTCTTTTCCCTCATTCCTGTCTCTTCTCTGTCTCTCCTTTCTTTCTTTCTCTCTCTCTCTCTCACTCTCCCCGAGTTCCTCTCTTCTTCTTCCTTCAACACACACGGCCACACATACAAACATACTCAAATCTTCACCAAACAAGAAACCAAGACCACCATCGTGTTCGTGGAGCTGAGAGGAGTCCAGTGGTGCCATTTTCAGGTAAGAATATAGATGTTTTCACGTCGTTTCAACGAGGTCCGTTTATTGCACTGTTCATGCAAACCTAATCTAGCTTGTTTTAGGAGATTCTAAGCTTGTAGATGTGTTTGTGAGGTCCCAAGGAGCCTCGGAGTGGTTCGTTGGGTGAGTTTGGACGTCGGGATCGTCCTGTGCAAAGTTGGCCGAGTTTTGACCTTGAAGACAGGTGAGATTCTTTAATTTTTAGGCCTTAAAACTAGTCTAACGTTGTTCTACTAGTCCTAGGCTTCATCTTGGTATAAAGAACGTGAAATTTGGTTGAAAAACGAAGGAGAAAACAAGGTTTGAAAATTACCCAGTTTTCCGGCGCCGTCGCCGGCGCCGGAGGTTCGCCGGAGAAGAAAGGAGAATATTCCGTTAAGTCTAACGGAATATTCCTAACGGCAGTGACAGAATCCGGTTAGATTTGACGGAATATTCCGTCAGTTAACGGAATATTCCTGACGGCGTCAACTGACGCCGTCAGTGTGCAGTGCACGTGGGCCGCGCGTGGGGGCGCGTAGGTCCGTGCGGGGTCAGGCGCGTGGGGGCGCGTGCGTGGTCCAAAAATTTTTCTAAAATTATGGGTGTGATCCTGAGGTTGTGTAGATCACATTGGTATATTCATTTGTCCAATTTGAGCAATGTATGAGAAGTTATTACGAGAAGTTGCTTAGGTGCTTTTAAATTAATGTTTTCGTAACTTTGTCGCGTATAGGTGATTCGTTTTCCGAAGACGAGCGTACACACTCGAGGCAGGGGGGCTACGACCCTTCTAATTATCAGTGAGTGGGCTTTTGTTTTCCGTATATACCTATATACAGTTATATTCCCAGAAATTAAATAGAAAAGGTTATATGTTTTATGCCATGCATCATTTGAATATTGTTTACGCATCATTGCATGTATTATTGGTGACATACATACATATATACATGTGTATTTGGTGCTGTGGATGCACAGGTAAGTGCCAGGTAAGCGGTATTCAGGTGGTTATGCATTCCTGTTTATTATGCAATAGTAGTTGAAATGCTTAGAGAGCTCATAATCTGCACCCCCGGTGTTAGTGCTCCCGTCCAGGGCCAGGGCACAGCCTTCACGTGTATGTTCACCAGCACCGCATGCTCGTCTTGGATCCAAGTTAGGTGCAAGCCTGTCGTACAGACCACATTAGGTGGTTCCGACTTGTAGGTGACCCGCGATTTATCGCACAGCTTCACGTGATCGTAGCACTAGAGCATACATATATATTACACCCAGCTTGTCGTACAGACCACGTTAGGTGGTTCCGACTCGTGTGCAGATTCAGTGATTGAGTTGAGCGTGGAGCTCTAGGTGCAGCGGTACATGTCACGTTAGGTGACTCCCGGCTGCCAGATTATATATTGTGATGTGATTTACGCTTGAGCATTTACATTTATTATGAGATTCTATTGTGGCATATTCTCAAGCATGAATGGCATATTGTGAGCATGAATGGCATATGTGGAACATGATTGACATATCTATACATACGTATATATGTTCATTTTCTGGGAAGTATACAGGTTTTACGGCGAGGGGTTAGAACGTATTTTGCTAAAGAGTTTTCAAAGAACTTTGTTTTTGCCCACTCACGCTTTTGTTTTTGCGCCCCTCCAGGTTCTAGTGGTCTAGAAGGTTCGGTGGTTTTCCCCAGAGGGCGTCCCGGCAATTTCTGACAGACACTCACCATTGTAGGGTCACCTTCGGGTGTACATATGTCGTATCTTTTCCTTTTGGACTGTTGTAGACTTGCTCTGAATTGTGTCTCACATACACTAGTACTTTGTATGTTATTAGGTTTTTAACTATTCGTACTTTTATATTACCTTCTCATTAGCTTCCGCACGCGCACATGGTTACGTCACCTTCGCGTGACGGCCAGCACGCCCTGATCTCGGTCGGGGTGTGTCAGCTTGGTATCAGAGCCTAGGTTTTAGCAGTCCTGTGTCTTTGTGAGTATTCTAATAGTTGGTGTCTTCTGTCAGAATCATGCCGCCTCGTCGGGAACCACGTCGCTCAGATGAGTCTAGTTTTCCTGATCTTACTCAGTTGGGGGAAGTGATTGCTACAGCCCTTCAAACAGTGATGCGCCCTCCCCAGAGGACTCCTCTGGAGACTATGTATAACCTGAAGTTGGATAAGTTTAAAGGTAATGAGGGTCACGAAGGCGCAGAACGTTGGTTGGAACACATAGAGAAGACTTTTCGTGTGTTGCATAACCAGGGGAACCTTCCTATGGATAGGTGGGTTGAGACAACCTCTTGGTTTCTGGAGATGGAGTCTGCAGCTTGGTGGGAGCAAGAACTTCGTAGGTTGACTCCAGCTCAGAGGACCGATTGGAATGTTTTCAAGGACGTGTTTCAAAGGAGATTTGTACCCCCTGAGTATATCGACCGTAAGAAACAGGAATTCACTGAATTGAAACAGCGAAAGATGACGGCTAACGAGTACTATCGTAAGTTCACTGATTTGTCTCGTTACTATCCTGATGTCGCTGGTAATCCGGCGGAGATGCTTCGTCGTTTTCGCTTGGGCACTAGAAAGAGATGGCGTTCTATGGCCACTACTACTCACTGTGAGTCCTACCAGGAGTTCTATGAGATACTGTTGAGAATAGAGGACTCAGAGAATATGTCTAGTGACAGTGACGAAAGGAAAGATGAAAAGGGGAAAAGTCAAGTGTCACTTGGGCCTCGCCAAACTCAGAACTTTAAAAGGGGTGGTGCCAGTTCGAGTTCGTCTAGTGGTGGTTTCAGTGCCTCTGGACAAGGACGTGGAGGTAGATTTTATGGAGGTGCTCGAGGCCAGAGACAAGGTGATGGTGGTCGAAACCGACCCCCATTTTGCCGTAGGTGTAATAACCGACACTTCGGCGAGTGCAGGCAGATTAGCGGTAATTGTTTCACGTGTGGACAGGTGGGACATAGAGCGGTGAATTGTCCCCAGAGTCAGCAGCAGAAGCCGCCGCAGACCTTTATGCCGCCACCTGCACCGATTCGGCAAATCCAGGGTCCGAGTAATTATGGTCAAACAGGTAGAGGTGGTGCCTATCACTATCAGGGTGATGTTGTTCCCTATGCTCCAGGACCGTATCAGTACCCCCAGGACCCGTATTCACAAGGTGGTTATCCCTCGTACCCCAGCAACTACATGCCGTATCCTCCAGCTCCGATAGGTGGTTCTCAGTGGTACCAAGGAGGACAGTATCAGCAGAATGAGAATGCTACTAGTAGTGCAGGGTCTTCGAGACAGATGGGTCAGTCCAGTCAGGGACGTGGAGCTCAAGGTCGCGGTGTTCAAGCGAGCAGAGGTCGTGGCGGACGACAGCAGGGCCAAGGGCGTATTCACAATATTTCCCTGCAAGATGCTCAGAACAACCCGGACTTGATAATGGGTACGTTAAACATTCTTGGTTATTTTGCTAGAGTCTTAATTGATTGTGGAGCTACACATTCCGTTATTTCTCATACATTTGCTCAAGTAACGCAACCTCGCCCCACACCTCTAGGGTACGATTTAGAATTCGCTATGCCTAGAGGAGAGAGATGTGTTGTAGATTGTATGTACCCAGGATGTCCAGTGATAATAGAGGGTGTAGTTATGCCCGCTGATCTTATCCCGTTAGATATTGTCGATTTTGATGTGATTTTGGGCAACGATTGGTTGCACTTCTATCGTGCCAACATTGATTGTTACGGGAAAGTAGTTACGTTTCACCGTCCTGGATTACCTGAGGTTACTTTTGTGGGTGAACAGAGTGGAGTAAGACACGGTGTTATTTCGGCTTTGCGAGCAAAGAAATTGTTGTCTAAAGGTTGTCAGGGGTATCTAGCTCATGTGGTGCTAGAGGAGGCCGTTCCTAGCAGAATTGAGGATGTAAGAGTGGTTAGACACTTCCCTGATGTTTTTCCTGAAGATTTACCTGGTTTACCCCCAGATCGAGATGTGGATTTCACTGTTGAGTTGCTTCCAGGTACAAATCCTATTTCTTTAACTCCTTATCGTATGGCTCCTGCTGAGTTAAGGGAATTGAAAGTGCAGTTACAGGAATTAGTGGATAAGGGATTTATTCAGCCTAGTATTTCACCTTGGGGCGCTCCAGTGTTGTTTGTGAAAAAGAAAGATGGGACTTTGAGGCTGTGTATCGACTACAGGCAATTGAATCGGGTGACGATTAAAAACCGTTATCCATTGCCTCGTATCGACGATTTGTTTGATCAGCTGAGAGGTGCTTGTGTATTTTCTAAGATAGACTTGAGGTCTGGGTACTATCAGCTGAAGATTAGTAGGGATGATGTTCCTAAGACGGCGTTCAGGACTCGTTACGGTCATTACGAGTTTTTGGTTATGCCGTTTGGGTTGACGAATGCACCAGCAGCTTTTATGGATTTAATGAACCGGGTATTTCAACCTTACCTGGATAGATTTGTCATTGTCTTCATTGACGATATTCTGGTGTATTCTAAATCCAAAGCGGAGCATGTCCGACATCTTACTTTGGTGTTGAAAAGGTTGAGGGAACACCAATTGTATGCTAAGTTTAGCAAGTGCCAGTTCTGGTTAGATCAAGTCGCGTTTTTGGGGCATATCATTTCTGCTCAAGGTATTCTTGTTGATCCTCAAAAGGTTGCAGCTGTGGAGAGTTGGGAACAACCACGAACCGTCACTGAGGTGAGAAGTTTCATTGGTTTGGCGGGATATTATCGGAGATTCGTTAAGGATTTTTCAGTGATTGCCTTGCCACTGACGAGGTTAACAAGGAAAGATGTTAAGTTTGAGTGGAATGATAAGTGTGAGCAGAGTTTCCAGCAGTTGAAGCATTGTCTTACTAATGCACCTGTTTTGGCACTTCCAGACGATAGTGGTGATTTCGAGGTTTATAGCGATGCTTCCTTGAATGGTCTGGGATGTGTATTGATGCAGCATGGTAGGGTGATTGCTTATGCTTCGCGGCAGTTGAAACCTCATGAGATGAATTACCCTACACATGATTTGGAGTTGGCTGCTATCATCTTTGCGTTGAAGTTGTGGAGACACTATCTTTATGGGGAAAAGTGTAGGATCTTCACAGATCACAAGAGTCTTCAGTATCTCTTCACCCAGAAGGAACTTAATCTTCGTCAACGGAGGTGGTTGGAGTTGCTCAGCGATTATGATTGCACGATTGACTATCACCCTGGTCGTGCGAACGTAGTAGCCGATGCACTTAGCAGGAAGCCACATGGCCGTATCAATGCGTTGTACGCTAGTCGTATTCCTCTTTTGGTGGACTTGCGTGCTACGGGAGTAAGGTTAGAAGCAGAAGATCGAGAAGTGGCATTACTTGCTAATTTTCAAGTTAGGCCAATCTTAGTTGATCGGGTGCTTGAAGCTCAGGTAGTTGATGAACAGATTCAAGAACTAATTCGAGCTCGAGATCAAGGAAGGAGGCGAGATCTCAGAGTTCGTGATTCTGATGGCATGTTGATGTTAGAGGGTAGAATGTTCGTGCCTAGTAATGTGGAATTGAAGAAGGAAATTCTTGATGAAGCACATATCTCGGCTTATGCCATGCACCCAGGGGCAACTAAAATGTATCATACTATTCGACCATTTTACTATTGGCCGGGTATAAAAAGGGAGATAGCTGAGTATGTGAGCAGTTGCGCTGTTTGTCAACAGGTTAAAGCAGAAAGAAAGAAGCCGTTTGGATTGTTACAGCCGCTTCCCGTTCCAGAGTGGAAGTGGGAAAATATCACTATGGATTTTGTGTACAAGTTGCCGCGTACACATAATGGCTTTGATGGCATTTGGGTGATCGTTGATCGACTCACTAAATCGGCACATTTCATTCCAGTGAGAGAGAAGTACTCTTTGAGCCGGTTAGCGGAGTTGTTTATCTCAAAGGTTGTGAAGTACCATGGTGTCCCTGTAAGTATTGTCTCGGATCGTGATCCACGATTTACATCGAAGTTTTGGGTAGCTTTTCAAGAAGCTTTAGGTACGAGACTACTTTACAGTACGGCATATCATCCACAGACGGACGGACAGTCTGAGAGAACTATTCAGACATTGGAAGATATGTTGCGAGCATCAGTGTTACAGTTCAGTGATGCTTGGCACCAGCGGTTAGATTTGATGGAATTTGCTTATAACAACAGTTTCCATTCGAGCATTGGCATGGCGCCATTTGAAGCTTTGTATGGTAGATCTTGTCGCACTCCGTTATGTTGGTCGGAGGTTGGCGAAAGAGTTTTAGTAGGTCCGGAGATTGTCGAGGAGACTACTCAAAATGTTCAGGTAATTAGGTCTAACCTGAAAGCAGCTCAGGACAGACAGAAAAGTTTAGCAGATCGACATGCTACGGACAGAACGTATGAGGTCGGAGATTGGGTATTTCTGAAGCTTTCACCGTGGAGAGGTGTGGTGCGGTTTGGAAAGAAGGGGAAGTTGAGTCCCAGATACATCGGACCGTACATAGTCACAGAAAGAGTTGGTGAGGTAGCTTACAGGTTGGAGTTGCCTCTGGAGTTGGCTAAAGTGCATAACGTTTTTCACGTGTCTATGCTCCGACATTATGTTGCGGATTCGTCGCATGTGATACCTCCTCAACCGTTAGAGATAAATCCAGATTTGACGTACGACGAGGAACCGTTAACGATCTTGGATTGGAAAGAAAAGGTTCTGAGGAACAAGACGGTGAATTTGGTGAAAGTTCTGTGGAGGAATCACTCGGTTGAAGAAGCGACATGGGAGACAGAAAATAGGATGAGGGATTTGTATCCTAGATTGTTCTTTGACCGTTAGGGGTGTAATTAGTTATTTTGAATTTCGGGACGAAATTCTATTAAGGAGGGTAGGTTGTAACATCCCGTCCCAAATTTCATTTTAACGTACATGGGAAATTACGATTTTACCCCCTAATTCGTTTTTATCAGATTAGTTTTGTGTAGTATGGTGTGGTGTGTAGGACCACACACACACTCATACACCTCGTTTCACTCTCCCGGGATTCCCTCCCTCTTTTCCCTCATTCCTGTCTCTTCTCTGTCTCTCCTTTCTTTCTTTCTCTCTCTCTCTCTCACTCTCCCCGAGTTCCTCTCTTCTTCTTCCTTCAACACACACGGCCACACATACAAACATACTCAAATCTTCACCAAACAAGAAACCAAGACCACCATCGTGTTCGTGGAGCTGAGAGGAGTCCAGTGGTGCCATTTTCAGGTAAGAATATAGATGTTTTCACGTCGTTTCAACGAGGTCCGTTTATTGCACTGTTCATGCAAACCTAATCTAGCTTGTTTTAGGAGATTCTAAGCTTGTAGATGTGTTTGTGAGGTCCCAAGGAGCCTCGGAGTGGTTCGTTGGGTGAGTTTGGACGTCGGGATCGTCCTGTGCAAAGTTGGCCGAGTTTTGACCTTGAAGACAGGTGAGATTCTTTAATTTTTAGGCCTTAAAACTAGTCTAACGTTGTTCTACTAGTCCTAGGCTTCATCTTGGTATAAAGAACGTGAAATTTGGTTGAAAAACGAAGGAGAAAACAAGGTTTGAAAATTACCCAGTTTTCCGGCGCCGTCGCCGGCGCCGGAGGTTCGCCGGAGAAGAAAGGAGAATATTCCGTTAAGTCTAACGGAATATTCCTAACGGCAGTGACAGAATCCGGTTAGATTTGACGGAATATTCCGTCAGTTAACGGAATATTCCTGACGGCGTCAACTGACGCCGTCAGTGTGCAGTGCACGTGGGCCGCGCGTGGGGGCGCGTAGGTCCGTGCGGGGTCAGGCGCGTGGGGGCGCGTGCGTGGTCCAAAAATTTTTCTAAAATTATGGGTGTGATCCTGAGGTTGTGTAGATCACATTGGTATATTCATTTGTCCAATTTGAGCAATGTATGAGAAGTTATTACGAGAAGTTGCTTAGGTGCTTTTAAATTAATGTTTTCGTAACTTTGTCGCGTATAGGTGATTCGTTTTCCGAAGACGAGCGTACACACTCGAGGCAGGGGGGCTACGACCCTTCTAATTATCAGTGAGTGGGCTTTTGTTTTCCGTATATACCTATATACAGTTATATTCCCAGAAATTAAATAGAAAAGGTTATATGTTTTATGCCATGCATCATTTGAATATTGTTTACGCATCATTGCATGTATTATTGGTGACATACATACATATATACATGTGTATTTGGTGCTGTGGATGCACAGGTAAGTGCCAGGTAAGCGGTATTCAGGTGGTTATGCATTCCTGTTTATTATGCAATAGTAGTTGAAATGCTTAGAGAGCTCATAATCTGCACCCCCGGTGTTAGTGCTCCCGTCCAGGGCCAGGGCACAGCCTTCACGTGTATGTTCACCAGCACCGCATGCTCGTCTTGGATCCAAGTTAGGTGCAAGCCTGTCGTACAGACCACATTAGGTGGTTCCGACTTGTAGGTGACCCGCGATTTATCGCACAGCTTCACGTGATCGTAGCACTAGAGCATACATATATATTACACCCAGCTTGTCGTACAGACCACGTTAGGTGGTTCCGACTCGTGTGCAGATTCAGTGATTGAGTTGAGCGTGGAGCTCTAGGTGCAGCGGTACATGTCACGTTAGGTGACTCCCGGCTGCCAGATTATATATTGTGATGTGATTTACGCTTGAGCATTTACATTTATTATGAGATTCTATTGTGGCATATTCTCAAGCATGAATGGCATATTGTGAGCATGAATGGCATATGTGGAACATGATTGACATATCTATACATACGTATATATGTTCATTTTCTGGGAAGTATACAGGTTTTACGGCGAGGGGTTAGAACGTATTTTGCTAAAGAGTTTTCAAAGAACTTTGTTTTTGCCCACTCACGCTTTTGTTTTTGCGCCCCTCCAGGTTCTAGTGGTCTAGAAGGTTCGGTGGTTTTCCCCAGAGGGCGTCCCGGCAATTTCTGACAGACACTCACCATTGTAGGGTCACCTTCGGGTGTACATATGTCGTATCTTTTCCTTTTGGACTGTTGTAGACTTGCTCTGAATTGTGTCTCACATACACTAGTACTTTGTATGTTATTAGGTTTTTAACTATTCGTACTTTTATATTACCTTCTCATTAGCTTCCGCACGCGCACATGGTTACGTCACATTCGCGTGACGGCCAGCACGCCCTGATCTCGGTCGGGGTGTGTCATGAAAAGTCATGATTGCCATGTTTTAATGCAGCAGTTACTCCCGCTTGCAATACGCCCGGTTTTGCCTAAAGCTGTTACTATGGTTTTATTAGAGTTGAGTGCAATTTTCAGACAGTTATGTAGTAAGAAGGAGTCTGAGGAAGGATTTAAGCAACTGAATTCAAGAATTGCCTTGACATTATGTCAACTTGAGAAAATATTCCCTCCTGCATTTTTTGATATAATGGTGCACCTCCCAGTTCACTTGGCAGATGAAGCAGCGCTTGCAGGCCCTGTTCAATATAGATGGATGTATCCAATTGAACGGTAATGAATAAATTTTTATAATTTTTTTACAATTGTAGTCATAACTTTAATTAATAATTATAATAATTTGTATTTCGTTTTATAATTGTAGGTATTTGCAAACACTGAAGCGCTATGTTCGTAATAAGGGTCGTCCTGAAGGTTCTATTGCTGAAGCATATTTGGTGGATGAGTGCTTGTCATTTTGTTCTATGTATCTTAGAGACGTTGAGTCTCGTCGTACCCGTAGAGGCCGAAATGAAGATGGGATTGGACGTGGAGTATCTGGTGGGTTATCAATTTTTGACTCGAAAGGATGTTATATGGGTTCAGGAGAAAATGTGGAGCTCAATCTAAATGTTCTTGATCAGTGCCATAGATACATTCTAAATAATTGTGATGAAGTTAGCCCATTTAGAAGGTAAGAATGTTTAATCATACGTCGAAATGTTTTATTGGTTTTCTTAACTTTGAAAAAATAATTATCTAAATTGGACATAATTGTGTAGGCAACATGAAGAATTCTTGAAAACTAAATATCGTCGAGAAAGGTTAACTATGCGACAAATTAAAGAGCTAAGCAAGAAAGAATTTCCAGAATGGTTCAAGCAACATGTGAGTTGATATAATAATCATATTATTTATTTATTGTTTTGCATTTTAATTATAACATGTTTATAGTTATTTTGTCAATATTTATCTTCATACTTATTACAGATGAATTCAAGATATGATGCTAATGACACATTGATATCTCAAGACTTGCATTGGCTAGCTAATTATCCTAGTAGGGTTGTGAGCAGATACAAAAGTCACATTGTTCATGGATTTAGATTTCGTATAAAATCTGTGGATGATAAGCATAAGAATCAAAACTGTGGTGTCTTTGTACCTGCAAATGTTCCTGGAGCAATTGGGCAAGTAAATTGTTATGGCAGAGTTGTAGATATGTTTAAGGTCAAATATTGTGGTCCTACTGAAGCAGGAGATAGGGGTCGAGCTGTGATGTTATTTAAGTGCGAATGGGTTAATAGTGAAAGTCCACGAGGAATGAAGACTGATCAATATGGATTTACTATGGTGAATTTCAATCAATTGGGATTTAAAGAGGATCCTTTCATACTAGCATCACAAGCATTACAGGCATTTTACGTGGAGGACACGATTGAAAAAGATTGGCACGTAGTTGTTCGAACTCAGCCAAGAGATTTATTTGACGTATTAGAGGATAGTGATGCTATTGATGATTATGACACGCCGAACTTGGATGATCGAATTCTTGATAATGAAAATTTTCATACAAGGGTTGGCGTGGAAGAGACTCCCTTTCTTGAATCATTAGCGTTGCCTACCGGGTTCGTTAATCATGCCAATACCGACGAAGAGCTAACAGATGATGACAGGGAATAAATATATTAATTATTTTTTGTATTAATTAGACTTTGTTTTATTTTGTATGCTATGATATCGTATTATAAAATTATATTTCTGTTTTTTTTTTTTTTTTTTCCTTGACATTCTGTCGCTTTTAACCGACGGCATTTTTCAGGTATGTCAGAATTGGCGTCGGTTTTAACCGACGCAACCCCAGCCTATTTCGACGCAATGTTAAGCTTAGGACATGTGTGTCAGACTTGGCGTCGGTTTTAACCGACGCAACCGTAGCCTATTTCGACGCAATGTTAAGCTTAGGACATGTGTGTCAGACTTGGCGTCGGTTTTAACCGACGCAACCCTAGCCTATTTTGACGCAATATGAGACTATTTCGACGCAAGATACTTGTTGTCAATCATATGCATTACCCCTAATAATAATAATTATATATAATTATTTTTTATTATTTGCAGTTTTATAGCCTAAATATTAATAATTATATATTAATTTAATTGTTTTACACCCCTAAAAACAATAATAATTATATATTAATTTAACTGTTTTACACCCCTATACGAATGCAATGAATGTTTTACACCCTAATAATAATAATTATATATAATTATTTTTTATTATTTGTAGTTTTATACTAATTATAATAATTATAAACTCTAAGTGTTAGCCAATCTATCGTTTTACGAATTCTCCAAAACTAATTTCAACGATCCAAACCGTCAAAATTGTTTGTATATGCTTGGAGATCACATCAGCAAAAAATCACAAAAAAAAAACATTCAGAGATCAAGTAACGGGACAAAGCTTTTCGACGGTTATAAACGAAAAATCACGATTTAACGGTTATTTTAACTCCGATTTAGATGATTTTTTATAACTACACTCCTTGACCCTATATGAATACAATGAATGAATTCGATCTTCAATTTAAAATATTTACACAAGTGGATACCACAAAATCTTACGTTATACTTAATGAAAGTATAAATAAACTCTAAGTGTTAGCCAATCTATCGTTCCAAAACTAATTTCAACGATCCAAACCGTCAAAATTGTTTGTATATGCTTGGAGATCACATCAGCAAAAAATCACAAAAAAAAAACATTCAGAGATCAAGTAACGGGACAAAGCTTTTCGACGGTTATAAACGAAAAATCACGATTTAACGGTTATTTTAACTCCGATTTAGATGATTTTTTATAACTACACTCCTTGACCCTATATGAATACAATGAATGAATTCGATCTTCAATTTAAAATATTTACACAAGTGGATACCACAAAATCTTACGTTATACTTAATGAAAGTATAAATAAACTCTAAGTGTTAGCCAATCTATCGTTCCAAAACTAATTTCAACGATCCAAACCGTCAAAATTGTTTGTATATGCTTGGAGATCACATCAGCAAAAAATCACAAAAAAAAAACATTCAGAGATCAAGTAACGGGACAAAGCTTTTCGACGGTTATAAACGAAAAATCACGATTTAACGGTTATTTTAACTCCGATTTAGATGATTTTTTATAACTACACTCCTTGACCCTATATGAATACAATGAATGAATTCGATCTTCAATTTAAAATATTTACACAAGTGGATACCACAAAATCTTACGTTATACTTAATGAAAGTATAAATAAACTCTAAGTGTTAGCCAATCTATCGTTCCAAAACTAATTTCAACGATCCAAACCGTCAAAATTGTTTGTATATGCTTGGAGATCACATCAGCAAAAAATCACAAAAAAAAAACATTCAGAGATCAAGTAACGGGACAAAGCTTTTCGACGGTTATAAACGAAAAATCACGATTTAACTGTTATTTTAACTCCGATTTAGATGATTTTTTATAACTACACTCCTTGACCCTATATGAATTCGATCTTCAATTTAAAATATTTACACAAGTGGATACCACAAAATCTTACGTTATACTTAATGAAAGTATAAATAAACTCTAAGTGTTAGTCAATCTATCGTTTTACGAATTCTCCAAAACTAATTTCAACGATCCAAACCGTCAAAATTGTTTGTATATGCTTGGAGATCACATCAGCAAAAAATCACAAAAAAAAAAACATTCAGAGATCAAGTAACGGGACAAAGCTTTTCGACGGTTATAAACGAAAAATCACGATTTAACGGTTATTTTAACTCCGATTTAGATGATTTTTTATAACTACACTCCTTGACCCTATATGAATACAATGAATGAATTCGATCTTCAATTTAAAATACAAAGAGTGACTCAACTCTTCTAAGCTTTCTAGGGTAATTAACTTTCCGATGTGGAGCAACTCTACATATCACCACCCTTCCAACTTTGATTTGGGTTCAATGGTGTTTAATCCATTCTAGTAAATAACAACCAAATGTTATCAAATGTATCAAAATAACAACAAATTAAAATAACAATTAGAGTGCAAAAAAAATTAATTTAACATAATATATTCTTATATTCCTAAATATTATAAGTTTAGGTTATATTTAATATTGTTAATTTAACATAAATGCTTATAAATATTATTCATTCCATTTTCTCATAACAACTCAAATTATGTTCATCTAATCCATTCTAGTAAATAACAACAAAAAATTATCAAAATAACAACAAATTAAAATAACAATTACAGTGCAAAAAAAATTGATTCAACTTAATAAATTTATTTATTAAAATATTATATGACATAACATAACTAATTATTTTTAAATTTTGGGTAAATTGATTGGCATGTCTAATTATTTATTAAAATATTATATGACATAACATAACTTAATAAATTTATTTATTTGTTCCTTTTTTTTTGGGAAGTACAAATTTTATTTTTATGTTCGGCGGGAGGTTTCCCGGTATTTTTTGCTTGGAATGGGTTGAATTGATTGGCATGTCAACTTGGACTGGTTTTAATCGAGGCAAAATTATACATTTTCGAGACTAATTGAATGTCAGACGATTCTTATTTCGAAGCAAATGTTTTCATATTTCGACACAAACTTTCTCTTATTAAAAACCTGTCAGGCTAACGTAGGTTAAAACCGACGCAATGTGACCTTATTTCGACGCAAAGGCATTTATGACTGAAACATGTCAGACTTTCAGTCAAAACTATGTCAGGCTATAATATAGGTCGAATCAGATATAGTGGCGGTTTTAAGCGACACAAACCTGTGCTTATTTCGACGCTATGCAAGCTAACGTCGGTTTTAAACGACGCAGTAGGCCCTTATTTCGACGCTATGCAAGATAACGTCGGTTTAAAGCGACGCAATAGGCTTGCACTGACAAGTATAGCAGGCTTTATGTCAGGTTACGTGTGGGGAGGTTTAGTCAGTGATTGTGTCGGTTTTAAGCGACGTAATGTATTCATATTTCGACGCTAAGTTGTTATCCATATTTAATTTCTGTCTCCCTTCACTTCCGTGTTCCACTTCTGTCTCTCCTCTCTATCACCCATTTCTGGCTTCCTCTTTCCCCCATTTCTAGCTTCCTCTTTCCCCCACTTCCTTCTCCTTCCATTAAGTTTTGCAATGGATAATTCCCGTGAAGATCAACGTTCTGAGGAACTTCATTTGGAAGAGGACGAGGGTGATGCTGGTTCTTTTTTGAATTGTTATGAGTGTCAGTTTTTTTTTTTTTGTTGTGTTTGAACGATTATTATTGCTAATCTGAAAATATACATTTGTTTCCTACTTTTTAATTGTGTGTTTGTATTAACAAGGTACATCTCAACGGAGGCGTGGACCCTCAATTCCTAAATGGACGAAACAACTTTGTTCGTTTGATTCGTCCGGAAAATGCATTAGTGATAACGCTAGTGCTTTTTCAAAACATGTAGCAGCGGAGGTTAGGGACTATAGAAATCTTCCGTTGGAGAAAGATTGGCGTAAGGTTACGGAAGAAGATAAGGAAGCTTTTTGGAATAGAATAAAGGTATATATAGATCTTTTTATTTTTAGTTGAAAATAGAAGAATAGGTCAATGATTGTAATAATATTTGACTAGCGTGATTTTTTTTGTTTTTTGTTTTTATGTATGTAGGGAAGTATCTTTTTTGAAGATGCAGATATAGTAAAAATGCCTTTGATCCGTCATATGACGCTTAAGATTGCGGAGCATGCGCACAAAGAGTTTAGAAATAAGTTAAAAAAAAAGTATTATACTAAAAGAGCAGAACATGTTCGCAGCGAGCCTCCTCCTGATGTGATTCCTACCCAGTGGAATGATTTGTTGGCATATTGGAATAGAGACAAAACAAAGGTAAACCCTACACGATTTATTTCGTTATAACTTTAAAGTTGCCTAATATAATCTTTTCTTTTTTCGTTCGTTTTTTTCAGGAGGTTGCTGAAAAAAATAAGATTAATCGGGGATTGAAATCAATGAACCATACTACTGGTACAAAATCCTTTGCAAGAGTGCGGGAAGAATATGTATGGATTGTACATTTTCAAGAGATGATTAATTTTAAATAATTATATTTATTTTTAGTATGAGGTTTGCTTAATTTGTTTGTATGAAATTTTATTTTTGATAAAGCGGAAGAAGCATGGGAAAGAAGCAGATCCTGTAACCTTTTTTCGTGAATGTCATACACGAAAAGATAAATCATGGATTGATGAAACATCGGAGCGTACAGGGGTAATTGATTTTTTCGTGTTAGTATTTGATTTTATTAGTATTTATTATCTATAGCTTATTTTTCTGTTTTACGATTGAATTTTTGTTTTTAAAAATTGTAATGCAAGTCAACAATGGAGAGCAACCTGCAAACATTGATTGAGTCGGGCCAAGACGATAATGAAGATCTTAGGACCCAAGTTTATGTTGATACTATGGGTCCTGAGAGGTATAATAGAGTCAGAGGATACGGTCATGGTGTGACTCCTGATATGGTGTCTTATGCATCTTCTGCATCTTCTACATCAATTTCCTCTAGGAGATCATCTAAGAGTTCAATGGCGTTGCTAATGACTCAAAATAATGAGTTGAAAATGAGAGACGAAAATAATAATAAACGGATTTCGGACCTGGAGAACAAGCAAAATCAGTTGTTTGCATGGTTTTTTCAAAGATTTCAGCCACAACCACCATATAGCCCGGGAACCCAACAATCAGGCCACAGTCAACCTCCTCAACAGTCGGGCCAAAGTCAGCCTTCCCCTGCATATCCGTATGCTGGCAATAATCAGCAACCTCTATATCCTGTGTATCCGATGCCTGCGCAGCCCATGCCATACATGCAGCAGCCGCCCATGCCATACATGCAGCAGCCGCCTTATCAAGTGCCAGTATATCGACCTGAGATGGCTGCTCCTAGTGGATCTTTTCCTGAAGTTCCAGTTGGGGGGTTTTCTGGAATGCTTGCAGGTGTTGGATTTGATGTGGACTTGTCGAGGATTTTTGGATCAGATGGAGGATCTCAAGAAGGAGGATCTCAAGGAGGAGTATCTCAAGGAGAAGATTCTCAAGCAGAAGGATCTGGACGACGTTCAGGCGCAGATTCGGTTGGGTAGTTTAATTGGTTCTTTTTCTTGTCGGTTAAATACGACAGTATAATTGGTCTATCTTTTTGTTTTTTTATGTTATGTTTGTAATGTCGGATTTAATGTTTGTTACGACGGACGACTTTTTGGATTTTATGTGAAATGTGAAATGTACAGTTTGGCACTATTGTTTTTGTTATTTATTTTCATTAATGTTTATTTTGATCTTAAAATTTATAATTTTTTTTGGTTGGAATTAATTGAAATTGCATGCAGTTGTTCATCCACTTTTATTATTATTAACAAATATAGTGTTGGTTAAGACCGTTACTAGTTTTTATATTTTATTTATTTAATTGTTATCTAACGTCGGTTTAAGGAATATTTTATTTATTTCATTTTAATATAATGTCGCTTTAAAGCGACAGTATACTGCATACTTTATTATTAAATAGCTGATGCACGTGTAAGTATGCGTCGCTAGTTTTTATATTTTATTTATTTCATTGTTATCTAACGTCGGTTTAAGGAATATTTTATTTATTTCATTTTAATATAATGTCGCTTTAAAGCGACAGTATACTGCATACTTTATTATTAAATAGCTGATCCACGTGTAAGTATGCGTCGCTTTAAACCGACGTTAGGGTTAGTGTCGCTTTAAAGCGACACTGTGTAGTGGCGGATTAAGCTCAAAAAGCGACGCTGAAGCCCTTTTGCGACCCTAGCAATAGTGTCGCTATTGAAAAGCGACATTACATTATGTAATGTCGGATTTGTGCCAAATTTTCGACAGAAAGTTGATTTCTCGTCGGTTTGTCCTCCGCCGGTGATAGCATATATTGTAGTAGTGACATCTCTGGTCTCATAGCCATTTTGGGTGGTTTTCCTCATAAACTAAAAATTTGTGTGTAAAGTTTTAAATTGAGTTACCGAAAATGACCATTGCTTCACAGTTGTGATAAGTTCAGGAATGAAGACCAAAACTTTGATAGGACTAATATTGAGAGACTTGTACTTCATAAACCGAAACTCCAATACAACTAAAATTTAGAGACGAAGATTCCAATTATCTCTGTTTACTAATAAATTGAGCTGTTTACCTACTTGCATCTCAATTTGTTTACCCATCCATGCATTCTTTCATTTAACCGTCATTACGCAGGTAACGCATTCGACTCTCTTCCCTGTTCATTTAATCGTCATACTATATCTGTCCATAATTAAGCAAACAGTAATTAACTTACTAACTAAGGAAACAAAATACAGCAAATAACATACATTTAACAATCGCATATATTCAACACCAAAGTATGTGAGGTTTCGGATTCGATACTCTGAATTAATGAGTCTGTTTAGCTTTGGGTCCAAGCAAAGTAAAATTTCCATTATCTCTTCGGATCTGATAAACATACATAACTGCAACTTGCCGTCAGTTATTATTATTTTTTTTTAAATATTAATACCTCCGAAGTCAAAACCTAACCATATTTCCAGCCAAAATCATGAAAAATGCTTACAGCGTTAATTAATTTCAGTAGACCCACTAGGGGTACCACGGTAATTTCATTCCCACGACCCTCATTTAAAACCCCCGCTTAGTTTCTCCCTCTCACTCACGCTACTCCTCACTCCAAAAATTAGCCAAACGGAACAAACGCGTTGCTTTCTAGGAAGAGAGAGAGAGAGACCATGTCGTCGCAGAAGCAACGGCGGAGCTTCCCGTCGATCGCGGCCTGCAACGTGGGCGAAACGGCGTCGTACGAGTCGATCGCCGCCGACCTGGACGGGACGCTGCTCATCTCCCGGAGCTCCTTCCCTTACTTCATGCTGGTGGCTATCGAAGCCGGAAGCCTCCTCCGCGGCCTTGTCCTCCTCCTTTCCCTCCCGCTCGTCATCGTCTCCTACTTCTTCTTCTCCGAAGCTGTCGGCATCCAGATCCTCATCTTCGTCTCCTTCTCCGGCCTCAAAATCCGCGACATCGAGCTCGCCTCCCGCGCCGTCCTCCCCCGGTACAGTAAAATTATATGGATATATTCGTATATCTATCTTTCTCGTGTCGCGTAAATATTTTAATTTGAAATGTTAATTTTGAATTTATGAAACGATTGTTAGGTTTTACGCGGCGGATGTGAGGGCGGAGAGCTTCGAGGTGTTCGACAAATGCAAGAGGAAGGTGGTGGTGACGGCGAATCCGACAGTGATGGTGGAGCCGTTCGTGAAGGACTTTTTGGGCGGGGACAAGGTGCTGGGGACGGAGATCGAAGTGAATCCGAAGACGAAGAAGGCGACCGGGTTCGTGAAGAAGCCCGGGGTTTTGGTGGGAAAATTGAAGCGTTTGGCGGTTCTGAAGGAGTTCGGCGACGAAGTGCCGGATCTCGGGATCGGCGATCGGAGCTCGGATCATGACTACATGTCACTTTGCAAGGTATGGGTAATGTACTTGGCAATATAATCTAATTATTGTTATTTTTTAGTTAATTTGTTGTAGTAAAATCATGGGACCCATAACCTTAACCATCCCCAACTACCTACCAGCTAAAACGTTGATCCCTGTGTGGAGTGGTCAAATCAAGAAATTACGGCGCGCTTGCAAAAGCTAAATAAGATAATTAAGGCAATCATGCTTTTGGATGCAAAAATATATCGGTAGTTGTTATTGAGACTATAAACTAAACTGGAGTCGATGATCATAACTTCTTATGTACAATTGTTACTTTTCTAGTACTCCACAACTATATATTTAGCGTTTTACTAAATTACGTTACTTATATCGGTAGTTGTCATTGACACTGAAAAAAAAAAAAAAAGTTCTATTTAGCCTTTAAATAATTATTTTTACTTTTCATATTCTTTTTAATTTTAGGTCAATGAATTAAAGAAAAGTATCAAAAAATTAACAAGGGTTCGGAGGTGGTAAAAATAAGTGTGGAATTAACACTCTCCTAAAAGAATAAAGTACCCATTCATGAAATGTAAGGCAGTTGCCATTGGCACTGTTAAATGACATTTTTAGTGTAAATAAGCAAAAAATTTGTGGTGTTACGGAGTATAAGATATCATGATCTTGATTTTGTAGTTTTTACCAAAGATTTATTGGGAATCTTAATGAAACATTCCTGATACTATTTATTTTTAACGTTAAGAACATTTTTATGTTGAAAAATCACTCATGGTATCATTTACTTACACATTTATTTTGTTATTTTGATCAAAACTAAAGTTTTTGAAAAATTTTTGTTAGTTTTTCTAAGATTTAATAGTTAAAAACTCAAAATATCCTATACTTCGAAATATCGAGTAAACCCTGTCAATAACAGGGTCTAACACATTACACATTCATGATATGAAAAAGTTCATTTACTTAAGGACATTGTTGATATTTCATATGCTGGATATTACGAGTATCATTGTTATTTTCTGGTGAAATACAAACTCTCGTTTACTATGGAATTATGTTTGGTACATTTTTGCTCACCATGTTTGTTCTGATCAATATTGAGCAGGAGGGTTACATGGTGCCGCCCAACAAATCAGCCTGTCCAATTTCAAAGAACCGTCTCAAAAACCAAATAATATTCCACGACGGACGACTAGTGCAGCGCCCGGACCCACTCAACGCCATCCTAACCTATCTCTGGCTGCCATTTGGCTTCATCCTATGCATTATGCGTGTGTACATCAACCTCCCTCTCCCCGAACGCATCGTCCCCTACACGTACGCAATGCTCGGGATCAAGCTCAAAATCCGCGGCAAGCGTCCCCCGCCGCCCTCCCCAGGCACCCCTGGAAACCTCTACGTCTGCAACCACCGCACGGCGCTCGACCCGATCATTATCGCCATCGCGCTCGGCCGCAAAGTCTCATGCGTGTCGTACAGCGTGTCCCGCCTCTCCCGGTTCCTATCTCCAATCCCGACCGTCGCTTTGACTCGCGATCGCGAGGCCGACGCAGCCCGACTGTCGTCGCTCCTCCAAAAGGGGGACCTCGTGGTGTGCCCTGAGGGCACCACGTGTCGCGAGCCGTTCCTGCTGCGATTCAGTGCTTTGTTCGCAGAAATGAGCGACAGGATCGTCCCCGTGGCGGTCGACTGCAAGCAGAGCATGTTCTACGGGACCACCGTCCGTGGGGTCAAGTTCTGGGACCCGTATTTCTTTTTCATGAACCCGAGGCCGACGTACGAGGCGACGTTTCTGGACCGGTTGCCGGAGGACATGTCGTGCAAGGCCGGGAAGTCGTCGATTGAGGTGGCGAATTACGTGCAGAAGGTGTTGGGGGATGTGCTGGGGTTCGAGCGCACCGGATTGACGAGGAAAGATAAGTATTTGCTGTTGGGAGGAAATGACGGGAAGGTGGAGTCTATGTACAAGAAGTGAGCCTTATGGGTAAGGTTATTGTGGTCATTTTGGGTTGACAGATAAAGTGATATGTTCGGCTGTTTGGGGTATTTTGCTAGTCTATTGGGAAGGTGTTGAGAAGGGTATATTGGTCTAAGTGTAGAGAATTTATATGTGAATTTGGTTTATGTCATTGATTCAGCTTTTAATATAGCCGTTTCTTGTGGTTAACTATGTTGATCTATTTACAATAGGGAAGTTTTGTTTAAACCCATATAATCTCTTTTTACGTTCAATTTAAATTTTAAATGTTAATTGTCTATTTTACTCTATTGCATAATTACTATTAAGTACTGTTGACCCTAAAAATTACAAAACCTACATGGCGCGCAGGCCGAGTAACTAATAAGCTAACTACGTCCTTCGGTCGAATGCGGGGCGTGCCAACTCGTCGGCCGAGCTTGGCCGAGGAGTAAAATTTGTTGATGTAGCTTTGAGCGCGTTGTTGACTTCTGTATCTTGCGATTGCGACCGAGGAAGGAACACTCTCGGTCTCTGAGTTCTACAGCCTGAAGACAAGGCTGCTAATTCTGCGGAGTTCACAAGTCGTCCGAGCCCGATTCGGTCACTGTGATTATATTCGTAAGAGTATAAGCACGTCGAATCGAGACCAAACTATATGGGCACAGGTACTCAAACGTGATGTATGTCTTGATGGTGAACGTAGTTCGGCCGTCGGAATGCCGAACCCTGAAACTCACTTGCGAGCATCCAATCATAAAACCGCTCGGCGTCTAGTACGCCGAGTAATGCAATTCGTAACACCTGACTATGCCGAGAAGGCTAGTAAGGTGACCTCTGCCAACAAAGGTTCGAAAACCCTTCTCGACCGAGACTTAGATAGGTAACCGGTCGACCTCGACGCAGTGCTGTTTATCCAAACTGAAGGTGCTTCTTGGTCGGCTGATTCTGCGGCAGCAGTGCTGTTTATCCAAACTGAAGATGCTCGCCGGGTGCTTCCACAGTGCTGTTTATCCAAACTGAAGGTGTGTCGGCAGGAAAAGAAAAGGAAAAATCTCAAGGTGTTTGAGAGGTTTTGCGCAGGGCAATTGTATGCTGATTTTTGAAGGGCCTTTCCGTTGCATGATTTCTTGTATTTATAGTGCCCCATTCCTTGAAACCAATTCTGATTTGGATTGGGAGTCCTTGTCCCATTTCGACTCTAACTCGAACAAACCTACTCCCACTGGGATTCTGAATTTTCCTCTTTTCGGGACTCCATTCCTTGCCGGTCGAGCATCCTGGTTGCACCAGGACTTCCTCGACCCTTTTCTATTCACCCGAACTACTTGGGATAAGATTTGGCCGACCCTGCCAGCTTGCCCGGGAGTTATTATTCGGCCCATAGTATTTATCATCACCTTGGGCCGAGCACATCCTGCCGCTCGGCCCAACAATAATATTTTGGGCCCAAACATTGCCCCCTCGCTTCTGAGGTCGCTGACTGTTAACTCTTGGTCGGGCCTCGACCTTGAAGAAGCGAAAACGTTTATTGCTTTTTGGACTTTACTTCCTTAATGACCGTTATTCCTGCGCATTTATGAGACATGATTGCACTTTCCTCGTTGCCCCCAACGAGTGGCCACGTGTCGATTCTACGCCGTTCTCAAAAGCTTTCAATCGTGGGCCTCGAAACCGTGCACTAACTGAAACGCCTTATCCTCATTAATGCATTAAAACTGACGCCGCACGCAATCGTGCGTCCTGGATTTTCGACTCCTCGATCCCCTCTTCGCAGGTTCCCCAAATATTCGAAATGATTGGGAACTTTTCCCGGTTAAATTTTCCCCCAATTTCGAATTCCAGTCGTTTGATATTCATTCTGAAAAGCCTATAAATACCCACATTTCTGCCATTCGCATCTTACGCTTTCAGAAACTCCAAAATCTCCAATTCCTCATCCTTGTTCGCTCAAATCAAACCTTCCAGTTCTTCCTTCTGCAATTATTTTCTCCAGTTCTTCCGAATTCTCTCCTACCATCTCTATAATGGCCTCCTTCATCTCGAAGCTCTCTGACGAGATCAACAAATGCAAAGATTTCATTGATCGGAGCGCCGTTAAGACGCTGCGATTTGAAAATGACATGGCCACCACTCACCAGATTCTGGGCCCCCTTTTTAGAGACGAAGTGCCGTCGTCTGTTACTAATCTTCTCAAGGAGCAGTGCCTAACACCCCTGCTTCAAGGGTTTGACTGGTCGAAATGGTGTTTGGCTCAGCCTCAAGGAGCTTGGCCCTCGACCACCACAGCCTGGGCTGCCTGGGTGGACCGAATGAGGTCCTTCTTCGGCGAGGAGTGGAAAGCCCTTGGTATCTATGATGCCATCCTACTCTCGACCATGGAGATTACCATGGACAAGGAGCTGCTTATGGCGGCCCTGACTCTATGGTGTTCGGCCACCAACACTATGGTCCTTCCATTCGGCCCCCTCGGCCCCACGGTCCTCGACATCACGGTAATCCTTGGGACTTCCCCATCCGGCCTCCCAATCGACGCCGCTCTCTCTGGATGCCCTTCCCTTCTTGACCTGAAGGCGCTTTTCGACGAGCGAGCAGTCGAAACGCTCGGCCGAGGCGATCGGGAGACTTCAAAAGAAGAAGTTCAGAAGCTTCATAAGAACTTCTTCAACTACAACACTCTCATCCTCCATTTTGCTGGCCGGGGCGAGAAGAGTCTCAGGAAGGGAGAACATGAAGCCTTCCTTTTCTACTGGTACAACAAATTTATTTGTTGTACCAGGTCGAACAAGTGCTTGGTCGAGAACATGCCGGTGGCCCAGGCCTTGGCCAGTGGTCACTCCCTGGCACTCAGCCCGGCTATTCTTGCCAACCTCTTCCGTTGCTTGGCCGAGACGACCATCAACAAAATTGACCCGCAACAGAACGGACCCCTCTGGGTGTTTCAACTCTGGCTGCAGGTCTATTTCTCCACTCTTCGGCCTGAGGTCCCTGCTTTCCAGCGCTCGGCCGCCCTCGGCCCCCAACTGGCCTCTCGACCAGCCCCTCCGCACCGGGCTGACGAGGTTCTTAAACATTTTTCGATCTCGACGTCCTTTCGGACGACGAGTTCCTGGTGTGCCGGCGCCAGGAATACTCTGACTCAATCAGGCTCCCGACGGCAGCTTGGGCCGAGGTCGAGGATGCAGGCCTCCGTCAGTCCTGGGGGTCGTTTGTCCTGACTCGCGACCTTCCCCTAGGTTGCGATGCCCGCCGGGCCAGTTGGGAGGTCTACCATCCCCACTTCGTCGCCCGGCAGCTTTGCTACCTCCAAGGCTGCCCCGTGCCCCTTCTCATCTCTCATTCCCTCCTGAGCCAGGGACGTCTTTCTGGTTCATCTGAGAGGGAGTGCCGGACGAACGAGCAAGAGTTTCAGGAACGGTGTAAGAAGTTTCGTCTTTGGCCAACCGTTCCGGAATCCTTTGGCACCGATACTTTCGGAGACTGGTGGGACGAGTACATCTACGACTTCTTCGGCGCCTCGGCCGAAGATGTGGTGAGCAAAGTCTTTGGCGACCGGCCGAGACTAGCGCCCTCGACCCAACCTAAGGAATCGGCCCAAGGTAGTCTTTCCGCTCATTTTCTTTGTTTTTTTATTATATTTTTCCTGTTATTAATCACTTTGCTCTTCAGGGGGTCGTGGGTCGAGGAAGGCTGAAGTGGTCGCCGTGGTGGCGAGGGCGAAGAAGTTGGCGCCCACGAAAAGGACCCTCACCCCCGAGGGGACGGTCCCAGCCAAACGCCCCCATCGAGAGGCCGAGCGGGAGGATGATTCCCATCGCCCTTCTAAACGCGTCAAGAAATTGGCGAAGAAGGGCGACCGGGAGATTCATGTCGTTCCTAGTGATACTACTGGGACGCCTGCTCCTGCCGGCTCTCCTCCTGAGACCACGGCCAATCCCATCGCCGTACCAGCTCCTGCTTCGGAGCCGGTCGTGGCGTCGGCTGCGCCTGCCGAAGCACCCTCAACTCCAACGGTCGTTTTGGAGGTATAATTCTGCTTCCACTTGTTTCTTTAGGTTTCTGGTCGTAATGCTAAATGTTTTTTTTTTTTTTGTTCAGGATGTCGAGAACGAGAGTGACGAAGTCCCGCTGCAACGCCGCCGTCGACCAGTCAACTCCGCTCCCGTTCATCCTCCTCCGGTCGTCGAGGCGACCGCTCAACCGCGTTCTCCTGCGGCAGATCGTGGCAAGAGGCCTATGGCCGATCATGAGGCCACGGCCAAAACGCCAATCCATCCGCAGGATGAAGACCTTCCCATTCCTCCACAGGAAGTCTCTTCGGCCTTCGTAAGTCTCGTTTCTTTTGTATTGATTTTTTTTTTCGTGACATGTTTTTCTTAAAAAACTATTAAATGTCAGGTGCCCGAACATTCATTTCACCGGTAATTTTATGCGCCGATGGGCGTTGTCTATATTTCCTGACCGCCGTCGTGGCCATCAAATGTAGATAACCTGGGCTCGGCCATTAAGCTCCCTGGGTTCGAGCAATGACCCAGAGGGCATGGCCGAAGTCTCCTCTCGGCAGGTCTAAAACAATCCCCTTTTTCTTTATGCACTATATCACGTCTTACTTTCCTTCACAAAGTTTTCCTTTTATGTGCAGCCATCGTGGGAAGTGGAGCTCAATGCTCTTCTTCAGAGCACGACCGGTGAGACCGGCTCCTCTGCAGCTCCGGCCGAATCGGCGGGAGCCACGCCTGCCGAAGTCTTCGTGAAGCTGCACGAAGTCTTGTCTCTGACTGCCTCCCAAGCTCTCCGGTGCAAAGGCCTTGACTCTGTTGGAGAGTGTCTCAATAACCTCGCCAGCGGTGGTCACCTGAGCCTGGAGGGTATCTCGTTCCTTACCGATCTCCTAGAGCGGACTCGGCAACACTTTCTCATCTTCGAGCGAGCCTTACAAGCCGAGGACGATTTAAAAGTGGCCAAGGTCGCGCATGAGGCTGGCCGAGTAGAGATGGAGGCAATCAAGGCGAAGAAAGCAAAGCTGACCGAGTTTGATCGTCAGATCTCTGACCTCCAACGTCAGATTTCTGACCTTCAACGGCAAAGGTCGGCTACTGCTTCCGAGCTGGAGAAAGACTTTGAGGCCAACAAGGGTCGGCTGACGGCCTTCCCTGCCGGTGCACGGCGTATCCAGCAACTGCAGTGCAACAAGAAGACACGGCAGGCTGAGATAATTTTGAGCGAAGCGAAGTGGCTGGAGCTAAAAGCTGCCCTTGAGACTTTCCTCCCATCGACCCCTTAGGAATTCAATCATTGTATTTATATTTGTTCTTGTAATGATTTTGTTATCAATACAATGGTCGTTTTGCTATCAATACAATAGTTGTCTTGCTACCAATACAATGGTTGTCTTGCTATCAATACAATGGTCTTACTCTTGCATTTCCCATGTAATTGGATAGTACTTCTTTAAAAACTTTCCATTAATCGGCAATTTGTGAACTGAACTCGTCCGATCTCTTAGATGATATGCCCCCTTGCCGAAGACTTTGTGAACGATGAATGGCCCTTCCCAATTTGGCGACCACTTACCAAATCTGGGGTCTTTAATCCCTATGGGCAACACAGTTTGCCAAACCAATTCTCCTTCGCCGAACGTTTTTTGTCTTATACGCTGATTATACGCTCGCTCGGCAATTTTCTTTTGTGCTACTAATAAGTTACCCGCGTCGATTCGATTTTCTTCTAAGTCTTCTAATTCTTGTCGCATTGCTTGACTATATTCGATATTGCACACATCACTCTGCTTGATTACTCGTAACGAGCTTATCCTTAGTTCGACCGGTAACATAGCGTCGTGTCCATAAGTTAACGCGTAAGGAGTGGTTCCAGTGGTCGACCGGGGTGAAGTTCGGTATGCCCATAATGCTTCATTTAACTTCAAATGCCACAACCCAGGTTTCTCTTTTACCATTTTTTCAAGGATGCTGATCAACACTTTATTGCTTGCCTCGGCCTGCTCGTTTGCCTGTGGGTAGTACGGTGTGGATTGCTCGAGTCGGATATTCAATCTTGCCGCGTATTCCTTAAACCTATCGGCCGTAAATATAGTGCCATTATCAGTTATGATCGTTTCTGGCACGCCGAATCTGGTCACAATATTCCCCTCTACGAAGTTGCATACCTCTTTAGCAGTTAATTCGGCGTATGACCTTGCCTCGACCCACTTAGTGAAATAATCAGTTGCTACAATTATCCACGCGTGTTTCGCTGCCCCTGATGATGGCGTGATTTTGCCAATTACGTCCATTGCCCAACCCCTGAACGGCCATGGTTTAGTAACCGAGTGTAGTGACTCGGCCGGGGCTCTCTGCACGGGTCCATGAATTTGGCATGATACGCATCTCCGTGCATATTCGATGCAATCCTTTAATATTGGGCCAAAAATAACCGTGTCGTCATAGCAACCAGCGCATCTTTCGTCCAGACTGGTGTGCCCCGCAAATTCCTTCATGTACCTCGGCCATTGTGTGGGCAGCCTCGTGTGGGCCGAGGCACAATAGTAGTAAACCATCCTCGCCCCTGTGATATAATTCATTTTGATATGACACGTAATTCGTGGCAAGCACCTTCGTTCTTCGGTCGTGTTTCCCATTGGGGTTATCGAGGTACCGTAACATCGTCTTTCTCCAATCATCTGGTTCTACTTCGACGGCACATACTTCTATGGGATCTCCTCGTTCTAGTAAGGATGGGAGCGACATTACCCTAGTGCGTATTACGTGCGCGCGTTGGAGAGTTTGCTGATTGATCAAGGCGGGGTACGAGCGTTGACCCGTGGTTGCGACTCCCACAATTCGACCTAGTTTGCCCCCCATGAGTTGTGCTCCGGAGGCGATCTGGGCGAGTTCATCGGCGTCTGTGTTGTGGACACGCGAAATGTGTTCAAATGTGATTCGTTCGAACGACTCGGCCAGGTAGGTGGCGACCATGTGATAGGGAGCTAAAGTACAACTCATGCAACGAAACATGCCGTTCAGTTGGTTAATCACAAGTTCGGAATCACCAAAGACGAGAATGCGGGGGGCCCGTAGATCGTGTAAAACGTGGAGGCCGATAATGAGGGCTTCATATTCGGCCTGATTATTGGTGCAACTGAAATCTAACTTGAGAGAAAAATACCATCGGCAGTGGCCAGGCGACTGAATGGCGATACCGACACCTGCCGAGGTCGATGTACTGGAACCATCAAAATGCATATTCCAATGGTTATCGTGTGTGGTGACTAAACCGATGTCGACGTCGCCTTCCTCAGAACCATAGAGGGAAGTATGTTGGGCCAAGAAATCGGCGAGAGCTTGCCCCTTGACGGCCTTTTGGGGTACATACTGAAGGCTGAACTCGGATAACGCGAGCGTCCATTTCCCGATTCGGCCTTTGACAATGGGCCGAGTGAGCATGTATCGAATTACATCCATTTGGGCGATGACCTGCGTGACTGATGGGAGCATGTAATGCCGAAGCTTGGATGCGGCGAAAAACAAAGCTAAGCAAAGTTTTTCGACAGGTGAGTAATTGAGCTTTGGTGAATTCAGATTTCGGCTAAGATAAAAGATCGCTTGTTCACGTCCTACATTGTTATCTTGCGTGAGGAGACAACCAATGGATTCAGCGGCTGCCGAAATGTATAATTTAAGAGGTTTGTTGCGACGAGGTGGAACGAGCACAGGTGGAGTGGAAATGGCTACCTTGATTTGCGTAAATGCAGTTTGATGCTCTTCGCGCCATTCAAATTTGTCGGTATCCTTAAGTTTCAAGAGCGTAGAGAATGCCTTCATCTTACCGGCCGAATTGGCGATGAAACGACGGAGGAAATTGATCTGCCCGAGTAACGACTGGAGCTGTTTCTTTGTCGTCGGAGGTGGGGCACTAATGATGCCGCGAGCTTTATTTTCGTCGACCTCGATGCCGCGATGGTGCACCAAAAAGCCTAGGAAATTACCGGTCGAAACACCGAAAGCACACTTGGCCGGGTTTATTTTGAGGTTGTTCTTGCGCATGCGAAGAAACGCTTGCCGCAGGTCGTCCAGGTGTGTTTGACGGCGTTTGGATTTTACGACCATATCATCGATATAAACTTCGACGATTGTACCGATTAAGTCGTGGAAGATCATATTCATGGCTCGTTGGTATGTGGCGCCGACATTCTTGAGGCTGAAAGGCATGACTACCCATTCGTAAGTACCAAGTGCCCCAGGGCAACGGAAAGCCGTCTTGTGGACGTCAGCTTCGGCGATGAAAATCTGGTTGTAACCCGCGTGACCGTCCATAAAAGATAGTAGTTCATGATTAGCTGCGGCATCAATTAATAAATCTGAGATTGGCATTGTATATTCGTCCTTGGGGGTAGCTAGATTCAGATTTCAGAAATCGATGCAGATGCGAAGGGCACCGTTTTTCTTTAACACGGGGACGATATTGGCCAACCATTCGACATACCGAGCGGTCTTAATAAACCCGGCTTTTAGAAGCCGAACTAATTCTTCCTTAATGCCGAGTTGTACTTCGTTCGAAAATCGGCGAGGAGGCTGTCGAAAAGGCTTACACCCCTCCTTGATGCGTAGCTCATGCTCGACAAGGTTTCGGTCGAGGCCTGGCATTTCATGATAACTCCAAGCAAAGCAATCTTTAAATTCGTGGAGTAGCTTACGGAGTTCGACCTTCATGGACGGTGGGAGTAACGCACTAATAAACAATGTTTGAGGATCCTCGGCCGTGCCTACGTTAACTTCCTCTAACGGGTCCTTGACTTGAGGTCGATGGTCTTCGAGTTCGGCCGGCGCAGCCTGAACTTTATCGAAAGATAGAACGGGGCCGTTATCTGCTTCGGCCAGAAATTCGATTAAATTGACGCCAGAATGTGGTTGCTTGGTAATGGCGTACCAATAGGCCAGCAGACGTTCCATTGTAGATGAAACCGCGACCTGACGCCGTTCTTGCGTGGTGTGCTCAATCATCGGCATTGGTGACTAGATCTGCCAAACCAAGTCTCGCCGAATCCTGTTGGACAGTCTCGGCGCCGACCTCAATCACTTTCTGTACCGAAATTCTCGTCGGCCGCCCATCCTCGTTAAGGCCTTGGAGGGTGATGTAGCCGACATGATCATCGTAATAGCGAGCCTGAATCATGTTGGTTTCAAATGGCTGGTTATCGGCTGGGTGGACCACGACCGATTTGCCATCCCAAAAGATGAGGACTTGGTAGAGTGATGACGGAATGCAACTGGTTTGGTGGATCCAGTCGCGACCAAGTAATGCGTTATAATCGGTCTTGGAATCAATGACAAAGAAAGCCGTCATGTGTTGACGACCGGCAATGCTAACTTCCAACGGGAGTACTCCTTTGGTCTGAGACTTATCACCAACGAAGCTGCTCATAGTGATCCCTGACGGAATGAGTTCACTATCAGAACGGCGTAAAGCCTTCATGACGGAGATTGGCATAATGTTGACTGTGGCACCACAGTCGACGAACACCTTAGAAATGGGAAATCCTTCGATGTGAGCCGTGACATACAACGGCTTCAGGTGTTGGAGATTAACCGAGGGGGAGCGGGGAAATAGCTCGGCCAAAGCTGTCTTAAGGTTGTCCCCGCTTCGGTGTTCTCTATCGTCGTCGTTTGCGACGAAGTCTACTTGTGTTGCTTCCTCGGCAACTACATCTCCGTCCAAGAAATTCGATTGGTGGGTACTCGGTTGGAATTCAGCTGGTAGGACGTGGACCATACTGATCTCCATATGTTCGAGGACCGAGGGGCCCATTGGATCGTGGTCGTCGTCTTCTGCAGAACTGATCCCCGTAGCAGTCGACGGAACATCCTCGATCAAACTTTTAAGTTCCTCGGTAAGAACCGGTATCTGAGACATGAGAACCAAATCGAGTGCGGGTGGGCTATTTCCCTCGACGATGTTGACTGCCGAAGATTTATGTTGATCCTTTGTTACACGGGCTCGTTCTTCATAAGCAATACGGGCGTTCCTCGTGTCTAGATATGTATCCAACCGTGCTATCCGTTTTTCCTCGTCGGCCGTGAGGCCGAAGAGCGATATAGCCGAGAAAACTTCGAAATGATAACGCAAATGCTGGAGGTCTTCAAGCGAAAAGGGTAATTCGGCGGCGTCGATGTCTGTATAGGGATCGACCTCAAAACCAAGGACTCGAGCTTCCCGTATATGTTGGAACCTGGCTTTAATTGCTGGGTCGGAAGTTTTCTGGATAATTTGCTCGGCATCAGGGCAAGTTAGAGCTAAGTCGAGGGCTTCCTGACATGCCTTGGGGAGTCCGTACAAGTCATTTGCGGAATATTTCTTATGAAACTCTCGCATGTATCCCAGGGATTCACCGAGGAATGGAGGGTGTAAGTTGCGCTGTATTTTGATAAACGGCTCGCGCGGTGGTAACGGAGAAAGTTTCCTTTCGGCCTCTTGTCTAAAGTACTCTAGACGAGCTCTCATTTCCCCAGGCCGGAGAAGGATCTTGATACGTTTCTCAGCCTCCTCAATGGTGGTTTCGAAACCGGCAGCTGCTACTTTCTTCCCTTCGGCCAACTCGGTCATGATAGTCGGGGTTGGCCGTTCGCTGATGTTGTCCACGGCCTTTTTTGATTGCCACTGGTTGGAAGGGCTGGCCTGCGCTTCTCGTCGCCGAGCCATGCAATCTATCCGTTGACGACGACGTTTTTGGGATTTGGACAGCGCCGTATATAAGCCAGTCGGAGAATTGTAACTGTACCAGCGTTGATCCGATGTCCTGGGTGGTTTGAAAGTTTTGCGATTGGCTGGTGAGCCCGAACTGTTGGGATTGCGCGAGTAATAATCCTCATCGTAGAACGGTGCGTCAAAATCAAGACGCCGCCTGACCGAGGTCTGATCTGTCGGCTGTACTTGTGGGCCGAGTCGGTCAAACACTTGACGTCGTGGACCTAATCCCTTCGATGATGTTGTAGGGGCCGTGGGTGGTGTTGAAAATGTCTTCTTCCCAGTTTCAACTGGTGTTTTACAATGGTCACATAAAACCTTTGATTCATGAGTTTCGTCGGCACTTGACCTCGTCACAGGCTCATCGGCGGGTGGCCCCGATTGTTCCGTTGGTGGTGCATTTGAGAAAATATCAAGCTGTAGTCTTGTGCGACCATTCCATTTACGGACATGTTGGACCGGGACGTATTTGTCCTTCCCCTTGTTTTTAGGAAGGTGAGCATCCACCATACCAATCGTTGTTGAAGAGAAAGGGTTAACGTCGACCGCCATCTTTTCCGGAAATTTCAACTTTCCTTTTTCGATCCAACTTTGAATTGTGTCCCGGAACACAACACAATTATTGGTTGCATGCTTATTAGAATTATGATACTTGCAGTATATCTTTCCTTTTAATTCATCGGCCTTAGGGATAGTATGTCCCGGCCGAAGCTTGATGATTTTTGCTGCCAATAATTGATCGAAAATTGCATCAGCTTTGGTGATATCAAAAGTGTATACTTTTGAGGACTTACTCGTTTCTTCGACGGCCAAACGAGTTTTGGCGTCTTTGGTATTTACTTGCGCCAAAGCCTTGCAAACATAGGGTTTGTCTATTACTATCTCGGCCGCATCCACACTAGCATACTGAGGGTCTTCACTTTCGGCCGATGCATAGCTAACCGTGGGGTTCTTATACAACGTCCCTCGGGATGGTGACTTTGATATATTTTCTTCTCGGAGCAAATAATCATATTGCTCGACGTGTTGAGCAAGTTCGTACATATCTCGAATATTTGCCCCCAGAAACTTCTTTTTGTACTCCACGTCTAATCCGTTGAGGGCGATCCTGACGAATTCCACTTCGGGGAGTGGCACTCGGCACCAATTCCTGGCCGATTTAAACCTTGTTAGGTATTCCATTGGAGATTCATCAGATGCTTGAGCCATCCTGGCCAACGATGATACGGACATCTCCATCCCTGGCCGATATAATTGTTCATGGAACTTTTCGACTAACTCTTCCCAACTCTACACGGAGTTGGGTGGAAGATTAATGTACCAGGAGAAAGCTGATCCTGTCAGTGAAAAGTTAAACAGCCGTAGTTTGTAGAAATCACTATTGACGTCCCCACACTGCGCTGTGAACCGAGCCACATGTTCTAGTGAGGATAAAGATGATTCCCCGGCGAAGAGGCTGAAATCAGGGATCTTAAATCCTCGTGGGTATTCAAACCTTTCCACATAAGCCGGGTATGAGTGAATGAATTTTGGAAACTTCGGCCCTTTCTTTAGGGCCGAATCAATCATTCTCTGGACTTCGGTCACGTTTATGGAAGCGGCTTCTTCTCCCTGGCTTGGTCCCTCGGATCTATTTCCTGGTCCTCTTCTTTTTAAGGGGACTGGTTGCGGCCGAGCGGACCCTCTCTCAGCTGGTATGGGCACATTCGTCGGGAGCTGCCGAGGTTGGCCGACCTGGCCATCTTCGAAGGCTTTACTAACCAGTAGTTCAAACATTCTGGTTTGTGTATCGTTGTTACTACGTATTGCGTCTAGCAAATCATTCATCTTCTGACCAATCGACTGCTCGACCTGACGATATTGTTCATCTAGTCGTCTCCGAAGGAATGTCCTAGTTGGTGGATCAGAACCTTCCCCACCATCGTCATCACAATCTTCCACAATCCCTTCCATAAACATTCCAGCTGTTTGATTCGGGACTGCTGGGTTGTAAGGTTGCCCGCCGAGACAGACTTCATTCTCTCGGCGTGTTACACTTGTGGCCTCGGGCGGCGCAACTATGATCGGATTTTTTGTAGAGTGCAAATCCTGCCCAAGGCCTTGCACTGGCAAGTCAGTCGTTGACTTTCCCATGGTTGTTTTCTGCTTCGTAGACCGTGTCTCAATGGTCATGAACTCCGAAGGTTTAGCATAAAGGTCCCACCGGGCGTGCCAAAATGTTGACCCTAAAAATTACAAAACCTACGTGGCGCGCAGGCCGAGTAACTAATAAGCTAACTACGTCCTTCGGTCGAATGCGGGGCATGCCAACTTGTCGGCCGAGCTTGGCCGAGGAGTAAAATTTGTTGATGTAGCTTTGAGCGCGTTGTTGACTTCTCTATCTTGCGATTGCGACCGAGGAAGGAACACTCTCGGTCTCTGAGTTCTACAGCCTGAAGACAAGGCTGCTAATTCTGCGGAGTTCACAAGTCGTCCGAGCCCGATTCGGTCACTGTGATTATATTCGTAAGAGTATAAGCACGTCGAATCGAGACCAAACTATATGGGCACAGGTACTCAAACGTGATGTATGTCTTGATGGTGAACGTAGTTCGGCCGTCGGAATGCCGAACCCTGAAACTCACTTACGAGTATCCAATCATAAAACCGCTCGGCGTCCAGTACGCCGAGTAATGCAATTTGTAACACCTGACTATGCCGAGAAGGCTAGTAAGGTGACCTCTGCCAACAAAGGTTCGAAAACCCTTCTCGACCGAGACTTAGATAGGTAACCGGTCGACCTCGACGCAATGCTGTTTATCCAAACTGAAGGTGCTTCTTGGTCGGCTGATTCTGCGGCAACAGTGCTATTTATCCAAACTGAAGATGCTCGCCGGGTGCTTCCACAGTGCTGTTTATCCAAACTGAAGGTGTGTCGGCAGGAAAAGAAAAGGAAAAATCTCAAGGTGTTTGAGAGGTTTTGCGCAGGGCAATTGTATGCTGATTTTTGAAGGGCCTTTCCGTTGCATGATTTCTTGTATTTATAGTGCCCCATTCCTTGAAACCAATTCTGATTTGGATTGGGAGTCCTTGTCCCATTTCGACTCTAACTCGAACAAACCTACTCCCACTGGGATTCTGAATTTTCCTCTTTTCGGGACTCCATTCCTTGACGGTCGAGCATCCTGGTTGCACTAGGACTTCCTCGACCCTTTTCTATTCACCCGGACTACTTGGGATAAGATTTGGCCGACCCTGCCAGCTTGCCCGGGAGTTATTATTCGGCCCATAGTATTTATCATCACCTTGGGCCAAGCACATCCTGCCGCTCGGCCCAACAATAATATTTTGGGCCCAAACAAGTACAAAATAAAATTAATAATAAAAATCAAATTTATCAATAGACTCACATACCATAATTAAACCCCTAGCATCACCCTTTGTTTATCCTATGTTTATTCCGATTAAGATCCTAATAGCTCTGATAGAGAAAAACAAGTTTTTATACTAATGGATGGTGATTTTGAAGTTTTTAATCCTCCAATTAAGATATGACTCGATTTATAGATATTTTGTTTGTTTGCTTCTTCATTGGATTAAATTTCATACTTTTTATAATTGTATTTGTTTTTCTCTACCGTATGTATGCGTCCCAAAACACTAATGCAAGGACTTTTGATTAGTACTGCAAAGACATAAAACTTGATTCTTGGTGCAAATAAATATTGTTCAACCTAAACCACAAACTAGCGGGTGCCATGTCTTGCACCTTTTTTATTTGAAATAACTCCAATTTCTTTATTTGTTTATTAACATAGTAGCAAAACACCTAGCCCTATGTCACTTCAAAGTTTCTTAAAAAATACATGAAAATGCTCGATTTAAACAAGACTGAACTGGAGCTTGCATAGCATTCCCTTGGCAAATTCAAGTCTATGGAATGATCTCTTGAATCCCAAGTCCATGGATGGGTTGTGGTAGCAACAACAAAAAAAAACAGCCATGGAAATGCTAGTCTTATACGGCAAAGGACACCTCTTTGGAAAAAAAAAAAAAAAAAACAACCGTCAATTAGAAATGTTATTTTATAAGGAGAATGAGTGTAAAGATAATTTTACATTTTAAATTGGGTTGAGAGGGTAGTTTAGGTAATAAATTTGGGTTTAAACATATATTAATTCTTTAATAAAAAAAACAATATGGATGAAGAGAGTAAATTTGGTGTAGAAAAGAAATTAGATGGGTTTAAATAAAATTTTTCTTTATAATATTGTTGATGGAAAAGTCAGTCTTGGCCTCAACTTTGTGTCCCATCTATATACGTTACTATTGTTGTTGTTGGTTTCTTTCCCTTTTTTTTTTTTTTTTTTTTTTTTTTTTTAGGAGCTTAGTCTTATAATGAGTTAGCAATAATATCTACTAATTAATAAAACACTCATTGTCAACCAAAATCCTATGAAATTACTAGTTTAACCCTCTAATTAAAACATAACATGAATAAGAAATATAGGGCAGAAATATAATTTCACACAACCAAATTTTGCTGTTTTTTTTTTAAAGCCTCACATACATGTAATCCTAACATATCTTTAATTAAAATAAAAAAAAAATTCCACTCTCACATTCTCTATCACCTCATCTCTCATTCTATTTCAAAATAAAAAAAAAATTTCACTTTGTGTGTGCCCATATGCTAGTGTGATTTAAACGAACTTAAGACTTCTCACTTACAAGTGAAGAGGAATACCACTAGACTGTAGTATTAAATGGCAGCATGCAAGTGATTTCTAAACCATCCGAAATCAAATAATTGTGGGACCCGCATAAAATCAGGATTTCTGAATCTTCATACTTTTCAACGTAGAGAGAGATAGGATGTATAGAAAGAAGGTAAAAGAAAAATAGCCATTTTCCAAGTTTATTTTTCAAACCATTGGCCACTAATTTCTTTGCCCCAAAACCGTAGACGCTAGTATGCATTTCCAGCCTTTTCCAGTCGAGCTTTGTATGTTGTCAATTGTTTTCTCTACCCAATAAGATTCTTTCATGCCCCAATAGGATCTTTTTTGGATTCTCCACATGCTTTAAGTTACATATTCACCAAGAAAAGCTTAGGCCGTCTCTAACCAATCTGGCTAGAGGGCAATAGGGCTAAAAATAGCCCGAAATGACATGAAAGTCGTCTCCAACCGAAGGCTAGGCTAAATGGCTTGTGGGCTTCATCGGGCCACAATTGTACAATTAGGCCAACCGACTGGCCCGAACCAGCCAGCCAGCCCTGGGCCGGTCTAGAAATTCAAGCCCAATAGCTGACGCTAACTAGCAACGGCTAGCTGACGTCATGTTGATGTAGGTAGGCGTTCGATTTGAATTTTTTTTTTTACAAAATAAAAAAAAAAATTAAAAATTCTAATTTTTTTTTTCCCTATAACTACCTAAGCCAGTAAACAACTTTAAATAACATTAAATAACATTAAACAATATTAAACAATATTAAACAACAATAAATAACATTAAACTTAAACAACATTAAAGAACACAATATCCACCCTAGTACTAGTTGGGGAAGTTATTCAAACTTAAACAACATTAAAAAAAAAACATTTAACAACATAAAACTTAAACGCTTACTTTATGCTTATTTTGGCCCAAAGATGTTTAATTTAAGTAACCATATTAATTTAATAAAAATAATAAATTATCTTTGGTCTATGGCCCTTTGACGCCTTTGGTTGGAAATGGTTTTTTGTCACAGGGCTATGTTTGGTGACACACCCCGACCTAGAAAGGTCAAAGCATGTTGGCCATGGGTGCATATTTTCATATATTTTTATCATATACTTCCTTTGGATTTTGTATATATGAATGGGTTAAATGCACTAATTTACATTGTTTTAATTTATAGGCATTAAATACTGGAGTTATGCAAAAATGAAGTGAAAAATGAGTTTTTTGGTGTCTAGAGTAATTCCAGTGGAGCAAGAGGCTAATTAACTGCACCAAGGCATATGCGTTCCAACAAGAAGATGAGACTGCAGCAATTTTGGAAATCAAATGGACATGGGAGTGCTATTCAATGGATTTAAGAAGAGACATAATTATTATTTTTTATTATTTCCGTTTATTTTCTTTTTATTTAATAAGAACTTAAGGTGCAATAGTTAGGATTTTAGTGGGGTTAAATTAGTTTTGTTTTTGTTTTTTTTCTTGTCTTTGCCATGGGTGTTATAAGGAGATTTCTTCTCTTTGTGATGCATTACTAAAAGAAAAACATCAACAAATTTTCCCATGGGGGGTTGTTGCAAGGAAGGGCGAAGAGGAAGAGCTACATTGGAGTTTTTCTTGACTAGGGCTACGATGTAGCCTAATCACGAATACTTAATTGCCTTGTGGCATTGTTATTATCAATTTTTTCATCTTTATTGAGTATCTTTTGCTAATCCTAATGCGCTTGATTTTTATTTAGATGCTTGATCACCATCTAGGTTTAAATTGGGTTGATTTGATGCAAGTTAGAGTAGATGCCATACTTAACTTTGGTGTAGCTTCTTGCAATTGATACCATAAACGCCTATTTGTAGATGCCATGCAATTAGGGTTTGTGTGATTTTCCAATGATTTCCATAGAGCTTAATGGGTTCTTACTTGTTTAAATCCATCTAGATGCCATAGAGGGTTAACATGTAAGGATACTTTTGATGTAACAAGATGCCATGGTTGTCGAATAATTTAGGGAAAATGGATCATCAATATTGGGGAACTACTTGAACATAACATATTAAGAGAATTAAGTAGGATTGGTTACGGTGAATTCGGATGCCCTAGTTCTTCTTTTCTTATGTTTTCAATTTATAATTTACATGCATTTTATTTTCAAGCTTTATTTTATTTTAGTTTAATTTCAAAGTTCCATTCTTTTCCATTAAAGCTTCTCCACTATGATTTGTTTCAATTTAGTAAGTAAGACTTTAGAATCAATTCGATATCTCTGGGACGATATCCGTGCTTATATGCTATACTGTCATTTGATTTGTATACTTGCGAGCACAAAAATTCGAGACTTAATGAGCATAATTTCAGTTATTTAATTTTCGCAACAAGTTTCTGGCTCCGTTGCCAGGGATCAAATTTGATTCTATTACTTAATTGGATTGTTACATCTTTTAGTAGGTTTAGCTTTAATGTTAATTGTTAGTTTTTTTTTCAATAAAAAATTATTCTCCTAAGTCTCTTGTTTAGCTTACCCATTGTTTGGTGTTTTTGTAGAAAACTAGAGCCACCTAACCATGTTGCCGGTAGGAAAATTCAAGTTTGGGGGTGGATTGCCATCTACATCTTGGTTTGCCTGTCTCCTTAAACCCGGGAAGTTTCCTTGTCCAAGCGCTTTATTTCATTTATTTTCTTTTGTTGTCTATGTTCGTTATCCTCATTTTTTTCCTTTCATTGTTTTCGTTTTAGTTTTGGAAAAAAAAAACAAAAATACATACAAAAATATAAGACTTGAGAACCCAAAAATATTTTTCTTTGAGCCTTGTTTTTTTTGCCTACTTCCCCATTCACTGATGAGATACGATCTTTACGTTTTTCATAACTTTCAAGAAATTTAAGTTTGACATTAGTTCTTTACATTATCTTTGTTTAAATTATATTTTTTTGATGATCATGACTTGGAAAAACAAATGCACATAGCCTTGTTGGTGTGAAACTAGAGCATGATTTAAAGTTTCATATGTGAATCTAGTGAGCTAATGTAACCATTGTGAGCTTTTGAACCTATTTTATGATTGAACCACCATGAATCAATCTCGTTTATTCTTGTACGCATGATCTCATTTTTACATGTATCTCTAGAACTTGCTTTATACCTCTCGTTTCATTCATCAATTCACATAACAAACTTGGATGTGATTTAGGCATTTGTTTCTTTCGTTTGAGCCTTTCTAGACAACCATTTTAATTGTTTTCCCTAGTTAGCCATTTTGTGATTTTTTTGTTCTTAAACCTAAATTTTCCCTACCTAGCCTTGTAAAAATTTTCTTCCTGTCTAAAAAGCTTGTAGGGTAAATTTTGTTTTTTTAGAGGAGAGAATTCCAAGTGTTGGGGCTTAAATATTATCATAGAAAGGAAAAAAAAAATGATGAAAAGAAAGACAAAACCTCATGAGAAAAAAAAATGAGAAGAAAAAAATAAAAACGGTTGTGTGCTTGAAAAAAAAAAAAGAAGAAAGAAAAAAAAAAGAGAAATGTGATGTAAAAAAAAAAAACGTTTCAAGATTTAACCAAATGATCTATATTGGTGCTCAAGTTCTAAAGTGCGGGTTTAAATTTTCTCTATCTCTCAAATACAATTGTGATGCTCTACAAGTTGTTTAGATTTTGTGTTTTTCCATACTCTTTTCTTGTGTAACCAATTAACCCCTAACCTCGTTATAACCTTGTGAAAGACCTTTTGATCCAAGAAGTTACTTGATATTGATACCGAGTTAGGTGGACAAGCAAGCATATGGCGTCATGTATAATGAGATCATTTGAGTGAAACACATTAACCTACAAATATGAGTGAATGAGTGTATGCCTTGTGAGAAGCTCACATGTATGCATAAGATGATTTTAAGAAGCTTGGAATTGCATTGACATGGCTATTACACACACTACACTCCAAGTTGGTTCATTAAAATTTGGTTAAAGCTTGGATAATGTCTTGAACTACTGTTGCTTATTTCTTGAAAGTTATCTCATGGTTGGTGTTTTCTCTAAGATTAAAATTAGGGAATTTAGCTAAAAATTTGTTGTGTTTTATTTTCTTTTGTTTTGCTCGAGGACAAGCAAAATCTAAGTTTGGGGGTATTTGATGGGTGCATATTTTCATTTATTTTTATCATATACTTCCTTTGGATTTTGTATATATGAATGGGTTAAATGCACTAATTTATGTTGTTTTAATTTATAGGCATTAAATACTGGAGTTATGTAAAAATTAAAGTGAAAAATGAGCTTTTTGGGTGTCTAAAGTAATTCCAGTGGAGCAAGAGGCTAATTAACTGCACAAAGGCATATGCATTACAATAAGAAGATGAGATTGCAACAGTTTTGGAAATCAAATGGACATGGGAGTGCTATTCAATGGATTTAAGAAGAGACATAATTATTTGTTTTTATTATTTCTATTTATTTTCTTTTTATTTAATAAGAACTTAAAGTGCATTAATTAGGATTTTAGGGGGGTTAAATTAGTTTTTTTTTCTTGTCTTTGCCGTGGGTGTTATAAGGAGATTTCTTCTCTTTGTGATGCATTACTAAAAAAACAAAACATCAACAAATTTTCCCATAGGGGGTTGTTGCAAGGAAGGGCGAAGAGGAAGAGCTACATTGGAGTTTTTCTTGACTAGGGCTACGATGTAGCCTAATCATGAATACTTAATTGCCTTGTGGCATTGTTGTTATCAAGTTTTTCATCTTTATTGAGTATCTTTTGCTAGTCCTAATGCGCTTGATTTTTATTTAGATGCTTGATCATCATCTAGGTTTAAATTAGGTTGATTTGATGCAAGTTAGAGTAGATGACATACTTAACTTGGATGTAGCTTCTTACAATTGATACCATAAACGCCTATTTGTAGATGCCATGCAATTAGGGTTTGTGTGATTTTCCAACAATTTCCATAGAGCTTAATGGGTTCTTACTTGTTTAAATCCATCTAGATGCCATAGAGGGTTAACATGTAAGGATACTTTTGATGTAACCCGATGCCATGGTTGTCGAATAATTTAGGGAAAATGGATCATTGATATTGGGGAACTACTTGAGCATAACATATTAAGGGAATTAAGTAGGATTGGTTACGGTGAATTCGGATGCCCTAGTTCTTCTTTTCTTATGTTTTCAATTTATAATTTACATGCATTTAATTTTCAAGCTTTATTTTATTTTAGTTTAATTTCAAAGTTCCATTCTTTTCCATTAAAGCTTCTCCACTATGATTTGTTTCAATTTAGTCAGTAAGACTTTAGAATCAATTCGATCTATATGGGACGATATCCGTGCTTATATCTATATTGTCATTTGATTCGTATACTTGTGAGCACAAAAATTCGAGACTTAATGAGCCTAATTTCGGTTATCTAATTTTCGCAACATAAGGTGACATGAACATTAGGGTAAGTGATGTGAAAAGTGGATAAATTTAAAACTAATTAGAACTAATTATACTAAACAATGAAAGAGTGCGCAATCGTGGGAATAACCCACTACAATTATTCAAAGCATAATAGACAGTACGACTACCGTAGAGTAGTCAAAGTAGCTAAGTACACTTATTACACAACAGTGGATAAGTTCATATTTCTAAACCAAAGAGAATGTCAGAACTACCAAGATACCTCGAATGCCACAAAGAGTACAACTATCTAGGTCCTGGAGGGATGAAAAACAAAGTTGAGTGGGTAAGCAAAACAATGCTTATACGAAAACCTTTATTTTCGAATACAGTAACCCATTGCCGTAAAAGAAGTATAGTTTCCTTAAAACATACTACGTAGGTATGTAACAACAATATAACCAGAAAATATGCCAAGTCATGATATATCAATGCCACAGTAATAAAAATCATGTGATAATCAAGTATAGCTAAGTGCTCATCCATTTAAGCTGACACACGAGTTCGAACAGATAATCTCTAACACGAACAGGACTGGGTGTAATCAATACGCTTTAGTACTACGATCACGTGAAGGTTGGTGCAAAAGCACAGTCAAATACAAGTCGGATTGCCTAATGTAATCTGCCCGACAGGACTGGCACCAAACTTGGATCCAAGGTGAGTGAACTGTGCGATGTGAACATACACGTGAAGGACTGGCCCTGGCCCTGGGGCGAGTACTAACACCGGTGCAGCAAGATAAGCATGTACAAATATGTATGAATGTCATGACAGTAATATCCCAACCATATAGTAGCATTTATCACATTTAATATCACAATAACGAATACTTGGCAATATAAGTGTAAAAGTGAAGTAACTACGCATTTAGGGAAACTATAAATATGTATAGGTATAAAATAAATTGTCCACTCACAAGTACATCACAGGGTCGTAGCCCCCGAGTCTAGCTTGGCCCCGTAGGTCTTTGGGATACGTTTCCCCTATATGTGAAATAACTATAATAGAACTAATTAAAGCACATATACAAAAACTTAAATCAAACCCTCATAATTTGCTCAAACCTAGGGTGTAAATACATGAAATCAATTTACTCGAATTTACTCGACATCACGAACCTACACAAATTTTCAGATAAATTTTTGGACCCCATGAGTAGGCACGTGCCGTCAGTGTGACTGACGCCGTTAGGAATATTCCGTTAAAACCTTAACAGAGATTAACGGAATTACCTGATGCCGTTAGAATATTTCGTCAACTTTGATGGAATATTCCCTGTCTTCTCCGGCGAGCTCCATCGTCCGCCGTCATCCTCCGGCATCGGTGCTAGCGCTGCCGTTTGCAACTCGAATTTCGCCTATTTCTGGAAAAAATTCAAACCTGCTTTATATGGTTTTAAAGCTTATAAAGAGTAGAATCATGTTATTCCTCTTTGGAGTTCAAAAAGAGCACAGAGGTGATCGGAAATCACCTCGAAAGTTCCGGCCAAAAGTGAACTCCTCGAAACTCGGTTGTTTCGATGCCCAAGCTTCTTCAAAATTGTCTTAGAGGTCTCAGGAAGTTGTGGGAAACTTCCTCAACCTTCAAAACTCCTTTACTCGGCCTGAAATTTGATGAACTCAAACTCACTAAGTTTGGACCTTCAAAGTTCGACTTCCAAAACTCGGTCAAACTAAGGTTGGTTGGTATGGTTAAGTTCGTGAAGATGAGATGAATGTAATGGTGAGGTTTTTAAGCTCGATCTATGAGCTTTGGTGCTCGTTCATGGCAGTTGCAGAGAAAAAGAGCTTCGGGAGGGGGAGAGAGAAAGTTTTTTTTTCCTTTGCTTTTCTAATTAGGTGCCGTGATGAGGGAATGGATGGGATTGGTGGGAGATTTGAGGGAGTTGATTGGTGAGGGAGTGAAATAATGGGGAGTGCACTGGTTGGCTGTAAAGAAAACCAAGGATAGGGTTTAGATTTTGTACATAAAAGAGAATCGAAAATCTATCCAAAATAGTGTTTTCACACTGATAAAAATTCTCGTACTCTCGCAACAACATGTACAATTTAAATGCGATATAAACACGTCCACGTCACTTGCCTACAAGGGCATAATAGTCAATTCACATACCTGTGAGGAATTACATAGAAAATTAGGGATAGGTCGTCACATTTGGCCTATGGCCCTTTGGCGCCCTCGGTTGAAGATGGTAAGAAATATGGCATGACATTGTCCATTAAAATATTAATTTCTTGGAGGACTATAGGGCTAAAAGAAGCTCTCTGGGCCTCATTCGATTGAAGATGGCCTTAGTGAGAAACATAGCACGATTGCGATTGTGAGTGCTTCATAGATGGTGTAGTCACTTCATGGTGCATGAGTATATATGATTATACTAGCCTCCACACACGAGCTCACGCGCGTTCAGAAGGCATTTTTTGAATCATGACGTGCTACGCGCGATTTACATGTTTTAAATGTATTTATCAATGTAGATGGAAATGAATGATAAATACATTTAATAAAAGCGGTCTTTTAACTAATCAAAGTAGCTGAATCTATATTAATAAAAGCGGTCTTTCAATTTCCATCTACATTTTATTGAATTTACATTAAGATTGAAAAAAATAATATTTAATAAACAACTGATTGCTAGCCCATTGTGAGGCTAAGCCCACTCCCTCCTCTTAGTGTAGATAACATCGTTTGTTCAAAAAAAAAATGATCATTTGACAACTAATTGAATCACATTATTATGTGCGTGCGAGAGACTTTTTTATAACTAGCACTACGCACCTCTTAAGTGTTTAAAAATTGAGAAATAATATTTAATAAACAACCGCATGCAAAAGAAATTTTTTGAATCACAGCGCGGCACATGCGACTTAGACATTTTAAATATATTTATATGCGTGAATTGCTTCAATATTTTTTTTTTTTCATTATTTTCTTTTTTTATCACCTGCTCCATGCGCCTCTTAAGATGTTTTGAACACAATATTCATGATTTTTCTTATTTTTTTATTATATTTTTCTTCCCCATTATGTGAGCACCATCAAATTTGTCATTTGTTTATTCATTTATCTCTTCCTTTTCATTTTTTTATTATTTTCTCTCTCCCCATTTATATTTATATTATATTTTATGATGACCAAATTACCAACTTACCCTTGCATGATTTGATATATTATTTTGTGCAGGTTTTGAATTTTTTTGGCTACGGGGCAATTTGGTCCAATTCTTTTTGTCGAAGCCGGTGACGCCAAATTGAGCCTCCGGCTTTATTTATAGATATTTGGTTCTTGTCGCATAATTAGGCTAATAGACACAGAGAAAAACTGTTTTAGCCGTGTGATTTTAAAAGACAAAATTCAGTTTTTCTTCACTGTTCTTATTCAGACTTTAATTAAAATCAATTATGAACATGTGCTTGTGATTTTTATAATTGGGTAATTTTGAAAAATCATTTCACCTGACATATATTCTACATGATTGTGTCATTCTCTTACAAAGTTTTAGGAGATAGTGATTGACGGCCGCGTTAATGTCATGCCACTTTCACTCGAAGGCTGACAAGAGATCAAGTAGCAAAACACGGAGACAAAACTGCCTATTAGTATGCATGTCTAGTTAATGATTTTTGTAAGTCTTTCTGTACTCATTTCTTTTAGTGTTTGTCCAAGCTTGGGAGTTCGAGAATTTTTCCAGTGGTGGGCCTTGCCTCGTTAAATCCTAAATCCTGTGTGCACATTTTATTTATCATTTTAATGCATATGAGTGATAATTTGATATGTATTGTGGATATAAAAATGAAACTGAAAATTGAATTGGATTTTTAAGTTGGAACCTATTCAGCTCCCTCTAGGTTAAATTAGTACCCATCTTAGAACTTTCATGCCTTCCTCATCCCACCCTTTCTCCTTGTCACTTTCTCCCATTTCAGATGAAACCCAAAAGCCACTATACTTTTCTCCGTAGAATATACAATTGCTCTCTCTCTTAGTAAACGGGGTTTTGAGATGGGTTGGCAGGATGAGCATTTTTTAAGCAAGTCCTCAGATACTTTCTTTTTAAGTGAGTCCTCCTAAATTTTTCCTAGCTTTAATAAAAGGGCTTCGACTAAGTTTAATTCAACCAAAATCCATACTATACTATTATTTAATCAAAAGGGCTTCACATGTAATCATAAGGACAAAACAAATCTATATCAGACCCCACAAACATTTAACACACATGGGTCGAATTAAAAGCCCAAGTTACTCCAACTTCTTGTTATCAAAGGATTGTCACAGATGGGTTAAGTATGCATTAAGTTTTTTTCTTGCCTTGTAAACAAGGACTTTTAGTTCATAATCTTGTATGTTCGAATGAAGGGAGTCCAGAGCCCCTTAAGTTATTTGTTTGGTCCTAGACTGCTCTTAATGAAAACATATCCATTAAACTAACCGCATCCAGATGCAAATGAAACTCTTAAAATAGAAAAACAGGTGGAAATAACTTGAATAATGCTGGAGAATGCATTAAGCAATAGATCTACTAATTTAGAAAACAAACAAAAAGCTTCGGGCAAGATTTCACCTTGGCAAGGTTGAACTTCTTGCAGTCACTTGTCTTTGTATTTATAGGGTTTATATGCTAAAAAGGGATGGATAGTAAACAAGTTTACTCGAGGGAATCGATACTACAACACTAAGGGAGGTAGCAGAGCTTTTATACTAGACAAGAGATAGCATTTTCAGAGAACTATCGCTAAAAATGATTGAATCTGGGTTGATTTCAGCTTTTGGATGCAAATTTGGCTTGAAAGCAGAGTTTATATGTTTGTTTGCTTGATTGGTTGAGTGTTCTTGTCCCCGTTGTCTCTTCTTCCTTTTATAGGTAGTTTGGTCCGACTGCTGTAGCTTTGCTTTTGCCTGAAAACACTTTGAGGGTAGTGAGTCATCAACTTTTTACTAGCAATGCCACTGGAAAGTGTTTTTTGGCTAATAGTAGGTTAGTCTTCATCACTTGTCATTTCAATTATAGACATGTGGCTTGTGTTTTGGTTTGAGAAGGCTTCAGTTTGCTCATGGGCTTGATGTTGGGCTTTGGGTAAGTCATCCTTTAACCAATATTTAAATATTAACCCAAACAGTGCCCCCTTTAATAATTGTTGAGCTTGCAAATCAAGGCGTTAATGATGATTAAACAGTCGTCGCATGCCTTCACTCGGGACATGCACCATTTAAGACAGCCGTTGTTAACTAAACCTTTGCACTAACGCATGATTTCCAACGTTAATTAACCATTTACTATATAATCCTCACTTAAATCCTTTAGCCAAGTACTTTAGCAATCTCAAACCTTCGAATTTCCATAACTTCCCAGTACTCTCTTGCTCTCTACTCATTCTTGCTCTTTGCTTTCAATTTTTTTTTTCTATCTTCTCTAAGATTATCCAATGTTACCCAAAGTTGCTCAAACTCAAACTTTCTACGAGATTGGTGAAAGAATTGCCACTATGGGTCGTTTCCTTAACAGCCTTTACCACCATCAGGCTGGCATTCAGACCTCACTTTTCTTTGAAGAGGGAGGAGTGCATTCCTTGGGACCTGCATGAACTTCTCAGGTCCCCATTGTCGTGGAAAACAACATGCCCAAGGCGAATTGGTTCACCCCAAACCCATTTTTGGTCGAAGTTGGCATTTCTTCCTCCAAATGGTCTACCCATCGACGAGGATTTCCTTTGATGAATGATAAAGCTTGGGTGCAGTGGATAAATAAGCTCAAGCCCACCTTTAAGAAGAAATGGATGAACAATGGTATATACAAGCTAATTATGTTGTCCAAGATTACTGTAATTGCTAAGCCTGAACTGTTGACCACGGATCTCCTCTTCTGGAATTCGGGGTCCAACACTTTTAACTTCAGGATGGGCCCCATGTCCCCGACCATTCTTGACATGGCTCAAGTCTTCTGGCTAAGGCCCTCGGGTAGAGTTGTGGATGTCATCCACGACTGGTCTCCTCTTTCTTGCCCAATTGCTGAGAGTTCTGGCACCTCTGATCTAATGACTCGTCTGGAGTATAATTCCTCTACTTTTAAGAACTCAAGGACTTCTTTCAAGGGATTCATCCCATTTGTTAAGAAGAACTTTGGCCCCTCATCTTTTAATGCTAACCGAGACCAAGAACACATGTACTTCCTTCTGTATTGGCTCAATAAGCATGTCTTCCCCAACAAGTCCAAGGGAGTGAAGGTCGAGTGTATCCCTTTGGTGGAAGTTTTCCATCACTTTGATGATGTGGCCACGAGTCCCTTCCTCCTTGCTTATCTCTACCATCTTTTGTATGAGGTGACCAAAGACAAGCCTTTTGAGATCAATCTCATCGAGTCGACTTGGATGATTTAGTTATGGATGTAATGGTACTTCCCCGAGCTTTGGGCACCCAAGCTGGAGTTCCCTTAAGGTGTTGCTCCTGCCCAAATTTTGGCTGAGGCTTCTTCTACCAACCATTATACCTTCTGTTGCCTCTACTTTTTCAGAGTTTGTAGGACTCAAGCAAACTTGGAGCGGGGAGCTTCAGTGCTTAGGAGATATCCTTGGTTCTCTGACCAAGCCTCTTAAGACACTTTTGGGGAGGATGTTAATGCCTTCTACAAGGAAAAGTTCATCAGTTGCATCCAGTAGAGAGACCTGGCTTGGGTGTGAAGAGCGATTCCTATGAACGCGGGCTGGAGGTCTAACATCCAAACTTTAGCAGTAGGTAGCTAAGCTTTTGGTAAGCTATTCCAGCCCTATTTTTTATTCTGTGCAATGCAGCACGTCCTACCGTCTTCACTCTTCACAAGAAGTCATATTTCGAGTTGCTTGACACAATCTTAAAGTCATGAGCAAGATTGCCTGCAAGTTTATAGCTCTCAATTTTGAGTGTACTCCAACCTTCTCTACTTGGTGGGAGACTAGGTGGTCCAAAAAGTATGGAGGTGACTTTATAAAAGCCCACAATTGTCTCTTCGAGCAACTATCTATCAAATCATTCCCTTCCTCTGGTGAACTTGAAAACTGGAAGAAGATGGTCCATCAGAAAAACCAACTTTTTCTAATAGGTAATCTTTGTCATTTCTCATTTGTATTTTATGATTATTTTATAATATGTTTTCCACTAATCCTTTCTTTGGTTACTTTGATCTTGCAGCCCAAGGTCACACTAAAGAGGGGTGTCGGGCTAGATGAAGAAGTTGCAGACGTCTTCGTCCTCCAAGAAGCTGCAGTTGAGGTGGAGAGACAAGGCGCTGGGGAGGGTGGCAATGTCTCTGAGTTATTTGGAGAATCAGAGGGCAAGGTTGAGCCTGAGGTGGAGGTTCGGTCTACTAGGTGGGCAAGAACAACCATGGTGGAGACTTTGGAGTCCGAGCCTGAAGAACAGCCTACACATCGGGCAACTCCAACTAAGAAAAAGGCAAGGGCACAGGTTTCTAAAGCTTCGAAAGCTCCCTCTGCCTCTACCACTTCTCCAACTAAGGCGAACAAGAAGAAGCAAAAATCGTCTAGTAAGCAATCTTCTATTTTCCTTTGCTGGTTTCACTTTACCTTGGAATATAAATTGACCATTTACTGCAACTAGGGCCTCAAGGAACCAAAAAACCAACCTTTGTTTCAAGGGAAGAGCCATTGGGAGCAAAGATGTATCAGAAAGACAATCCCATTCTTGACTCTACCCTTAAGGAATTGGAGGTACAAGTTCGATTCTTTTAAGTACCCAACTCCTTTTCATGTTTATTTCTCTCAATATTTGCACTAGCTCCTCACTTGTATTTTTCAATAGGACACTAGAGGTGAAGGGTCCATTCAGCCCGACACTTTTCCTCCTCCTACCTAACCAAAGCATGTTTCCCCTTCTCGGGCTAAGCCTTCAAAGGTATATCTCTTTTTCACTCTTTAAACTTGTATTTTCACCACTTTTAGAGTTTTAATACTTGACTTTCATTTTTTGTAGGCTAAGGTTGGAGTAGCTGCACTCTCTGTCGGGCAAAGCTCTATTTCTATTCCTTCAACTTTTCCTCCCTTGGTGATGGCTCTTACTTCCCAGTTTGACCCGACAACTGAGGAGATGCTGCAATTCGTGGAAGACGATAATAATTTGGTGAGTACCTTTAGCTTGAATCTTTCTGTTTTAACATCTTTTATTTATACTTATTTTTCTTCTTGTTTTTTTTTTTTTAGTCATCCCTAGCACAGGAGTTTCAACCACCGGCAACAACAGCCTTCGGGAAGCCCATAGTCCTTGAGATCCCTGTAGTCTTAGAGGTACCTAGCCCGCGGGTTTTTCCTTAGACAGTAGCAATCACAGAGGAACTTCTTCCTCCCATTAAAGATCCTGCTTAGGTATAGAAGTATCTTTACTTCTATTTTCTTTTCTCCATAAGTTAATTACAAACATTTGCCCTTTATCCTTAATATTTATTTAGTGAAGGTTCGGGCATCATTCCTCCTCCTCAAGTAAGTGAGAATGATCCTCCTCAGCCATTGAAGGAAACAACTCATCCTCCACCTCCTTCTAAGGCTTCAGGTTCCATTCAAGTAAACCAATTTTCTTTATCTTGCATTCCTTTACTTTGAATTGTAGTCTTTCTTCTTAACTTTGTTTTCCTTGGTTTTGCAATAGGGTCTTGGAGAAATTTCGGGTAAATCTTCTTCGCCCTTGGTGCACAAGGCAAATCTTCCAAGGCCTCCCTTGATTTCTAGGGTCATGGGGATTCCCATCCCTCAGCTTAAGAAGAAGACTAAAGTTGCTGATGTCACCTCCATTTCTGCCTCTGAGTCATTTCCTTCTCTGCCGATCGAGGCTGCTCTTTCTGCTACTGCTGAAGGTATTGGAGGGACACACCCACCTTTGGTATCTACTCCTTCAGCAGCATCTTTGCCCAAACTGGTCAAGAAGTTCGGGCAGATCAAGACAAAGCTACAGTCTCTATTATCTTCCTCTGAATCACCTATTCTTCAAAATGCTCATCAAATCTTCAAGGATTGGATGAAGAGGGACTTCACTGCTTCCTTCAGTCTCAAGATCCTTCATGATGCTGAGAAAGCCTTGACCAAGCTTTACAAGGTTCAGTTACTATCAAAGGCTCAGTACGAGTCATTTCTCAACTTTTTTGAGAATCTGCGAGCGTTGAGGGATCAGCATCGGAAAGCGGAGTAGGCATCCAATAGAGTTAAATGCTTCTAAGAAAAACACATGAAGACCTCAGCCACTTTCCAACAGTTGTGGAGGAAGGATAGTCATGGAGAACTGGATTACCGTTATAGATTCTGAGTTTCAGAGACTGGAGGAGCATCTTTCTTTGCTGAAGGCCGAGAAGATGACCCTTACCAACCATCTTTTCAATAAAGTAAAAGAGATGGAGAAGATTTCTCAGGAAGTTGAGGACTCAAAAACCCAACTTGCCAATAGCAACATGCATCTAGGGGAACCGGGCATAATTTTCACCATTATGCAAACTTACTATTCTAGAATAATTGCCTTGGCTGAAGATGCAAAGTTGTTAAGCTAGGATCTTTTGTAATCTTTTATGAAATGAAATGAATCTCCTCTTTTCTTTGTCTTGTTTTACCTCTTTTTGAATTTTTAGCTGTAGTATCCTAAGTCCAACCCTTCTCTAACTTACTTAGATCTCTTCAATATAACAATCTCTTGCATCCCATAAAGTTGGATGGTATATCTTTAAAAACTTAACATTAACTGGGTACCTTTGTAAGTTCCCTTCTAAATTTGCCAAGTAATATCCTCCCTTATCCAGCACTTGATTGATAATAAACTCCCAAGTAGGGCTCTACTTCCCAAAACCTCTAACTTGAGCTCCTAAGGGCAAAATGGCCTTCCAAACTAATTCTCCTTCGTTGAAGGTTTTCAATTTCACTTTCTTGTTGTATGCTCGAGCAACAACTTTTTTCCCTTCTTGAATTTTATTTAAGGCTTCAATTTGGGCTACATCTAGATCTTCAACTCCTTGACACATAGCCTGAATGTATTCTTCACTGTGCTGCCCAAACTGGTTTTGAATCGTAACAGAACTCACATTAATTTCCATGGAAAGCACAACATCTTGCCCGAAGGTTAGGGCATAAGGAGTAGTTCCAGTTCCTGCCCTCTTGGAGGTTTTGTAAGCTCACAAGGTGTCTCCTAACTTTTCATGCCATTTCTCTGGACTATCTACCACCATTCTCTTAATAATATTCACCAAGACCTTATTGTTGGCTTCTGTTTGACCATTTGATTGGGGGTAGTAAGGACTAGATTGGATCATCTTTATCTTGAACTTGCAAATTCCTCCACTTCTTTTGAAATAAAAGATGGCCCGCAGTCTGTAACAATTGTCTCGGGCACTCCGTATCTGTGTAAGATCTTGGTTTCAATGAACTTCTTGACTACATTTAAGGTTATAGTCTTCACAGCTGAAGCTTCTACCCTTTTGGTGAAGTAATCTGTTGCCACAATTATAAATGTATGCCCCTTATTAGAAGCCGGGTAAATTTGCCCAATGAAGTTTATTGCCCATCCTTGGAAGGGTTAAGGCTTGACCATAGGGTTCAAGGGTACTAAGCACACATGTTGGAGAGGTCCATGTCTTTGACATTCTTCACACCCTCGAGCATAAGCCTTGTAGTCTTTCCCCATATCGGGCTAAAAGTAACCATATCTCCTGAGCAACCACCTTATTTTAGTCCCAGCTTGATGTGCTCCATATATTCCTTCATGCACTTCAGCCATTACTCTCATTGATTCTTCTTGGCCTAAGCATTTTAACAAAAGTCCATATGGAGTTTTTCTTAATAGATTCTCCTCCCATAAGACATACTTAGTTGTTTACCATCTATTCTTCTTACTTGTGAGGGGAAAAAAGGGTTTTTCATGTATTGGATCATAGGTGATCTCTAATCTTCTGTCTTTGGCTCCTTAACCATCATATCTAGGCTGAATCTTCTATCAAAGATAGATGGGAGATTTCTCCTTTGCACCTCCACCTCTACCTCGACTCTTATTTCTTGGATTTGTGCTCCAGAAGCCAAATGTTCTATCTCATTGGCCATTGCATTTGATTCTCTGAAATATGGTTGACTGATATTTCAGCGCCCCAATAACTCAGCAATTGAGTAGCTGCCAGGTAATAACCAGTCATGTATTCCCCATTTAGCTGATTGATACCAATTCTGAGTCACCAAATGCTTCAACTTCAATTGCCCCTAACTCTATCAAGATTTCTAGACAAATTATTAGTGCTTCATACTCTGCTTGATTGTTAGTAGTCTCTTGATAATCCAAGAGAAATAAATAACAGTGATGAGCATCCTTGGGATTAATGATGACAATTATGGCCCCAACAGCATTTTGAGTGCAAGATTCATCAAAATACAGCTTCCAAGTTATGATCCAGAGGCTGGTTATCTTCTTTATTTCTTGCTGAATCCATTCTTCTTTGCCCGATAAGGCTTTGTTTGGTAGGAGCTAAAGACTAGCCATCTCTAGAGTTCCTGGGATTTTGATAAGCTTATCCTGTGATTCTTAGTGCTCAGCCAAAAAGTCTGCAATTGCTTGCCCTTTTATTGCTCTCTGAGGTACATATTGAAAACTGAACTCTGATAGTGCTAGAATTCACTTTCCAATCCTTCTAATTAGCATTGGTTTTGACAGCTTGTATTTGATCACATTAGTCTTGGCAATAATATGGTTATGGCAAGGCAACATGTATTAGCTTAGCTTGCAAGCAATGAAGTATAGAGCCAAACATAACTTTTCCATTGGGGTATATCTTGTTTCTACCTCAATAAGGATTCTTCTGAGGTAGTATATCGCTTGTTCTTTTCCTCCTTCATTGTTTTGAGCCAACAAACTTCCCATTGACTTTTCAGAGGCAGAAATATAAAGCTTTAAAGGCTTCCTTATCTGAGGTGGCATGAGCACTGGTAAAGAGGCTAAGTAAGCCTTTATTCTGTCAAAGGCTTCTTTGTATGGTGGACCCTAGTCGAACTTTTCTTTGTCTTTCAATCTTAACAGAGGAGTTAGCGGTTGAATCTTGCCCGCCAAGTTAGCAATGAATCTCTTCAAAAAGTTGATTTTCCCCAATAGCCTCTGTAGTTGTACTTTATTGGTAGGAGGAGGTGATTCCATTATTGCTCGAGCTTAATTTTTGTCGATCTCTACCCCTCTTTGATGAATAAGGAATACCAAAAAGTTGCCCGACTTTACCCCAAAAGCACATTTCTAAGGATTCATCTTTAACTTATGGATCATCATTCTTGTTAAGGCTTGTCTGAGGTTTACTAGGTGCTGTTTTTCAGTTTTAGACTTCACCACGATGTCATCAATGTATACTTCCATGTTATGGCCAATTAAGTCATGAAAAATGGCATTCATTGCTCTTTGATAGGTTGTGCCAGCATTTTTGAGCCCGGATGGCATAACCAAGTATTCATATGCTCCGACACGGCCTGGGCACCTAAAAGTTGTTTTATGTATACCTTCCTTAGCCATGTTTATCTAATTATAACCAACATTCTCATCCATGAAAGATAGAATTTTGTGTTATGCAACTACATCTATAGATAGGTCAACCATAGGCATGGGATACTCATCTTTAGGCGTGGCTCCACTAATGTTTCTATAGTCAACACAACATCAAACTGCATTAGTTATAGCTTTTAATACAAGTACAATGTTAGCCAACCACTCGACATATTTGGCAGGCCTAATAAATCTGGCCTTTCAATCTTTTCTTTGACTTTTCCTTCGATCTCTTTTGACATTCTTCGTGGTGTTTACTTTACAGGTTTATATCCTTCCTTAATAGGCATTCTGTGTTCTACTAAGGTTGAATCTAAACCTGGCATCTCAGTGTAATGCCAAGCAAAACAATCTTTAAACTCTTGCAAAAGACTGACTATCTTTACTTGATTTTTAGTTTCCAACAGGCCACTGATCTATATAGGCCTTGGATCTTCCTTAGTTCCTAAATCAATGGTTTCTAACGGGTATTGTACCTTTAATGGTGGTTTGTCAAGTTCTGCACACAAAAATTTGACTAGCTCTGGACTCTCAAGCATATTCTCTGGCCAATCTAAGTCATACATTCAGCCATTTGTATGGCTACTTCCAACTCTTTTCTAAAAAACTCTTATTCTCCTATGTTCTGGCTACTTGAGGCTCATTCTTTCCATTCCTCTTGTTCTTTGGCCGAGCTCTCATTTCTTGCTTTCTCTCTCTCCCACACACCAACAGTCTTTTGATTAAGGACCTAACTGTAACTACTTGGTCCTTTCTTCTTTCTTCTGACATTACTGGTGTTGGGAGGTTGGGACGATATAGGATCTATCCCATTCTTCCATTGTGAAGAACAGTCCTTGCTCCAAAAGCTTTAGGGTCGTCAACTTAGTCGGGCAGCCGTTCTCATCAGCTCTTAAACACTGGAGAATCCCAACACTGGGATTACAAAAGCTAGCTTCTGCAACATTGGCAGTAAGGAGGAATGCCGTGATTGGGCCTCTATCATCTCCCAAAACCTTGGTCTCATGGCCCCTTCATCATGGTAAACAGCTATTTGTTGATGCAAAATGGATGACATAGAGAGACTCTGATGAATCCAATCTCTACCAAGCAACGCTCCATAAGTAGAACTATTATCCACCACGAAGAAAGCCAACATGATTTACTTGGAACCCAGGTTTACCTCCAGGGACAATATCCCATGAATTCTGGTAATGGCTCCAGAAAAGCTAAAGACTGTCAAGTCAGTAGGAATAAGATCTTCCTCGCTTCTTCCCAATTTCTTCATCTGTTTTAATGGTATTACATTGGTTGCAGCTCTTCCATCAATCAAAACCCTATTGAAGGGTACTCTCTCCAAATGAGCAATTACATATATGGGCTTAAGATGGTTAGCTAGGGCCAAACTCGGGCGACTGAAGACCATTGGATCTGAGTACACCCCATCAGACTCTTTCTTTGTGAGCTCTAGCAAACCTATTTTACCTGATTCCCCTTTTCGTGCTTCCTCAACACTAACATGTGCCATCATAGGTTCTGTTGCCAAGTGATTACCTTCCATCGTGGTAGGTTGATCAGGCTTAGCGCAAAACATGTCAGATATAACATATGTTATGTTTACGTGGAAGTTGTCAAATTCAGATAAATCCTCTTTTTTGTCCCTAATATGGTTCATGAATTCATCTAACCAAGCGTATGCTTCTTTTGGCATCAGAAGCTCAGGCAATTTTTCTTCCCGAGTTATACCAAAGTTCTGCACTTGCTCTAGGACTTTACAAAGAGTATCAACCAGAAAATGTGAGGGTATTCTCCTCTCTCGTGAGATCGTTCCAAAACATATAGGTTATGGGCTCAATCTTGGAGTTGGCATCATTACCATATCCTCGTGAGCTTTCCTTAAGATTCTGTATTTTCCCGGATGAAGGCTTTGTGGCACATGAACTCTCTCTCCTTCAGTCATGTTATTAGCCCTCCTTACCTCCTTTTTGCTTCTCCAGTAAAGTCGATTTCTTCCCCCATGAGGTACTTTCCCAAACTTCACATTTTCAAAGGTTTTTTATGTAGCAGGAACTTTTAGTGAGTTCATATAGGCTTTATGCAGCCTCTGAACTCTCTTAATCATAAAAGCTCCCATTTCCTTGACAAGTCTCCCATCCTTTCCAACTACATACCATTTCCGCCCGAGTCGGGCAGATTCCTTTTTGGTGATTGGGGATACTAGGTTCTTTATTCTTCCCCTTAGACATTACCACTTTCATAACTTGATTGGGGAGGCCTAACTTCCACCCATTTTGGTATCTTGGCCTCTTTATCTTCTACCTCTTCCGAGGTTTCGTGGTCTCTGAATACCTCGGACAAGTTTTTTGGCTCAAAATCTCCTCCTAACCTTTGAAAAACATTTCTGAAGGTTTCATTCTCAGCTATCCACATGATGCTTTTGCGGGTTCTTGCTCTTCTTTCTCTCTTCTTCTGATCAACTATTGATCAATAATAACTCCTAATGCTGGTACTTCTAGCTCACATTCATATTGGCACTTGCTACACAACACAAGCCCTTTAACTATGGTTGCTTTGGGTTTCTCAGGCAACTTGATGACTCTTTCTATAGGTCTGTCCACTTGCCTTCTTTCCGCTTTTACTTCCCAAGTGGCTTTTCCCTTTCCCTTTTTAGCCCATGTCAAGTTGATCATGTTTATTAGGGCTTATGGGAAAGGATCTATGTCAATCATCATATTAGCCTGAGGTTTCTCTAAGAGCAACTTCCCTTTGACTATGAGGTCTTGTATCCAGTCCCTGAACTGGACACAATTAATTATAAAATGGTTGAAGGTATAGTGCAACTTGCAATACTTTTTTCCTCTTAATTCTTCTGGTTTAGGCATTTTCTTGGTGCTGTCGCGCACAATTACTCTTGCATGCACCAACTCTTTATAGATTTTTGAAGCCTTAGTTAAATCAAAAGAATAGCTCTTGTATTTAATGGGCTTCATAAAGACAAATCCACCATCATTCATCACCACTTTTTTATCCTTAATTGGCTGAACTAAACCCTTTACTGTCAAAGGTTTGAAAGGGGTGTTCATCTCTGCTGCATACATCTCAATTTCCTTTCCTCCATGACCATCACTTTCTTTTGGCTTTGCTTCTTCAAACTCTACTTGGTGAATCGTAGCTTTATTTTTGTAGAAATGAGGTACCTTGGATGAGTGTTTCACTTTTTGTTCTTCAATCAACAGCATCTCGTACTTTATGGCAGTAATCACCAACTCCTGCAGGTCACTAAACTGTACATCATAAAACTTTTTTCTCAAAGGCAGCCTCAATGCCTTCTGAGCAATGGATATAAGTTGAGCATGATTGATAGGGAATTGGCACCTCATCCTTGTCTTTCTAAACCTCATCATGAAGTCTTCTGTAGTCTTATGCTCATATTGCTTTACCTCCATTAGATCATTGATAGTCATCTTGGGCTCTATCCTATAAAACTGTTCATGAAAAGTCATCTCCATTTGGCCCCAATTAGCAAAAAAATTGGGGGGCAACAAGGAATACCATTGAGACGCTAAGCCAACCAACAAGTTCCCAAACAATGTTAACTTATAGTTAGGATTGTCTTCAAACGCCACACAATAGTTGGAGAAATTGAAAATGTGATCTCTAGAGGACACGTTGCCATCTTCTCTACTAAAAGTGGGAAACGCGGGCATCTTGAAGTTAAGGGGAAAAAGATTATGCTAATTAATATACTTGGGATATGGCTTCTAGTAGGTGATCCTAAACAGCGGACAGGCTTGAGGTTGAGCGTTCTGGACCACCATCATTCTTAGTTCGACCAACTCTTCTTTAAGTTATTGGTTGGCTGTATTATTTGGTGGGGTAGGAGGAGGTTCCCACTTTGGGCTTGATAGGAGCATATTCATGCGACTTAAATGGCTTGTTCTCGTGCATTTACGTTATGTTTCTTTAGTTATTTTAGTACTTTAAGCTATTTTCGTGTGTTTGTAGGTCCAAAGGGCTAAAGGAGCAAAAAGATGCATTTTGGAGACTTTTGGAGCACTTTTGGGCTTAGGATGGATAGCTTATGCTTGGAGCCAAAGTGTTGGACGAAATTGAAGACCTAATTGAAGACCAAAGTGTTGGAACCTTGTTCCCTTTAGTTTTAGGACATTTAAACCTTTCCTATATCCTTAGCCGTGCATAACATTCCAACATACCACTTATCATATCATTCACTTATCTTATCATTCACCACTTATCATATCATCCACTTATCATATCATTCACTTATCTTATCATTCACTTATCATATCATTCACTTATCTTATCATCATTTACTTATCATATCATTCACTTATCATATCATACACTTATCATAACCATACACTTATCACTTATCACAACAACAACCTTGCACATGCACATTCATCCACATGCACCCATAATCATTCACTCATCTTTAATCCACATGCATCTTCCATAAATCAAATCAGCCACATCCACATGCACTTATTCCACTTCATCATTACACCACATTCTCTCTCTTTAATCCACATGCATTCATCATCATTCACTCTAGTTTTAATTCCACATGCATTTCCACCCACATGCAACCATAATCATTCATACCTATCAGCCACATGCATTCACTCTTCATAAATCAGCCACATGCATTCAATCATTCACTCCACACTCATTGCACATGCATTCCCTTTCATTTCTGTCAAAGCACATGCATTCCCACCCTTTAATCACATGCATAAATCAGCCACATGCATCTCCCATCACCATTTCAGATTTCCACCAAGTTCCTAGCTGTCATGTTCCCTCTCTTTCTCCCTATAAATACCATACACACTTCACACAACATTCATTCATTCTCATTCACTCTTCCATATTCCAGAAATTCGTCAAAACCTCTCCACACCCTTGCAGCAGCCACCAAAACACTTTTCTCCTCCATTGCAGCCACTCCAACCACTCCCCAAACCATTCACACCATCAAATTATCCTTAGACCTTGTGCTACAACGAAGAGGAAGATAAGAGGGCCTAAACGTTCATACAATTCAAGTTTGAGTTGTTGGAATGTTTAGGTGTTTCTTTGATTTCAATGTTTAATTTCAATACTCTTTGTTTTGTACGAATGAGGAATGGAAGAGAAGAGGGCCTAAACGTTCATACAATTCAAGTTTGAGTTGTTGGAATGTTTAGGTGTTTCTTTGATTCCAATGTTTAAATTCAACTAAACCCCCCTTGGCTAGGGGGGAATTCGAAATATATGTTTATGCTTGCATTTTGATTTGATTACTTCTAATTGCGTTTCATAAGTTGTGGATTCAATTCGTTTAACTGTTTGATTGATAACTTATTTATGTATGTTTATTGAGAGTGCACACTTAATTTTCATGCATGAATATGACGCTAGAATATAAGTGAGTTTCACCTAATAGTTACGAACTTATATTCACAAGTAGTGGAGGTTGCTTATAAACAATCGCGTTAAACGAATTCTTGGCATAAGTTTCATGCGTATTCCATAGTAACGAATGCCTCGTCAACACTTATAATTTTCATAGAGCGTAATGATTCTTGCTTGTATCTCTATTATGCAATCATGTAGGGGACTTGTGGGGAATGTTTTGGGTTGTCGTATGCAATCATCCAATTCAATAACGTTAGGAAGATTTGAAAGTTAATTTAAGCGGACCTAATTAACTTGGAGCATTGAGAATTCATGGTTTATTGAAATGCAATTGGAAATCGTTTTATTATGCAAGTGTAACATGTGTGGAGATGAACCACTTAGCTATTCTATCATCCATTCATTCCATTTTATCATTTTCATATTTACATTCTGTTTTAATTAGAATTTGTTCATTTATTTTAATTTCGTCCAAAACTCAATCCCCCTTTACTTTATTGTCCAATTTAGTTAGAAAGTATCTTAGTTTATGTTTCTAAGTGTTTTGATTCAATTTATTACACAAATTCGTCCAAATTCACCAAAGTGCTCAAAATTGCCCAGAAAGTGATTTTAAGGCAGTTTTGAGTGTTTTGGGTGATGTTTGAGTCTTTTGATTTGTTTTAGTGTTTTAAAGTTTAGTTTTGCATTCTTTGAGTCTAGTATAGTGTTTTATATTGTGTTTTTACGTTTTTGAGTCAAATCCAAGTGATTAACAATCCCTCATAATCCCCGGTCCAGAACGATCCCTACTTATACATATACTACAATTTGACGAAAAGAGGGTTTAATTTGTGTGCGTATAAATCTCGCATCAGGGCTACGATCATTCTAGGAGGAGGTTCCCACTTCGGGCTACGATCATTGCCCAAGAAAGTATCTTTTCTTAGTTCGGGCATCCATCTGGCCCCTCCTCCCTTATTAGCCAATGGTGGTGACCTATAAGGGGGAGGTTTATCCACAATTGCGAGCTCACCTTTCCCACTGGATTCTCTGATTAATTGGGGCATCTTATACTTTTTCTTTCTTGCTCACTCTGTCCCTGACTATCTAGTGAAAATAATAGGGGGTCAGGCAATTCTGTTTCCAGGATTTCCTCCAATACTGGCTGACTAACTCCAAATTCTTCCTTGTTTTTCCCTTTACCCTTCTTTTCTTCAAGCAAAGGAAATAGGGGAATGACGGGTTCTTTCTCTGAGCTTGCCTCTCTCATCATTTCCCTAGCATAACCATTTTTAGGAGTAGAGTAGTCTAGATCTAATCTTTTTTATAGACTCCTTGTTAAGGAACAGAGTCTACTCTCTTCTGGTTTCTAGAGTAATCTTCTACATACTTTTCAACACTTGCACCATGGTGGCTTATAAGTCTTCATTAGTTACCTTTTCTCCTCATTTCTTAGATAAAGTCGGGCTCTCAAAGTAACCGGTCCTCGTAAGGAGGGGAAATCTTCTGGATGATCTGTCATGCTTGATCTTGGTAGACATTGGGTTAGCTCATATTCTGTGTTCCACATACAGGTTATCTCCTTCCTTTTCCTTCTTGGCATACAAGACTGATAGGGTCCCAGTGGGCGTGCCACTGCTATCTCAGTATATTAAGTCTAGAACAAGTGTGTTTTAAATTGATTACTTGCGTCCCAAGTTACTATAACTTCTTATTATTAAATGATTGTCATAGATGGGTTAAGTTTGCATCAAGTTCTTTTTCTTGCCTTGTAAACAAGGACTTTTAGTTCATAGTCTTGTATGTTCGAATGAAGGGAGTCCAGAGCCCCTTAAGTCATTTGTTTGGTCCTAGACTGCTCTTAATGAAAACATATCCATTAAACTAGTCGAATCCATATGCAAATGAGACTCTTAAAATATAACAACATGTGGAAATAACTTGAATACATGCTGGAGAATACATTAAGCAATAGATCTATTAATTTAAAAAACAAATCAAGAGCTTCGGGCAAGATTCCACCTTGTTTGGGAAGGTTGAACTTCTTGCAGTCACTTGTCTTTGTATTTACAGGGTTTGTATGCTAAAAAAGGATGGATGGTAAATAAGTTTACATGAGGGAATCGATACTACAATACTAAGGGAGGTAGCAAAGCTTTTATACTAGACAAGAGATAGCTTTTTCAGAGACCCATTGCTAAAAATGACTGAATCTCAGTTGATTTTAGCTTTTGGATGCAAATCTGGCTTGTGAGCAGAGTTTGTATTTTTGTTTATTTGATTGGTTGAGTGTTCTTGTCCCCGTTGTCTCATCTTCCTTTAATAGGCAGTTTGGCACGACTGTTGTAGCTTTGCTTTTGCCCGAAAACACCTGGTGGGTAGTGAGTCATCAACTTTTTACTAGCAATGCCACTGGAAAGTGTTTTTTGGCTGATAGTAGGTTAGTCTCTATTGTCATTTCAATTATAGACACATGACTTGTGTTTTGGCTTGAGAAGGCTTTAGTTTGCTCCTGGGCTTGATGTTGGGCTTTGGGTAAGTCATCCTTTAATTTTGGCATCCTTGGGCTTTCTTTCATTTAAACCCAATATTCAAATATTAACCCAAACATTATTCAATTGGGATTTTGAGGGATTTTAATGCTTTTAATGAATCTAGGGGTATTTAGTCAATGCTTTTAATGAATCTAGGGGTATTTAGTCAAGAATTTAAGTGATTCTTTGAAATTCAATGTGTATTCAATCAAGATTTTAAGATAACTTTAATAAAATCCTTAGAAATCCGGATGTATTCTGTAAGATCCCACATCGTCCAGGGAAGTGGATCCTGTAAGCTTTATATGTATATTTCCATCTCTACTTAGCACGATGCCTTTTGGAAGCTCACTGGCTTCGGGTTCCGTAGGAACTCCGAAGTTAAGCGAGTTCGTGCAAGAGCAATCATAGGATGGGTGACTTACTAGGAAGTTGCTCGTGAGTTCCCAGAAACAAAACCGTGAGGGCATGGTCAAGGCCCAAAGCGGACAATATCGTGCTATGGCAGAGTCGAGCCCGAGATGTGGTAGGGGCCCGGGCCGAGATGTGACAATTTAGTATCAGAGCCAATCACTGGCCGAAAGTGTGCCGACGAGGACGTCGGTCCCCTAAGGGGGTGGATTGTAAGATCCCACTTCGTCGAGGGGAGTGGATCCTGTAAGCCTTATATGTATATTCCCATCTCTACCTAGCACGAGGCCTTTTGGGAGCTCACTGGCTTCGAGTTCTGTAGGAACTTTGAAGTTAAACGAGTTCGCGCGAGAGTAATCACAGGATGGGTGACCCATTGAGAAGTTGCTCGTGAGTTCCTAGAACCAAAACCGTGAGGGTGTGGTCGGGGCCCAAAGCGGACAATATCGTGGTATGGCGGAGTTAAGCCCTGGATGTGGTAGGGGCCCGGGCCATAATGTGACATATTCAATTAAGATTTTAAAGAAGTTTATAACATTCCAGGTATATTCAATTAGAATTTGATTTTAAAGAATTTGACAAAGTTAAGGAATTAGCGGGAATTGGAGAGATTTTGCAGTGTATTTTTAGCATCCACAAATCTCACATCTCCCCAAGAGATTTTGAGGGAATTGAATCAAAATTTTACATGAAATCTCTACAAATCAATTAGACTCCATAAAAATCCATACATTTATAAATCCATTAAAATCTTTCAAATTTCCAATTGAATACGCCTTCCTAATTTTAATGGTGAGGCAACTTCGGGTTTTCTAATTAGAAATTTAAATGGTCACATTATTATAGCTAGGTGATTTCCTTTTAATATCGAAGAGTTTACAAGATCATTATTCAGGCCATAAAGAAACATGTTTAGATTCCTTAGAGATTTGCTTCAATCACGCAAGACGTTTGGCATCTTCTTGACCAAATTCCTCAAGAAGTGAATATGGTTGCAGAGGCTTCGCAGCTGTTGGTCATTTTTGTGATCACTCTTATACCTAGTTCAATAACTTTCTCAATTTAAAGTTTGTTTTGGAATAAATTATATTATATAAAATTAAAAAAAAGGTGTAAGTTATTTTGGTTTAGTTTCATAAATAGCATGGGTTATTTTGCTATAGTTCCAGAAATAATGTGGGTTATTTTGGTTTAGTTTCATAAATAATGTGAGTTATTTTGTTATAGTTTCAGATATAGTGTGATTAATGTTGGTTCAATTTTAAATAGTGTAGATTATTTTGCTATAGTTCCAGAAATAGTGTGGGTTACTTTGGTTCAGTTTCATAAATAATGTGAATTATTTTGTTATAGTTCCATAAATAATGTGGGTTATTTTGAGTCAGTTTCATAAATAATGTGGATTATTTTGTTATAGTTCCAAAAATAGTGCGGGTCATTTTGATTCAATTTCATAAATAGTGTGGGTTATTTTGTTATAGTTCCAGAAATAGTGTGGTTTAGTTTGCGATGGTTCCAAAAATAGTGTGCGTTATTTTGGTTCAGTTCCATAAATAATGTGGGTTATTTTGCGATAGTTCCAGAAATAGTGTGAGTTATTTTGGTTCAATTTCATAAACAGTGTGAGTTATTTTGGTTCAATTTCATAAACAGTGTGAGTTATTTTGTTATAGTTCCAGAAATTATGTGGGTTATTTTGATTCAGTTTCATAAATAATGTGTGTTACTAGGGGTGGAAAAAATTCCCAAAAATCCCGAACCGAACCGAAAAAATCCCGATCCCAAACCAAAAATTTCCCAAACCGAAATTCCCGAAATTTTCGGGATGCTATCCCGAACCGATCCCAAAATTTCGGTATGGGATTCGGGATTGGCTTCTCGATATTTCGGGAATCCCATACCGAACCGAAAATATATAATATTAATTATTATATATATTATTCTTTTATAATTGATGCTAGTAGTTTCTAATTCATGCTCTGCAGCCTGGAATGCCCTACACCTTGCATATTTTTCATGTTTTGTTTGATATGCATGTGGATTTTATTATTGCTGCTGCCATGACTGATGATTTTAGAAGGCTTGATTCTTTTGTCTCTCAACATATTGCAAAAAGGGTTTAATTAATTTGAATTTTGACTATGATAAAAACAGTCAGGCATGCCAGTGGTCAATTAAATGGTAGTGTGAATGAAATGAAATTCCTAGTTCATGAATGTGTTCTTGAATTATATATTTGAAGAACAATTCATAATTTCATATTTCAATTCGTGATTCCCGATTTGTCCCAAAATCCCGAAAATATTTCGGGATTCCCGAAATTTGAGATTCCCGAAAATTTGGTTTGGGATTGGTCTTCAAATTCCCGTCCCGAAAAATTTTGGTTTGGGATTCGGGATACTAGTTTTGGTATGGTATCCCATACCAAACCACCCCTATGTGTTACTTTGTTATAGTTCCAGAAATAGTGTGGGTTAATTTGCGATGGTTCCATAAATAGTGTGAGTTATATTGGTTCAATTTCATAAACAGTGTGAGTTATTTTGTTATAGTTTCGGAAATAGTGTGCGTTATTTTGATTCAATTTCATAAATAGTTTGGGTTATTTTGTTATAGTTCTAGAAATAGTGTGGACCATCTTAGTAATATAGGAAAGGTGATGGGTAAAGTCAATTAAGCTATAAGGAAAATGAAGCTAAAAACTAACATAGATTTTTAGTTTTTAGTTTTTATGTTCTTGCTAGAAATAGAGGCTTACATGAAACTGGAGGGATGAATAAGGATATAGGAAAGGTGATGGCTAGGATACACAACAAATGCAGATGGAATCGTACACAGCATGAAAACAAAACTAAACAAATTTGAGTAGGTTGTCTTTTTTCTGTCTTGTTTAGCATTTTATGTCATTCCCTGTGCATTTCTTCCTCCTACCACACGGTTCACAACAATTTTTCTTTTTTTATAATGAAGGACTGGATGATGCTTTCGAGTAGAACAATGTAGGAGCGGAGACAAAATATATTAATAAAGAGATTGCATTGCCACAACTACATACGAAAAGTGAATCAACAAAAAACCAGATCGTATCCATTAGGCCACCCACTGTGGAAGTATGATATACGCCGGTGCGGCGATCAATCACGAATGTAAATGCAATTTGTAGCATGAAACAGGGTGGATATCAAAAATCCCAATGAGGTATTATTACACAAGTTAATGACATTAAATTTATAATCCGACTTGTAACGTAAGCACCACTTCTATGGGATTTAAGAAATGGAAGAGTTGACAAAACAACTCATTCAGAAATCAACAAAAACATCACCACGGATGTAGTCATTATCTACCAAAATCAACAAAAACATCACCACGGATGTAGTCATTAATATAGCCAATGCAGATTTCTCCATGTTGAGAGTATAAAGATGCAATGTCATAATACCATGAGCCAAAATCTTCTTGCACATCTCGGTTCCAAGGTGAATTCCGTATAATCTCACAACTTCTCCGTTGTCCTCAATAGGCTCCAAGGCAGCGGTAACCTTAGTTGGTATCTACAGTGTGCCATTTTCTTGTTTGTAAAGTGGGGTGATGAGGAAGAAAACAGCAGAGTGAAAAGTAACTCCAGGGGCAATGGGACAAGTAATTCCATTTGGCTACAGTCATTCACCAAGTTGGCGACAGTCATTCACGAATTCAGGGCGCCATCATCAACCTTTCTCTTCGAATAAGGTAGATCACTCTGATACGCTTCTGGAGAGGCGAGCCCATCAGCTGCAATGGTGTCTGAGTGGCTCATCTTTAACTACAATTTCTTCATCCTCAAAGGCTCCTAATATGGTGATTCAAAAAAATGGTGGAACACTGAAATTCGAATGGAATTGAAAATGAAAACAGAGATGAGGAGAGATCGAGAGAGAGAGGGGTAGAGAGATCAATCCGATTACAAAAGTGGAGGAATTGTTTCTGTGCAGAGGAGAGATCGAGATTAGGAAGAGAGATTGAGAATGAAGATCGAGAAATAGGAATTAGGTGGAAAGACTGAGAAACGGAGAGAGGATCTGACGTGAAAGGTTTGCTGTTAGGGAAAATTGGAAACTCATTCCTTGGGCCGGCCTTATTGTGTTGGTTTGATGTTGAGCTTTGATTTCACCATTAAATAAACGTATTACCTGGTTTTTTTTGTTAAGATTCAAAGTTTTGAAATCATTTTTATTATTTTTTATTTTTTATTTCATTAAATCTTTATCATTTTTATTGAAGTTTAAGTTATTTTTATTAAATAAAATCATAAGACGATTTTTGATTAAAATAAATTTAACCCAAACCTTTTTCATAAAAGCTTTCTAAAATTAGAGCTTGAATATGTAGAAAGTGTAGTATATGGTGGAGAGTTTATTCACTATATTCATTATTTAAAAAAAGCTTGAGCGATTGCGCAAAATAATTAGAAATTAAATTTTAATTGTTGAATTCAAGAAATTAAATATTAACAACTTATTAAAAAAATATTGACTACACAGGAAACGAAGATTGATGACAATAATGACGAAGCACAAGCCAACAAGGGATACAAACGTAAACCTAGGCCTGGCATTTTTAACTCGACCCGACCTGATCCGTTAAAATTAGTATTCGGGTGAGTGATAAATGGGTCGGGTGGTTAACGGATCAACCCGTTAACACCCGTTATTGAGGACTTTTGTGTAATTTCAATAGTCCTAATAGAAAAACCTTAGGTCCCTCACGACTCTCTCTCACGCACGTGTTGCTCTAGATTTATGTACTCCTTCCCTTCTAGCTTCGGTTATCTCCCTCATCTTACCGGTATGTTGTCTGCAATCTCATAAATTTCACAGTGCAAATTAACAATCCAAACAAAGCTTGAACTTTAAATTTCCATTTTCCGTTAATTTCCTAGAGAGAGAGGGGGGAGTACCCGACGGGGTTTGTATCGGCAGTTTGTACAGACTGCACCGATTTCTCTCTCTCTCTCTCTCTCTCTCTCTCTCTCTCTCTCAAACTAGAAGGCAGAGCTTTCTATTTCTCTTCAAGTTTCTTTCATCAAGCTCACCAGAAGGCAATGGAGTCTTTCTGCAGATTGGATGGAATGTAAAAAAAAAAAATATTGTTAACGGGTGAGACGGGTGATCCGTTAGCTTAACGGATTGGGTTCGAGTGATCCGTTAACTTAACGGGTTGAGTTTGGATGACTTGTTAACTTAACGGGTCGGGTTGAACTCGATCCAAACCCAATAAACCCGACCAGTTTACAGGTCTACGTAAACTATTGAAGAACAATGTTCTAGAATTCACCAGTGTGCAGGAGAAAACCGAAAGGTGTATTTGATTAATTTTGAATGTGTATTACACTAGAAGCCAAAAGGCTTAATAGACTTAAACTCAGCCCCGTGTAAGTTTAGTGGTCCTATGAAAATTGAAATGACATAAATTGGACAAAAAACCAAAAGTTCGATTTTTATTACAAACTTTAAAATGATGTTTTGAATGCCTAAATGACATCAGATGGTTAAAATCCACCCTATGTGACAAAGAAACAATGAGTTTGAAAAGGGATGTCATGCTCTTTCCGGAAATGTATTATGCGCCCAAAACGAAGCTCGGACGCCAAATTTTTAAATTCCCGGTGCGTTCTTTTTTCTTCCTTCGGTTCGTTTCGTCTTCAATCCACTCGGTCATCTGTTCTATATCAATAATCACAATAATCAAATAGTGACGTCATAAATAATTGTTCATTTTAGTATATTTTCCAAAGAGCTTAACATCTAAAAAGCATAAGAGAAGAAGAAAAATAATGAGTGATGATGTCAACGTATCTTCTTTGTTTTGTTTTACTCTATTTCATCTATGAAACTTCATTTATAATTCATAACAAAATAGTTTTTTAATTTAATGAGCGTTAAAAAGAGAAGAAGCATGTATTTGTGAATAGAAGTGTTATTGACACTCCAAAAATCTCATTCTACATTTCTCACAAGTGTATTTTTCTTTCCAGATATATAAAGTTTAGAGTGTACAATGAGATTTTTGGAGTGCCAATAACAATTCTCTTCGTGAATTGTGATATACTTATATGAAATTAGTTATTTGTAGGACCATGTAACCATAATGAGTAACGGGATTAGAGAACCATTATTATATTTTAATAGTTTCAAATTTTTCTCTTTCCTCCTATTAATGGTAAATAAAGGCACATAAGTTTTGAGTCAAGAGAATGGAAATACATTTAGTGGCACGTTTACGTAAGGGTAATCGGAATAAGGAAAGGGAATTGAATTCCGATTACGGAGCATTCCGATGTTTACTAAATATTAAGGAATAAAAAAAGTGGTGGAGCCCACACGAAACAGGGAATCCAATTCCTGAAATTGGAGGAACGGGATTCCCTAGTTTTGTGAGGTATTTGAATTCCCTAAGGGTAAGGAAATCGGGAATACATCTTTTATTCCTATTATACCCTCACTTGTTTCTTATTATCCCAACATTGCCCTTCATTTGACACTCATTATGTCATTTTTAATAAATAAATAAAACCTATTTATATATTTTTATATAGATAATTTTATTATATAAATTTAATTAAGAATTTAATTTAATTAATTAGTATGAAAATAATTTATTTATGTAAGGGCAATTTAGTCATCAATTTAGTTTTCATTCCGATTGAAGTAAATTAGTAAACAACTTATATGGACTCAACATCATTCTTGTCATCTTTTAATAAATAAATAAAACCTATTTATATATGCTTATATAGATGAATTTTATTATATAAATTTAATTAAGAATTTAATTTAATTAATTAGTATGAAAATAATTTATTTATGTAAGGGCAATATAGTAATCAACCTAGTTTTCATTCCGATTGAAGTGAATTAGTAAACAACTTATATGGACTCAACATCATTCCTACTCTGATTCCAGATAGTTTTAGTAAACAACTTCAACAGGAATTTGATTCTGATTCCACCTCAATCCAATTCCCCCTCAATCCAATTCCTCTCAATTTGATTACGGATTAGTAAACGTGCCAAAGATTGTTCTAATTCAAATTATTAAAAAAAAAAAAAAAAAAAAAAAAAAGGGGAACTCTAGAATTTATCTCAAAACATCCAAAATCTTTTTTCACATAATTGAAAAAACAAAATTAAAAAAATATTTTTATACAATGTGATAAATATAAAAGGACTCTCCCATCTCCATTACAGAAAAATATCTCATAAAAAATTAACCTAAAACATCTCTAGGGGCGCTTAACGCCCATAATAACAAGAAAATTTTCATTGTAACAGGAATATAGATGGTACATCACATGTTTTTATGTGAGTGATGAGAAATTTTATTTTTTAAGTTATTAACTTTTTAATACACATATCTCACTATTTGTATAGTGACACGTGATGTACCATCCCGTGTTCTGATCACATTGAAAAATATCTCTATAATACTAAGAGGCCTTCCCAGCGTGCAAAGGCGTGTGCAATAAGGCTTAGTTTAATATGATTTCTTGTTTAAGTTATTAAGTAAAAATATGGGTGGGCTATCCATATGTCTTTTTTTACTTTTCACACAATATGTGCTAATTTTTGTCATTTAATATTCTTAAATTTATTTAATTTAAAAATCAAAAATTAGAAGAATACGTAAAATGTAAAAAAATGTGCATGAATAGCACACCCCACTAGTATGAGTAATCACGTGACCGGCAAGGATATGTGAGACAGGACTTGGAAACTTACAATGCTACACCGAACCGTCGTCGTTTGTTAGCCTGTTTTATGGGGCCGAAAGGAGGGCCGAAACGGTCGTCGTTTGGATCCGAACATTTCCGGAGACAAAACCAGAAAGAGAAAGGAATAATTCTCCGGAGTTGGGAGTGGAGACTGAGCGATGTATTTGAAGAAGCCGCTATGGAGCGAGGGAATAACACCGAAGGCCTCGTCCGGATCTGAACAAGAACCGCCATCCACCGCCGTCGGCGATCTGGTCAACTCGTTGACCCAGCAGAGAGTGTACCGCGAGGTCACGCTCGCGCTCCGCAGCGGGCTGCGCGACGTTCGCGCCGAGTTCTCGTTCCTCCGTGTCCGCGGCCTCCGTGGTCTACTTAAGTTCCTCCGATCGGTCGCCGAGACCGACTCAACCATCAACCTCTTCTCTCAGACCCAATCGCTCCCCGAGCTTCAAGGTAACCAGAAAGTTACAAACATCGTAATTTCTGTTTAATCTTCTGATTATTGCAATTGATTTAATTATTGTTTTACAGTGGTGCCGGTGCTGTTTCAGCACTCGCTGAAAGATTCGGGCGATGAGATCGTTCGGAATTTGGATCACATTTTCGGCGTTGAGCCGCTGAAAATCACGAGCCCTTCAACCGATTCCGAGGTCTCGCTCGCGCTTAGGGTTTTGGAGGGTTGCTGCCTGCTTCATCCGGACAGCGCGGTCTTGGCTCACCAGCACAAAGCCATTCAGGTACTCAATGTAGCCACAACGCTCAACCAAAATCTGTGGAGGTTGGATTTCTGAGATGAAAATGTAGTTTCTGTAATTGTTTTTTGTGTAGGTGTTGATGAATATATTACCGACTCGCGGCGTGATTGAGCAAGGAGCTTGTTTGGATGCTTTGATTTCTATTATGTTGGATTCATCGGCTAATCAAATGGTAAAGCTTCAAACTTCAGTTTTGGTTCAATTTTATTGTGCTTGGTTTTGGAGTGGTGATGGGGTTTTATGCTTCGATTGTCTTTGTTTTTGTGTAATGCGCAGGATTTTGAGACTTTTCATGGCATTGAGGAGGTTGCAGAGCTCATAAGAGATAAGCAAGTTGATGAGAATCTCAGGTTTTGATTTATTTTCTCTTGTGCTTGCTTTATTTTTTCTTATGTTAATTTCAAGTGCACAATATCTGGAATTATGATGTTGAGATGGTGTTCTCATTGTCCTGAATTGGGATTTGAAGATCTATCTGCTTAGTGTAGTTTTTGGGGGGTAAAGTCTTTGCAATGAGTAGTCCTCTTGATAAATTCTGAGGTGATTGGCAAAAATAGGTGTGGTAGCCAGACGATTGCTGTGTCCTGTGTGTGCTAGTTCTTCATCATAATCCTTGCATCTTTATCATGAGTTATGCCATTTTTCGGCTTGCATTGGACGAGTCTCGATAAAATCCCGGCTTTCCTTACCTTGTAGGTTTTAAGTTGAGCTATGTCGTGTTGCTCATTTTCATGTTTGTCAATTGAGTAACGAGGCCGTCTTTCGTTGCTAATATAATGCACACTGAAGAAAAACACCTGTTGCATTTGATTAGGTTGAAATGTGGAGAGTTCTTGCTGCTGCTCATTGGTCACGTAAATGGGAGGGATAGGCCACCCTTGGCAACTGTACATGAGGACATAAGGCGGCTTTTGGGTGAGAAATCTGCTTCCTTGATATGGGCAGCCAGTCAGTTTGGTTCGACTCTTGATCCGGAGCAGAGACTAACTGCACTTCACATCCAAGCTCGTCGTGTGATAGAGTCCTTAGACTTGTACTGAGTCTGAAAGTAGAACGCACTCTAGGAATTTCCGTTTGTTTTTCAGTGAAATCACATTTAATCTGTAACCATGTTTTTGTCCATTTGCTTGTCTATTAGTTTACAGTGGCTGATTTTCAAGAATGTTAAAGAAAATGAGTTGGAAGAAAATGTGTTTCATAAACGAAACTAGTGTAGGGTTGGCTCGAAACATTTCGAGCTCAACTTGTTTTCGTCTCGTTCCAGCTGGGTTTGTATATCAGGCTTGCTATGAAAATGAACCGAGCTTGAGATTCTGGTATTTTAGGCTCATAAATCCAAATATTACATTCATTTTCTTAAAATCGAATGTCTTGGAGCTGAGCCAAACTGAAGTTCGAGCTTCTCTACAAAATCAATTCATTCAAGCCAAACAAAGCTTTGAGTTCCGATTAAAAACGAGCGAAACCAAGCTTTGAGCTTGAATTATTCATTTGAACCAAACTTGAAAATAGGTCTACGAGCTTATTCGGGCTGACGTTGTGCAAGGAGGGCCAAAAGGCCATGTTTAGCTTTATAGCTTTGTAAAAAATTATATTTTAATGAACAGTGTTAGATTATATTTTATATCACCTCCAACCTAAGGGCCAAAGGGCCATAGGTCAAACATAGTCATTTGACAAAAAACTCATCTCTAACCGAAGGGGCCTAAGGGTCAGGCCAAACATAATCCCCTCAACAATTTATTATTTTAATTGAATTAACATTGTTTTGATCTTTCATTGCAGTTCGTCTTGAGTTAGAAAATGGTCCATTGAAACACCATTTTGCACCTGCCACAAAGTCAAGCTTGACATTTTGATGCTAATTATCTGGGTTGAAGGGCTGGCTAGAAATGGCCAACCCTCTGGCCTGATTTGAGGGTTTTGGCCCGGTGGAGCCCACAAACCTTTTGGCCTAGCCCTCAGTTGGAAATGATTTTCATGTCATTCCGAGCTATTTTTAGCCCTATGACCCTTCGGACGGGTTAGTTGAAGATGGCCTTAGTACTCAGCTTATCTCGTTTACTCCCCTATTTGAGCTAAAACAATAACTTAAATGTGAAATTTTTTTTTTACGATATTCTTATTTGGTTGGTTTATAACATTGGCGGCGTTGAGTCACTTAGTACTATGGTCTAGTGGTATTCTTCTTCAACTCTTAGGTTAGATTCTCACTAAAGGCGAATTTGAACCACATTATTGCTAATGCATTGTGAGGTTTTGCCCACTCCCTCATCCCCTTAATGTAGATAATATTGTTTGGTAAAAAAAAAAAATTATATATATATATATATATATATATATATATATATATTAGCGGTGTTGAGCATGGACAATTTGAAAAATTAGAACAAAAATAATAAACACAACCAAACACCAACATATCTCTTATTAACTTGAATGGGAGTCGATTTCGAGAGTTCATGGAGTATCCCACCTTAAGAGCCTTTTCTTAGCATTTCTCTTCAATTGAAGACACCTTGATCAATCTCTATTATGATTGTTTTGGTGGCCAATTTCCAACTTTATCTCATCAAGAATGACTTTAATCTCATCGACGACTTTAACAGTGTAGAAAATATATCTCAATTCACTACTTACAACAATCTCAATAATAAATGCTTTTGATTGGCTAGAACTGGAAGCAGTTAAAAAGGGCATGTTTGGTAACGTACTACAAACGGTTTTTGAAGAACCGTTTTGTAAAACGAAAATGACAAATAGGATTTGCAATTTTATGATCTAAGAACGCATTTGGTAGTTTAATCTGAGAAAGATTTTTTTGAGAAGAAAAACATTGAAAACGAGCTGGGTACCAAATGTAAAAAAATATATAATAAATTTGTGTTTCCATTTCTCCACGTTCTTACAAAATTGTAATGGAATTGCCATTTTTCATTTTTGGCCAATAATTTTTGTTGACGGAAAAGAACGGGACTCAATATCAACACAGCTCACTAATGAATTTAGTAGCTACTTATAAAAACCAAAATTATCATTGGTTATCATCAATTCGTGATCCCATATTCTCAAGTGCATGCGCATGCATAAAAGTTTTTCATTTCTTTGGATATCCATTGCCTCTTCAAGGGCATTACATTATCTCTTCTAGGATAGTCATAATTTAGAGAATGCGGATCATAACCTCCTCTTGAGCATTATAGAACTTGGATTTTAATCTCCACTTCTGGGAGTTGAGTCACTGGAACATATACGTCTATCATGCTTCATGCATGAAACATCAAAATTCTCATGTTCGCGGATTGTCCTTTTTGGGACTTGTATCCATGCATCAACTATTATACTTCTGGCATGCAACAGTTATGCTTCGAGAATGCAATAGTTCAGTAGTGTCATATTCTTTTTCTTTCAAATGACTAAACCTTTTGAGTCTGAAGGTCTGCCATGCTTTAGGCGTGTAACAAATAAATCATTTACTGCCTCACTATATTGTCCAACAAAAACATTAATTCTTGTGGGCACATTTGCAATAAGTGTATGTGATTTCATCACTTTCGTTACATCATTCAATTATTCTTACTTCATTTTCATATTGATTGCTTCGTGAATCAAAATAAAACAAATTCTCTTCATTCTTCTGGAATGGTCTTTTCTGATCATTCTTCTGCAATGATATTTTCTCATCGTTCTTCTGGAACGATGTTATTTTCTCCACCTAACAACGGGAAAATTGTCTTATCAAAATGACAATCCGTAAACCACGCAGTAAACATATCCTCAATCAAGGGTTCCAAATATTGAATGATCGATGGTGTTCAACATCAATGCCCAATATGCGATGATGCTTCATTTCAGCACGTTATGGCAGTGCAATAGGCACAAAGATAACACAACAAAAAACCCGTAGATGTGTAATGTTTGGTTAGTGCCCAAACACGAGTTGTATTGAAAAATATTCATGGTTGCCAACATGTCTCAACCGAATTAATATTGCATCATGTAAAATGACATGTCCCTATGTAGAAACTGGCAATTTCGTTTTCATGAGCAGAGCGCGGGTAATCAATTTCATCCACTTAATAAATGCTTCTGCTAAACCATTTTGAGTATAGATATAAGGAACTTCTGGTCTTTGTTTAATAGTATGTGGACTAAGATTCTTATGGCTTTTATTACAATTAAGTTGAGGCACTGCGGCACTTCAAACTTACAGTACTCATCAAGGAACTTCATATCCTGATCTTAAGGATCAAGGGACTTCATGCCCAATCTTTTTGTATGATGGAACTTTGGGTCCAATCATTTTATATGATGACGTTCAAGAAACTGCAGGTTTTGATCTGACCAAGGAACTTCAGGTCCTATATATACTCATCGTAACAAAAGAAGTACAATAAATAAATTAAAGCAATAGGCGGTAATTCCAGCCATAGTAAATAAATTGCATATAAGTAAATAAAGCTTGTAACAAGAACTTTAATTTAGCACCATTCACATAAATCAAAACTTAAAGCAGTAACGGTAAAATCGTCCATGATAAATAAATTGCTTTAAAGTAAATAGAACTTGTGAAATGATTTTAAGCCAACACCATTCATATGTTCCCTCTTCTTCTTTCTTCTTTTTTCTTTTTTTTTTTATTATTTTTTTCTTTGTTATATTTTCAAAAGGTCCCATTGTTTTTGCCTTATCCTCCAGCTCCTCCACATAATACTTCTTCCTTTGCTTAGAAAGCTGAGCACTTTCTCTGTTTCTCATCAGTCTAGCCTTCCTCGTTTAGTGGTGTCCTCAGAGTACATATCAGCCGCAAAAGGAGCAACAGTAGCTACACCGCCCAACCTACTCATTGATTGTTGTCTTCCTTCCTAGTGCTAAAATAGGTTTAGTATAATGGCACAAGTAAGGGTGTCGAATCCACAGGGACTAATTGGACCTATATAATCACTTGTTTTGCAAGTACTCTTTACTAGAGAAATAAAACTAATCAATGTAGGCAGATTTGTTGTTGTAACTTGAAAGCATAAGGAAATGAAGTAAACACAAAATGAATGAATCAACAGCTAATAAAATGAGATAGTACCAATGGAGATGAAGCTAGGGATTCGATTTTACCATTGCTAACCCAAGGCCATGCTTGTTGAATCAGATTATACTCATCCATCTACCTATTTCTTGAGTTTGTTTCACTTAGATATGATCAACCATATGATGTGTGGATTTGATCAAATGTCTCTAATCATGAGCCTAATTGTGATGTGCAACTTTGGTTCCTAATCAAGAATATGTAGTGCACAAGAAACTTTCACAAAACCAAAGGGAACACTCGGCAGGATGTTTGCAAAACATTCCCTTCATTCATTCACATATCCACCAAGATTATGCATGATGTGTGCTTTAATCTTGGCTAAACAACCTGTGGTTAATTCAAATGATGATCAAGCATTAAAATCAACACACTAAGTCACAATTAAATCGGAGAATGAAACAAGAAATAGATAGATTAAATGAGAATTCTGAATTAACTACATGGCAATCTTGCAAGGCTACATCGAATCCCTAGAGAGAGATTAGTTACACTTCATGTTTACAAAAGGTTTGACATAAAAATATATAACATGAGTGAACATAGGATTAAGAAGAAAGAACCCTTGAAGCAAAACTAATGTCGAAATCCCTTAAGAGTTGCCTTCGGTGTTGGTGCTCCAAGTGTGTTGTAAATGAAGGTGGAGCGGCTAAGGTTGAATGGTTTCTGCGAATGGGAGAGTGTATGGACAGTTTCTGCGAATGGGAGAGTGTATGGAATGGAATGAAGCCGAGAAGAGATTGTGTAGAAATGGAAGGGGATTTGCGGCAAAGGGGGAAGTGTTTGTGTTATCTTGTGTATGAAAATGAGATGAGTTTAGGTAATGGGAATGCAAGGGTATTTATAGGAGGAGTGGAGGTGTATATGGCTGTTTGTTTAAGGTGTTTGTGGCTGGTTAATGATGGAAAAACAGCTAGGAAAGCATGTGAAAGCTGGAATTGCATGTGGCAAAGTGTGTATGTGCTGGAATGGTGTGTGTATGCAAGGGTTTGGGAAGCTTTCTTGCTGATTTTCTGGCTGCATGATGAAGAGTTAATAAATAATGCAAGTAGGTGGCTGCAATGATAAAGAATGAGAGCTGGAAATGAAAGGGAAAGCTGGAAAGACATGTGAAGATGCTGGAATTTCAATGTGAAGTGCACGGCAAAGGGTGAATGGGAAGAGAAATGGGAGTGCATGTGTGTGAATGTGTGGCTTAATGATTAAGTGAATGAATATGTGGCTGCATGTTTGAATGATTAAATTGCATGTGGGTGAATATGTGGCTGAAATGATGAAGTAGGAAGGTGGAAATGCATGGGGAAGTGCAAGGCACGGCAATGGGTGTTTCTTGATGGTTTTGGGGTTGTGATGCATGTGAATGCATGTGGCTAAGGGTTGTTGATTGGGCTAGAGGTTTTGCATGGCTTAAAGGATTGTTTGATTGGGCTAGGCCCTTTGTTTTATGTCCAAAGTGCATACAAGGCTTTCAAATTCGTCCAACACTTTGGCTCCAAGCATATGTTATCCATTCCAAGCCCAATTTTGCTCCAAAATGCATCTTTTTGCTTCCTTAGCCATATGAACCTAAAAACACACGAAAATGGCTTAAACTACTAAAACAACTATGAATTAACAACATAGATGCACGAAAACAAGCTAAGTAAGTCGCCTAAATATGCTCCTATCAAATTCCCCCACACTTAGCTTTTGCTAGTCCTCGAGCAAAACAAAATAATAACAAATAAACAAAACGACACTAAACAAGTAAAACACAACCTAAACCTTCCAACAACCGTCTTAGGGATTTCCAATGCACATGACATGTTAAAAATCATCATTCCCACAGATTTTAGTCATCTTTACACTTAAGTACATTCTTAATCATAGTCACCACATACTAGTTCACAATTAAGCAATTAAAACACATTTCAAATGTAGTAACATGCTTTAGAGAATTTACTCAATTCCTTACTAGAATGCACTCTATTTTCACACAGATTTTCTGACTACACACCCTACACTAGTTATATGTGAGAGATTGATGTAAACATGAAAGACTAGTATCTCACATATGTTATAACAAAGAAAGCATTTTCTGGATTTACGATAATGACATGAATATGATCTCATGAATGGAATGCTACTACTTAGAATGAGAACTAGTGATTCCATAAGCTCATATCAAATCCACACTCCACATTATTGAACACATAACGATCAAGATAGAAGTCAAAGGGGTGTAACGAGGCTAGGGTATTGGCTAACAATGAAAGGTGAAGGATAAACAAACATTCTTAAAGCAATAGTGAGCAAAGTATTGAATTAGGCACTTAGAATTCCCTTTAGAGCGCGGAAAACAACTTTTAGACTAATAGGGGAGATTCAAACAACTCTTATTTTTCTTTTCTTTTTCATTTTTTTCAAAAAAAATTTTTCTTTTTTTTTTTTTAGCCGTGCCTATGGCACAACAACTCTCATCAATAATCCTTCTCCCACACTTATTTTCTGCAACATATTAATCAAAAGGAATTCATTTTCCGTCATGCTTACTATGCTTTAAGAACAAAGGCATGGATGGTCCTATTCTAGGCTAGGTAAGGATAACATGGGTTAACAAAGAACATAGGCTAAACAAGGCTCAAAGGGGTTAAAACTTACAACAAATACGAAATATGGGAAGTAAGGCTATTTGGCTATGGTGGCAACTACACAACTTTATCTTGATATATGTTATGCAATTCAATGTCATGCTTTGAATGCAACGGATATAAGTTCTAGCATTTAGTTCTAGCATGATACAATTGCATTCTAAGTAGCAACCAAGCAAGGAATAATGAGATCATGCAACAACTTTAGAAAACAAAGAATCACAGAAAATAACTCTCCAAAGAATGTTTAGGCTCAAGTTCTCACAAGGTTGTAGCGTTTGTTTGAGTTCCTTCCTTCAAGCATGTTACAAAAACGAATTTTTCTTTTATGATTGCATGTGAAGTCATATATTATAACCATAACCAAGCATATACCAAGAGTAAATCAAACTTTCATCCATGTTTATAACTCTTTTTAACCGTCATGCAATTACAAGCCAAATCCTTATCATTGTGTTGGAAGGTACCCTAAGACACAAACACACAAAAAAACGACTCAAAACACTCTTTTTAGGCTTTTCAAAACATTTTTTTCAAATTTTTATGTGATTTTCGGAGTTATAAAACAAAACACACTAAAACACTCTAAAACAATTTAAAAACATCTTAAAACAGCAAGGAACAACATTTGAAGTTATGGGTGATAAAATCCCACGAATTTGCATTAACAACATTAGTTACCCCCCCCCACACTTAAATCAAACATTGTCCTCAATGTTTTAAGCATAGATTCACACAAAACATAAGTAAACACACAAAAAGCACTTAAACATACTAAACATGGCAAAATGTAATTAACAAAGAGAAGAGTTTAGGGACGCAAATCTGGTTATGGAATGTAAATTCCCTCTTCTCCTTGGTGATTGCATTGAGGCATTGATCTTGGTGATTCCACAGGCTTTCTCTTGAACTGGTTTCTGCCCATCGTTGATTTTCCTTTGTGCTACTTCTTGAACTGGGCAGCAGGATTCTTTTGGTCTTCCCCGAAGGTCTGAGCTTCCTCCTTTTATCTGTTTCTTTGTTCAATCTTTCCAATTCGTATTGAAGAGGGTTAGAGGATAGCTCAGCATATGCAGTTGTTCCTTGTCTCCACATGCTTCAATGTATCATTTTCACTTGCCTTACTTGCTCCGTTGAAGATGACTACTCGAGAGCAACGCTAGGTAAGCAACCAGGAATAGATTCTAGGCAGTTGGCTCCAGATCGAAAGACTGACTCCAAGTGCCGGCTGATTGCTTCTTTCACTTTGCCATGCGAGTAAGAACAAGGACAAAGAAAAAGACAGGGAAAGAGCATGATATGAGATACTTTTGCTTTTGACCTTGATGATATGAGATACCTTTGCTTTTGAAGAAGCGGTGAATGAATCAGCACATGTATTTGTTGTGCTGTTTCCTCCTGGGTCATCTGTACTCCAGGCATCTGGTATCATCTTTGAGAAAGAAGAAAAAAAATAAGTATTTCGAAAGGCTTTGCGGCCTCAGAGGTGAGGAAGAGCTGGCCATTTTCTTCAGGTCTGCCTTGCCATAAAAGATGAAGGTCGACATATATAGAGATAATAGCAAGTGGTGGTACTGTTCTTTTACTCTTGTCGACAAACGTTTTGATCCCGCAAATCCGGCTTTTTGAAATAGTGGCGCCTCTTCGATCTTTGAAGACGCCTCTTCGATTTCTGAGCAGGCGCCCCTTCGCTTTCTGAACGACACGGAGTAGTGTGGATGCAGCTCCTTTTGACAAAGGTGCACGCGTCTTCTGAAAAGCAGAGAAAGCGTCGCCGAACTTTGCGCTTGTCGGCTAAAGATGTGTAGTTGCGATGATGGCCTCCACGTGTTTTCAGCTTTGTCAGAAATCTTTTGACAAAGTTGAACGCGTTTTCTGAAAAGCAGAGGGAGCGTCGCCTAACTTACGCCGGAAAATCCGGCTCTTTGAATCGGTGGACGCGCCGCCTTGGCTTTTTATAGAGCTATCGATCACCGCCAACATACACACTCTGAAGATCTCCCATTCTTGAAAATCGTCTCCGGCCCTTTGAAAATTTACTTCATCCACCCCTTCTCTTTGAACACTTTTGAAAAAAATGGCAAACTCATCGAACCTTAGCTTAGATTTGAGTCTCAGCAGCGATCTGGTTGCGCCCCGTCAAGGTAATGTATGGCGCCCTTCTTTTTAATCTTCTAACGGTCTTCTTACAGGTGAAGATTCCGTGATGCAGGACGCCACAACAGCTACAATAGTAGCTAGGAACCTCCTTACTCCAAAAGATAGTAGGCTGCTTTCAGGACGGTCCGATGAGTTGGCCGTTCAAGAGTCCCTCGCTCTCAGCGTTCAATGTACGGGCTCTGTGTCCAACATGGGCCAACGCCTGCTTGCTCGGTCCCGCCAAGTGGAATCGTTGATGGAAGAGGTGGAAAGTCTTAAGCAGGAGATCAAACAGCTTAAGTACGAGAATAGAAGTTTGCATGTGCTTGCAAATAACTATTCGTCGGGCATGAAGAGGAAGCTTGATGAGCTGCAAGAATCTGAGGGTCGAATTCACAGTGACCGTCAAAGGCTTGCGGCTTATCTCCAGAGGCACCTTTTTCCTGGGCCATCCAGCGTTTGGCCAAGTATTGAGGCCTGGAATGCTCTAGCTCCGATGCCTCCAGCTTCGATGCCTCCTGCTTCGATGCCTTCCGCTCCGACGCCTTCTGCTCCGATGCCTCCTAGTGGGGCTTCACGTAAACATCCTTTGTGAAGGCTCCATCTTTCTGCCATGTTTATTTTTATTCTTTTTTTTTTTTTTTTTTTTTTAATCAAATCAAACGGCATGGAATTGATCTTTGAATGGAGGGTGATACTTGAAATGATCCGGTAATAGTTTAAATTCTAGAGTGGATGCCTGAATCATTAACAACATATTAGTATAAAAGAAAATTGAAATTTGGGGAGGCGGCTTACCTTTGTGCTCCGACATGAACTTAAAAATAAACACCCCTTCGAAAGTTATGACATGTCCCGTGTCATAAAACCCTTTTTCATAGCAACCCAATAGTTTGTCTACAAACATAGCCCTCATATACATTCGTATTAGTAAGCAAAAACACACTTAACCAAAACTAACACAACTAACACAAAAAAAAAACACAAACCTTCCATCCCACACCCAAACCTAACCAAAGCATTGTCCTCGATGCTTAAAATTGTATGTAATGCAAGTAGGCAAAGAATCTGGAATGGTGACAACATAAACACAAAATGAGGAAAGAACACAAACCACACTAGGTTGCCTCCTAGTAAGCGCTTTATTTAATGTCTAGGCAAGACATGGTAGCTTGTTCACGGTGTTGTAAACTCAAGAAAATCTACAACTTGATAAACTTGCTCTTCCTCCACTTTCTCCAAATATGGTTTCAATCGCTGCCCATTGACTTTAAAAGAGGTGCCATTCTTCATGTTCTCTATCTCCACAGCTCCGTGGGGAAATGTTTGCAGCACCTTAAATGGTCCCACCCACCTAGACTTCAATTTACCTGGAAAAAGTCTCAAACGTGAGTCATACAACAGTACTTTCATACCTTGGTGAAACTCCTTCCGTAGGATGGCCTTGTCATGATAGAGCTTAGTCCGTTCCTTGTAGATTTTGGCATTCTCATATGCTTCATTTCTGAGTTCTTCCAACTCATTAAGTTGGAGCTTCCTTGCTATTCCAGCATCCTTGTAATCAAAGTTGAACTTCTTGATGGCCCAATATGCACGGTGTTCAAGCTCCATTGGCAAATGACAAGCTTTCCCAAACACAAGGCGATAAAGACTCATGCCAATGGGGGTCTTATATGCTGTTCTATATGCCCATAGTGCATCATTCAACCTCAGTGACCAATCCTTCCTTGTAGGGCTTACGGTCTTCATCAAAATGTTCTTGATCTCCCTATTGCTAATCTCCACTTGTCCTGAGGTTTGAGGATGGTACGGGGTTGCCACTTTGTGGTTGATGTTGTACTTATTCATCAAGGATTCAAAGGGTTTGTTGCAGAAATGGCTGCCACCATCACTAATAATAGCTCTTGGGGTTCCAAACCTACAAAAAATCACATTTTTAAGAAAATTCAAAACAACCTTATGATCATTAGTTATTGTAGCAATGGCTTCAACCCATTTGGATACATAATCTACTGCCACTAATATGTATAAGTAACCAAAAGAGGATGGAAATGGTCCCATGAAATCGATTCCCCAAACATCAAAGAGCTCCACCACCAAAATGTTGTTCAATGGCATCTCATTTCTTCGGCTAATGTTCCCCATTTTCTGGCACCTATCACACTTAGAACAAAAATCAAAAGCATCTTTGAATAAAGTAGGCCAAAAGAAACCAGATTGTAAAACCTTTAGAGATGTCTTTTTGGCACCAAAATGTCCTCCACATGCCAATGTATGGCTGAACATTAGAATGCTTTGTTGCTCACTCTCTGGGACACACCTCCTAATGATTTGGTCAGGGCAATATTTAAACAAATATGGTTCATCCCAAACGTAGTGCTTTACCATGGCAAGGAACTTCTTTCTTTCCTGAAAAGAAAGGTCATTTCTAATTATACCACAAACAAGATAATTAACAAAATCAGCATACCATGGTTCTTTTTCTTGAATAACAAGGAGTTGTTCATCTGGAAATGATTCATTTAGAGGCAAAGGTTGTCTAACTCCATGGTTTTCATTGAGCCGTGACAAATGGTCAGCCACAACATTATCACTTCCCTTCTTATCTCGAATTTCCAAGTCAAACTCTTGTAGTAAGAGTATCCATCTAATTAAGCGTGGCTTAGCATCCTTTTTTGTCATCAAGTACCTAAGGGCTGCATGATCAGAAAACACAATAACTTTAGATCCAACAAGATATGACCGAAACTTCTCTAAGGCAAAAACAATAGCAAGCAACTCCTTTTCAGTTGTGGAATAGTTAAGTTGAGCATCATTTAGAGTCCGGCTTGCATAGTAGATCACGTGTGGGAGCTTGTTCACCCTTTGCCCTAAAACTGCACCAATAGCATAGTCAGAGGCATCACACATTAATTCAAAAGGTAAAGACCAATCTGGTGCCATAATAATAGGGGCCGAGGTTAATTCATGTTTCAAAGTATTGAATGCATCCATACAAGCTTTATCAAAATGAAATACAACATCTTTAGCTAACAGATTGCATAATGGACGAGTGATCATTGAAAAGTTCTTAATGAAACGACGATAAAAACCCGCATGGCCCAAAAAACTTCTTACTCCCTTAACGGTTGTGGGAGCTACCATATTGGTGATGATGTCAATTTTGGCTTTGTCCACCTCCATTCCTTGGCTAGAGATTACATGCCCCAACACAATTCCTTGTTTCACCATAAATTGGCATTTTCCCCAATTGAGAACCAAATTTGTTTCCTGACATCTTTGAAGTACTAAAGAGAGATGGTTAAGACATTCATCAAAAGAGGAACCAAACACTGAAAAGTCATCCATAAATACCTCAATGAATCTTTCTACCATGTCAGAAAAGATTGCCAACATGCATCCTTGGAATGTTGTTGGAGCATTGCAAAGTCCAAAAGGCATTCTTCTATATGCAAATGTGCCAAACGGGCAAGTAAAGGTAGTTTTCTCTTGATCCTCCGGAGCAATTGCAATTTGATTGTAACCTGAGTAACCATCAAGAAAACAATAGTGTGAGTAACCTGCCAATCTCTCAAGCATTTGATCTATGAAAGGCATAGGAAAGTAATCTTTTCTAGTGCTAGAATTCAACTTCCTGTAATCGGTGCAAACACGCCAACTAGCCGTGGGCTTTGTGGGCACAAGCTCTTTGTTTTCATTCTTCATCACCGTGATTCCCACCTTCTTAGGTACCACTTGAATAGCACTCACCCATTTGCTATCAGAAATGGGATATATGATCCCCATATCTAACAACTTCAACACTTCATTCCTCACAACTTCCTTCATGTGTGGATTGAGCCTCCTTTGTGGTTCACGGGTTGACTTTGCTCCTTCTTCCAAAAGAATCCTATGCATGCACATGGTAGGGCTTATTCCCTTGATATCTGCAATAGACCAACCAATAACTGATTTGAACTCTTTTAACACCCTAATTAGTTTATCTTCTTCATTTGGGGTGAGGTCAGAAATTATGATAACTGGAAGAGTTTCAAATTCAGCTAGATATGCATACTTTAGATGTGGTGGAAGTGGTTTAAGTTCAAGTTTTGGTGCCTTAACAGTGGAAGGGGTTAAATGTGACCTCGATGGTTCTAAAGGCTCTAAAAGAGGTAAAATATTCAAAGGATACGGTGCCAATGCTTCCAAGGCAGCTACCTCTTCCATGAGTGCATCTTCTTCATCAAACTCATCTTGAGATTGACTCAAAACAGTTTGTAATGGTTCATTAGATTGTGCCTGCAAGAACTTAGAGAAAACAAGCGAATCAAGCACATCAATGGCATAACAATCAAGAGATGAAGAAGGATGTGAAAGAGACTCAAACACTTTGAATTGAACGGTCTCTCCTAGCACTGTCATAGTGAGGAGTCCATTTTGCACATCAATGATGGTCTTGGCCGTGGCCATAAACGGTCTCCCAAGCAAAATAGGCAACTCTCGGTCATGTATAGGAGCTTCTTCCATGTCCAACACTACAAAATCCGCAGGCAAGATTAGTTTATCAATTTGAACTAGAATATCCTCTACTATACCTCTTGGATATTTCACAGATCTGTCCGCAAGTTGTAATGAGATGGTGGTGGCTTTCAATTCCCCCAAACCTAGTTGAAGGTACACGGAATAAGGCATTAAGTTGATGCTAGCACCTAAGTCAAGCATCGCATTCTCTACCTTCTTGTCCCCTATGGTGATGTTGATAGAAAAACTTCCTGGATCCTTGAGCTTTGGTGGAAGTTTTCTTTGCAACACGGCACTTACATTCTCGGACACCACTACCTTCTCATATGGTCCATACTTCATTTTGTAGTTGTTTAACTCTTTGAAGAACTTCCCATAAGCTGGCATGTTCCTAATGACATCAAGCAAAGGTAAGTTAACATTTACCTTACTTAGAATATCAAAAATCTCTTTAAATGACTTATCCTGCTTGCTCTTGGCAAGTCTTCCAGGGAATGGTATTGGTGGAGTGTAAGGTTTCTCAGCCTTGTGAAGATTTGGTGCTTCAAACGAGGGAGTAGCATGGCTTGGTTCCTCATTTGGTTTCTCATTTTCTCCTTGAGTAACCCTTGCATTCACATGATCAGATTCATTAGTAACTTCATTGCCAACTCTATTATTGATAACCTTACCACTTTTAAGTGTAGTGATTGCTTTGGCTTGCTCTTGGTTCCTTTGGAGTATCACAGGTTGGCTTGGAAACTTTCCAACTTCTCTTTGGCTCAAGGCATCTGCAATCTGCCCCAATTGTGTCTCCATTTTGGTTAGAGCCGCCGAATGTTGTTGGAGAGTGCTATTGGTGGTTTGTTGGAATTGCAAGGTATTTTGGGCGAACAATTTAACCGTATCCTCAAGAGTAAGTTTTGGAATTGATTGTTGTTCTTCCACGAAAGATTGGGATGATCTCTCCAACTTGGGTTATATGTATTGGAATACACATCATTCATTGGCCTTTGCTTGTAAGAATTCATGAGGTTCACTTGCTCTTGGACATACTCGGGGTAAGCCTCCCTAGATGGACATTGATGAGTAAGGTGGCTTGGTATGTTGCAAATGGCACACACTTCACTTGCTTTTGGCACCATGTTGAGCACGGATTCAAGCTTCTTTTCTAGGTTAGCTACATGCGAAGAAAGATCATGATTAGAGCTTGTTTCATATACTCCAACTCTCTTACCCCTTACATCTTTGTGTTGAGCATTAGATCCCAACATCTCATAAATGTTATATGACTCTTGAGCATTCTTTTTCTTCAAAGCTCCACCTGCTGCATTATCAACAGTTGATTGACATGTTTGGGTTAGTCCATCATAGAAAAATTGCATTTGTAAGTGAAGAGGTAACCCATGGTGTGGACATTGCAACAAAAGGCCTTTAAAGCGCTCCCAACACTCATTGAAAGGTTCTCCATCATCTTGTTTGAAGTTAAAGATTTGTCCCCTTAATGTGGCTGTCTTTTGAGTGGAAAAGAACTTTTCCAAAAACTTCTTAGCCACGGCATCCCATGTGGTGAGTGAACCAGGTACTAGAGTCATTAACCAACCCTTGGCCCTATCTTTCAAGGTGTAAGGGAACACTCTCATCCTCAGATTTGCTTCACTTACTCCCTGTAAAGGTAAACCACTCACAACATTGTAAAATTCTTTAATATGAGCTAAAGGATCTTCATTAGGTAAGCCATAAAAAGAAGGAAACATATGGAAATGTGAAGATTTAAGATCATAGTTTCTAGCTTCTGTGGGCAGCAAGATGCATGAAGGTGAATTTGGTATGATTGGTTGAGCAAAATCCTCCAAAGCTCGAAGATCATCTTGGTTGCCGGCCATCTCTTCTTCTCTTTCCCAATTAAAGTGCTCAGATCCTTCACTTGTTGGACTAGACGGTTTCCCTTCCTCTTCTTCACGGACAATGGAGGAACTTGTTGGCACAAAGCTTTCCAAAGTGTTGCCCTTTAACCGTTCAATTCTTTGGCCTAATTCAACAAGTTTATTTGACATATACTACCTGAAACAAGATAAAACAAGTTTGAATAAAAATCAGAAATCTACTTAAAATGAAAAGAACAAGGTTTAATATCAAAACAAGCAATTATAAGGGACTGAAATCAGTCCCCGGCAACGGCGCCATTTTGATTGTTGTCTTCCTTCCTAGTGCTAAAATAGGTTTAGTATAATGGCACAAGTAAGGGTGTCGAATCCACAGGGACTAATTGGACCTATATAATCACTTGTTTTGCAAGAACTCTTTACTAGAGAAATAAAACTAATCAATGTAGGCAGATTTGTTGTTGTAACTTGAAAGCATAAGGAAATGAAGTAAACACAAAATGAATGAATCAACAGCTAATAAAATGAGATAGTACCAATGGAGATGAAGCTAGGGATTCGATTTTACCATTGCTAACCCAAGGCCATGCTTGTTGAATCAGATTATACTCATCCATTTACCTATTTCTTGAGTTTGTTTCACTTAGATATGATCAACCATATGATGTGTGGATTTGATCAAATGTCTCTAATCATGAGCCTAATTGTGATGTGCAACTTTGGTTCCTAATCAAGAATATGTAGTGCACAAGAAACTTTCACAAAACCAAAGGGAACACTCGGCAGGATGTTTGCAAAACATTCCCTTCATTCATTCACATATCCACCAAGATTATGCATGATGTGTGCTTTAATCTTGGCTAAACAACCTGTGGTTAATTCAAATGATGATCAAGCATTAAAGTCAACACACTAAGTCACAATTAAATCGGAGAATGAAACAAGAAATAGATAGATTAAATGAGAATTCTGAATTAACTACATGGCAATCTTGCAAGGCTACATCGAATCCCTAGAGAGAGATTAGTTACACTTCATGTTTACAAAAGGTTTGACATAAAAATATATAACATGAGTGAACATAGGATTAAGAAGAAAGAACCCTTGAAGCAAAACTGATGTCGAAATCCCTTAAGAGTTGCCTTCGGTGTTGGTGCTCCAAGTGTGTTGTAAATGAAGGTGGAACGGCTAAGGTTGAATGGTTTCTGCGAATGGGAGAGTGTATGGACAGTTTCTGCGAATGGGAGAGTGTATGGAATGGAATGAAGCCGAGAAGAGATTGTGTAGAAATGGAAGGGGATTTGCGGCAAAGGGGAAGTGTTTGTGTTATCTTGTGTATGAAAATGAGATGAGTTTAGGTAATGGGAATGCAAGGGTATTTATAGGAGGAGTGGAGGTGTATATGGCTGTTTGTTTAAGGTGTTTGTGGCTGGTTAATGATGGAAAAACAGCTAGGAAAGCATGTGAAAGCTGGAATTGCATGTGGCAAAGTGTGTATGTGCTGGAATGGTGTGTGTATGCACGGGTTTGGGAAGCTTTCTTGCTGATTTTCTGGCTGCATGATGAAGAGTTAATAAATAATGCAAGTAGGTGGCTGCAATGATAAAGAATGAGAGCTGGAAATGAAAGGGAAAGCTGGAAAGACATGTGAAGATGCTGGAATTTCAATGTGAAGTGCACGGCAAAGGGTGAATGGGAAGAGAAATGGGAGTGCATGTGTGTGAATGTGTGGCTTAATGATTAAGTGAATGAATATGTGGCTGCATGTTTGAATGATTAAATTGCATGTGGGTGAATATGTGGCTGAAATGATGAAGTAGGAAGGTGGAAATGCATGGGGAAGTGCAAGGCACGGCAATGGGTGTTTCTTGATGGTTTTGGGGTTGTGATGCATGTGAATGCATGTGGCTAAGGGTTGTTGATTGGGCTAGAGGTTTTGCATGGCTCAAAGGATTGTTTGATTGGGCTAGGCCCTTTGTTTTATGTCCAAAGTGCATACAAGGCTTTCAAATTCGTCCAACATTTTGGCTCCAAGCATATGCTATCCATTCCAAGCCCAATTTTGCTCCAAAATGCATCTTTTTGCTTCCTTAGCCATATGAACCTAAAAACACACGAAAATGGCTTAAACTACTAAAACAACTATGAATTAACAACATAGATGCACGAAAACAAGCTAAGTAAGTCGCCTAAATATGCTCCTATCACTCATGCTTAGAACCTTGACTTGGAGCTTGGTTCATCGCTGCCCCTGCACCTCCGTAGTTCTGTGCTTGCAACTGACCTCCCTAAGGGTGGTGAAAATTTGGAGACTGGAATTAGTAGCTCCATGCAGTGATGCACTAAAGCCATTGAACAGAGATTGAACTAAAGAAGCCCCATGGCCTCCCACTTGATTGGGGATTTGAAAAATGAGCCGTTGTAGGTGGCGGAGGAAGTTGTGTTTCCACTGACACGAGCTTCTCGTGCTGATAACGCGTTGTAAAATCGGCAATGGGTGCAGTAGAATAAATAAACAAGGCACAAAATTTACGAGGTTTTTCTACAGTCAATGTGACTGAAGTACATCCTCGGGCCAGCAATGGTGCTTTCATTATAATTTCGAATAATAGAAGTACAAAAATAACTCTCTCTATTCTCTCATCTCTTCTTCCTCTCTTTCCTTTCTTTCTCTTCCTTCCTATCTTTGCCGCGAGTCTCTCTACTTTGGTGTTGTGTGAGGTTTGTATTTATATAAAAAATATGAGTCATAGGAGGCGCAGACAGTAAAAGAGCAATTTGCCCATTATTTAATTATTTGAGTAGACATCTACAACAAGCAAATATTTAGTAAAAGGTTAGACGATGGGAGTGAATTAATAAAATCTCCAGATTGACGTTACATTACGATCCCCACTTTCCATGTATTGCGCCGATAAAATTTAAACAAAAATAAACACAATAAATAAATAATGTGCAATCGCGACGGGCTGATTGCTTGGCTGGTTCCTATTTTTGGTGTCAATTCTCAAAAATACCCGTACTCCTTCCCTCTAATTATCCTTTCGCCCTTCTACATCCACTGGATATCCAACTTGAATGGAGGGGTATTTGGATATCTTTGTCCTCTTCCCTTCCTCTCCCGAAGATGATATTCCACGTGTCAGCCTGTCAACCCATCTTCCTTCGACTACAACGCCCACCCAATTTTTCCCGCTTGTTTAAATAATAAAAAAGAAAAAAAAAATGTTTGTATGAGAAAAAAGCGTCTGGTTATCCTCTTAATCGTCGGGAGAGAGTGAAAACGACCGAGAAGCAGCGAGGCACACAGAGAGAGCCCCAAAACGGCGTCGCATGGAATCGTCTCTCACAGTCACTGCCTCTAAGCCTTCTGGTCGTTCGACTCTCTGAATTCCGAAATGGAGTGAGAGTTTCGTTGAACCTGCAGCTGTTGATTCACTGAGATTATAGCTTGCTTTTGGTTGGGGATACATTCAATGGCGATCGGCGGTTTGATATCGAACCGGAATTTCGGTTCTTTTGTCGGTTCAGGTTATTAGATTCATTACCTTGTTCTAAATTATTATTTTTAAAATTTTCCAGTATTATTAATTTTGGTTGCATTTTGTGAATTCTTGCTTGTTTGTAGTGGAATTATTGCATGCATGTCGTTGAATTTGATTGCTGTATTTTTTTTAATTTTCCAATTTTATGAGTTTAACAGTTTAATCTAGTTGCATGTTGCTTTTTCTGCTTTACATTTTCTGTGGATAATTTGGATATGTTGATAGATTTTTAAAGAAAATGGTTGAATTTACTGCTTAATTGTCCTGTGAATGTAATAATTTAACTGAAATCTGCTATTAAATTCAACAATTCAATACAATCCGCGGGAATTTTCGGTGCATGTAAACTTTTTCCTAATAAATTTAGATGGGTTTCTTGTTTTTAAACTGACATGTATGTATGTATGTATGTATAAATACATGCACTGAGAAAATTTGGGAATACTTCTATCTTTCTGAGTTCATCAAGGACTTACTAAATTTGGCTTAAAAATAATTTAGACAATTTTTATACCAGGCTAGAAAATAATTTAGATAATGGGACAATTTCAGATTGCTTATACTGTCAACATTTTGATGCTTCGGAGGCGATTACATTGTTACTTTATGACTCTTTGATATTGGCAGGGAAGGCATGTCAAACGAACCACGCCATTGTGCATCACAAGGGAAAGCGTCTGTATTATCAGGGGAAAACAATTTACCCAACTTTACGTACTTCTAGGGCTAGTGGTTCTATATCTGGATGCTCGTACAGCCCTTACCCGCATGCAATTGGCTCTTCAGATACAAACATTCTGAAGGCAACATGTAGGGTGCGTGATGAAGGCGAAAACCCTCATCTAATCTTTCTGCAATCTGCTATAAGGTCTCAGAGCATCATTACTAAACAAATACTTATAGGAAGTCGTAAAAGGTATCTTTCTTCGAATCACTTTTTTAGAAGTTGTTTACAATCAAGAAAGCTGGATAAGCTTGATTACGGGAAATATCATAAGTATAAACATGCTAAGGTTAACAGGACCTATGCTTATTACAAGTCGGAGGATAATGACATAACAGAATCAGAGGTAGACTCACTCACATCAATAGAGGGGTCAAGTGAAGCTGTTTTGGCAGCTGGAAATGTGCTTAAATTATCTTCTTGGTGGGAGATTCCTAAGCGCTGGGTGATTGTACTCCTTTGTTTTACAGCATTCCTATTGTGCAACATGGATCGTGTGAGTATTTTTCCGTTTTTCATCATAGTGCATATATGTTGTTTGAAAGGTTCAAGATATATATACACAATGATACATACGTATACACACACACACACACACACACACACACACACACACACATATATATATATATAGCCTCTTTCCTCACAACAGATACTCTTGTATAATTAGTGACAAGGTGTCTTACGCTACCAAGCCAATTTCTTTCGAGATTAAATTATTTTCCTATGTGGTAGTAACCTTGATGTTACATCATCATTAAACATAAGAATTGCAAAACTCGAAAATCTGTTTTTAGGGTGTTGGTTTTTTTATGTGATACATCTCAATCAGCTAACAATGTTAAAATTTTATATTGTAGGTAAACATGAGCATTGCAATACTTCCCATGTCACATGAATTCAACTGGAATAATGCCACAGTCGGCTTGATTCAGTCCTCTTTTTTCTGGGGTTACCTACTTACTCAGGTTTGACTAAGTATACTAACATGTGTGCATTACTCAAAGATAAATTACACCTTAATTCTCAATCTCCTCTGAGAAGATTAGCTTGCATCTAATCATGATTGTATTCTTAAATGGTTTAGGGATACTGTTTTATTACAAATAGTTGGCTCTGCATATATTTTGTGTTCAAGATACATATATGATACATGCATATATCTCTATTTCCCATCCAGATGTGCTTAGATTTCTACTCTCAGTTCTCCTGTATGATCGTATTAACTTTATGATTGCTCTTGTCAATAGATTCTTGGAGGCATTTTGGCAGATAAAATTGGTGGAAAGCGTGTATTGGGTTTTGGAGTGATCTGGTGGTCAGTAGCGACAATTTTGACGCCAATTGCAGCAAAAATCAGCCTTCCATTTTTGCTTATCATGCGTGCTTTCATGGGGATTGGTGAGGTCCGTCTTTTCTAGTGCTTTGCTTCAGATCTCTAGTCCTTTCCGACTTCAACTCTGCATTGTAATATTAATTGAAAGTTTTACCTTTTCGTTTAGGAATTGGCTTGTATTGTATTATTCAGTTAAGAAACAAGACAGGAGTAAAATAAATAACCTAAAACGATTACCACTTAAAACTTGAAAACTTGTATTTGTGTGACAGGTTAATTTCAACGCCAATTGTATCGTCACTTTGGTAGTTTAGCACGCAGAACTTTTCCTTCAGTTTTTATGTATAATTATTTAAATTTTCTCATTTGAGTTATTGTATCTCAGCTTCCTTCTTGAAATAGGATTTTTTTTCTCTTGGTAATTCAAGCAAGGGTTTTCGTTGCTGAACAAATTTTCCTTTTTCCTTGTTTGTTCACAGGGTGTCGCTATGCCTGCTATGAATAACATACTCTCTAAATGGATTCCAGTGTCTGAGAGAAGCAGAGCACTTTCACTAGTATATACTGGCATGTACCTTGGTTCTGTCATTGGGTTGGCTGTCTCTCCGATTCTAATCCAGAAGTTTAAATGGCCGTCTGTGTTTTACTCGTTTGGCTCTCTTGGTAGTATCTGGTTAGCATTATGGCTGAATAAAGTAAGATCTTGCTTCCTTCAACATTTGAGATACTTGAATTACCTTGTCTACTCTTGATTAGGATAGACTATATTGAGCATAGATAAATAAATGTTATCATATCTCCAGGCTGTTAATATGTTCTTGTTTGAGCTGTGCAATATCCAGTAATTTTTTCCCTTTCATTTCTGGGATTGTGTGAATGAACTGCTACCGAGTACTGAGTCTAAATTTTAAAAGTAAAAGTGTACAGAATTATTATCACTTGTCTTTTGAAATATGAAATCATATACACTAATTGTTTCTCATGCCCATTTGTCGTACGTAACTGGTGATCTTCTCCTGACACCATGAAAATGTATGAATGAACTGCCATGAACGGCAGTTCAGATGTTGTTCCATTAAAGTTAACTCTAGAACATCTTCTTTATTGTTGTATCACTAGGCATATAGCACACCAAAAGAAGATCCGGAGCTTAGCGCAGAGGAAAAAGAGCTTATCATGGGTGGAAACATATCTAAGGAACCTGTTAAGGTCATTCCTTGGAAGCTAATATTATCAAAACCACCTGTTTGGGCTCTTATAGTCTGCCACTTTTGCCACAATTGGGGAACATTTATTCTATTGACATGGATGCCAACATACTACAATCAGGTACGGAATTGATTCCTCCAAAATTGAGCATACAGGCACTCATATGTATAGGAAAAGATATGCAATCTTTAGATGTAGAAACTAAAAGTAATGTCTCACGCGAAACCTAACCACATGCAAAATCAACAATTTTGACCCAAAACAGAAGCAGATTTGATGTTAATCCTATCAATAAATTGTTGAGTCACTAAAATCTTTTTACATTGTCTTGCATCTTCAGGTTTTGAAATTCAACCTCACTGAATCCGGGCTCCTCTGTGTCTTGCCATGGTTGACAATGGCTATTTTTGCAAATATAGGAGGCTGGATTGCAGATACACTTGTCAGCAAAGGTTTTTCTGTAACGACAGTTCGTAAGGTAAGGACTAAAATAATTCTTGAATTATTAAATGTGTGGTCAGGTGCCGACTTTCCTGTTCTGCGTTTCTTAAGATTTCTACAAATCCGTTTTCTGTTGACAGATCATGCAATCAATTGGGTTTCTGGGACCAGCCTTTTTCCTTACGCTGCTGAGCCGTGTCAAGACACCCGCAATGGCAGTGCTATGCATGGCATGCAGTCAGGTAAAAACTAGTTGTTATCAATTCAACCGAGCTTGAATATGTGTTGTTTGGTAAGTATTAGTCCTACGATTATCTGTTCACACGTTCTTTCTTATTGACAGGGATCTGATGCATTTTCACAATCGGGTCTCTACTCCAACCACCAAGACATCGGACCTCGCTATGCTGTGAGTTGCTATCTTACGAAGTTATAAACCTATGGCTACTTGACGACATTTTTCCACTTCGGAGTTTTGTGGGGAGCAATATTTCATTATCAATTTTTAGTCTATTAATTTAACAAGGTTATTTGTGCTTTGAATCCCTTACCGAAGAACTAAACAAGTAATCAAATTGTCTGAATCCTGTGCAATCAAACTTATAAATACAATTACAGGGAGTATTGCTGGGACTCTCAAACACAGCAGGAGTTCTTGCTGGTGTCTTTGGTACAGCTGCAACCGGCTACATACTGCAACGAGGTACAATCAAATGCTTTACTTAATTCAACCTCTCCTGAATTCGCTTTTTGCACTCAAGTTCCGGTTTCCAGTTTAGTATTGACTTGTTGAGCTTCGATTCTGCAGGTTCTTGGGATGATGTATTCAAGGTCTCTGTTGTATTGTACATCATGGGCACATTAATCTGGAACTTATTTTCTACCGGAGAGAAAATTATTGACTAGAGAAACGCAAGAAGAGAAGGAACGGAATTATGACAAGATGGAAGAAACGCAAACACATGAAGGGAAATCCGGCTAAGCGAAGTAGCTTTTTAAATACCGCCATCGATGGTTTTGTAACAACATATGAGGCCCTCTCTGGGTGGGCTTGAGACCCTGCTTTTTACAGGTTAATGCCTTGTTTCGTTTCAGTGCATGGCTTGTACTGTGGAGAAGTCATGGGTAACTTGCACCCATGAACCTTTTGCTTTGCCCATACAATGCTAATAGTTTCGTATAGCTGTTAATTTCTTTCCTAATTATAGTTCACAGATTAATCAGAAGAAGAAGAAGCATATGTATTCTATTTCAAGTTGATGGAATATAAGAACCAGCTACATCTGTCTTTCTGACTACCAACATTGTCGCTCGCTCAAGTGGTTAGAATCACAAGAGTTTACCTCAACGGTTGATTCATTATGTATAATAAAGTTGCAATAATATCAAATCATTGATCATATACAATTTTTCTTAACAAAGCAATATACTCTAAGCTTTCAAACTTAAGTGCAAGAGAGCGATACGAGATGTCTTGCAAATGAATAGTAATAAATGTTGATAAAAGTAATTTATGAAATCTGAACAAACAAGAACATAAAGAATATTAAATGTAAATAAAAACTTGCAAAGCTTTTTGCTTACAAGGGAAAGCTAGATGCTCTCTCTCATGATTGGACCCGTGCCTTCTTGTGCTGTTGTTGTGGCCCAACAATATAATTGCAAACACTTAATTGAAACCACAATGGGCTTTGCTTACCAAATTCCCATTATACCCCTGAGTCCCCTCCCATTTCCCATGGGTTCCACCACTCCATAAATACACCACCCCAAAAATTAAACACCCTCTTAGGCCACCCCAACCACCGCTCCACCGCCACCGACGCCGTTACATTTAACGGCCACACTCTTGCTCTTCCCCTTGCAATTGTCCCTCCATTGCCATCTCCCTTTCAATGCTTGACACAATTGCCCCCAGCTCCCTTTTGTGCACATTCACCATGAGTCCATACTTCATGAACAACGTCAACGACATCTTTTGCTCCACCTTGTGGCCCGGCACCACCGTGAGACGGTGGCGGAGCAAAACCGACGTGGTTACCGACTTCATTTGCAAGTAAGCCAAGTCCTTCCCTAGACATATTCTTGGACCCGCGTTGAATGCTACAAATTTATTTGAGTCATGCATTATGAACTTACCATCGGGAGATAGCCACCTCTCCGGACGAAACTCCAGGCAATCGTCTCCCCACGTCGATTTCATCCGACCCGTTGCGTATATGGAATATGTCACCGACGATCCGGCGGGCACGAATGTGCCGTCGGGCAAAACGTCGTCGTACACCACATGCTTTGAGTCCTCCGGTACGGAAGGGTACAACCTTAGGCTCTCGGACAATGCTGCCTTAAGGTATATCAATCGGTCAATTTCCTCAAATTCTAACGGCTCGTCCAACCAACTCGCCACGTCATTGCCACGTGTCTCAATCAGAACAGTGCAAATTTCACGGAGGATTTTCTCTTCAATTACTGGGTTAAGAGTGATCAACCAAAAGAACCAGCTCAACGCAGCAGATGACGTGTCGCGTCCAGCTAGGATGAAATTGAGCGCCACGTGTTGAAGAAAAGTGTCCGAGTAGTTCTCTTTTTTCTTCATGAACCGTGACAACAAATCATCGTGTGGATTCCCATCTTTCTGCTGACTCAGCAACTCGAGCTTACGGGATGCAATCACGTCGGATAAATACTCCTCAATATGCACAAGGCTTCGGCTCAATGTGACTTCCATTCCAAGCCCAAGCCATTTTTTCACCTTCCACAACACCTCGGGCAGAATAAACCGCTGCAGCGAGGCTTCGGTGGCTCGGTCGAAGGCTGTGGCAAAGCCGTTGTCGGGAAGACCCGGGGCGCACGTCTGCGGGTCCTTTCCAAAAGCCAAGCCGCATATGTTATCGAAAGTAAGGCGAAGTAACAAGTCTTGGAGATCAACCGGCTCGGCTTGAAGCTCAGCCGACTTGAGAATTGGGCAGAACCTGAGCTTGATGGCTCGGCTGACCCACCGAGCCATGGCCTGGCGCAGCGTCCGGGTCGTGAATTCCAGTGCGGCCGTCTTCCTCTGAAACAGCCACGTGTCGCCATCCGAGTTGAAGATGCCCTCGCCCAACAGCTCGTGAAACACGGATTGCCAGGTGGGGCCCTTGGGATAGTTGTCGAACCGGGTCTTGAGTATGTGCTCCAGATTATTCGGGTCGCATGTGACGGTCACGAGGCCTTGCTTTTTGGCGAGGAAGGGGATGGCGCAGATGCAGGTTTGGTACGTGCCGCCGCAGGCGCGTAGGTTGTCACAGATCCAGTCGTGCAACCGGTCCGAGTTTTCGATGAGACCCGGGAGACTACCCAGTAACGGCCAGACACGTGGACCCTTTAGCGACCGTGAGATGAAGGTGAACCAAAGGAGGTAAGCTGTGATCGCCGTCAAAACCAGCAACGCCGTGCCAATCTCCATATTTTACTTGTCCGCCACGTAATGCTAAACCAAACCCAAAAACTCAAAAAACGGCGATGCAAAATCCGCACTCAATCACTGAACCAGAACCTGTTTTCCTCCAAAATATTTTCCCGAGAAAATGTTGTTTTCCGGGAAAGTTGCTTTATTGGTGTGAGTTATTGTGAAGAAGTGGAAGAAGCTACTGCAAAACGTACCTTAGAGAAAAACCCAGGTAGGGAGTTTCATGAATGTTTGAGAAAAGGAAGGGACATTGAAATTTGACGGATCTAAACAAAAAATGGGTAGAGAAGAATAATAATATTGATGATTGATGAAGATTATAAGGTGGCGGTTTGGTGTTGGAGTAGAGAAGAAGCAGGAGAGGAAGCAGAAGATATTGAAGTGGAGGTGTGTGATGTGTGGTAGTACAAAATGGAGTATTATAGAGAGAGATTTATAGGTGAGCAATTTATTGAGGCCAGACTGGTCCTTGACATTGCTCTTTCTCTCTCTCACTGTATTTTTCTCTCACTAAAAATTAAGCTGCACAGCACAGCACGGCACAGCACAGGCGCCATAAATTTCTTCAGAAGTCGTTGAACTTTTTAAAGCTCTCTCGCTCAAAACCTTTCTTCTCTCTCTAGAAAACCAGTGGCTCTAGCAAATTACGATGCCATTCTCTCTCTCTCTCTCTCTCTCATGCACACACAAGGAAACACACACACACACACTTACACACCTACTTTTACTGGAAATGGAAGAGGAGATTTAATTCAAGAGCATTGAATGAAGAGGAAAATTTAATGGGATTAGTTGAGGAACTCTATACATGAGAGAGAGAGAGAGAGAGTGACCAAAGAACAAAACCAAACAATGATAAATAGGTCATCCATTCCACACGACACAACTATTGTAAAGTCTAATCGGATCAATAGTGGGTTGTCACCCTAGCTTGGCCCTTTTTTCTTGTAAGTTATGTTCTTTCATTGGAGCTTTATTTTAATCCAATCTAATTTAAAGGGTGTACCTTTATTATTATGTAACATTCAGTATTACAGGTGAGTTGATCGTTAAATTTAAAGTTCTCAATTGTTATATATATTTTTTTTTAATATCAATCATTCATTTTTTGTACCACTCAGTGCTATGTGTCATTGAAGAAAAATTGTTAAACAAAAAGAGAATTCGAACTCATGTGCAAAAAGAAGAGCACACTGATCTACAATTTGACTACACTCACATATACACATGGTGTTTTAAATTTTAGAGTAAAGTACAAAAAACTACCTTAATTATTGGTGTCACGACACTTTCATACCTCATCTTTTAAAATTGACAATGTCATACTTTATCTTACGAATTTGTGCCAATGTTATACCTTCCGTTAGCTTGGCGTGAATTTCTCAGTTAAATGCTGACGTGACTTGATTCAGGGCCTACTTTCTATTAAAAAAATTAATAAAATATTATTAAAAACAAAAAAAAAATCATTTAATATTTTTTAAATATTAAAATAATAAAGAAAAGTAAAAATAAAATAAAATAAAACAAAACAAAACATTTCATTCCTTTCCCTCCCTCCCCCGTGTACCTGCTGCAAGCTTGCAACCCAGAAAACAAAGGAAGAAAAAATAAAATAAAATAACTTCATCCCTTCCCACCCCCCCCCCCCCCCCAACGTCCTTCTTTCTTCTCCCCCACCCCCTATTTGTTAGAAAGTCATTGTAACTAGATAGGAATGTTTTATTTAATTGATTTGTAATTGATACTTGCTGTTATCGTATTCCTAGTTTCTAGGTCTTCTTGTTGTACAAGGAAAGGTATTGTATATATTGAGCATTCTATCAATGAAAGGATTATTCTGGCTAAATACTGTTTTCACATGGTATACAGAGCAGGTTCCAAACCCTAGCTCTTTTCTCTGCCGAAACCACCAGAACTTTTTTTTAGTTCGTTGTCCTCCTTCTCCATGGCTAACAGCGACAACACCATTATCAAGAAGGGCGACGGCGAGAGTTTTGCCGACCCTTATTTTCTTCATCCTTCAGATCATCCTGGTTTGATTTTAGTCTCCAAAAAATTAACTGGGGACAACTACAACACTTGGTGCCGAGCTATGGAGATTTCTTTAGGTGCCAAGAACAAAATTGGTTTTATTAACGGCAAGGTGAACATGCCATCTGAAACAAAGCAACCCGATGCTTACGCCGCATGGCAGAGGTGCAATAACATGCTGCTTGCATGGATCATCAATTCCATTGAATCTGATATTTCAGATTCAATTCTTTACTTGAAGACAGCCTATGAAGTTTGGGAAGATCTTCGGGAAAGATTTTCTCAAAGCAATGCTCCACGAATTTTTCAGCTTCAAAGAGAGATTGCCTCTCTCACCCAAGGCCAACAATCTGTGGCTATTTATTACACAAAATTGAAGGGTCTTTGGGATGAGTTAGCATCCTATAGTTCTTCAACAATCTGCACTTGTGGCGCACAACATGAAACCAATAGACTTATGCAGTTCCTCATGGGATTGAATGAGTCTTACAGTGCTATTCGTGGACAAATCCTATTGATGAATCCACTTCCCTCCTACCGACAAGCGTATTCCTCGATCATCCAAGAAGAAAAACAACGGGAGTTAGGCACTGGATCCCGCAGTCTAACTGAACCAGCAGCCATGGCGGTTCACCATCAGCAGCAATCTTACAAGAAGCAGCACCAACAGTCGCAGACCAGCAGCAACAGTCGACCTCCTCTTCACTGCTCTTACTGCGACGCTAAGTATCATACCATTGAGACTTGTTGGCAGAAGAATGGTTATCCACCAGATCATCCCCGTCACAATCCCAACAAGACACGCAATTCCAAACAACATGGTGGTGGCAGCGGCTTCTCTCGTGGAAGTTCTTCTGCTCATCACGTTGCTTCTACTCCCACCATCAAGGATCTTCAAGCTGCTGTGCCCAACCTGTCCGAGAAACAATATGCAGACATCTTTTCTGCCTTGACTTCCAAGAATGACAAACCACAAGTTGCGAATGAAGCACCACAAGCCCATGCCGCTCTCACTTCTCCACCACTCTCAGGTTTGTCTCCGTTGTTCCTGGTCGATGGATCATCAACAGCAGAGCAACGGATCACATCACTTGCTCGTCTAGTTTATTGACAAATTCCATTAACAATACCTCTTTGCCGCCTATCTCACTGCCTAGCGGAGAGAAGGCTTCTATTACTTCGATTGGCAATATTCAATTAAGTGATTTACTACAATTGAAAGATGTTCTATGCGTGCCTTCTTTCCAAGTTGATTTATTATCTGTTGGAAAAATTACAGATGGGTTACATTGTTCAGTGACTTTTTTCCCCTCTTGGTGCATTTTACAGGACCTGATTTCGAAGGTGACGATTGGTGTTGGTAAGCGACGGGGCAATCTCTATTACCTTGTGGCGTTGGCTTCTACTTCCTCTCTGCAAAACCGACCCTCCTGTCACCTCATTACCGTTTCTGCTGACCTTTGGCACCGCCGTCTGGGGCATCCTTCTCTTGGGCGTCTACAATATTTAGCAAATAAAACCTTAAATTTCCCTTTTGATTCAAGTCATCGTTGTCATGTTTGTCCATTGGCGAAACAAACTCGCCAACCTTTTAGTCGTAGCTCCATTTCAACTTCTAGTTTTTTTGAACTTTTGCATTGTGACATTTGGGGTCCTCATCAGACTGCCTCCCTTACTGGTGCTCATTATTTCTTAACTATCGTTGATGATTTTTCTCGTTTCACCTGGGTTTTCTTAATGCGACACAAACATGAAACACAACCTACCCTCAAAACCTTTTTTGCTTATATTGAAACTCAATTTCACACCAAAATCAAACAAATTAGAGTCGATAATGGGGGTGAATTTTATTCCATGCGGAATTTCTTCTCTGACAATGGGATCATTTATCAACACTCTTGTGTTTACACACCACAACAAAATGGTGTTGTAGAACGCAAGCATCGCCACATCCTAGAAACTGCCCGAGCTTTGCGTTTTCAGTCTCATTTACCAGTAAAGTTTTGGGGGGAGTGTATTCTCACCGCCACTTATCTCATAAACCGTCTCCCTACACCATTACTTTCCAGAAAATCACCATTTGAGATACTATACAACAAACCACCTTCTTATTCCCATATGCGTGTTTTCGGTTGTCTTGCCTATTCCACGTCTGTCCATCCTTCCTCCAAGTTCTCTCTGAGGGCTCATCGATGTGTCTTTCTTGGTTATCCCCCAGGTCAAAAGGCTTATAAGCTTTATGATCTTGAGACACATAAAATTTTCACCAATCGGGATGTTATTTTTCTTGAAGACACGTTTCCTTTTGATCCATCCACCACCGCTGCACCCTCCCCTCCCTTATCCGATTTACCTCATTCCACACCTTTACCCATTCCACTTGATCCCATCACCCTTGACCATTCCACCACTACTCCACTAGATATTGTCCCCCACACTTCCACACCGCTTGACCCACCGCTTGAACCATCCCCACCGCCTGACTCATCCTCACATCCTCCCACCTTTCACCCCCTCACGGACCCCCCCACGAACCCCACCCCTGACCTTCCTATTTCTCCTCAACCCACCCGTTTTTCCACACGCCACAAGGAGCCCAATGTTCGTCTCCGTGACTACGTTTGCTCGCAGGTGATGCTGCCCCCACTCCAATCTTCGTCGCCTTCGTCATCCGGTTCCACCAAAGGTACTCGTTATCCCATTTGTAATTCTATTTCCTATCACAGATATTCACCATTGCATCTTTCTTTTGTTGCTCACATTAGTCGAAGTGTAGAACCTTCTTCTTTTGCAGAGGCTCTTCAAGACCCTCATTGGCGCGCAGCTATGGATTCCGAACTTGAGGCCCTTTCTTCCAACAATACCTGGACTCTTACTCCGCTTCCTCCCGGCAAGCGTCCCATTGATTGTCGGTGGGTCTACAAAATCAAGCAAAATGCTGATGGTTCTATCGAGCGTTATAAAGCTCGTTTAGTGGCCAAAGGATTCACTCAAGCCGAGGGGATTGATTATCATGACACTTTCTCTCCCACCGCCAAAATGATCACAGTTCGCTGTCTACTTGCTCTTGCCGCTGGTCAAGGGTGGTTTCTTCAACAATTTGATGTTCATAATGCCTTTCTTCATGGCGACCTTCAGGAAGAAATTTACATGTCCCCTCCTCCTGGTCTTCGGCGTCAGGGGGAGAACCTTGTATGCCGCCTCAACAAGTCCTTATATGGTCTCAAGCAAGCCTCTCGACAGTGGTTTGCAAAATTCACAGAAGCTATCCTTGCCGCTGGTTTTACTCAGTCCAAAGTAGATTATTCTCTCTTCACCCAAAAGAACGGTACATCCTTCACAGCTTTGTTGATTTACGTTGATGATATTATTATTACGGGCAACAATTTAGATACCATTAATGCTCTCAAACGGTTTCTTCATACTCGCTTTCGTATTAAGGATCTTGGCAATCTGAAATATTTTCTGGGTATTGAAGTTTCTCGTTCAAAAAGAGGACTATGTATTTCACAAAGAAAGTATGCCCTTGAAATAATCAAGGATTGCGGCCTTTTGGGTGCAAAACCAGTAGGATTTCCAATGGAGGAAAACAAACTTTCAGATAAAGGTGAATTACTCAAAGACCCATCTTTGTATCGAAGATTGCTTGGACGGTTGATTTATCTTACCGTTACTAGACCAGACATCACATACTCCGTGCATGTACTTAGCCGTTTTATGCATCAACCGCGTCAACCACATATGGATGCAGCACTTCGAATTGTGCGGTATTTGAAGTCGGCACCAGGTCAGGGCTTATATTTTCAGTCAGATAATAAGTTAACTTTGAGAGCCTTTTGTGATTCGGATTGGGCTGGTTGTCCGATAACTCGACGTTCTACGACTGGGTATTGTATATTCTTAGGAAATTCGTTGATTTCGTGGAGGACTAAGAGGCAGAAAACGGTCTCACTTTCTAGTGCTGAAGCCGAATATAGGGCTATGGCTGGAACATGTTGCGAGCTCATTTGGTTACGGTATTTGTTAACAGATTTGCATGTACCTATTTCAGGACCTGCCATTATGTCTTGTGATAACCAGGCAGCATTGCATATTGCTGCTAATCCTGTCTTTCATGAGAGAACACGCCACATAGAGATGGATTGCCATTTCGTTCGGGACAAGATTTTAGACGACTCTATCGCTACTCGATATGTCAGTTCTTCTCAACAATTGGCAGACATATTTACAAAGGCCTTAGGCAAAGAAAAATTTTCATCCATGTTGTGCAAGTTGGGAGTTCTTGACATCCACTCTCCAACTTGAGGGGGAGTGTTAGAAAGTCATTGTAACTAGATAGGAATGTTTTATTTAATTGATTTGTAATTGATACTTGCTGTTATCGTATTCCTAGTTTCTAGGTCTTCCTGTTGTACAAGGAAAGGTATTGTATATATTGAGCATTCTATCAATGAAAGGATTATTCTGGCTAAATATTGTTTTCACACTATTCGCCCCCACCCGAGCCCCTACCTGCAACCTAGAAAAAAAAATATATATATTTCCCAGTTCGTCTTCCCCTCGCATCCACCCTCTGCACCCACCCCTCACGAAATCCACCCTCTGGGTTTTTTTTTTCTTCTTCTTCTTCTTCCTCCTCCTTTTTCTTTCTAGGTTGCAGAGGGTTGGATTTGTTTTGGGAGGGGGGGGACGAACGAACTGGGTTGGGGTTTTTTTTTTTCTTCTTCTTCTTCTCCTCCTTCCTTCTTCTTATTCTTCTTCTTCTTTTTCCTCCTTCAAGATGGGGAGAGAGAGAGAAGGGAGGAGGGAGGTGGATGGGATGAAAGGTTTTGATTTTTTTTTTTTTTAACTTTTCTTTATAATTTTAATATTTAAAAATATTAAATGATTTTTTTTTAGTTTTTTTTAATATTTTATTAATTTTTAAATAGAAAGTGGGGTCTGGATCAAGCCACGTCAGCATTTAATTGACAAATTAACGACAAGCTAACGGAAGGTATAACATTGGCACAAATTCGTAAGATGAGGTATGACATTGTCAATTTTAAAATATGAGGTATGAAAATGTCGTGACACCAATAGTTGAGATAGTTTTTTGTACTTTACCCTAAATTTTAATTGGGTCAATATTTAGGGAAAAGGATCCTCCTAGGAATCCTTAGAATCTCGTGATCGTGATCGTTCATCATACATCGTGCAATCAATTTTCGTTAGGTACTATTTATATTTAATTTTAAATTTTAAATTTTGAAATGATTTATGATCGCACGATGTACAATGAACGGTCACGATCGCAGAATCCCTAGGATCCCCAGAAAAAAGATCCGACAAGGATCCTTTTCCAATATTTAGTAGGTTGAAAATGAGTCACCCTAGCTTAGAGAATTCTCGTGCGCAACAAAACCAAGAACATATCCCTACATAAGCATTTCTATTCTCACGTGACATGTACTTATACATCGGATTGCAACTAAAAATTCTTCTAACTTAGTACTACGGTCTAGTGGTATTCTTCTTCATTTATAAGTGAGAGGTCTTAGGTTTGATTCTCGTCAAATGCGAATTTGAACCACATTATTGCTAGTCCAATTGCGAGGCTAAGCTCACCCCCTCCCCCTTAGTGCAAATGATATCATTTGTTCAAAAAAAAAAAGGAGGACCAGCTGATGGCTTCGCCATGCAATCCACCCCTTCTGAGGGTCAATAAGACTCACATAGACATTTCAGCCTCCCCCTGGCCACCATCATGCAATTCACTGGCAATAGGAGTCGAACCCAGGACGTGCCGTCTAGAATACAAGCCTAAAATTCTTCCCAACAACTAGGCCACCCTATGGTGGTGTTTTCTTTCTTATAATTAAGTTATATAATAAGTCCTAAACCCACCCCCATTGTGCCCTTGCATGATGGCGTGAGTTTGAACCTCATCAGTGGCTAATCTAACATCTAACTTACTAATGCTATAGCCCCACTCAAATAAAAATAAAAAAAGGTCTTGAAGTTAAATGAGGAAAATGGGGTTCTTCTGGTATAGGGTTGGTTGAGCAACCCACCCACAATTTAATACCGCAACCTCTCTTTATTTCTTTTTCTTGTGCGACTCTTTTTTCGCTGATTGGGTAGTCTTATCTTTGCCTTCTCATATAGATATTCTGCAGAGTTCCCCCCAGAGCTAATAGTAAAAACAATATTGTGGGATTCTTCACACACAGGTTTGACCCTCTCAGTTTTAATGGTGTTCAATCTGTATATCTGTACCATGAAGGAAAAAAGTCAAGCCCCTTATACAATATATTTAGGTCACCTGAATGCAGACCTCAATTTTTGCGCATTTTGGCAGACTATGGCAGTTCATCATATATCGGGACCTGGCATGCTTTGTATTGTGCTCTTGTGCAGCAGTAAGGGTTCACATTCCCTATCCTAAATTGCATTGAATTGAAGGAGGTCTTACAAGTTTGGACAATTTTCTCTTACCTGACTATCTTATAATAATACGTATGAGATGCATATTGCAACTGAAAATGTATATCATGCATGTGTTGTCCGATTATGGATATGATGGATAGTTCATTGGGTTGATTCTTACTTGAATGCCTTCTAGATTCACAGTTTGGTAATATAGGCATCAGTTCTGTTCTCTTAGACCCTAGGATTCAAGGAATTTATAAGCACTTACATTTCAATCCTAATCAAACGGTGGAGCAGAATAATGTTCCTTTAGTTTTCGTTGTTTTACTTTTTCCTCCACCATTAGATTAAGATCAAACGGTACGTGGCTCCAATTTCCTTGGACCTTAAGGCTAAGAGATCGAATGGTATGTGACCACAATTTCCTGAAACCCTAGGGTCTAGGAGAATGGAGTTCATGCTTATATTACGAAAATGTGAGTGTAGAACACATTCAAGTAAAAAGAGATGGCCTTAGTATAAGGAGTTTTCTACTTTAAAAGCATAAGTCAAATAAGAAAACGTTAATGTATGCATTTCTACGATCGTAAATGTGAATGTGGATGTGCCCTACGTGAGACTATATATCATGCATGTGATCTCATGAAATGGGTTTGTGCGACCTAACCATATATTTTGAACCATTCCACCATTTAGGTATGCTTAGCTAATCATCACGTCGATCATGTGCAATTCTGACAAAGCTTCACTTATTAGCTAGCTAGGTTGCGCATTGTATGTTGAGTACATACTACTACAATGGATTAGAATTTGTATATAAAACCTCCATTGATCATATCATTTTCCCCGAACTGCCATATTTGTGCTAGCTTTCCCCATCCGATTGAGATTATTCATTAGTCGCATGCAAGCTAATTTGACTTGTAAACCATAAATTGAAGACTATAAGTGTTATTTTTTTTCTTTTTTTTCAATTGTCATTTTAGTGTTGCAAGTCATCCTCTACCGCAATGATAAATATAAGTATTGCTCTTGCACCACGACATGAGTTTCAAACCCCGTCGATCGTCTCCTTAATGTAACATCTAATCTAACAAATTATTTATCATTTGTCCAAAAAAAAAAAATATTATCATTTTAGTGTCGAAATCATCAAATAATTTTGTATTGTCGAAATCAATCATTTGTATTTGATAGTGCATGATTCATTGATTATTCATGTTAGCAAGCCATGGAATTTTCAATGTAAATGACCAGTTGACCAATTGACTTACTAAACTTGTTTATGTCATCTCGAACCATTTCGTGTAAAACTTATCACATTGACCATGGTTAGATATTCTGCTATCTTACTTTGCACGACTTTCTATTTTGATAACTTTTTTAATGGATGATATAGAAATGGAGAGTGAAGTTTCAACTTCACCTCATATAAAACTCTTAACTTTAGGTTTAAATTGACAGATATCGTTGATATTCTAACACATTTGTTAAATATCGGAGAAATTCTTATATTCTGTCTAAACCCAATGTTTGAAATATCCTGGATATGCTCAATATTTCTACAGAAATATTTAAAAATTTAAGGACTTAATGATGGAGGAGATGAACAAGAATTTGATGGAGTTACATGCTTAAGCACGTTTATTGGTGAGTGTGTCTTTACTTATGCCACCTAAGATGAAGATCGTTGGTGTAGAGAAGTTGGTGTAGGCATTGGTGCAATTGAAAAGTATATGCAAAAGGCCGAATCAAAATGAAAGATTTACTATCAGTTTGAACTCCCTGAGCCTATGCATTCTTTATGGTTTAATTTCTTTATTCATGATGAAAATTTCAATTACTATGTATAATTTATTCGTTTTAGTGAAATGCTTTATTTTATTTTATTACTTATCATTAGAATGAAAACTAGAAAGAAGTTTTCTTTCTCACATGTCACATACTTATTTTTTACACAGTATCTGATCATTAATTCATGATTCATATGTATGTTGTGACCTAATATGACATTCCCTAGACAATAACTTTAAATTTTCATGTTTTTTGAGCAAATTCCCACCATTTCCATCAAAGGCAATCGATACTGATACCGATATATCCATTGATGTTTCTACAAATTTGTATATCGATATTTCCACATATACCGATATTTTAAACATTGTTTAACAATCCCCTAAAGTTTCATTTTAAATTTCAACCATTTCCATCGAAAGTAACCGATATTGATATCAATATTTAACATATCCGTCAATATTTCCACAAATTTATATATTGATGCTTCCACTGATACCAATATCTTAAACACTATGGATAACTAGATGAAAAAATATAGGGTAAAGTACAAAAAACTACCTCAACTATTGGTGTCACGACACTTTCATACCTCATATTTTAAAATTGACAATGTCATACCTCATCTTCAAATTTGTGCTAATGTTATACCTTCCGTTAGCTTGGCGTGAATTTCTCAGTTAAATGCTGACGTGACTTGATTCAGGGCCCACTTTCTATTAAAAAAAATTAATAAAATACTATTAAAAACTAAAAAAAAAATCATTTAATATTTTTTAAATATTAAAATAATAAAGAAAAGTTTAAAAATAAAAAATAAAAAAAACAACCCCTTTCCCTCTCTCCATCCCTCCCCCTGTTGCGAGCTTGCAACCCAGAAAACAAAAGAAGAAAAAGAAAGAAAAAAAAAAAAAAACTTCATCCATTCCCACCTTCCCCCCCCCCCCCCCCCCGGCGTCCTTCTTTCTTCTCCCCCATCCCCCCCCCACCCACCCCTTGCTGCAAGCCTGCAACCCAGAAAACAAAAGAAGAAAAAGAAAAAAACTTTATTCCTTCCCACCCTCCCCCCGGGTCCTTCTTTCTTCTCCCCCATCCCCCCCCCACCCCCCTCACCCCCTCTTCTCCCCCACCCGAGCCCCTACCTGCAACCCAGAAAAAGGAAAAAAATAAAATAAAATAAAATCCCAGTTCGTCTTCCCCTCGCATCCACCTTCCGCACCCACCCCTCGCAGAATCGACAAACGGGATCTAGGTTTTTTTTCTGGATTTTCTTCTTCTTCTTCTTCTTCTTCTTTTGCTTTCTAGTTTGGCAAGGGGTTGGATTTGTTTTTCGCGGGGGGGGGGGGGCGGGGGGGGACGAACTGGGTTGGGGTTTTTTTTTTTTTTTTTTTTTCCTTTCTTCTTCTTCGGGGGGGGGGGGTGTTGGGAGTTGATGGGTTTTCAAATTTTTTTTTTTTTTTTTTGGTTGAATCACGCAGGGAAGAAGAAGATGAGGAGAGAGAGAAAGAGAGAGAAAAGGGAAGGGGGTGGATGGGACGAAAGGTTTTGATTTTTTTTTTTTTTTTTTTTGTTTTAACTTTTCTTTATTATTTTAATATTTAAAAATATTAAATGATTTTTTTTTTTTTAATTTTTTTTTAATTTTTTAATATAAAGTGAGGTCTGGATCAAGCCATGTCAGCATTTAACTGACAAATTAACGGCAGGTTAACAGAAGATATAACATTGACACAATTTAGTAAGATGAGGTATGACATTGTCAATTTTAAAATATGAGGTATGAAAGTGTCGTGACACCAATAGTTGAGGTAGTTTTTTTGTACTTTACCCAAAAATATATATAGAAGAGAGAGAGTTTGAAAGAAATGTGAAAGAGAGAGGGAGAGAGAAGATGACGGTTTAAATTTTTATTTTTAAAAATAAAATTAGATATATGCAATGATGAAATGTGGGTGAGGAAAAAACAGCAAAATTTAATTTTTGTGAAATTACATTATTACTCATAATTTTATTTTGTGATAGAAGACCAAATTGTATGTATTTTCACCCTCTTTTGGTTGACAAAGAGAGTTTTGTTAATAGGTAGTTTAGATACTTGTTTTCTCAATGGGGAATGCACGTATTTCACTCCTTAAGAATAACGTTTATTCACCGTATAATCGGAACCGTTCTATTTCTTAATCATCATTTAAAGATCATTCCCACAAGAAAAAAAAAACATTCGAATCGGAGATGATTTCATCAACTAAATGTATAGAACAAATCGATAGTATGACTATCAAGTAACACATTCATGTTAAACCATCAATTTATACTAAACGAGATCCAGTTCCAATATTTTTTTTAGAAATAATCTTCAAATGAAGATTAAAAAATTAAATAATAGAGTTTATACGATAAAAATACGTTACTCACGAAAATTGAACTTTGTCCAATCTCCTATGAGGGAACACAAGTTTATATTTTTTTTATTATTGACATTTTTTTTGCAATAGGGCCAAAGAAAAAGACAAAGGTAATAAATTTAAATTGAGAAATCATAACTTTTTTCTTTTCAAAATATATTTATATATATACTTGCATGTAATTCGAAAGTTTATAGACACCGATAGTTTGTGCACAAATTACGTACTGCGGTTTTCCTCATCACCTCACCTCATGGTGCACATTGCATGCGAAGAAAATCATGGGGATAATGTTTTTTCGCACCCATAGATTGTACACAAAACAGGGCATGCGCTATCGACATTAACACAACCCTTCACTTTCTTCACATGTATACATTAACACAATCCTTGACCCCAATAACCTTGTGGTCAAATTGTATGCTCTTTTTGGCTAATAGTAAAGGGCAAAGAAAAATTGAAAGGCCAGGAGCCTTTTCGGTGCCTAAAATAGAGTAAGAAAAAAAAAAATTAATGAAAATGGTTTTAAAATTTTGAGTTTTAATCAAAATGACAAAAATTTATTGTAAGTAAATAGTACTATGAGTGATTTTTAAGAATAAAAATGTTATTTTCGTTGAAAATGAATAGTATCGAAAATGTTTTGTTAAAATTTCCTAAAAAAAAAAGGGCAGCAAGATGTTGTTGGTTCCTTGTTTAGGGGAAGAAAAGTAAAGGCTAGGAAGTAGCCTTTTTTGGTATTTTCAAAGGCGGAGAGAATAAGGGTTAGCTTCGGTGATAGCACCATTCTTTGGTGTGAAAAAGGTAAGTGGCCTTTTGTTGTTAGAGAAGCAGAGAGAGCTGCCGAGAACCCCAAACAACACGGAGCTGCTGCTCCATTTGTCAGCTATCACTCCATCAAAGTTGCAGTTGTACTAGCTTTGAGTTACACTGATTGTAGCGAAACCTCATTAAAATTGTGGTGTCTTTTTTCTTCTTTTTTTGGTATTTTATTTGGTATATTTCTTGTGGGTTTGTTTGAGTTGGTTTCCAATTGGTTTTGATGTTGTTTTAGCGCAACAAACCCGCCGTCCATCTCCGTATACATCATTAGCAGCTCTCTCTCATCGTCTCTTCTCTCCCCGCTAAATCTCCCCACCGTCGTAAATCTGCCGCCTAGCAACCTCCAGATCGTCAGACCCACATCTTCATCCTCCCCTGTCTCAGGCGTTGAATCGGTCGACAGCTCGTGATACCGGACACGAATTCTAGAGCCTAAGCCACGACAGTATACTCCTGATCCCATCGTTGTAAATTCCTGGCTCCGCTAATGCATGTATAGCATTAACCCATTCACTCCTTATCTAATGAAGAGCTTGCAGTACTATATAGTTTGGAGTTGGATGGGTAAGCATATATTCAACAACTTAGGAATTAGTTTGGAGTAATATTAACGGTGGGTAAAAAGCAAGTAAATTTGTTCGAATCAGCCAAATCAAAACCAATTTCACAAATTTGTAGGAAAGTTAAAGCTTGCATGAAAAACCTACACTTCCCCCATTTGTTTAGATAGAGATTTTGGCCCCCAATGACGTAGAATTAACTAGTTTAACAAAACAAGATAACTTAGGTACAACATCATATAGGTTGGGTGGCTTGCAAAGCTATGAGCTCTGCTCAAGTTTAGGGTAGGAAGACCATGTATATAATGTTTTTCAAGCATGTCATCCCTTCTCTTAATTAACAGTCGTCACACAGACTTTCTGTGACACTGTATAGGTGATGTGCACGTGACACTCTAAATTCGTCACATATACTATTACATGATGAATTTTCAGTGTTTTGTGACGGTTGGCGAGGGTCACCAAAGCCCTTTTTCTTATAGTGAAAGACCATGTGCTTACAATGAATATGTGTCGTCAGCTTCAAACGAATATCTCTATTGTTTTTATACCAAGCCCTATTAGTGACCCACAACTCTCGAGTTCTTAAGCAAAATGTTAAAATCTCATCGGCCTGGTGGTACTTTTCTTTTCTAATACAAGTCAAATTCCCACTGCAGAGCCATGTGAATGTGATATAAAATTTCCTCTGCAGGGTCATAAATCTTATTGTTCTTCTATTGATTTGGATTCGGAGAGGTTAAACAGCACTTAACGAAAGAATAAACTCGTTGAAATTTGGCAGAAGGAAGCTACAATCGAAAAACAATTCCAGAATTGTGATCGAATTTGTATAGGAAACAACATTTACAAGAAGTTACATGCCCCGCAACTTACAAGGATGTAACAAGGTTTGGTTGGTTAAATACAATTGTTAGATGGCAATCCTGCAGAAACATGGGCCAAGGTACTGTCTGAAACTCATGTTCAATGGTGCTAACCCCCAGCTATCAGAAAGACCACGACAATCGGTATATCCGCTCAACACCAGTCATTTCATGTTTCTCAACAAAGATGAGGATTAGAGAATTTGGATAGTTCAATGATTCAACAGAGTAGGAGGGTAACTTAGTTGAAAACCAGGTAAGTTTCTTCATCCTCGAGAATAAACTGGCAACCGTATCACAGATACCTCACCTGAAAAGCATCATCTGTACATATACTTTGAGAGAGGGAACTTAATGCTCCTTGCTACCTGTAATCCAAATATAAACAAGATGTTATGTAATTCAACAGAATTTATCAACCTTACAGCACAAAATTTTGGTCTAATGTCAATTTGGGAAATATGTTAAGTTACCTTAAGAGCCATATCTTCACTCACTGTAGATCGATATCGAGTTGAGCCCTCCAGTGGGCAGCTTCCACCAGTGACAATAAAATTAGCACTGCAGAGACTGGACAGTAGTAAAAGAACATCAGACATGAGCACGTCATTCCCATCTTGAATCCCTAACCCACCATATTCTTGTTCCTCATCGTGAAGAGGACCTTCCCCTATAGATGTAATGCACTGAAATATGGCTAATATTCTTTCCATTGGGAATGAGCCAGGATTCAAAAGTAATTCCTGTTCTGCAGTTTCCTTCTGTTCCATTGACTTGTCCGAAAGCCTAACCATCAATCAAGAAGCATTATTTAGAAGAATTCAGTGTTTACAAGAGCTGCATTGCAAAATGCCAAAACAAAAGGTGCAAAAATAGCCAATCTGCACGTCGCAGAAATTTTTGTTTCCTCGACTGAATAAGTGCGGTAAAAAGATATCGGAAATTTTATCTAGAGGTTGTTCTGCACACAATAACCAGAAAAACTCAAAATATTCGCTGTTACTATAGTGAGGCTATGGTAAAATGGAAGCAGGTGGTTGTTATCTACATGCTTAAGAAAAAACTTATATTATAGCTTAGTTGTCTGCAGGATTCGGGAATGTCAGACCTACATTAACTTTTATGATAGCATCAAAAACAAAACTAAAATTTGTACCAGTGTTGCTGATGTTAATCAACTAAACCTATAGAGTATATATAAACTACAGTAAAAGCAAGAATTATTCTTGAAATAGACTTGCTTCCTCTTTCGTTTTCGACTACTAGAATCTCCTGTAGATTCGAACAGTGATGAATCAAGGGTAGCTGGATTTCTTGAAGCAAGAAATGCTGAAATAAGAAGATACTTGGCAGAAGTAGGCATATGGAAATCTAATTGTTCAACTTCACAATCTCCGAATTTCCTTGTGCCGCCCTTTCCTTTTCTCTCCTTAACTTCAACTTCAACTTCAGGGGATTTCTGCAATGAAACCTTAAATGTCTCATTCAGTGCAGGAACAATATGGGAGCAAAAAAAATTATACAGCCTTTGGTTCGTCTCTTTATTGGGAACAAAATTCAGATCAGTGATAGGTTCACAATACTTTGTGAATAATGGTGAAAAGGCAGGAGATAATTCATCCACCCGTCTGGTAATTCTACAGAAAGGCCTTAGCACGACACTAACCGAAACGAAAAAGTGTTCATCAGTAGAAACACAAAAGGCAAATGATGAGTGCAGAGAAGAAAACAACTATTTTTGTACCTGAGAAAAAGGCGAAAAGCTTTTTGTTTGCCTGGTTTCTCATGAAGATTTTCTGCAGATCATCTTGTGTATAATCAGGAAGATACATAGGGATAGGCTCCACATAGCCCATATTTGAGTAATACGTATCCGGCGAGGCACTGCTGATAAAGATAAGACCGACCTCAGGCATTTTCAAAATGTCATAGAGATTAAACAGTAAAGGTAATATAATGGAACCTTTATCCCATCCTCTAAGACGCTCCAAATTGTCAAATACCAAGCGGATCATATTTCCATTAGCCTTTCCAGACCTTTTGGAGGTTACTTTCCCCGAAAGTCCCTTTGTATTACCAAGAATGCTGACCAAGGCTTCCCGAAGAAAATGAATAAAATCAGATGGGCTTTCACAGCACTTGGCACTTGAATAACCATTCGCTGCATTCTCTGGGTGAAGAAAGAGTTGGTTCAGAACCGATTCAAACAAGATTCGAGGACTATAACTGGTAAGGCAGCTTGAATAAACAAAAGGGTGCTTCAGATGCCTAAAGGTCTCTACAACAATACTGGTTTTCCCGGTAGAAGTGCCTCCATATACAAATATAGGTAGCATGGGAGAGTTTGGCAGACCCAAAAGGCGTAGAAGCTCCAGGATTTGACTACGTCTCCCAGGAAAAACAGACGAAAGATCATTGGCACTCAAGGATTCTCCTTGTTCACCCAACACAAGGTCACTGAGAGTTGGTGGGTGCAAACTACTTGCCTTAGTTTCGTCAACTACATTCTTTGAAGGGGTAGCCAAAACAGAGGATCTGGTTTTTCTCCTTGTGGTTTTTGGGCTTTCCTCTTTACCCATGTCTGAATTCTAGCCAAAAGAAACATCTAGAATAAAGGCGAGAATTTTAGTAGACAACATTGATAACAAACAACTTGGTAATCACACTGCAAACCAACACGAAAAAAGTGGATACACCGCAAACCAGCAGAAAAAAGTGGATACATAAAGAAGTATCGAACTGCAACGGAAATCAGCCTTTCAAACACTTAAACAAATTTGCAAGGAAGTTGCACACATAAACTTACAACCAACCAAACAAATCAAGGAAATAAATATTGAAAATTAAAATTAAAATTAAAAACAACATATCCCTCTCCAATTACAGTCTTAACTCAATTTCTTCGAAACTTTCGCATACACCAATAAAATCTTAATGGAGCTATATTCGACTTATCTACATCCATATACAAGTAAAAGAACCCGAAAAACCAAATACTTGGCAAATAAAACAATGTATTACAATACCCACATCTTAAAATCATCATTTAATGTCCAAACACTCCCCTAATCAACTTTTAAAGAAAAATCCCCCAAAACAATTACCAAATAAATAAATCACCCTCACGAATTTGAGTTTTTTAAGGACCAAGGGGGAAAGTATGGCAACGGTATTCATAAAACGCTGCGAGTTAGAAATTAAAGAGTAGATCGGGGGTTGAGGATTACCTGATCGGAAAACCCACCGGAAAGTCTGCCGGAACGATGAGAGAAAAGCAGACGAATGGCAGTAGTGTTTCGCGACAGTGACATCTGATTTGAATCGAAACCCTAATAAGGTTCGTTGAGATAAAAGAGAGTAAAAACCCGGGAAACTTAATTCCCGCCAATTATATAGTGTTTGGGTGTTGGGAGGCCCACCGTGAGTTACAGTGAGCTAGAGGTTCTAATGGGCCCACGATGTTTAGAGGTGCTCCTCAGAGGAGGAATTCATCGGTCCGGACAACAGACCAGATGGTCATACGGCCCACACACACAAAAAAATCCCCACTCCACTTTCTCCGGGAGCATTTTTACTCACCACCATCAATCTTGATGTATGTTTGCTACACACTTAACCAATTGACACTTGTCCCTTCACTTAATTTTAGTTAATCTTTTTCAAAATTGAAAAAGTAACGTTTAATGTGAAAGGTCATTTAGTACATGGTAATCATCTTCACTTGGAAGTGAGAGGTCTTAGATTTAGGTTCGAATCTCGTGGATGACGAATTCGATATCAAATTAGGTTGTCCATTGTGTAGCTTAGGCGAACTCCTCCTGCCAACAATGTATCGATGTACTAAAAAAACATCTAATGCGAAAGTGAACTAGAATTAGTTAAATTGACACGTGTTAATTAATTAAGTGTATTATAATTATAGTAGCCAAATCCGTGCAAATGATCCAATCATATTAATTTTGGAATTTTTAAGAATCCAAATCAGTAGCCACTGAGTACTAAAATAAGGTCTTAGGTTCGATTCAAATTAAGGGCGTAAATCACATTATTGCTAACTTATTACGAGACTAAGCTCACTCCACACCCATCTTAACGTAAATAATATTGTTTATTAATAAAAAAATCAAAATCAGTCTGTCAAATCATCGAAAGGGGTAGGATGAATCAGATGGGTCGTTCTTAAAATTTTGGCTGAATGTTGATATAGGCATAATAATGAGCGCAAATAAAAAGCTTTAGCATGACAAAACTTTAATTCTGACTGCACCACTTCACAACAATCACAAGAATTGGTCCTGTCTCCAGCGAAAACACAAACACAAACATCATCATAGAAATAGAAACAAGTAACATGGCTCGCTTAAAGCCAAGAGCTCTGTACATCGGCATATTCATGCTGATCGAAAAAGATCATAAGACGGCCATATCTATCTTTTAGCACCTACACAAGTAACACTATCCAGAAACGGAATATATACCAACCACAGTTGGAAACAAACTAATATCCATCTCCCCCCTCCATCACTTCTCTCTTCCTCTCCCTGTGGTATTTTTCGTCATCATCTTAAACCTCACTTGAGGAGCTGCTCCTGATAAAGGATCCCCGGCGGTGGCTGCTCACTATAACGTCTTTAAGACGAGATATGGGACCAATCATCCTTCCTGTTTTCTGTCAACATGATAACATAATGTCAGTGTCATTCAACTGGACTTTCCTCTTAATGGAAGTAAACTCAATCGCATAAGCAAGTTATCTCATGTTCATATCTTAAGAATGCTTGTTCGTATTGCGTGTCAGTGCATTCTATAGATTAACAGCAACAAAGTTACTTATAATCCCTAGTATGATGTGCAGGCCACGAGTTCATGATAGGGTCAGATGAATGCATTGAATAGTGTGGTGTTTCCGATGTAATTAATCTTTCGATAAAGAACTGGTATCAAATTTTAAAATATAATTAAAGCCATAACCCAATTCTCTACTTAAAATCACTAAGAGATAAATTGCAACCCCATGCGTATTACATCAAGAACTAAGGAACTAACCGAATAATGTATAGACATCCCAACAAATCTTACACAAAGAAAAAGAGAGAAGGCGAAATATCAAAAGAATCGACTACTCAACACTCTTCAAAGCATACATCACTGAAATTGCTTCATGCTCTTACGTTATGAAATTTATGGCATTGTGTAAGATCAAACCAAAAAGAAAAACTACCAAACATGAGATATCAATTCCTTGACCAGGGAAAGACAAAGTTAATAATTAAACGGAAACATACTCATAAGAGAAAACAATGGAAATCAGCAGACCTGATCATTGACGCTCAACAGCCACTTCTGTTGTAGAGCCAGCCACCTTTCATTTTGCCACCGCTGCCCAAGTAACACAAGCCCCATCACAGCCGCTGCTATGAAAATAGACCAAACTGCATTAGCTTCTTTTGCATGAGAATACAAGGAAGCAGCTCTTCTTTTCCACCAAGCTCCACATGGCAGGCGAGAAACACCAAATTCATCATCTTTAAGAGACCTTGGGGATTGCGGGCTATCCTCAGAGAAACCTAAACCTTGCTCTGAAGGTTCATTAAGTCCAGGAATAGCGGGGCTCTCACCATAATCAGCTAAGCCGCTCAGATCTGTTTCACCGTCAAAATGATATATAGCAGCATCCATTATAGTCTGGTCTTTGTCAGCCGAAGTTAACCCTTCTTCAAACACTGTATCACCAATCAACTGCATGTTATCCTTATCAGTTACAGACTGTTTCCCCACAAACTCATCTGGAGCATTCAACCCTTTCAAAGTCAAAGCTTCTTCCTCCTTTCCACTGGACCTACCTTCTTCTTCAATACCTATCTCAGCTAAGACATCCTTGTCCACACGTTCGCTTCTATCAGACTTCAAAGGCAAATTCTCATGCTGACTGGGTGGAAAAGCAAAGTGACCAGACATGAAAAGAGCACAAGAAGTTTCCGCATGCTCACCATAGATATCACTCTTCTCCTCATTGCTCAACTCAATTCCTCCTGGACAAGGAGCAGCAGCATACGTTGACGCTGTCAGTTGTACAACTTCCCATTCATTCCCACGAGCAGTACTTTCCTCCCCCTCCTCATTATCCGCCATCTTACCATGAACAGTACTTTCCTCTCCCTCGTCATTATCTGCCATCTTAAAGGACTCGAAGCTTCCTATTTCCCATGTCCAGGGCAAAATTACAAACAGATTAACCAACAAAAAACAAAAAACAATCAGAACTCAGTAAAACGAGATACAAATTAAATCTAATTCTTATTTCTCCGACACAAAAATGTCCAGGTCACAACACACTTTTGCAACAAAACACACGTTTCGTTTGAATCACCACGATTAACTAAAATGAATTAAACCAACAACTGAATAAAATAAAAACTTCGTAGTTCGTACAGAACCTCTTTTGACCTCTAAACATTATTTATTTCATTTCTATCGATACAATCCAAACGAACATAATACTTCACAAAACAAAGTTCTGATGTGCATTCGAAAACCCGAATCGAGGATATCAAATGACAAATACAAATACATATTTGCAAATACAACAATACTAAAGTGACTTATACTTTTTTCCCCCAATTCCAAACAAATGCAACAATTCCTAACAATAGACACCAACAACTAACACTTAATCGCAATTCCTCAAGAGTTTAATCAAAATCTTCACTCAATAAAACAAGAAACTGAACAATTTGAGCGTGCACAATTGAATATAATTAGCAACCAAACAATCAAATTAAAGCAAAACATGATTCAGTTCAATCAAAACTAGCAAGTAGAACACTAATCAAACACGTAGAGATCAAGAAACGAGCAAAAAAACAACAATCAACGGACAAAATAATTCCCGAAACAAAAAATCGGATTAATATCGATTCGAAGACTCACAGGAAAGCGTAAAGTGATTCGATCTAAAAGGTCCGATCGGGGATCGGAACGAAGACGTTCTGATATGGTCCAAGGTTGAAGATTGAAAACTGTCGAGAAGTGGCGTGGGGAATTTATATGCAGAGATTTCTCGAGGAATAAAAGAGAGGGAGATGAAGAAGAAAACCGGCGGTAGCGGTAAAGATGGAACCAGACACGTCGGGTGACCAGCTGTAGGAGGTGGGATTAAGATTTGGCTGAGAGTGCGTTTGCGGGAGAGATCTGAGGGTGACCGGTGATAGAAGGTGGGCGTGGGGGGGTTTGCGTTTGCGTGTGCGCAGAGCGAAGAACTTACTGCGTCACGCCAGTGTTTTGGTTGTTGTGGAGTGACGTCATTGTCAGTTTCTTTCCTAAATTTTATCCATTTCACGTGTCATGATCTTTACATCTGAAATTTACTCACCATATCTATTTTTTCAGAAAGATTTTTAGTATCCACTTTAATGTTGGATATTACCCTATCAAGTAAAATCTTGAAATCTTGAAAAAGAAAAAAAAAATCTTGAAATGAAAGCTAATATAGGACAAGAAATCAAAGATTTACAAAATTCATTGATATTTTAAAAATAATAACGTTATTTGACAAATTCTCAAAAAAAGACAAAAAAAACCATAATCGGATAAACTGTCTCCTAGCTAATAAGGTAATCCGAATATAATTCCCATGGTAAAAATTAAGGATTAGCGTAGTCCGTTAGCACATTTAGTTCAAAAGTAATTTTTTTCATCAAAGTACATGTTTATCCCTGCATTTAACGGAAAAAAAAAATTAAAATTAAACTGAAAAATATGAGTCATCTGAATTTGAGATTTTTTAATTAACAAACGATGTTATATACTCGCTTTTGACGATTATCGAATTTAAGACATCTCAATAGGATAGTAATAATGTGATTCATATTCACTTTTGACGATTATCGAATTTAAGATATCTCACTTATAAATATAAAAAAATATTATTAGATCGCAATACTAATTCGTTTTAGAATATAAGAAAAGATTTTACGTTAGTCTCAACTTCGTGGGGCTAGGCGCATCTGAATGATTGCTTCCCTAATTCGTTTATATTTTTCTTTTTCCATTTTACTTTTCCATATAATCTTAAGTGGTTTGTATGATGAATCTATCCTCAATACCCCACCATACTCAATCATTGCTCCTCGGTGGTGACACCTCCTGACCTCCACCTTTCCTAGTCGTTTCATAGTGTGATACATCCCAGTGCAAACGGCATGTCGTTCGGAGTTGGGTACTCAAAGCCTCAAAGGTCGGCCACGCTTCAATCTAAATGGACCTATATTGGAAGGCCTAATGGGGCCCAGCCCAGTAAAAGCCCATCTAGAAAATGCCGAGAAGAACAATCACCAGCTACCTTTAGTCCTCCGAGGCTCCGACCAGAGACTGAGAGGAGAGGGAGAGAGAGATGGGGGTATTGTGTTTGTATTTTTTTTATTTTATATAAAAGCTTAAAAATGTTTACTTAATTAATTTGATTGATTTTTTTGAATGGTGGTTGTGAAACCTGTAGGCCACTAAAGTCAGACGGCCAACTCTCTTCAACGGTGTGGATTCAGCTTTGGAGGATTAGGTTCTTGAGCAGATGTACACAGTAAGTCCTCCATGTTCCCATTTTCTAATTTAATAGAATCATTTATGTATGGTCAAAATTGACAGTATGATAACTTAACATGTTACATTGTGGGACATCAGAGTTCATATTGATTAGATCGAGTTATGTTCATGGAGTCGTCGTTAATTGTCTGGCAACATAAATGCTTGACTATCGAACAAGAGAACATTAATCCACGTTTATTAATTATAAAACGTACATGCTTGATTTTGTGACAGCAAAACAATTATGTTCCCTAACATTAACCGACATCTAAGACATAACATGCTAGACTGTCAAACAAGAGAATATGAACCCGTGTTTAAATGAAGGAGGAACATAATCAATTATGGTATATGGCAGGTGAGACCTGTGGTGGAAACTGGGTGTGAGAACCTGCAACTGGTGAGGTTGCTACTGGAAATGAGGATGCCTTCAATAAGGGAGTCCTCGGTTGCGGAAGGGCTCACCGTGGAGGGGATACTGGAGAAGTGGTCGGAACTGAAGCCGATGATTATGGCAGAATGGGGGGAAGAAGGGGATGCTCTTATTCATCTTTTTGGGAAGGTCAGGGATGAATGGATGGATGAAGACTTGACAACTTGGATTGGTGCAAATAGGTACCCGAATTTCGGACTTATCTCGTTGTGATCAGTTTTTGTTTAGCATATATTCAAGTCCCGTCGCACACTTGTTGGGACGGGGAGAGCTCAATGCATAACTGAGTAGGAAATAATTTGACTGCAGATTATATCCAGGTGTTCCTGATGCTCTAAGATTTGCAAGCTCAAGCATGTACAGTCACCACAAAACAGGTGTGGCCCTTACATACGCATCATCTATGGCATCAGAAATTTCGGGTTTTCCTTCTCCCGGAAGAGAAAGAAAATCTGGAGGCATACAATTCAATTTAAGACTTTGAAATGTTGAGACTGCTGAAAATTTTATGTTGGTCAAAACATAATAAACGAGCGTTTTACATACTTACTTCTTGGAGAGTACAGTTCTCTGTTTCGCCCGTCATTCTCTCGCCTCCTTATTTCCCCATTCTTCTTTTGCACAGGCCAGACTTGCTGATGCTTTGCTGCGAGAACTTGCAGGAGTTACAATACCGCCCGAAAAGATATTCGGTCTTGGAAGTGAGTTAGTGTATATTAAGTCAATGTTAATCTGTGTTTTGCATTTGGAACCAATGCCTGCTGTTTGCCTTCCATAATGTGAAACTTTAAGTACGAATATGCACTCTTATATGAAGTATTGAATTTGTGTTCTCTTAGGTATCGTTTGGTATGCAGACGGGACGGGACGGAACGGAACGGGATGGGACGGGACGGGACGGGACGGGACAGGACAGAACGGAAGCAAAGATGCCCTTGGATGGAAACAAGGAGGAAGAAGAAGGAGACGGAGAGGTTATAATTTTGTGTTCCACGGATGTGGAACGAGTCGTTCCAGGGGGTGAGATGGAACGAAAATTCACCCAAAACTCGTCCCGTGAAACAGCTCGTTCCACCCGTTTTAGACGCAGCAAACGTGGGACGGAACACCTTGTCCCACTCTGTTCCGTCCCGTCCCACGTACCGAACGGTACTTTACAGTCCCAAGGTAGAAGTACTGAAGCAACTTCAAAAGAAACCAGAGCATCAGGGGCTGAAACTGCAGTAAGATACTTCCCTGCTTAATATTTAATTTAATCTAACATGTTCTAACCGAGCTTAAGTGAACAAGATCAATAATGCTTGACGTTGACCAGCTTTGTAGAGGACCGGTTGGCAACCCTAAAGAATGTCATCAAAGAACCTGAATTGGATGGTTGGAATTTGTATCTAGGTAAAATTTCTCCGTTCATATTCTTCTCCCCTGAGCCTTATCAAACATTGCACATAAACTCGTCTGAGCTTCAGTTGCTAATTGGGAATTGGATTGGGGAATTGGGGGTACAATACACAGAAAGAGAGGAAGGAAGCACAGACAATTCCTAGGATTCAGATTGTCGAGCTTTCTGACTTCAGTAAGAAGTTGAAGTAGCTTCTGTTCATGAGAATCTTCTTCCCTATTCGGTTGTGAATGTATCAATTCATTTAAACTGCAAATGGCAATATCTTCGTTGTTGGAGACTTAGAATGTTAAGTCGGAAATTTTTATGTATCTTGTCTATTTGCAATCAACAAATTCATAAATGAAAACAGAATTCCGATAAATAAAGCTCATCTACACTTACCAGTTCCAACATCATTAGGATTGGTGGTTGCTATGGTGTTACAACAGGGGTTATTATATTTTCATGTCAGAAGAGAAAACTTACCGGTAGAACTACAATTCCTCCTTCGAATGTGTATCGCTCTCTGGTGGACTATCACTCTCCTTTCTCTTTTTCTCATTCTGGAGCTTCTCAACGAGTTCCTCTAAAGGAGGATCTCCAGGTCTCCGAAAAATTTGATCGCCAATCTTTATCTCATAGGCCTCTGGTTGGTTCAATGCAAAATCCTTCAACTGGAGAATTGAGAAAAGAATGAACGATGTAACATTATCAAGAACAAACAAACAAACACAGAAGCTCATGACATGCAATAATCAACTCGATAGCTCAAATACAGAATTCATGAGCATAATTGGCATGCAGAACCGGGCTCTAATGGAACAGCTAAGCTATCCTCAAGACATCAAATGTTTCTCTTTATTGTGAAAAATATTCTTAAGAACCCAAACACATCTAAAGAAAACTTTCTTCAGCCGGATGCAAGGGAAATTAATACTTTTTGGTCTAAAGGATAAAAAAGCCAGGGTGGGAGGAAACTGTACCTCTGTCGTGTCTTGGCCTCTTTCCATGGTGAACATGATCGTGTTTAGATCAACACCCATGAACCTTGCCCCAATCGCTCCGGTCCTCAGAACTTGAGTCCATTTCATAGCAAGCTCAGCCACCGTATCCTGGGAGGGGGAAAAGAAGCACTTATCAACTTTGCCATTCATTTCAAGCCGTATCAAAAATCATTCAATCACATGGAAACCATCAGAAGTTGAAAAGAAAATATAAACAGAAGTCATTTCTATCACCTAGAAGTCCATTACATCAACTCAGTTTACACTATAACGCAACTGCAGAGTACAGATGCGTACGAAAAAAGGACTGAAACAAGAACTAGAAACATAGAATATAACTAGTGTGCAATTCATGGTTTCTAATCAACCCGAAAATTTCAGTACTGAATTCTGAGCAGCAGGGCGTGTTCAGCATTATCAGTACTTTTCACACATTCGTCCCAATTGGTTAAAGATAGTGTGCTTGTGCAAATGGGGGTTACGCCAATTGGTCAGGGTCCCAAATCCAAATCTCCGTCCCGTAGATTAGAGTAGTTTAGAACATCACTTTAAGTATTACATACACCCTGTTCTAATTCAGAATCAATTCACAAAAGTCCCACAGTCCAAATCCAAATCAGAACTTTCATTTAACTTCTCAATCCCATTTGATCCACATCCATGCTTAAACATTCATCTTACTGATTAAACTAAAATTACCAAATTTAATTTCCCAAGGACAAATCATTCGATCAGAGACAAAACCCAATAGCAAAATCCACATACAGCTCACATTCAGCTAGAAAACCAATAGCAAAAATGCAGAGCGATTTCGAATTACCCGAGTCCGTTTCTCGCCCACCCGGAGCTTCACGAACCCGAAAGCCGGCCCGGTCTGCCGCTTCATCATCTCCGCCTGGATCTGCGACATGTCCATCTTCGACAGATCAGGAGGCGGATCGAAATCGGAAGAGGGTTTCGATTTCTTGCCCCATTCTTTCCAGGTGTCGTCCTCCTCCTCGTCGACTACGTCGTCCAGGTCGTCGGTGATGTGGACTCTCCGCTTTCCCGCCTCGGCGAACCGGACGAATTCGCCATTTGAGGAAAAGATGAAGGGTAGAATGAGGAGGAGGAGAAGGGCGAGGAGAATGGGGACTGGAGGTGTCGGGTTTGCCATGCTTTGTGTGAAGATTTGGAGAGGGAAACAGAACTTCGGATCTACGTCTTCTTTTTTTCTTTTTTTTTTAATTGTTTGCATATTTTTTGGGGGGAAATATAAAGAGCATGATTTGATGAACATCTTTAAATTTGACCCCCAAAAAAAAAAAAATATATATATATATATATATATATATATATATATATAATGTGTTGATCACATATACAAATGGAAAAGGATCGGTTCTTTTCCTAGGATCCTAAGGCCATCTCCAGTCGAATGGTCTAAAGGGCAAGAGGGTCGAAAAAAGTTTGAAAACTGTCTCCAACCGAGAGTTAGGCCAAAGTGCTCGTGGGCCATATGGAATCTAAAAAGGTCAAAGGGCCAACCGACTGGCCTAATCCAACCAGCCTCGGACTGGACTAGAAATTTGAGCATTTCTGTCGGATATAACCGACAGCAATATAATAGATTCTTGTCGATTATATCCGACAAGAATGCTAGGTTAAAAATTTAAATACAACGACTAGCTGACGTTAGCTACTCGTTTTTTTTTTTTTTTTTTTTTTACAAAATTTTTTTTCCTATAACTTCTATTTTACAAAATTTGTTTCATATTTTTTTAAAATTCTATTTTTTTCCTATAACTTCTTAAGCTATTATACAACATTAAATTAAACTAGTATTTGTCTACACACTTTGTGTGTATGAACACATTTTTTTAGAAAATGAGAAGGAGAGAGAGAGAGAGAAAGAGAGAACGTGGGGGAGTGAGAGGTGTTTTTTTTTTTTTTTAATTTTTTTTAATATTGGAGGTATTTTTACATCACCTATAAATGAGACTTCAATAAAAAAATAGTAAAATTTGGACCTGTAAAATTACATTATTGCCTATCATTTTTTTTGTGTGATAGAAAATTAATTTGTCTTTTCCCTCTTTTTTGGTTGACAAAGAGGGTTTCATTAATTAGTAGAGATTAAGTAACATTAAACAATATGAAACAACATTAAATAACATTAACCAAGTTGTAGTTTTTAAATTTAATTTGTAGTTTTTAAATTTAAGTTGTAGTTTTTCAACATAAGTTGTAGTTTTTTAAATTTAAGTTGTTGTAGTTTTTAAATTTAAATAATAAATTATGTTTGGCCCTATGGCCCTTTGGCCCTCGGTTGGAGACGGTTTTTTGTGACAGGGCTAAAACAAGCCCTATGGCCCTTTGGCCCTCAGTTGGAGATGGAGGCAAATATGGCCATGTACTGTTCATTAAAATATTAAGGCTATCTCCAACCGAAGGGTCTATAGGGCCAGAGGGCCGAAAAATTTCTGAAAACCGTCTCCAACCGAGGGCTATGCCAGATGGCTCATGAGCTCCACAAAATCTGAAAGGGCCAAATGGCCAAAGGGTTGGCCCAATCCAGCCAGCCAACCAGCCTCGAGCTGGCCAGAAATGTGAGCATTCTTGTCGGATATAACCAATAAGAATATACATATTCCTGTCAGATATAACCGACAAGAATATACATATACCTTTTGGTTATATCCGACAGGAATGCTAGGCCAAATTTTCAAGTGCAACGGTTAGCTGACGTCAGGGAGCCGTTATTTTTGAAATTTTTTTTTTTTTTACAGTTTTATTATTTTTTTTTTATTTACAATTTTTTTTCTTATAACTTCAATTTTTTTTCCATAACTTCCTATAACTTCTATTTTACAAAATTTGTTTCATATGTTTTTTAAGAGTAAATTGTCGATTTACCCCCTGAACTTTTCTATTGGAAAATTAAGGACTCAAACTAATTTTTTTTTGCCAATTTGCCCTCTACCGTTAGTTTTTCATATATTCCATCCATATTTCTGTTAAGTGAGACCATGTGCACAACATATGAGGGTAGTTAAGTCATTTCACTCTTAAAAATGATTAAATAACTAAAAATAAATAAATAAAAACAAAACTTTCCCTCTATTTTTTCCCGCTGATTCCAATCCTCAATTTTATTTTTCCCTCTCATTCTTATGCATGAGAAATGATATATGGTGTTATTCTCTTCATAAGTAGCTAAGTTAGTCTTTTTCTTGAAGCATGTACTACCATTTTTATTTTCTCTAACAAATTAATAATTTGAGAAATGCTCATGGTGTTGTCTCCAAAGCAATGCATTAATATAAGAAACATGTTCATAATACTCATAAAAAAATGTTCAAGATAATTACATACTTTTCATAATGTCATAATAATCCCAATATAATTCCACAAAATGATCCCTAAGAAGTTGGAAAACATAACACCCTCAACCTTACTTAGCCATCAGAAATGAAAATAGGTTTAGTTACAAGATTCCAACTAAACAAGGAAGGCCATGGAAAGTGTAGTTGATCTCCACGTGTCATGTGCGTTTCGAGCAAAATGTTTGTGCTCTTGTTTTGATAACTAAAACCTTATTTTGCTTGTGTTTGGTTAAGTGGAATGCCCATATTTTGTAATTGAGATTCTATGGGTTATATACCTTATGGATGGTAAAATCTCTTACGTTTTCCAACTTCTTAAGGATCATTTTGTGAAATTGTATTGGGATTATTATGACATTATGAAAAGTATGTAATTATCTTGAGTATTTTTTATGAGTATTATGAGCATGTTTCTTATATTAATGCACTACTTTGGAGACAATAACACCATGAGCATTTGTCAAATTATTAATTTGTTAGAGAAAATAAAAATGGTAGTACATACTTCAAGAAAAAGACTAACTTAGTTACTTATGAAGACAATAACATCATATGTCATTTTATCATGCATAGGAATGAGAGGAAAAAATAAAATTGAGGATAGAAATTAGCGGGAAAATATAGAGGGAAAATTTTGTTTTTTTATTATCTATTTTCAGTTTTTTAATCATTTTTAAGAGTGAAATGACTTAACTACCCTCACATGTTGTGCACATGGTCTCACTTAATAGAAATATGGATAGAACATATGAAAAACTAACGGTAGAGGGTAAATCAGCTAACAAAATTAGTTTGAGTCCTTAATTTTCCAATAGAAAAGTTCAGGGGGGAAATCGAAGGCTAGGTGAAAGTTCAGGGGGTAAATCGACAATTTACTCTTTTTTTAAATTCTATTTTTTTCCTATGACTTCTAATTTTTTCTGGCGTCACTTAGCCGTTGGATTTGAATTTAAGTCATAAGTTTTAAATAATAAATTATGTTTGGCCCTCGGTTGGAGATGGTTTTTTGTGACAGGGCTAAAACGAGCCTTATGGCTCTTTGGCCCTCGGTTGGACATGGAGCCAAATACGGTCATGTACTGTTCATTAAAATATTAATATCTTGGAAGGCTAGAGGACTAAAACGAGCTCTCTAGCCAGCCCTCAGTTGGAGATGGCCTAATATCTTGAAGGGTCAAAGGGCTAAAACAAGTCATCTAGCCAACCTTCTGTTAGAGATAGCGTAAGGATCCTATGATCGTGACCGTTCATTGTCCATCATGCGATTAGAAATCATTTCAAAATTTAAAATTTAAATTAAATATAAATAGTACCTAACGAAACTGACCGCACGATGTATGATGAACGGTCACAATCACCAGATCCTTTTCTTAAACGAATGAGTGATATTCATTTTCATTCGTAAGTAAGAGCTTGTAGGTTTAAATCTTGTAAATGGTGAGTTTAATAGTGTTAAATAAGAGTTTTCTAATCAAACTTCCACTACACATTTACATTATGTTTAGATGAGGCAAATAGTCATTCAGTACTACGGTCTGGTGATATTCCTTTTCACTTGGAAGTGAAAGGTCTTAAGTTCGAATTTCGTAGATAACGAATTTGATACCAAATTAGGTTACCCATTGTTTTTATTCATAATATTTAGAATTTATGCTAGAAAATAAACTTGGAATTTGGGATCTCCAATTCCCAAATTTAGATTCTATATAAATAGGTGATATTTTTATAAATTTTTATGAGTGAGAGTTTAAAAATAACAAATGTATGTATTCAGACGCCATTGTTTTTTTAGGTTAACCAAACAGGAATTTGACAAATTCTAAAATAAGAAAATTTCATAATTTCAATTTCCGTCATTTTAAAATTCCTTAGTAAGGGGTGTTTTCAATCAATATTTTGAGGGATTTTAATTCTTTTAATGAATCCAATGGTGCATTTGTTGTACCGACATATCTCGGACTGGACTAACTTTAGGGACTAACCTGGACTACTTAGACTAACTTAGTGAAGCGTTTGATACATATTTAGTAATATTTTATTACTACTACTATCTTTTTTTTTTTCATTCTAGAAACCTCCCATTTCCATTCCCAATTCTTTTCCACTAATCCCCCTTTTTCTTCCTAATTTTGCTCTGTCTCTCTCTCTCTCTCTCTCTCTCTCTCTCTCTCTCTCTCTCTCTCTCTCTCTCTCTCTCTCTCTCTTCTAATTTTTCTTTGCCCCTCTCCCTTTTTCTCTTCGTCCCTCTCCCTCTTCATCTCCATCTCTTTCTTCCTATTTCTCTACATTCATCACCCTATTTTCTTCCTAATTTTTCTGGGACCCAATCAACAAATTAGAACCCAAATCAGAGTCTGGGTCACCTGGGTATTAATGGGTTTGCTTATCTGGCGTCAATTGTAACAGCCCGTACCGAAAATTTTAAAAGCGTACGCGTGAAAAGACGATTTTGCCCCTAGTGCGATTTCTTTACGTTTTATGGTTGTTTTTGGGTTTTTGTTGGCATGTTTTGGGCCACACACACACTCTCCCACACCCCACACCCCACACCCTTTCCCCTATCCCTGCACCCTGTCCTGAGTTCCTTTTCCTTCCCATTTTCCATTCAAACGTACGGACACACACCCAAAACCCATCAAATCTTCACAGATCGAAGAAACAAAGTACATATCCATGCTCGTGAGGTTCACTGAAGTCTAACCATACCCATTTCAGGTAAGAATACCTTCGTTTTCACGTCGAACTCGGGATACCCGATTTTGGGTACTGTTCATGCACACGTAATTTCTCATGTTTTTGGGAATTTCAAGCTTGTAGGAAGCTTGGTGAGGTCCTTAGGAGGCTCGGGGTGGTTCGTTTGAAGGTTTTGGACGTCGGGATCACAAGTTTCGAGGTTGGCCGGAGTTGGGGGTATTTTCCAGGCAAGATTTCGTGGATTTTAGCACTTAAAAGTGGTATGATCTTGTTCCCCTCGTTGTAAGCTTCAATTTGGTACCAATTTTGTGAAATTTGGTTGAAAAACGAAGAAGATAGGACGATTTAAAGTTTTCCCGATTTTCCGGCGCCGTCGCGACGCCGGAGCCTCGTTGGAGAAGACGATGGAATATTTCGTCAGTTTGGACGGAATATTTCTAACGCCGTTGACGGAATCCGTTAAAGTTAACGGAATATTCCTGACGGCGTTAACTGACGCCGTCAGCGTGCCAGGCACGTGCCTGCGCGTGGCCGTGCCTTGGCCGGCGCGTGGGGGCGCGTGCGACGGTGAAAAATTATTTTAAAAATATGGGGCTGATCCTGAGGTTGAGTAGATCACGTTGGTGTATTCATACACCCCATTTGAGCATTTTATGAGAAGTTATTTCTTAAGTTTGGTTATGTGCTTTAAAATTAACGTTTTTATAGTTGTTTCGCATATAGGTGAATCCTATCCCGAGGACGAGCGTGGTCACTCGAGGCAGGGGGGTTACGACCCTTCCACATACCAGTGAGTGGGCTTTTGGTTTTCCGTATATACATATATACTTATATTTTTCCCAGAAAGTGATTTAAACGTTTATTAGTTATATGCCATATATTATATTGCCATTGTTAGGCATGGTTAGTTGCATTTATATATGTGTGTGTATTGGTGCTGCGGACGCACAGGTAAGTGTAATTTATGTTTACATTCAGTAGTGATGTGATGCATTGAGAGCTCATAACCTACACCCCCGGTGTTAGTGCTCCCGCCCATAGTTGGGCACAGTCCTTCACGTGATGTTCACCTCCCGCACCACACGCTCAGCTTGGATCCAAGTTAGGTGCATAGTCCTGTCGTACAGACCACTTTAGGTGGTTCCGACTCGTAAGTGACCTGCGATTATTCGCCCAGCCTTCACGTGATCGTAGCATTTGAGCGTATATATATGTTACACCCAGGCCTGTCGTACAGACCACTTTAGGTGGTTCTGACTCGTGTGCAGGTCTAGTTAGTGAGATTGAGATTTAAGCTCTAGATTCAGCCGTACAGGTCACGTTAGGTGACTCCGGCTGACAGCTATATGTTATTGATGTGATATTACCTGAGCACTTGCATTTCATTTTGAGGTTTTGGCATAGCATATTCTTGAGCATTGGTATATATATCTATATATGTATTTTCTGGGAAGTATACAGGTTTTACGTCGAGGGGTTAGACTTATTTATTAAATGGTTTTCGAAAAGCTTTGTTTTTGCCCACTCACGCTTTTGTTTTGCGCCCCTCCAGGTTCTAGTTGGCTATCACGTTTGGTGGTTTCCCAGAGGATTTTCCCGGCATATCTGACAGACCATCACCAGCGTAGGACCACCTTCGGGTGTACTTTTGTTGCGTCGTTTTCTCCTGGACTGCATTAGGCTTATATGCTCTTAACTTAGCGTCACACTTACGCTTGCACTTGTTATTACTTTATGTAAAACCAGTTTTTATTTATTCGTATTACTATTTCCATTATTATTTTATTAGCTTCCGCACTGTACACATGGTTACGTCACTTCCACGTGACGGCCAGCATGCCCTGATCTCGATCGGGGTGTGTCATCAATGGCGAAGGTATGCGATCAAGGAGTTTGGACTAGGTGCACTATGATTAGAGCGACTACTGTGCATTTCAGAAGATAACGATTTTTGTAAATTTTTTTTTTTTTTTTGGTTTAGAATTTTAGATTTGGATCTAGTTTTGAAAATGGAAATACTGCATAGTTTTTTGTCTTTTTGTTTTGAATTTTGCAAGATCTGGGTTGGAAGTGGTAGATGAGAAGGGCGAAGCAGGGCATAGTTTGTATATAGGACTTGGTTTCCGAATCTTGTGAGGAAAAAATAGATGGGAGGGGCGAAGCAAGGAGGGACGAAGCAGGGAGGAGTTGGCTTAGCAGTCCGGCCAATTTCGGGTGGTCTCGCTAAAACCCTTTAGCGAAGTGCTTAGTCTCGTTTAGTCGGGGCGAGTCTTATTAAAACTTGTCCCGGTTTGTATCAAACACGGGACTAGACTGCCACTTAGTCCAATATAGTTTAGCGAATGCTAGTGAGTGCAAACAAACGCACCCTGAGTATATTCAATCGGAATTTTAAATGATTCTTTGAAATTTAAAGGGTATTCAATCAAGATTTTAACATAGTTTATTAAAATCCTTATAAATCCAAATGTATTTAATTATGATTTTAAATAAGTTTATGACATTTCAGGTCTATCCAATTAAAATTTGATTTAAAGAATTTAAACTCTTTATTGTAATTTAAGCATTCACAAATCTCATATCTCCCTTTGAGATTTCGAGACAATTAAATCAAAATTTTATATGAAATCTTTACAAACCAATCAAAAGGTGTAGTTAAATTAGGATTTGATAGTATTTTAATATTTAAAATCAAAGTGTAGTAAATTATGATTTTAAAGAGGATTTCAAACTCCTTTGAAATTAGGGGTGGACACAGTTTGGTTCGGTAAGGTTTTAAGTGAAACCGAAATCCAAACTTTTTGCGATGCTATTCGGTGTGGTTTCGAAGCCAAAATCAAAATGAAACCAAACTGTTTGGTTCGGCTTGGTGTGATTTCAAACAGTTTCGGTTCGGTTTTTAAGAAAAAATGTACGCAATTTAAAATATACACCTATCTATGTATAAAACGATCTCATTTTTCCACATAATACATTATAATTAACCAACCCACATGAGAATTCTTTTCTTTATTGCTTTCCCCACTCTCTCATGTACATTTGATCACATCAACAAAATGGTACAGGAGAATGAGATATAATCAACTAGCTTAGCCTAGCTAGCTAATTGCACAAATGATAGACTTCGTGAGCAGGAAGAAGCATCCAAATGGAGTGATATGGCTTATTATTTTATCAGAGGTTCATTTGCATTTTGATCACAGCAAGAATTCTCAGATGAGCTTGAGAGAGAGAAAGAGACGGATGAGGATTGAGAGATAATTTGACAGTATGTCAAATAGGGGTGGAAGGGGATAACATTTTAGTGTGGTTGAGGCCATACTAAATGTATGGACTCTAACAAACAACTTAAACATGACATGGTGTGGTTTTTAGTTTTGGTGTGGTTTTCAAAAATCAAAATCGAAACCAAACTGTTTTATATACTGCGGTTCGGTTTCAAAACCACAACCGTTTCAGAATTGCAAAACCGAATCGTTCAATGCGGTCCAATTTGGCTCATGTTTCAGTTTCGGTTTTCGATTACAAGTGTCCACCCCTATTTGAAATCAGAGAGTAGTCAAATTAAGATTTTAAGAAAGATAATGCTAGGAAGACTAAACTTTTAAACTAAATTTGTAAAAAAAATAATGTGGTATAGAAAGTAAGCATACTAATCAACTTAAGTAATTTTAAATTTAGTCTCCTTAACATTATTATTATTATTTTTTTTTTTCTTTCGGGTTTCGGTAAGGGAATATCAGGCAGGATTTTCTCCGTTCACATTGGCTTCATGTTGTACGGGCGTGTCCGAATGGGACAGTCACGGAAGGGGTTATGATGCTTCCGACTACTCGAAGTTGCTATAAGGTTTTGGGGTTACAGATTGCAACGTGGCAGCCATGGAAAATATACCTGCCGGGTGTGACAAGAAATTGTACTTCTTCTTTCTCTCTCTTTTTTTTTACTTTTTATTTCAGGTGGAACTGAAATTTCAAAAAGTAAAATAAAATTTCAAAGTTGGTTGTGGAAATAGATTCATTGAATTCATCAAAATCATTCAAAATAGAATTAGATACATAATCATTGAGTGAATGAGCAAGTGCTAATAAATTTTTAGAGAAATGTTCAAAGAATCTCTCAAAAGTGAGTTTTTTTTATGAACGCTCTGTTACGTCGTATTTTTAAGATAATATTTTATAATATTAATATGAAAATTAACGTTAAGTTACGACGTAGCAGAAAATCTATATAGAGTCCTAGTTTAAGAGAGTCTCCTTAACATTTCTCTAAAAACAAATTTGAACAAACGATATTATCTACACTGAAGGGTGGGAGAGTGGACTAAGTCTCACAATAGGTTAGCAATAATGTGATTCAATTTTCTTTGACGAAAAACGAATCTAAGACATATCACTTATCAATAAAGAAGAATATTACTTCACCGTTGTACTAAGGAATTGCATTTCTCTAAATTTTAATCATCCATCAGAAACTTGACAGTATTGGCTTACGGGTCAAAACAAATTTGATTGGCTTGATCATAGCAGCCGTATCAACTTTGCAAAATTATTTTTGCACGTTCGAAAACTTGGGAAATGATCATGACATGACACCTAACGAAAGTTGGAGACAATTTGTCAATTACATAATACTAGGTTTGATTAAGTACAATGGTTATCAAATTCACTATATTAATTAATCATTTTGCTTAAATCACGTCATTTCACGTGTGAAAAAGGAGAAGCAATTTGGCTTTTTGATGTAGCACAATTTTTCACATCTTTACAATCCCTATTATATGTAAGCTGATTTTTCTAACTTAACATACGGACAATACATATTAGGTGACGTAAAACACGGATGACGTGAAACACAGCTTTACAAAACCCTATTATATTAATTAACATGCTATAATACTACGAAAGAAATTAAAATTTCACCCTAACACATATATAAGAAGTTGCCAACTCGTTGTAAGCCCCCAATAAAGTTGCCTAAAATTTTCGTATGGGGCAACCTTTTACATCCTCAAATCCAACTCAAAACCAATTGATAATGCATGAATAGGTCAAAGATCATTTAAGCTATTAGGTAAGGGTTTAGTTCCCTTGTTTGGGAATCACACTCGACATGTTTTCTCTCATGTGTAGGGTTATTTAAGTTCAACACGTAAAACACATTGGTTGTGGAAGTACATGGATAGCATCAACAAATAACATATTATAACGTAAGCATCTAACTTGGTACTAAATCAGAAAGAAAGAGAGAAATAAATTTTAATTATCAATGTGAGAGATTCACACTCTCAACAGAACATGTCCTTTTTTTTTTTACGTCAACCTCCAAAAACAAAACAAACATTTCTCTTTGCTTAGTTTTATTTTTCTTTTTTTATTTTAACGATGAAATTAATAATTCATGAAAATGATAAGAACTAATTCAAATGTGAGCAAAAAATAGTTGGTAAATACCTAAAAAAAATCCTTTTTGAATGTTGATGTAGCTTTATAAGTTATAACATGCTTTGTTCTTCTGCGCGATGCACATATAATTGCTTGTCTAACCAAAGTCACTTTTATATACATTATACAAAACACTATCACACCACATGCGAAATAGCATCTTAAAAACAATGACTCATCGGCAATTCGGCATTTAAACTCAGTAGCCACAGAAGAGAGAGAAGAAGACAAAGGCAGTTTGCCACATACTGGCTCCATTTGTCGGGAAGAGCCATTTCCTTTTGGCTCCTCAAATCTTCAAGAGTGCTTTTAGGTTTACGTGTTTGAATTGTGGTGCATTGCATTTGTAGTAGGTCGCTTTAAAGTCCAAATGTTTTTTTTTTTTTTTTTTTTTTGAGAGAACTGGAAATATCATTACCATGGCTGAAGTTAAAGGGGAACAAAGAGCCACAAGGGTCTAACAACAACGGACCAAATTACAGAGAAAAAGGAAAGCAAACAAGACGCAGAGCACACCTCCGCGTTCCCCTCTACAACCTCCTAAAACTACCTATTAGTTTGGAGGACAACGAAGTCCATCCTTGTTCAAAACACCAACAAACAAAGATGGGGGCGTTGAACCCAAACTAAATCGCACATCTCCGTACCCGTGTGTGACACTATGAAATTCACCGTTCCACTGGTTGACCTTAGACCCGAAAGACCAGTCGCAGGCAAGGAAGGAAGTTCGTTTGGTATGTCGATTGCAAATGAAAAGAAAGCTATTTTTAGTTGAAAGAATGAAAAGAAAGGTTAAAGAAAAAGGATAGTCAAACTGTATTTGACATGTTAGACCATCTTCAAAAGAAATGTTAAATTATAATTGATGGTTGATGTGATAATTTGATGTCATATTTTGTACTTCTCTAACCGAATAGTCAAATTTATTGTCTTATTAAAATAGAGCTTTAAATGGTTGTAATTATTAAAAGAAATGTTGCAACAAAATTTTTATTGGTTGAAATGTTAGTGAAATAAGAGACCCACCATTAAAATTAATTAAAAATAAATTTGACATTGATGTCAAATTTGACTCCTAATCACAAAACCTTAAAATCCAGTCAACAAATAACACTTTAGTTGAAATTATTTTTATGTCAAATATACACAATGACATTCCACCTAGGATTTTGATATTTCCTTTAGAGATGCTTTTAAAAGAGTCATTTTACAATGGTAGGCAATGTTGTCACTTTGATTTTGAGCACCAAAAACAAAATATAACAAATAAAAAAAATTGAAATGAAATGGTTATCAAAATAATTATAAATAAAAGGGGAAACTTTTCTATAAGTCCATTTTTTTTTAATCAATATGAGGAATAGTCCAGCTCCTTAAAATAATTTCAATCCCTTAAATTGAGGATTATTTTATTAAATAAGATTTATTATAAAAATGAATTTCGTTATAATTATTTCTTTTTTTTTGTTGTTATTTTTTGTTCTTCTGTTCCAAACCATATTTATAAATCTTTTTATAATCAACTTATATCATAGGTTAATTGTATTTACTTACCTATATGAAAGATTCATATTTATAATTAACATGTATCACTGCTTAATGTATCTTACTTGTAGGTATAATATTTTTGTATTTTGTAGTTAGGTTTCATATCTCGCTTATAGGTAAAATATAAAAATGCTAGGAAGTCACACGAGAACTTTCCGGGCTCGACTTCGCTGTAGCACGATATTGTCCGCTTTGAGCCCCGACCACTCCCTCATGGTTTTGTTTATGGGAACTTACACGAGAACTTCCCAGTGGATCACCTATCCTAGTATTGCTCTTACGCGAACTCACTTAACTTCGGGGTTCCGATGGAACCCGAAGCCAGTGAGTTCCCAAAAAGCCTCATGCTAGATAGAGATGGGAATATACATATAAAGCTTACAGGATCCACTCCCCTGGGCGATGTGGGATGTTATAATCTACCCCGCTTAGGGGCCCAACGTCCTCGTTGGCACACATCCAGTCAGCATATTGGCTCTGATACCAAATTGACACATCCTGGCCCGGGCCCCCACCACATCCCGAGCTCGACTCCACTATAGCACGATATTGTCCGCTTTAGGCCCCGATCATGCCCTCACGGTTTTGTTTCTAGGAACTCACACGAGAACTTCCCAGTGGGTCACCCATCTTAGGATTGCTCTCGCGCAAATTTGCTTAACTTCGGGGTTCCGATGGAACATGAAACCAATGAGTTCCCAAAATGCCTCGTGCTAGGTAGAGATGAGAATATACATATAAGGCTTACAGGATCCACTCCCTTAGGCGATGTGGGATGTTACAATCCATTCCCCTTAGGAGCTCAATGTCTTCGTCGGCACACTTCCGGTCAGTATATTGGCTCTGATACCAAATTAACACATCTCAGCCCTGGCCCCCACCACATCCCGGGCTCGACTCCACCATAGCACGATATCGTCCGCTTTGGGCCTCGATCATGCCATCACGGTTTTGTTTCTGGGAACTCAAAATAGAACTTCCCAGTGGGTCACCCATCCTGGGATTGCTCTCGCGCGAACTTTCTTAACTTCGAAGTTTCGATGGAACCCGAAGCCAGTGAGTTCCCAAAAGGCCTTGTGCTAAATAGAGATGGGAATATACACATAAGGCTTACAGGATCCACTTCGTGGGACGATGTGGGATGTTACAAGTACCATATGGTATCAATTGATGACAATAATGTGTATATGTCATGCCAATTAATGAATTTATCTCATTAGATATTAGTTGTATGCATCACTTACCACATTAAATTGAGCATCGTGATATGCTACTTGATTCGACTCCTTAATCTACATTATGTGGTATATTTCAAAATATTAAAAATAAAGAAAATGCTAGCTACCTTTTTTATTTGTCTTCTTCTTTTTACCTTTCTCATTCATTGTTTGCAATGTATACTTTTCAACAATTTAGCCCAAAGCCCTTAATATCTTGAAAACTTATATTTGCTTTTTTCCCGTTGCCCTTAGTAAATGTGATAACCAAACTAATAGTTAACATATATTTTTCAAAAATAAAATAAAATAATTCTCTCCCACACCGCATGAATCACTATCCATTTTCTCACCGGTCACCACTGGTGGCAAACTGGCAATCAGCCATGAAACCTTTGCTCAACCTATTCGCCTTCTTCACCAAATACATCTCCAATGCTATTTGGGGGTGTTTATCATGCTTGACCAAACCTGCAGAAGCACTCGCAAATGACAAAATGTAGGGGTGGACACTTAGAACCGAAAACATAGATCAAATCGAACTTCACCGAACGGTTCAAATTTTGTGATTTTAAAACAGTTTCGTTTTGCAACCGAATTGTAGTCTGCATAAACAGTTTGGTTTCGGTTTTGAACATCTGAAACCAAACTGCAATGCAAAAATTAAAATATGTTTAATTTAATACCAGTAATAGGTGTTTCATCAATATTAGGCACATCAAATTCAATTTACTTAACAAATTATACAAATACGATCTTCTACTGAACTATTTTTGAACCTGTGAACTGCACTTCACCTCATTGTTCATGACCAGTAATAGAAGCTACATTATTCATGGCCAACGTAGCTTCCTATGCTTGTAAGCCATTGTGAACTGCTTCGAAAATGTGCAAATGTGGATAAAACAGAAATAAAGCTACATTGTTCATGGCCAGTGAACTGTAAAGATAATTGTTAACATTCAAATTTGGGAGGTTAATAAAGACTAGTGTGGTCAGCACTTGGTAGGCTCGGGTTTGAAACAATAAAATCTTTGACAACAAAGTTCAAGTGGTCCACCCCTAAAAACTGGGATACATTCATTGAGATGCTCAAATATATTGAATAAAGGTTACAAGAAGTGCCCAATATAGTCAAAACTTCCATTTTTCTCTTGTGTCTGACCCATTATAAAAGGTATTATTCCCTCTTTTATAGGCCATCAATGAGCCTCAAAATTCTTTTGGCTCGAATTACTCCATAGTTCTCACATTTAACTAATCAAGTACGTTGACATGACTTGCTAATTACTCTTGCATTCTTTTATTCTCTTTACGCCTTCTCCGTCTGCTAGCCCATCGGGGCCATCAAACAAGGCCTTGTCTTTCATTGTTTTGCTTGTCATAATACTTGGAGGAGTGTGTATGACAACTTAGCATAGGATATACTTAGGCTTGCTTGGTAGGAAACACAACAAATTGTATGTGTTTCCCACAGAAGGCACCAAACTACTAATGCTCAAATTTGGGAGGTTAACAAAGATAAGTGTGGTCGGCCCTTGGTGGGCTCGGAGTAGAAATAATAACTTTGACAATAAGGTTTAAGTGATTAACCCCTAAAATTGTGCTACATTCACTGAGGTGCTCAAATATATTGAATAGAGGTTACAAGAAGTGTTTGGTATAGTCTAATCTTCATTTTTTTTGTTGTGCCCCACTCATTATAAGAGGTACTCATCCCTCTTATATAGGCCTTCAATGAGCCCAAAAGTCTCTAGGCTTAAGTAACTTCACCGGTTTCGCATTTAATGAACCAAGTAAATAGACATGACTTGCTAGCTACTCATCCATCCTCTAGTTGACATATGGTAGTGAAGTGACGTTTGTTCAATCTAAATGCATGTTTTTTGGGCCAACGTGTATCGAGCGCCTTGCTCGACCTTGAGGTTTGAGGAACCCCATGCCCGAGTGCCTGATCTAATAGCCTTTAGGCTTCTGCTCACGTTGATGGCAACACGTGGCCTGAGGTTGCTGTTTGAGTAAGTCTGCTTCTGGAACTTGGTGCTATAAATTTGTCAGTATGGCAACTTGTCGCCAACGGTCAGGAAGTGCTCGGCTTTTTTGCTACCAAGCAAACCAGAACGTTGAGCGGTCATCCGTAACGCTCATAGTGGCTCTTTTTAATCCCGTTGGGTCTTGGTTTTTCTTTCTTTCTTTTGTTAGGCCTGAGTCTTCCTTTCTTCCTTTGAGCCTTAGTCTTCATTTCTTCCTTTGTGCCTTTACTGGACCTCTCATGCCTGTACGATTTATAGGAGTCAAAAAGGACTCTGCATTAATAGAATTTTAACTTCATACATTCATATTTTGAAGAAATGAAATAATTTAAAGAATTCAACTAATCTTAAAATCATACACATAAATAATTTAATGCAAAAACAACTTAATTAGAAGCGTTATTAAATCTATATAAAAAAAGTGATTAAGTTATATTAATTATTCGCGTTGGTGCGATAAATCTAGAAGGAGAAACTATTTTTGTCCCTGAGCCTATGACATTGAGGGTGTTTGAAGTATGTAAGACAAAAAGGATTTTCACATATTATGGTGAAAGGTGATTATAGGTTGGTCATTCAATCGGTGCAAGGCGTATGTGATGTTTCCTAGAGCTTGAAATGAATCATTGAAGATATCCAGTGGCTTGATACCAAGTTTACTATTAGCTGGAACTATGTTTGTTGGGAAGCGAAATTTTTTGTTGTGCTATAGCACACTAAGGTCTCTCCTTAATTTGTTTTTCCATTTAGGAGCATTGTATTCCGACTCAATGATTTAATGTTAATTGTATTAGAAACAGTTGTATTAGAGGTTTCTATTTCTTGTTTAATGGAGGTGGATTGTCTGCCCTCCCATTTCCATACTCTCCCTATGCCCTCTTGTTTGTGTTGTCACGGTTAAGTTACGTCAACATTTTATATTCCTATTACTTTTTGTTTTATTATTTCTATAAAAAAATTAATACAAAATGTCGACGTGGCTTAACCGTGACCACACATCACAGGAGGGCATGAGGAGAGTATGGAAATGGGAGGGCATGCAATCCACCTCTCTTGTTTAATACCCTTTTTTGAAGAAAAATGTACTAAACCATAAACAAACACTACAAAGTACAAGTGCCGCATGAAAAAGAGTATTGATATTATTAACACAATTTTATATCAAATTTCTTTACCATGTGACAGATAAGTTAGATAAGTTACATTATTTAATTTCAATCTTTTTATTAATTAAAACACTTAAATAATCTTAGGTGGCACAATAAGACTCCTCGTATACCACAATCATCATTTAATTAACAATCTTTTTATTAATTATTGATTAACATTTTGAAATTAAATGTTAATTAATTTAGATGATGTGACTGTCCAGATTAGATGTTACCTAAGGTGATATACAATTGTGATACAAAAATATGGTAAAAATAACATTATTGCATGAAAAATGAAAAATGAAAAATGCGATTTTCATGAGATAACCAAAACGGAGTAGGATTTTCTCCCCTCTTTTTTTCCTTCTCATTTCCTTCCCTCCTATTTGAATGGTCACGGTTAAATCACATTAATATCTTATATTAATTTTTTATAAAAAGAGAAAGATAAAATAGAAAATGTGAGATACAGAGATGAAAGAGGATGGAAAGAAGATGGGAGAGAATTATAATCCAATCAAAACCAAACCAATTAAAGCCAACAGTCATGTGGGCGCCACTCTCCACTGCACTCATAGAGATTCGTATCATTTTATATCCATATATAATGTCATCATCTTCGTTCAATTTGAAACTAATGAAAATATCTTGAAAATTTTGAGTTTTAATAATAAGGATAAAATAAAAGGTAAAATAAATAACACCAAATTTAACTTTTTAATGTAAAAATATAATTTTTCGTTAAAATAACAGTACGCGCCTTTCTTTAAAACTCCTATTATCCAACCATTGTCTCTTCCTCCCAAAAACTTTATAAAACGGCTCCTCTCTCTCTTCTTTACAAATCAAAACCCACACCCCACCCAACAAAAAAAACTTAATTTCTACTTGACTTGAGTTTATATCTATATACATATACATATATATATATATATATATATATCCATCAGTACTTGGCAGCACAGTAGTACTAGCTACCACCAATGGCGGCTTTAAGGAGCTTTCTGAAGAAAAGGTCCTCTGTGCTCTGCAATGGAGCCTTGAGACGGAAACTGTTCTCCACCGAGGTGTCGCAACCCCTCACTGATTCTCCATCTTTTGCTCAGAGAATCAGAAATCTCCCCAAGGATCTTCCTGGCACCCAAATCAAAACCCAAGTTTCCCAAGTACCTTTCTCTCTCTCTCTCTCTCTCTCTCTCTCTCTCTCTTCTAGAAATTTCATTAATTTTTTGGTAGACTGGAAATGTTTAATTGCATGATTTGTTAATATTTTCAGATTCCGTTTTTGGTAGTATTTGGTAATAATCAATCCAGTTCATTATTTATATGTTTACGTAGAAATGTTCTTTTGGTCACCAGGTGACTTAAATCATCAAGATGGAGTGTAATTATATATGTTTCTAGCGTTTTAATCTTAACTCTTGATATCAAGTGTAATAGTGAGTAACTATGAATATTTCAGCATCGAGTGCTCTTTCAAAAAGCTTTGATTTTATCAAAAAATTCGATGTTCTTTTAATAAAAATGTCTCTTGTAAAAGTGCATTTTTTTAGGCAAAACTTTTTTCTGTATTTTAAATGAAAAGATCGAAACATATACGTAAGTGAGACGTTTTAGGTTTGATTCTCATCAAATGCGAACTTGAACCATATTATTGCTAGCCTATTGCAAGGCTTAGCCCACACCCCACCCCCTTGTCGTAGATAATATCGTTTGTTCAAAAAACCCATGTATTGTTTCTTTTTCCAATGAAAGAGACTTGACTGTATAGATCTGTGTAACTGATTTGTGTTTAATTTAAATGATTTGGGGTGTGCAAGTTACTAGCTGAGGTAAAATGATCATGTAGTTTATACATCGGTATGTACTTATGCAGATAGCCATGAATTTAGGCACTGTAATCAGTGGAAAAGAAATCAAAGAAGAGGTGTCCTATCCTAGGACATTCGTCAACTCCCATTAATTTCTTGTACAAAATTGTCACTTGCGTGACACGCTGGACTGGGAAAGGTAAATTTGATGTATTAAGTACGAGAAGTTAACAGAAGTTGATGAATGTTCTTGGATTGGATAAATCTGCAAACCATACGGACCAAATTCCACGCAGCTGAAAATATAGCAACGGAAATGGAACTTTAAAAACTATAGGGACTAAAAACTTGTCTTAGCCTGTGTTCGTTCTTCTTCTTGCCTTTTCATTGATAATATTTTTGCCATATTTCAGCTCATTGGTAGAACTCCCATTGTTTATCTTAACAAAGTCACTGAGGGATGTGGAGCTTATATTGCCGTCAAGCAAGAGATGTTCCAACCCACCTCTAGCATCAAGGACAGGTAAATTGTTACTTCAGAGAATCACCAGCACGAGAAATATAAATCCTTACTGCTTAATGCTGTTTTTTGTATATACACATTAATTGCCGAGTACAGATCAATGGAAATTTGTTTGCTTAATTTTGGTGCAGACCAGCACTTTCTATGATCAACGACGCAGAAGAGAAGGGCTTGATAACTCCTGGGGAGGTTAGCTGAAGATTTCTCTTTGCTATCATTTTCCGGTTAACAGCATGTGTTTGTCTTGCATTACAGTTTCAGATTTTCCTAATTACTATTGTGTAAATTTTGCATCAGACAACACTGATTGAACCAACATCAGGAAATATGGGAATCAGCATGGCGTTTATGGCAGCCATGAGAGGGTATAAAATGGTTTTAACTATGCCATCTTACACAAGCTTGGAGAGAAGGGTGTGTATGAGATGCTTTGGAGCTGATTTGATTCTCACTGATCCAACCAAGGGGATGGGAGGAACTGTTAAGAAGGCGTATGATCTTCTGGAATCCACACCCAATGCCTATATGCTGCAACAATTCTCAAATCCCGCCAATACTAAGGTATCAATCTTTTTTTAGTTCTGGATTTATTTTATTTGTTTTGACTTTCAAGTTTGTCTTGCATTTGCTTATGCTGTGTGCTTTGACTTAACTTGATCAAATGTTGCACCAGTCTATCATTATGCTATGTATGATCACAAAATTGATGGTGGATATAAGACTAAAATCGGAAAAAAACAGGTACATTTTGAAACTACAGGCCCTGAGATATGGGAGGATACCAACGGACAGGTTGACATCTTTGTAATGGGAATCGGTAGCGGAGGCACTGTCTCTGGGGTCGGGCAGTATCTCAAATCTAAAAATCCTAATGTTCAGGTAATGACATATAAGCTATTATCTTGCCAATATGTTCATGCGTTTTGTGACATGCTGTTATATTTTGTGTTTATTCCCATAGTAATGTTGAATCTCTTGCAATCATGGTAGATATATGGAGTGGAGCCTGCTGAAAGTAATGTGCTGAATGGCGGTAAACCAGGTATAGTATCGCTCAACCTTTATGGTTCCGAAGTTAACCTTGATGATTACCAGCCTAGACATCTCGTGAAGAAAATCACGTCCGTCATTGTATTTTTGGAAGTTTATAAAACAGTCCTTGGTAATAGGTCCTCATTCAATCATGGGCAATGGGGTTGGGTTCAAACCAGATATATTGGACTTGGATATGTTGGAAAGAGTTATTGAGGCAAGTACCAAATTTGACGATTTTTTGTTATGAGGAATCGAACTTGTTAAAAAAGACGGAAGTTTTTGTGTTTGTATTTTGAGTCGTCGTTTTTACTAAGTTTCATTTCTTATTTTGTAGGTTACTAGTGAAGATGCAGTAAACATGGCAAGACAATTGGCATTGAAAGAAGGGCTTATGGTAAACATTCAATGACTAAAAATCACGTTGTACAGATTGAAACATATTCACTTATGTCATCCTTCCGATTCATGCAGGTCGGAATATCGTCTGGAGCCAACACTGTGGCAGCAATGGAGCTTGCTAAAAAGCCAGAAAACAAAGGCAAACTCATTGTGGTAAGAGCGACTTATCTTTCGGTTTTTCCTTTATGCAAGATCAAAGTTAATAAAATATCCTGCTAACATTTTAAGAGACGGATTGATCACGAAAATAAATAGCAAGGATTAGCCTTTCTATGTTGTCGTGGTTCCTCACGTACATTTTGAATTCTTGACATGCGATCTGATATACGAAACATCTTGGCTCTTTGTGATCATTTGCTTCTGTTTGTTTTCCAGACTGTTCACCCGAGCTTTGGGGAGCGATACTTGTCATCCGTTCTATTTCAAGAGCTGAGGCAGGAAGCCGAAAACATGCAACCAGTTGCCGTCGACTATCCTTAAGTACTCTAAGGCTCTCTGTGACATGCAAAACCATCAATGGACGCGTTGACGTCTGTTGCAGTGATATGAGGCCGTGTACCTTAAAATAAGTTTTTGTGCTTAGAACATTGTCTGCAATAAGGAATTTACATTTCTTGTGAAACTTGTGTTGTGAATCTGTGATGGTGTAATGTAATCCAGTTCATTTTTGGTTCTGCAGAGCGTATATGTACACAGATAACCTTGGGAATTTATCTTCTTCTTTTTTATTTTTTTTATTTTTATTTTTTTTAACAAACGATATTATCTATACTAAGAGAGAGCAGGTGAGCTTAACCTCATAATAGGTTAGTAATAATGTGGTTCAACTTTACCTTTGGCCATAATCGAACATAAGACCTCTTACTTGCAAGTGTAGAGGAATACCACTGGACTGTAGTACTAATATCTCTCACTTACAGTTTGGTTCGGGTTTGACCCCTTTTTTGGTCCATCTTTGGGTTTCTCAGTTCATCAGCTATTACATCCACACCTACTTCTAATTACCATGACTTAAATATGAATTTTGTCGACTTTGCGCAGTCTAAGACACAAAATTAGTCTACAAACTAGTTATTAGTCTAATAGTAATTATTTTCCCTTAACTAATTATAAGTTTGATAGTATTTATTTTCTTGACGTTGAAAGAGATTTCAAGTTTAAATCTTAATTTATGAATGGAAAAAAAAAAGAAAAAAAAAAAGAAAAACACAAATTCAAGACAAATCCATGCAACTGTAACGCATCGAGGATGAACAACATTGCAGACAACAAACTTTGCTCAAACGCAATGTGCACAAATATCATTCGAATTAAAACTAGCTAATTTACCACACATTTCACTTTTATTGTGTATGTACCTACCTTTTGTCACTCTTTTAAAATTCATCAAAATGCATTATGTATTGCGCACACATGCACTTTTTCATGTTTATTATTGACACTCCGCCCATAAACGACTTGGGGGTAAAAAAAATGTGTTGCTTACAACTTGTCTTCAACAAAGTGGAACATATGTTTTCTGAGCTTTAATCAAATAAATTACGAATCTAAATCGTCTAGGAGATCTATTAAGTTACAAATTTGCTCTTGAATATTTGTTTGAGTGGTATTTACGCAAAGAGTAATGTTACGGAGATTAAAAATTTTAAACCAAATGATGTGTCACTAATAAGAAATAAACAAGTTAATCGACACTTAATTAATAATCCAATCATATACAATCACATCATTAAATTTGCAAATTTAATTTAAAAATTTTGATTTCTCTAACATTACTTTTATGCAAAGTTCTTATAATCCAGATAAAAATGAGTTAATCACATATTAAATTACAATTTTAGCAAATTTAAATATTAATGTCAGCTCAGCTATTTGGAAAAAGACAGCGACAACCTAGGACTAGGACGTATGAAAAGCAGACTGAAATGATTAATTTATGATAGAGAAGAAAAGATTATATAAATTAAATTGGCCGCATGTCATCATCCGACCTTAGCTCAGTTGGTAGAGCGGAGGACTGTAGTTGCAAGTAGCAGATAATCCTTAGGTCGCTGGTTCGAATCCGGCAGGTCGGATTCTTTTTTGTTTTTAATATTTTGGGAATTTTGGATTTTACCACGACACCCTATCCCGATCCGTCCCTCTCTTCCCTCTCTCTACCGTCGCTATACAAATTTTCCTTCAACATTTTTGTCCAGGCAAAGATAGTTCGTCTCAAAATTGAAGTAATATAAGGGGATTAAACGCGTTCAAGATGTTGTTGAATCAAATTTTCTCTTTGCAAGTAAAGGTCACAACACAAATCTCTTCAACTCTATTCGGCCCTCGGGTGTCCCTCTTCCTAGGGGACAGTTCAAAAATTAGTGCTTGCATTCTCGATGCAAGTATTAAAAAAAAGAAAGTCACTTAGGCTTAATATTATTCCACCGTTTAGCATCCTTACAATAAATAATAAGATGTTATTCGTTTAGTTGTCAGTATATCGTTTGATTACAACAACAAGGTGTATACAAAAACACCAAAATCTTCAAAATGTGCAACTATACTTTGCACATCATGAAACAACCCACTATTTTTACTTAAAGTGAAATAAAGGAATAGGAAGATATGGCACTGTAAATACTTAATTTTAACCGAAGAAAACTTTGTCATCCACATGCGTGCTAACCGAAGGTGTTACAATGTTGGGGTACGTGGCGGATCGAGAAAGGTTGTCAAGGACTCAGGAACATAGTTTAATTTGTTACAACATTTGTTATGGTTAGTTTTTATTTAAAGAAAATAAATCATAAAATAAAATTTTATATAAACTGCCAAATCATATGGACTCATGAAGTTCATTGGCTTAAATTCTTTTACATTTTTTTTCTTTAGTGATTGGAGGTTTGTCTTTTTGCTACGATCGAATTTCGGGTGCACAAAATAGAATACCTTTCTTGCCCTTGAATATAGCAATGCTTTGTTCTAAAATTATTATGAAATTTGCAACATTTCGACTTTTTTTCTTTTCTTTTTCTAAACTTTGAAAATAATAAAATCCACATATGTGTGTGTAAATATATATTAGTTTGACATGAAATTTCACAAAATAAAAATATGTAGTATATATGTAACAATCCGTCCCTAATTTTACAACTTCATTAATTTTAGAAGTGTGAATTGACCAAAATGCCTATTGAAGTGAGATTGTTGACTTTTTACGGAATTTGCTCAAAATACTTCTTACTGTATTTCAACACCCTGATTCCAAATTTGTAGTCCCTTTCCCAAATTTAATCATTTTAGTTAAGTTCTACTAATGGGTCCCAATATTATGCTTAGGTGCGATTACCATCGAAGACTCCAACTTTCCTAGTTCGAACGGCTGCGACCTCACAAGAATATATGAGTGGCTCTTTTCTTTTATATAGTATTTATAGTTGTTTAGTTTCCACATATATATATATATATATATATATATATATATATATATTTAATAATGAATTTTCTACGTGATTGCCATAATTAAATTAGCGTTTATAAGAAAGGTCGAAATGTTGAGAATTATGAAATTGTTCTAAATCATGTGGGATAAACATGTATGTGTACTATTATGGGATGTCTTAATTATATTTGCGGGCATCAATAGTGTTGTGTTGACTAGAATTATCGATTTACTGTTACATGATCATAATTATGTTATTCGCTCATCATGTGCTACATTGGTGTTAGTATTCGCCTGGGTCAAGGCCAGCCTTCATGTGTATGTTCACATCGCACCGTACACTCACTTTGGATTTATTGTAGGTGACAGTCCTGTCCTATATTGCAATAGGCAATTAGGACTCGTATGTGATGCACATAGCGCTAGTTTTCACGTGATTGTAGTACTAGAGTGTTTCATGTCAGAATACCTCTGCATGAACTCGTGTGTCAGTATATTTTGATGAGCATTCAATATGATATGTTTGTTTATATAATATATTGTGACTACCAGACGTTATGTGTTTATTTATGAATTATTGTAAAGTATTGCATTCTTGGGATATTGATGGCTACGGTAAGTAATTTCATACTATACGTAATATGTTATATTTAGAAACTACACTTATTTTATGACGTTGGGTTATTACGTTTTTGAAAAGGTTTTATAAAGTTTTATTTTTAGGCTCACTGACCCTTGTTTTTCGCCCTCCAGGTTTTAGTGGCTGAGTTTTCGTGTCGACAATGATTCTTGGCAAATGTTGTTATATGAGAGTACCTTTGATGGTATAATTCTTATCCTATTTTTACTGTACTTATGCTCTGACATTATGTGTGAATTGAGTTTAATCCTGCTCACTTGCGTACTCTTGCATTTAGACACTTTTAAGTTTAAATTTACTCACATTTTCCATATAACTACACTTTATGGCTTCGTCATGCTCATGATGTCGGCTAGCACTGCTCGATTCAGATTCCAAATGAACATTCTGGGTTAGGGTGTGTCAATATACAAATTTGAGATTTTTTTTTCTCGGTTAATACGAAACTAATTTTCTTGTTCTTTACTCAAATTATGTAAATGCTCATGTTTTTTTGAGACACTTTGATAGGGGAATTTTGCTATAATAATATTAGAACACTATCTCGTCGTTTGAATGTTATTTTGTCTTGTATAGGCTCTTGTTGTAAAGGGTTTCTCCTTGTAGTTGTTGTAATACTTTATTTTCGTAAAAAGTAAATTGAATTTTGCATTTATTTGGATAAAAATAACATTGAACCACTTTATTTTCTTAAAAGTAATTTGTATTTATTTGGGTTAAAATTACATTGAACTACTTTATTTTTATAAAAAGAATTGAATTCGCATTTATTTGGGTAAAAATTACATTTGCTTTTCTGTGGTCATAGTTTGCTTTACTTTTCACTTTGATCCTTGTCTGTTTAATTTTGGCAGTTTAGTCTTGTAATTTTGTTTAATTAGAAATCAAGTCCTACAAGCTTAACATTGTTAAGAAAGATAGACGGAGTTATGTTTTAGGTTGATTGAAAACAATTTACGGAGACAAAAAAGCCCTCACACGTGACTCTGACGGAGTTTACAATGTGAACTCAACTGAAATCAAACTGTAATGCTGAAATTATCAAAACTATCCTTCATGGTTGTCATACTACAATAAAGAACAAACTGTACATCTCATAATTATTATTGTGACCAATGAGAATTTATTAAGTTATATAAAAAAACTCTTAAACAATGAAAACGCTCAACGCTCATGTTTTCTATACATTGGTGCATGCCTCGGAACTATAAATTTGTCATTTTCCATAGTTGATGAATTTGTACGTATTATCTTTTAATGAATTTTGAAAATGCACATAAAATTTTTATTCATATTTTTTTGGGAAAACAATAAGATAAATAAAACTAAGAACATTGTGGGACCATGATTTTAGAGGGCTGAAGTAAGGCTGATTCAAATATGAATACCTCAGAAGTCTGGTCATGCATTCGACAGTTTCGAGTGGAGTTGGATCAGACAATGACCCTGTTTTGGGGCAATAGGCGAAGTCCGAGTGACTTTGCTAAGACGACCACATTGGTTCTGCAAGATACGCGATATGATCCAGATATGGTTTCAATCAGATCTTTATAAAGTCTTGAAGTTCTTACAATCTAGGAATTACCATGCGTCGCAAGTAATCACAACTACTAAAATGATGCAATTTCTACTTCTAGATATCCTCTAGGATTCTCTCAGCGTAGAACAATAATTATATTTTAAAAAGGTCTCTTTCCCCACTGTATAAATACACTCGTATAGGGTTCGTCTCTGGTAACGCAATCTCGATTCTCTAATTCTTTTGCCCATTGCTTGAGTCTAAAACAATTCACTAACTTGACTGTTAAATAGCCTATGGCCGACAGAACCCCAGTTCTTGGGCTTGCTCATAATTGTTTATTATTTAGCAAATAGTTGAGTTTGTGCATCTTTTTCATGTACTGAAATGTGTATACCGAAATATATTATATTGAACTAATTTATTTAAATGTTAGAACCGAAATGTATGTATCGAAATATATGCACTGAAATGTATTATATTAAATTAATGTACCTAAATGTGTGTACCGAAATGTATGCACCGAAATGTTAGTACCGAAATGTATTATATTGAATTAATGTATCTAAATGTTTGTATCGAAATGTATGTACCGAAATATGTGTACTTAAATGTATACACGAGAATCTATTATAATGAATTTAACGTATCTAAATAAAGAAAACAAAGTACATCGAAATATATTGTATAACAAAAATTAGTTTATCTAAATGTTTACAACAAAATATATTACGATAAATGAAATGAAAATTATAATTAAATAAAATTAATATATTAAAAATTAGGAAGAAAAAGAGAAATAATTAAAAAAATCAAAATATAATTAATAAATAAGGTTATTAATGTATCAAGAGACTAAAATTAAATTTTGATTTACTTATAATTTTAATCTAAAAATCATATTACTAAGAATTAAAATGAAGTTTTCTATTATTTTATCAGCATGATAGAAATAAAATCAGAGAGTAATAAATTCATGCGCCCATTGTGGCACTTCCGTAATAACAACCCAAACAGGGGTCAATTGCGAGTTCTACCCCTCTACGGAAATACCTAACGGCAGTCAACCGGACGAAACCCCGCACAGTTAGAAAAGACCCATATAAAGCAGAGAAGTGCTTCCACCACCAAAAGCTATGAGCACGAAATAAGAGAGAGGAGTGAAATAGTAAAGAATTAAATCCAAAAAACAAAGAAAAATGAGTTTTAAATAAAACTTTCAAAAAAAAAAGGAAAATAAAATCGCTAGGGTTTGACGCCAAAAATTGGAAGAGGAGTGAGGTGAGTCGCCGATTCCACCCGTCAACTTCGATTCTCTAGGATCCGTCGGTCTGTAGCCCCCACTGAGAAAATTTCGCGTTAATTTTTTGGGTTTTTGTAGGGAGAGAGTTTTCTAGAGAGAGAGCTTTGAGCTCGGGGGGTTTTTTTGAACGTTGGGATCCGAGGGCCCTGATAGGGTTTCAGTTGGAATTTTATTTTGGAGGGATTTGATTTTCTTGGGTTTTGAGCCTTTTTGGGTTTTTCATTTTTTTCCAATTTCTTATTTTTGGTGATTTGGGTTTTTGTTGGATGCGTGTGAATTTGGGTTGAGCTGCATGCAATCTGGTGGCGGAGGAGGAGGCGGGCCCGGCCGGGGAGTGGGCCCGGCTGGCCGTGCCGGATCGACGTCATCGGCTGCTTCACCGTCTTCATCGTCCTCGGCCGTGTCGACGCCGCAACTGGGTTTTGATTCGGTGCAGCATCAACAACATCAGCAGCAGCAACAACAGCAGCAGCAGCAATTGGGGTCTAGACAGGTAACGATTGATATGTGTGGCTGGAAATTTTGTTTTTTTTGGTGAGAATTTAGTTGAATTGGAATGTGGGTTTTGGAGTTTGGAGTGTTTCTGCAGATGGGTCATTATTAATTTTGTCATTTTTGGCCTGGTTAATGATTGTTGCATTATTTGGGTTTCTAATTGGGAGTGTTGTTCCAAATGGGAGGCAGTGAAATGTTGTTTTTGATGCATCTGTGTGTTGTGGGTATGGTAAGTTAGCTGGTTTGCTTACATGATTTCTTAAATTAGAGCTGTTTAGGGTTTCGAGGAGTCAAACTAGGTAGGTTGTAATGGGAACTGATTGCGGCTTTGCACTTTTAGCTGCTTAACTGTAACTTGAAATGGACTTTTGCTTCCATTAAATTCAGAAGAGTTTAATGACGACGAGGTGGCGTCTGCTTCTGGTTTTGTTTTACTGTCATCCATTCCTTATATATGGTGTTCAATTATGGATGACCCTGTCCAGCTCGTATTTGTTTCATCTGCTTTACTGCTCTTAAAGTTTATGATAAGTTTGATTTTTATGTTTAAAAGAGGAACCATGTGGTTTAATTTGCTTAGTCCACCTTTTTAACTAAGCTAAGAGAAGCCTTTTTTCCTATATCTTTCTTTTAGGATGAGCCTTGGGTTCTTTTGGTCATGTTATGTTGTTATGGTGGACATTTTCCTTTATTTTAACTTTTTGGTTATTAGTTTTACATGACTAGCTCTATGGCGGGTACAGCTAGCACTAAGTACAAATGGCATGGCTTCCAGAACTTTGAATCTGATATGTACAGTCATTGTTCTGGTGCATTGGTAGGATCACATTTGTAATGGAAATCTTTTCAGGTTCCGGGAATTTGTTCAAGTCTTTGTTTTAACTTAAAAGATATCAATCATCTGCTAGACTTGCCTAGTTCTTTATCATTGAATTGAAGTTATGTGAACGGTATTGGGGGATATTTGTTATTTCGATTTTTGGCCCTGTCACTACTGTAAGCAGGTTCTTGTATGAACTGATAATGTGACTAAGGTTTGCATAATTTATTGTTCATGCAGCCATTACACCAACAACAATTTTTAAGAAAACCTGAAGGGAATGAAGCTCTTTTAGCATATCAAGCTGCTGGTCTGCAAGGAGTTTTGGGAGGGGGCGGCTCCAGTCAAATGCCTCAACAATCTAGGAAGTTCATTGATTTGGCTCAACAACATGGCTCCCAGGATGGACAGAGTCGTAGTCAAGGTGTTGACCAGCAAGCGGTAAATCCAGTTCATCAAGCATATCTTCAGTATGCTTTTCAGGCTGCCCAGCAGAAGTCAGGTTTGACAATGCAACCTCAGCAGCAAGCTAAATTGGGATTGTTGGGGCCGCCATCTGGAAAGGATCAGGACATGCGATTGGGAAATATGAAAATGCAGGAAGTCATGTCTAATCAGGCACCTAGTCAGGCACTAGCATCGTCTTCTAAGAATTTGACGGAACACTTTATTCGTGGAGAAAAGCAGGTGGGCCAAGGACAGCCATCAGTCTCTGACCAAAGGAGTGACTCGAAGCCTTCAGCCCAACCATCAGGCATGGGTCAATTCATGCCCGGAAACATGTTAAGGCCAATGTTGGCACCACAGTCTCAGCCAAGTGGCCAAACCATGCCAAATAACCAGATTGCGTTGGTTAATCAGTTGCAAGCATTTGCACTTGAGCACAACATTGATCTTTCACAGCCTGGAAATGCCAACATAATGTCACAGCTCATTCCACTGTTGCAGTCGAGGATTTCTGCTCAACAAAAAGCTAATGAAAGCAACATGGGGGCACAATCCTCACCTGTTCCAGTGTCAAAGCAACAGGTTACTTCTCCTCCAGTAGCAATTGAGAGTTCTCCTCGTGCTAATACATCAAGTGATGTATCTGGACAGTCTAGCTCTGCAAAAGCAAAGCAGACAGTTGCGGCTAACCCGTTTGGTTCAGGTTCAAATAGTAGCATATTTAACAATAGTAACGGCCCTATGCAGCAGTTTTCTGTTCATGGCAGAGAAAACCAGATGCCACCTAGGCAGTCAAATCCTATTGGAAATGGAATGACTTCTACCCATCCCACAGTGTCATCTGCAAACACAAGCCAGGGGGTGGATCACTCTTTTCATGTAAAAAATTCACAAAACAATCCAGAAACTTTGCAGATGCAATACCATCGACAGTTGAGTGGATCTTCTCCACAAGCTGTAGTTCCTAATGATGGGGTTTCTGGCAACAAGAGCCAGTCACAAGGTGGACTGGCTACTCAGATGGGACAGCAACGCCATGGGTTCACTAAACAGCAGCTGCATGTTCTTAAAGCACAAATACTAGCATTTAGGCGACTCAAGGTGCATTATTCTCTGTTTTTCTCCCTTCCTTTTTGCATTTTCAATTGTATGTTTAGTTTGTCTCCAGATGCTTTAGAGTTGATTAATGAATGTGTTGCTTACTTCCATTTCCCATTGATTGATAGAAAGGTGAAGGCACACTCCCTCAAGAACTTCTACGGGCTATTGCTCCACCACCTCTTGAGATGCAGCCACAGCAGCAATTGCTTCCTGGAGGAGGAAATATTCATGATAAATCTTCTGGGAAAACTTTAGAAGATCATGTGCGTCATATGGAGTCCAATGAGAAAGATTCACAGGCTGTGGCATCAATGAATGCACAGAACGGTGCAAAAGAGGAAGCTTTTGCCGGAGAAGAGAAAGCAATTGTATCAACAGTCCATGTGCAAGGAGCGCTTGCTGTGGTGAAGGAACCTACTCCTTTGGTGTCTTCTGGAAAAGAAGAGCAGCATTCGACTTTATCTTCTGTAAAGTCAGACCATGAAGTTGAACGTGGTATTCAAAAAGCTTCTGCTAGAAGTGAGATTAAAGTTGATAGGGGGAAGTCTGTTGCATCACAGGTCACACAGGTCGCTGTATCTGATGTCATGCAAGTTAAAAAGCCTGCACAAGCAAGCACTGTACCACTGCCAAAAGATGTTAGCTCTGCTAGAAAGTATCATGGACCTCTTTTTGATTTCCCCTTTTTCACTAGGAAACATGACTCTTTAGGTTCAGGGGTGATGGTAAACAATAACAACAACAACAACAATAATCTAACATTGGCATATGACGTCAAAGATCTTGTTTTTGAGGAAGGTGTGGAAGTTCTTAACAAGAAGAGGACAGAAAATATCAAGAAGATTGGTGGTCTTTTGGCAGTAAATTTGGAAAGGAAACGGATTAGGCCCGATCTTGTCTTGCGGTTGCAAATTGAAGAAAAAAAGCTTCGACTTTCAGATTTACAGGCACGCTTAAGAGATGAAATTGATCAACATCAGCAGGAAATAATGGCAATGCCTGACAGGCCTTATCGGAAGTTTATTCGGCTTTGCGAACGTCAGCGGATGGAGCTGTCTAGGCAAGTGCAGGCCTCTCAGAAAGCAATGAGAGAGAAGCAACTGAAATCTATTTTCCAATGGCGTAAGAAGCTTCTAGAAGCTCACTGGGCCATTCGCGATGCACGGACTGCACGTAACAGGGGAGTTGCCAAGTATCATGAGAGAATGTTGAGGGAATTTTCGAAGAGAAAGGATGATCATAGGAATAAAAGGATGGAAGCACTGAAGAATAATGATGTTGAAAGGTACAGGGAAATGTTGCTGGAACAGCAGACTAGTATCCCAGGGGATGCAGCAGAGAGATATGCTGTTTTATCATCTTTCCTGAGTCAGACTGAGGAATATCTTCATAAACTTGGAAGTAAAATAACAGCAGCTAAGAATCAGCAAGAAGTGGAAGAGGCAGCAAATGCTGCTGCAGCTGCTGCACGTTTACAGGTTTGGTCTCCCTCATTCTCCCCACTGGACTTTTTATTTTTATCATTCTTGAATTTTTATTTTCACATGATCTTTTAATAGAACCCTGTTCCTATATGGGTACAAAGTTTGAGAAATGATAGCAACCTTCGCACTAACCTTTGCATCTGGATCTTCTCACATTAACAAATGCCAGGTGTCATTTTTACACAAGTAATGAAGACATGTAATGTCTTTGAAATTATATTTCTTGTTTTCCATCTTTAATTCCCAGCCAAAAGCAAAAGCATTAAAAATCTTGATTTTTGTGAAAAAAAATGACGTGGCATTTGTCAAAGTGAAAAGGTTTAAATGCAAAGGTTAGTGCAAAGGTTGCTAGTGTTCTCCACGAAGTTTTTCTTCTTGTGGTAAACCATGCTGATCCTGTTCTCTGTTACTTATCCATGTTGGAATCTGTGTCTACAAATAGGGTCTCTCAGAGGAAGAAGTTAGGACGGCAGCGGCTTGTGCAGGAGAGGAAGTAATGATTAGAAATCGATTTATTGAGATGAATGCACCTAGAGACAGTTCATCTGTTAACAAGTAAGTTTATCGTTGGCTTTGCTTGATAACAGAGAATTTGAATTGCAGGTGGCTCTTGAGATGTATTTTTTTGCTTGTGCTTGCTTTTTAAAGTGGCCTAGTAACTTACCATATCTATCTCTCATATTTCTTAATTTTGTACTACTCATATTGCACTATCCATTTGTTTCAAAAACTTTTATTTTAAAGAACTCTCTTATGTGTTGTGAATGTACTTTCATATGTATAATCAATATCTACTATTTGTTTCTCATTCTTCATGAATATTTTCAGGTATTATAGTCTTGCACATGCTGTGAATGAAAGGGTCATAAGGCAACCCTCGATGTTACGGACTGGAAACTTAAGAGACTATCAACTTGTAGGTTTCTGCAATTAAGAATTGTTACTATTTACGTTTTGCCTTGAGTCGCCATTGCTTTTGTAGCATACTAGACCTTTTTTTGACTGTCTGTTTGATTCCGCAGGTTGGGTTGCAATGGATGCTTTCTCTGTATAACAACAAATTAAATGGAATATTAGCAGATGAAATGGGTCTTGGGAAAACAGTACAGGTAAGTTTCTCTTCTGTTCAGTGCCTTGCTTCAGACATGAAAAGCCAAATCTTATTATGGTGCACAGCTTTTGGGGTTGATATATCATATATTTGTATTGGCCATATGTGGGGGAGTGAGTCTCATGTTTCCATTTGCAGTCTCTGAGTTTACCTAAATGATCTATAATCCTCATGCAGGTAATGGCATTGATTGCATATTTAATGGAGTTCAAGGGGAACTATGGGCCGCATCTCATAATTGTTCCAAATGCTGTCTTGGTAAATTGGAAGGTTAGTTTATTTGCTGTTCTACTTCTACAAAGATATCTACATTGCTTACCATTTGCCATGATGCCTAACTGAGTTCCCTGTACAGAGTGAGTTGCATACCTGGCTTCCATCCGTGTCATGCATTTATTATGTTGGTGGGAAGGATCAACGGGCAAAATTGTTTTCTCAAGTACGATTCACCAATTTTTTTTATCTACTTAAATGTTTGAATTCTAGAACCATGTTAACCTTCCTTTTGCTATTTGGTATGTAGGAGGTTTGTGCCTTGAAGTTTAATGTCCTCGTGACAACTTATGAGTTCATTATGTATGATCGGTCTAAACTCTCAAAAATTGATTGGAAGTATATAATAATTGATGAAGCACAAAGGATGAAAGACAGGGAATCGGTTCTAGCACGTGATCTTGATAGGTATCGTTGCCAAAGGCGCTTGCTTTTGACAGGAACACCATTGCAGGTTCGTTAAGAGAGGTCACAACACTCGTATACGTACATTATTTAACTTCCTTTTTAAGAAGTCAAGAAATGCTTGATGAGGATGCAATTTTCTGTACATGCAAACATAATATGTGCTTTATTTTGATAGATAGACCTAACTAAGTTATGGCTGAAAATATTTAGCTGCTGATTTGATTTGATAGCCTTTTTGATTAATGTGTCTATTCATAAATGGAAGCATGCGATTTATTCTTATTTTATTTGAAAAAACAAGGTATGAAAAACCAATATACTATGAAGTTAAAATAGAGAACCTAATTCATTGAACTTAGAAATGTTATTCTGTTCAAAATAAATTAGCAGTATCAGTCATGAATGAGATTAATGATCTGTTTGATCATTTGGTTGCTTATGTGTATGTTTTTATCCTTGTTTTATTGTTTTATTATTTTGAATTGAGCTGATGTGGGAATAACTTTTCAATTACAGAATGATTTAAAGGAACTCTGGTCACTTTTAAATCTGCTTCTTCCAGAAGTATTTGATAATCGGAAAGCATTTCATGACTGGTTTTCAAAACCCTTTCAAAAGGAAGCCCCTACACCAAATGCAGAAGATGACTGGCTTGAAACTGAAAAGAAAGTTATCATCATTCACCGACTTCATCAAATTTTAGAGCCTTTTATGCTTAGGCGGCGTGTTGAAGATGTGGAAGGTGCACTCCCGTCTAAGGTATGCTTTAGTGATTATCCTTAGTAATCATTTCTTACTGTGGTTGATTTCTAACAATGATGCTTGTTTGCAGATCTCCATCGTTTTGAGGTGTAGAATGTCAGCCATTCAAAGTGCTGTATATGACTGGATCAAATCAACAGGCACTATTCGAGTGGATCCTGAAGAAGAGAAGCTAAGGATTCAAAAAAATCCACAATACCAGCCCAAAGTGTACAAAACATTAAATAATAGATGTATGGAACTGCGAAAAACTTGCAATCATCCGCTGCTCAATTACCCGTTCTTCAATGATTTTTCCAAGGATTTCCTTGTAAGATCCTGTGGGAAATTATGGATCCTGGACAGGATCCTTGTTAAACTTCAAAAAACAGGGCATCGAGTACTTCTTTTCAGTACCATGACAAAACTCCTTGATATTTTGGAAGAATACTTGCAGTGGCGTCATCTTGTCTTCAGAAGGATTGATGGAACAACCAGTTTAGAAGACCGTGAGTCAGCTATAGTGGATTTCAACAGACCTGGTTCAGACTGCTTTATCTTCTTACTTAGTATTCGTGCTGCGGGTCGGGGTCTTAATCTCCAGTCTGCTGATACAGTTGTCATATATGATCCTGATCCAAACCCTAAAAATGAAGAGCAGGCAGTTGCTAGAGCCCATCGCATTGGACAGAAGAGAGAGGTCAAGGTCATCTATTTGGAAGCAGTTGTTGACAAAATGGCTAGCCATCAGAAAGAGGATGAACTACGAAGTGGAGGTACAGTTGATTCAGAGGATGACCTTGCTGGTAAGGACCGGTATATCGGATCGATTGAGAGCCTCATAAGAAACAATATTCAACAGTACAAGATTGACATGGCTGATGAGGTTATCAATGCTGGGCGTTTTGACCAGAGAACAACTCATGAAGAGAGACGTATGACTCTGGAAACCTTACTGCATGATGAAGAAAGGTACCAAGAAACTCTTCATGATGTTCCCTCATTACAGGAGGTAAATCGCATGATTGCTAGAAGTGAAGAAGAAGTTGAATTGTTTGATCAGATGGACGAAGAACTTGACTGGATTGAAGAAATGACAAGGTACAACCAGCTCCCCAAATGGCTTCGAACCAGTACAAAAGAAGTAAATGCTGTGATTGCCAGTTTATCAAAAAGACCATCTAAGACCACTTTGTTGGGTGGCAATGCTGGTTTGGAGTCCACTGAAATGGGCTCTGGTTCATCTCCGAAAACTGAAAGAAAAAGGGGGCGGCCCAAGAAAAATCATCCTAGCTACAAGGAGTTAGATGATGACAATGGCGAATACTTTGAAGCAAGTTCTGATGAGAATGAAGAAGAGGGAGAAGTTGAAGAGTTAGAGGATGATGAATATAGTGGTGCTGTTGAGGCAACACCAATTATTAAGGAACAAGTGGAAGAGGATGTCCTTGAATGTGATGGTGGATACGAATATCCCAAGGATTCAGAAAGAGTTAGAAACAACCACATACTAGAAGAAGCTGGTTCCTCAGGATCATCCTCAGACAGTCGGAGATTGATGCAGACAGTGTCTCCCGTTTCTTCTCAGAAATTTGGGTCCCTGTCTGCCTTAGATGGTAGGCCGGGATCTGCTTCAAAGAGGATGGTATGTCTTATCTCTCTGTATTGATTCTTTATAGTTGGGTTGTTTGTGTGTGCTATTTCACTAAAGTCTCTTGGTGTTTTCCAGCAAGATGATGTAGAGGAAGGTGAGATTGTCGTATCGGGTGATTCTCACGTGGACCATTTGGACCACCAACAATCTGGAAGTTCGAATCATGACCGTGATGAAGGTGAAGATGAACAGGTTTTGCAACCCAAGATCAAGAGGAAGCGTAGCCTTCGGGTTCGCCCTCGTCATACCATAGAGAGGCCAGAGGAGAAGTCTGGTAGTGAGACGCCATCTCTTCAACGGGGAGATTCATCTCTGTTGCCATTTCATGTGGACCATAAATCTCAAGCACAGTCAAGGGCTGATGCTGAAATCAAAACATATGGAGAGCCCCATGCTGTAAAGCACGACCAAAGTGATTCATCTTCAAAAACTAAGCGAATTTTGCCTAGGAGAGGCTCTAATATGTCCAAAGTGCATGTTTCACCTAAATCTGGCAGATCAAATGTCATGTCTGATCCTGCGGAAGATGCTGCTGAACCCCACAGAGAAAATTGGGATGGAAAAGTTGGGAATACAAGTGGAACTTCTGTTTATGGCACAAAAATGTCTGAGATCGTCCAGAGAAAGGTATGCACTTGTCTCCTATATTCTGTTTGAAATTACTGTTGTGTTCTGATTTTTGAGGTGATAAATGCTGCCCTTATCTGCTGCTTGCACTTGTACTTGCACACGCGCGCACACACAGATATATAATATGTCATAAGGTGCCTGCTTCCTGTTTATGCAGTACGTCTGAAACATCAGTATATAATTATACTGGTAGATGTGGTGTGGCGTGTAAATGTAAACACGTGTTGGCCTTTATTCTTTGTTTATTTTGTTTTGGGTATGGTTTTTCTCTTGCAATTCTTTGTTGAAGTCTAACTAATATTGCTACATTTGCAGTGCAAGAATGTAATTAGCAAGTTCCAAAGGAGAATAGACAAGGAAGGTCCTCAGATAGTACCTTTACTAACAGATTTGTGGAAGCGCATTGAAAATTCTAGTTACGCAAGTGGATCTGGAAATAATCTCTTGGATTTACGAAAGATTGATCAGCGGATAGAGAGGTTGGAGTATACTGGAGTAATGGAGCTTGTGTCCGATGTGCAGTCTATGTTGAAAAATGGAATGCAGTTTTATGGGTTTAACTATGAGGTAAGTTGCTCAAGTTTTGATGTTCTGCCTTTGTTCATTGGTATACTGATTCACTGCATTTCCATTCTGTCTTAATTACCTTATTTTTTTTTTTTAACTATTGTCACTCGTCTCTGTATGCTAAAACATACATCTTGTACAACATCCAGAAAACTGGATTTGGTTAAAACATGGCTACAGAAAAGTAACCTGTTGATAGTGTCGTAGCCAAAGTGTGTTAAAGTGTGTAAAGGTTGAGGGCCACAAAAACCCTAAACTTTTGATAGTTTATGAATGCCTGTATTTTTCAATTGTATGTGCAAGTGACAGATTTCCTTACTTTGCTGTTAGTAGATGCATTTATGTACTTATGGTCTGCAGTCTTCCAATAAATTGAACTGACAGCCTCGGGTTTAACAATGATGCACAGGTAAGAACTGAAGCCAGGAAAGTACATGATCTTTTCTTTGATATCTTGAAAATAGCTTTTGCGGAGACTGATTTTCGAGAAGCCAGAAGTGCACTCTCATTTACTAGCCCAGTTTTAACCAGCAATGCTCCGTCCCCTAGGGCAGCGACTGTTGGCCTAAGCAAGAGACACAAACTGATAAATGAGGTGGAGCCTGACTCAACCCCCCAACAGAAGCCACAACAACGTGCACCAATTTTCAACGGCGAAGACACAAGGGTGCGAAGCCATATGCTCCAGAAGGAATCAAGACTTGGGAGTGGAAGTGGTAACAGTCGGGACCACTATCACCAGGATGATTCTCCACCGCTTGCTCATCCAGGGGATCTGGTTATCTGCAAGAAGAAGAGAAAAGACAGGGAGAAGTCCGTGGTGAAGACCAGGACTGGATCTGCTGGCCCTGTTTCACCCCCAAGCGTGGGTCGCAGTATTAGAAGTCCAGGTCCAAATTCAGTTCCAAAACAGAACCCCCATTCGCAAGGGTGGGCTAACCAGCCTGGTCAGCCGACGAACAAGGGTGGAGGGTCGGTCGGTTGGGCCAATCCCGTGAAGAGGTTAAGGACAGATTCTGGAAAGAGACGCCCGAGCCATTTATGACTCCGCATAAGGATTGACAGATGATGTGCTGGAAGACGACGTCGCTCCTTTTCTTCTTCTCCATCTTGTTCATAGATTTAGTGGCATAAGCGCAGTTAGCCAGACTGTTCATGCAGTGTAGGTCTTGGTTTACCATCACCTTTTTTTCGTAAAATTCTCAGTAGTTGTTTCTTAAAACTTGCGTGGCTCGCAGGTCCTACCCTCCCTCTGATAGAGGAGAGGAGAGCAGACCTTTGTAAATTATGACATTCCCTTGGTACCAAATCTTGAAGATTTCATGATTCAGTCATTGTGGCGATTCGTGCCAATGAATTGATATATTATGACATGATATCATAAGCATGGGACACTAGAGTGAGCGTACCCATGCCATGGAGTCTGGAAGTCGTCCGGATTTCGCCGGCTGAAGTTAGAGAATGCGCGTGCAGATTCTGGACTAACATGTTTAAGAACATTGATTCGAGACACCAGATAAATAAAGCAAACGAACGATTGATGCATGAACACAAATGGTACATACATTCACAAGGGCAAAGGAAACTGATACAAGCTGGGAAATTTTCTTTCCCTTCCCAATATCCAGTCTTGTTTGGAGTTGGGATGAATTAAGAAAAGGCTACAACATCATGTACAGAGATACAAACGGTTATAAAACAAGGGACCTGAAATCCCTATGGATCGGCTTGTCCTGCAACTTGATCGTCGCAAGAATCAGATTCAGCATCACTCATTTCCTCGTCGCTTGATTCTTCTTCCGGGGCAGCTCCTATATCCTCAGCCTTGGCATACTTCAGACAGAATTCTGTATGATTGAGCAATAGCAGTCACGTCCAAAGTTACAGGAATTCAATGCAACAGCTGTGTATATATCAACAGGATCTAATCTACGTATGAAGTATCGATACTTGCACATTGACATAGCCGAATCCAATAGTTAAAAGAAGAATGTGATTTGAATTGGACTTAAACTCGGAGCCGATTGAGATTTAGCTTGCCCAAATCCAATCCACTTCAGGATTCAAGTAAATTTCTGTTCAAATTCCACAAGATCCATATTTCACCAGTCAAATAAAACGCAAAGAATAATCGATCAAGAAATAAAACGCAAAGAACATAAATGCAGAAATCCAGGGACCGTTTGATAACTATTCTGTTTTTGTCTTAAGTTTACTTCTCAAACATAACACTTCAGTTGACACTGTATGAATAAGAGACTCTGAGGTTTATACCCCGCAAACAAAAGGTTTAACACTAATTAGCACTAACCTAGTAATCTTGACAAGGATACACTGAAGTCAAAGCTTTAGCGAGACAAGAACCTAAAAAATACCTTTAACTCTTTGTTCATAAGCAGGTCGGTCACGCATCATCAAAGCTGCAGCCTCTCCGTTTAAAGGGTCAGACGGATTGGGATACAGGAGAAGCTGTGGCAAGAACACTTCAAAAACGTTTACCAGATCTGGAAACACAGGCAGATGTAAGACCAATAATTTCAACAATAAAACTTGGATAAAAAGTAAGGCTGGTTAAATGTGTTTACCAAACATGGGGCTCCACGTCTGATTGATAACATCTAAACAAACTGAGCCAGACCTGAAATTAGATTCCTCTTGTCGTTTAATCGACGGCGCAACACAATTCAGAATAGTAGGAATTTATGATGGTTAGTTTAGTACTCACATCTCATCAACATTTGGGTGGTACATCTTATTGACAAAGCCTATTGAGGGAGATTTATAGGGATAAGCATCTGGTAGCTCAACTCTTATCCTCCACACACCTCCCTGATAAATACCTGCCACAATCCATGATATCCACGAAATTATCAAATCCAATTAGAGCAATGACCAAACAACCAATTCCATTAAAACTTGTTATCAAATCAAACACATTTATAACATAGAGCAAGTTTATTTCTTTTTGATCATTAAGTGACTGGAAGAAATTTCTTCCAGATTTCCAATCAAGAATCTACAACTCAAAATTAGCTCAATCAAGAAATAATCAAAATTAGCACAAAAATACAAGAAAAAAAAATCATGGAGAAGCTCTAAAAATTAGAAGAAAAAAAGAACTCAAGGGTTTTGAAGGTATACTGTCAGTGGGTCCATGGAAATCCACATAGAACTCATGCATTCCATCATTGATCATTTCTACCTTGTAATCACTCATCATCCTGATAGAACACAGGAAAAAGAAGACAAAATGGAAAATTAAGACAAAACAATATTAATCTGAGAAAAACACAGAATATTAAAAAAAATTATGGATTAAGAACTATATAATCAGAAAATTCACAGTTTCATCAAGTCCATCTCTCTGCGTTTGCTTGGGGAAGACATGGTGTTGGGGGCAAGTCAATTTCTGTGTTCTTCTGTGCTATGAGTTATGTGAGAGAGAGAGAGAGAGAGAGAGAGAGAGAGAGAGAGAGAGGAGTTTCTTGCAAACTGAGAGAACTAGAAAACGGTTTAGACAAACAATAAGTGAAAAGTAGAAGATAATCAAATAAAAATGATGGCTGAAATTTTCTTGCAGGACCCACTTTTTAAATTTTTATACTGATCGTTTTACATTGGTTGCACTTTCTCGAAAGATTCCTTCTTTGTCAAACAATTCTATTCATCCTTATAAAATTTGAGAATTCTAACGAAAAACTTATGATACTGTTCATTTTAACGAAAAATTACATTTTTACATCAAAAAGTCAATCATAATACTATTCACTTTATTATTTATTTTATCCTTATCGTTAAAACTAAAAAATTTCAGACCAATTTTCAATAGTTTTCATATAAAATTACTCTTCCCAACCACACGTAATTGCCAATTCAAACAGATTAATTAAACATTACTCAACACGTCCTTCCAAATTCCTCATGACATCAATTCTTGTCCTTTTCAAGGTTATAAATTAAAAAAATGACAAATCATAAATATGTCTATTCGTGACTGATCATTATGTCATCAATTGTCTTTCTTTTAAAAAAAAAAGAAAAATGAATGATCATTGTGTCACAATTAATCTTTAATATCGTGCATTGATTAATCTGCTTTGATATCATAAATAAAGATGATGTTTTGATACGAGGCACTTCTTACATTCTACGTGAACAAAGAAACTTAATGGTTGGGACGAGTGATTTGTTTTTCCTTAACATTATGATGAGTTTTTAACTTAAATCTCTAACTTAGGGTTTAATTTTCTGCTGTCATGTATTTTATATTACCAAAATTGTTACTTTTAAACATTTTAATTCTAATTTTGGCTTGGTCACATGAACACTTTAACTATATAACATATATATATATATATATATATATATATATATATATATTACATGACGGACTTTAATGATCTGAATCGTCTGTTTTGTAAAATCTTGATTCATAGATTATTCTTGTAAAAATTTAATTTAATCCGAAACAATTGCCTATTTTATTATAATGATGAAATTTCATTATTTCATAGAACAAAATGTTTGCCTATTTGATTCATATATATATATATATATATATATATATATATATATATATATATATATATATCAAACTGCCAAAAATGAAACCACCACGAGGTGGCTTAGTGGTTGGGGACTAATTCTAGGCTTGTATTTCACACGGAACATCTTAGGTTCGATTTCTGGCACTGGTGAATCACACGATGGTGGCCAGGAGAAGGCTAAAATGCATTTGTGAGTCTTTTCGGCCCCTAAAATGATTGACTGTCATGACGAAGTCACAAACTGGTCTCCTTTTTATTGAAAAAAAAAACTACTAAAAATGAAATTTACAATTTTATTTAGACACAGAATATAACACCCATTTTCTTAGATATGATCCGTAAGGCAAGGGAAGAGGATGATGTGGGGTCAAATAAGTTTAAAGGGCACCTAAAGCATATCTTGGCAAGTGGGTGAAGCACAATCTTGGAGTTCACGGGGCTTCCTTTACATTAAACGATGGATTTTGACATAGAGAACCAAACTCACCCTTTCCTCTTTGCCCAACCAAACCCTGCCTGGGGCAAGTTTTGGCAACGTTTTACGCGTCAGCGATTTCTGACCGCTGATTTTTCAAAAATCTTACTAATTGAGCGTCAGAATCCGCACTCACACTCACACGCACAACTCAATATAATTGCTTGAACAATTGATCATGGCATAGCAAAACTTTTATGTTCATTTCTTAATCACAGAACATGGCACGCCAATGTCCTAAAACTTAAAATCTAAGCATGAAAGATAAAGTGGAACAAGTTATTGTCACATGGTCCAATCTCCTGGTCCCAATCAAGCCACTGCTCAACAAGTGAAATGTGACGTATCATAAATGGTAAAACAAGCTTATAGAATGAATAAATAATTAAATTTAAATCAGGATAATACTAAAGAGATCAATTTTTTAAACTAAATTTACAACCAAATGACGTAATTGTTGATAATTAAATTATTACTTAAACATTAATTACCATACTTATTTTACAAATTAAATTTAAAATTTTAGTTTCCACTTTACCCAATAAACCCGCCTACATAATAAGGACAGCTTTCAAGTTGCTTGCTTCTACATTTCAAAGTGCTCTTTAAAGGATTTGGATCCTCTCCTGAGCAGAGGGTTTGAATCCTGCTAACCAAGGAATACGAACCGTTGAATCAAAATCCAACGACTACAATTATTATAACTTTTAGAAGATCTCTCTGTTTGTAACCGTTAGATTTTGATCTAATGGTCCGTATTCCTTGATTAGCAGGATTCGGACCCTTCGAGGAGAGGATCCAAATCCCTCCTTAAAGCGTATAGTGACCAATCATTACGATGGAAGAAAATAGTATTGAGCAATTAGGTTCATTATTTTATTTAAGGGCTTCAGATTTTTATGCAAGCCTAAATCAAACTTCGGATCAGTATCAATTAACTATTAGTATAGCGACATCGCAAAAAATAGTCTTCCGCCTTGGGGAAATAACCGAGAGTGCAAACATCTTCATGCTTGCTCGACTTCTCTGTTCGATGTCAAAATGAAATATCTATTCTACATCAAGGAGTACACAAACAATGCCTAACCATTTTTATTTTTTTACAACGATATATTTTACGTTAAGTGAGGAGAAGTTCGATTAAGCCACACAATAGACAACTTAATTTGGTATCGATTTCGCCATCCACGAGATTCGAATCTAAAACATCTCACTTACAAATAAATAAAAATACTACCAAACCATAATACTAAATAATTAACGGTGCCTAACCTTTGATTCATTGGATCTATAAGACAATAATTATCCATATTAATACATGAAATCAAGATGGCTGGCTGCCCTCGACAAGTTGCGTGTGTTGTTTTCTTCTTTTTCTTCTATTCCTCTAATGTGGACTATGTGATGTTTGGTTGTGGTGTTCGTTGAATAAACAAGTTGAAAAGGTGCTAAAAACACACAGATGGGATGCAACAGAAGAATCCGGATCCTCTTTGTAAGGAACGCGGAGATCCGTGAATCGTGTCCGTTCATCGTACGGTCATAAATCATTTTAAATCTTTTTATTTAAAATTAAACACAAACAGTACCCGACAAAAGTTGACTGCACAATGTACAATAAACAAACACAATTCATGGATTCCCAGAATCCTTTTAAAAAGGATCCGGAGAGAAATCAACAGAGCAAGTGCAACTCACAAATCACGATGCATCAGAGGTCAAAAATCGCAGCATCTTTAACAAGACATTCCTGCATGCACCAAGATGCATACCCAGGTACCAACAAGGTTACCAAGTAAAAGCATTGATCCGCCTATCCAACAAGAAGGCAATGACAACCACATACATAATCAAAAGATCAATCAACAGACAAATGCATAAACCAAAACAAAAATGCCTGAGAGCAAAATCCATTCAATTAACCAATTTCTTAGACCACCGCAATTGCAATTACAAGTTCTGTGACTGAGACCACTGTTTAGGATCTACAAGACTACATCTAACCACTTTCGCTGTTCCCTGTATTCATTCCCAAAGGCTTCTTTTTCAATCAGCTTTTGCTGTCAAAAACCTAAAAGAAACGTCCATAAAAAAAATATGAAAAACCTGCATCTCAGAAGGTGGAGTAAACGAACAAGACTTAGAGAGCATCATTGCTGCTCTGAATCGCCACAGCTGCGCTTCCAAGCCCGTGTTCATCATTAAAAAGCTTCAAAATCACTTCTGGAAATGGATATCTTTATACCTCATAATTTTATATTTCAAAGGCCCTGATGCCTCTTTCCTGGCACATTAAGGAAACATTCCCCAAACATACCAGGCTTCACAATCTCCCCAAAAAGTGCCCTTCCAATAGCTATCTGTGTTTTGCATGTGGCTTATGTGGGGATTTTAATATTGATTTTGATGACATGTGTTCTTCATTCCCAAAATCGTTAGTCATTGATTCCGACTCTAAATCTTCATCATCACTATCAATGTTGTTTGGAGTAAACCTGTTCTGGTATCCTCTACGCTGCAAGAGAAAGACATTGAAATAGTAGCTAACCAATTGTCTCCTACTCTTCTTAGTAAAAGACTTATATATCTCATCCCAAAAACGCAATCCAAGAGATGAAGGATTTGACTTTACTATGGCCTCGAACTTCTTTCCTTCTGCTTCTGTCCAAGGGAGTCCAACTTCCTCGCCCATCTGATTGAATTGCCAGTGGTAGAAAGCTGCCCCCAATTCTCGCTTAACTCTTAGCCGTTTCTCAGAAATGTGAAATCTGACGCATTCTATAGAACCTGGCACTTGGCATCCACAAGACTCTTGTCTTCCCTTTCCAATAGGATCTCTCTCAATGAGATATCTGTGCTCTGGTTTTTCCAATGGCCAAATCCTGGACCCCAACCACTTTGATTCACTTTCAGAAGCCTTACCAGTCCATTCTGGCAACTGAGCTTGATAATTTGACCCCAGAAGAATATGGCTTGGAGAATAATCACTGGTTCCTCGCAACTGATCCTCCATCCCTGCCATGCCAGGACTATTTTTGTCCAAGTCACTGGCCGAGGATGACTCTGAACAGGCTCCTGATTGTGACGTTCTCCCTCCTGAAAGAAGCTTCTTCTCCAACCTTAGCCTCTCTCTAAGATTGTAAGCAGAGCCAAAACTATCATCGTACATGCTTGGATGCATCCTCTGATTCTTCTACAAGTGGGAACATGGTTTAATGTCAAAAGGAAAAAAATATGAAGATAATTATGTTGTTTATCGGTTTAACCAATATCTGAATATAGCAACCATGGCACCAGATAGAAAGACTATCAAACATAAATGGAGATTATATCAATATATCTATTTTTATCTGAAGGTAAACATTGTCTTACAATTTGTCAATACAAAAGAAGCCACTTACCCTATAAGTGTTGCATATCTATTATGTTACAAACAATTCACAATTAACTAGTTGGGTATAACTAGTCAGACCAGTTTAAATATTATACTAGGAAACATTTTCCAGTATAAGCAAAAATAAGGACATCCTTTTCTAGGTTGTAATCCAATGATGGGAACCATTCAGTTTTTAGCTTATTGTGCAAGGATTATCAACAACAGCTTAGCTGTTTAATTATCTGCACTGTCGTTTCTATTTTACCAAATTGTGACTGTTTTTTTGTTTTTTTTGTTTTTGCACATTTTTAGATGACCACAGAGTTTAGGGTCTTGAAGAAGGAGCTAAAATATAGACGGTTTGATTGTTGAACTGCATTGCAGGGAAGGACATATGCATATTTCCTAAAAATAAAAAATATACATCCTGAAAATAGAATACACTAGCACACTCGAGTATTCACCGGCATACCATATATAAAATTAATGTGAATCTATTTTATCGAGAAAGGCATAATATTAGCAAAACAATAGCATTTCCATATCCCAAAGGGACAAAAAATGCGAATAGATGATTCAGTCCCAGTAATAAAGGCAATCAAATTAAAAACATGACTAAATTAAAACGATGCATGCGTGCTTGCACACACATACGTGTATACAACTTTAACCTGAAGATATTATCAAATGTACACATGCAAGTTAATATTTCCAATTATCTAAAAAGTTATAGCACATAGCATATGTTGATATACCTGCCAGTTAGACTGTTCAGGACCTGAATCAGTATGCCTCTTCAGAAATATAGCTTCTCGAGCCTGCAAAACCTGCACCCAGTTCTCCTCCTTCCCGAAAGACTTCCACCTTGACCTCTCTGGTAATGAACCAACTGAAGGATCACAAGGATCCTTTGCAATCATTCTAACCCAATTCAACATTCTACACAATGACTCTTGCTCTTTTTCACAAAAAGGACTCGCTTCTTCAACTGTTGAGGCATCCAAAAACGTTACATGTTCATCGCTGCTGTCATTTTTCTTCCCTCTAAGCAATTCCCCCGCCTCACTTCCACCCAACTCTCGCTTCCTTTTACGGAAAGAGTTCACTTCTTCAACAGTAGAGGGATCCAAAATCATGACATGTTCATCAACGTCATCATTTTTCATCCCTCCACTCGATTCCCCCATCTCACTTTTTACCTCATCATTGTCACGCAACTTGTCAACATCCTCCATGCTATTCGTTAAATCCACAACCAAACATGACATGCCACCACCTGACAAAAGCACATTACCATTGCCAAATTTTCCAGCATTCAAAACATTCGCCACATTCCTTGTATCCAAATCCAGAAACTCGTCACTGACACCACTTTTCTTGAGCCTATCTGAATTTGCAACCGCACTTCCCACCTCATTACTGTCCTTAAAACTCTTAGATGACAATTCGACATTCGGGTAACCCCCGTCTTTCAACTTTCGATCAGGCATATCTGAGAAGAACTCTGTAAACTCGTCCTGCAAGGCCATCAAATGCTCACCCAAATCAATGTCACTACTTGCCAAACTCCATTCAAAATCCTTCTTTTCTATAACCCTCTCTAGCAAATACAAGTACTTAACATAAACCAATTTCACAGCACAGCCAAGACTCAAACCCAAGTCACACTCTTCAGCCACCGAGTCCCAAACCCCAGTTTCCGAAAGACCACGAAACCCACCTCGCCTTCTCACAATCCAAAACAGCTTGAGCAAATCCACCCGTTGCCCATTACCGATCATCGGAGGCAAAGGCCGGAGCAAGTCTTGGGCAGAGATCTCTTTCAGAAAAACCCCAAGGAACTGATCGAACCAGCATCGTAGCTTATCGGGCACGTCTAAAACGAACCGTTTTGGAGCTTTCGGAGGCAGTTCGAGATCGGCCGAGGAGTCGTCCGTCCGGTCCTCTTTCGGGGTTTCGGCGCAATCTAAAGCGGACTCACCAGCTACCCACGACCACCCTGCCATGGATTCTGAATTCAAACCCTAAAAAGCAATCCGCTGGTTGTTTTTCTTTCCAATAAAAAACAAAACCCAAAACCACAGAGGGCAATAGAAAATCACTTCAAAATTCAAACACAAGAAACGATTTTGACGAGAAATACATGAAATTGGTACGGATTAAGATGGAATACAGAATTTTGGCGGGAAAATAGATCTATATCTAGGGCTGGAAAGAAACAGAGCCATATCCATAAGAAAACGTTACCGGGTTTGGACCCCATGAAAATCAGAAATTTGTTCAGCCCCGGCCCTTCTTTTATTGCAGGGATTGATGATTGGGCGTGCGATTGTGTGCGTGTGGGAGAGAAAGAGACGGCATAAAAATTTCCATGTTTTTGAACAGAAAAAAACAGACCCACAATCCACAATTTAGGTCAATCTAATAATACATACAGGAGGGAGAGAGAGAGAGAGAGACAGAGGGGGAGAGAGAATGAGAGAGTGAAAAGAGAAACCATACCAGTACTGGTGTTGTATTTTTTAGAGGGTTTTTTTGCATTTGATTTTTGGTGACTGAGCCTTTGCTTTCCCTTTGGGGTTGTCTTCTCTGAGTCTTTGATGCTTGACACCTTGGGCTTTTGGCCTCTCTATATCTCTCTCTCTCTCTCTCTCTCTCTCTCTCTCTCTCTCTCTACTCTCTAGAAAGTAGAGTCTCTCTCATTTCTTTTCTCTTTGATATGTTACCACCACTTCCCACCCCAAACCCAACTCTTCTATTTTTTTGTTTTTTTTGTTGAGGTGTAAGAGAGAGTTTTTGATGAAAAATAATGCGATTTTGAAAAGCTCATAGGTTTTGAGGGAGGGCCACTATTCCCCTATATTTATAGTTCACATCATCCCACTAACCTTGGTTAATTATTTACTAGGTGCTTGAGATAAGATGGGCTTGGCCCCTTTAGGTTTAAGTGATTGTATTGGAGAAAATCGTTTTTTAAATTATAATTAAAATTATCTATATGATTTGTAACGAATGAATCCCAAAAAAGTCTTTACAAACTAGATTTAAAAATATTACAATAATCACAATTAACTGCAAAGCAATAAGTAGATTTCAAGCACTTCTTTGAAAGCCGAGCTCACCTAGAATCACAAGATTACAAGAATCAATAGAATCGCTAAATCTCATGTTACACAAAGATTGTGGGAGAACAAAAAACTTTCAAATTGTATTAGGATAGAGATTATGGCGCTCATAGGTCTAATTGCATCACCTAATCACTGCCATAACACCAAGTCAAATATATCCAAAAAATAAAACAATTTCACCCATTTTCACACAAAGATCTGAACGCCAGGACGAAACTAAAAGAAAACACTTTTTTAAAGAAAGCAATCAAAACAAACATACTCCTAATGAGTTTCTAGTAATTATTTAATATAATCTCAATTAAAAAGTCAAAATAGCGTATTTGCTCATGTGGAGACATAAATTAACCACATCCAATTGGAGAATAACATATGGACTTTATGCTCTTTATAACGGATTTACCCTTGATGTTGTTAGCAGACCAGAGGCTACCTTAGGGAACGTGGTACTTGTTTGATCTCTTAGAAGGAATGTGGCACCTGTTGCCCTATGGGTACTAGGCCTTTGGGCCACTAACGTACCAAAGGTGCTTCATACCTATGATATGTCTTGCCACTGGGCCATACTCAGCCTAATGGGGAGTCTCCCCTTAGGTGTGCGGTGCATCTGGGCATTACCAACATGGACCATTGTGACTACTAGTAGTTAGGACTGCGGCGACTACACCATTATTAGCAGAACGTTAAGGTTTGCCTAATATGGCTTGCAACCTCCCCTCCCGGTTTCTTGCTAGGGTTTCAAGTTTATAAATAGCCAAGTCAAACAGGGAAAACAATAATCGCCACTTACTACTCAGAACCCTCTCAAGTTCATAGTTTCTCTCAAAGTATCTCTTTGACTCAAGCATCAAAGTCCATGTGGCGAACACCCTTCCCCTTTCTATCGGGTGTTTGTCAATTAGGCTTACAATGTTTGTTATCTTGCATGTGTGATTTCGTCGATCTAGTCTTGTACGAAATTTGCCACCACATCTCCACATCCTCCTGGTATACTATAGCGTTGTACTGGAGAAATACTTAGTGTCGTACTGGCTAAACCCTTACTCGACACAAATTCGATAGATTTCACACCTTGTAGCATAGTGTTGGTAGAGCAATAACGTTAGTGGGTTAGATAGTTATTTGTTCATGGAAGGGGAATTGGTGGGATTGAACTTGCACCAAGGTACATAAGCATGATTACTTTTTACCAGTGCGGTAAAGCATCACCTGTCATCTTATTCCTATTTTGATTTGTAACAAATGTAACTTTTTTTTTCAACAAGGCAAGTGTTGTACCAATCCCAAAGGGTTGGTTTAGTGGAAAGTGAGCAAAGGTTGGGAATCTCTAACCCGAGTTTGAACTCCCGCTTGATATATTCATTGGGGGCGCTAACTCTTTTTTAGAATACCGTTTGACTCCGAGGCTAAAAGTACGTTATTGCCTCATTTGATATTAGAGTATGAAGAAAGAAATTAGTCTGTCATCAATATGTGGTACTGGGACAGCAAGTGTTATTCCACTCGAGGTGTAAGATCTTATAAATCTAATTTAATGTCTCACAAATTTGTTACCCACACGACTTCTGATTTGAATTCAAGTTTCTTATACCATAACAATAAAGTTTGGCGCTACCATCCACACGAGTGGATAATTTATCTCCACGAGAGCCAAAGACTATTTAACTAAGGTATGGAAAACGACTAAATTTTACCAACTTGATTTATTATTATATCTCAGAAGGAAGATAAGAGGTAAAAAACGACATCTTTGATCTTATCAAGGTATGTGCCGTAACTGCTTCAGATTAATTAATACACGTAAAATACAAAGGGTTATAGTTCGGATAGTCAAAAGATTTTACCGTGGTACTTGATGTCTCGAGTTTGATTCTCAAACTCCCTTATATCCCTTTGTATACTATCCTCTTAACATGATTGAAATGAGTACGTAAAATCGCTTGTATCCAAGACAACTCAATAATAATTCCAGTCCTTATCTAATATGAAAATTTATCCTTTTAAATAAACATATACCACCATATGTAGCAAGTAATCATCGTATATAGAAGACTAACAGTATAAGGATGCTCATCCTATTTCAAAATTTTACCTAAATAGAAGATTTCGACAACTCTATAATCCATCATGATGAACAAATACAATGTACGGAGCACGGACCCAATTTTTGCACCTTCGACATTAGTGATTTTGTGTTTGCTGGCCGAAGAATAAAATCTCATGATATCTTATGATTTCCTCCAACAAACTAGAGAGGTGCTTGATTAGTTTTTGGTCATCAAATTCTCACACATTCCTTGTTACATTTTGTCTTTAGATCTTCTTCAATTCATCTGATTTGACGGTTAAAAATTAAAAAGGTGTATGAATAGCACATAAAAAAAAGTCTAAATCGATAATGATGGTGTAGTCGGATCGGATACTAGGCGGGCCTTAGCGTTCCTCTGGTAAGCAGACCTTAGCATTCTGCTAATGATGGTGTAATTGTAGGCCATGCTTTTTATTTTTTTATTTTTGTACTTTTCTTTTTATAAAAAATTCAAATAAAATATTAACGTGATATTATTTTTTTTAAATAGAAAAAAAAGGAAAGGAAAAAAAAAATTAAGAGGAGAGAAAATTCTATACCCGGTTACCAGAGCCTTTTTAACTTTATATGAGGCTATTTAGCTATTTTAACTAAAGTTAGATAAAAAAGCGGTTCTCCATGAGACTCATTTGTCTTACTCTGTTTTGTTTTTGTGTACAACTCTGTAAACATAAAAAAATACTAATTTGGGAGTGAGAGATGCCAAAGGATGAAAATGATGAGTTGTTTAGACAAGTTAAACGGGCTATTAAAAAGATTTTCGGACAATATTTACTAGCTAAACTAACAAAATTTTATCGGTTGCGGTTGGAGATGCTCCTAGAACTGTGTTTCAGTGATATTGTTAAGATTTCTAGAAGGATAATACTTGGATACTCACCATTCATTACCCTATATATTAATTTTCAAAACTAAATAAAAAATTAAATACATATTTTTTTTTAAAACAATAAAAACATGTGTTAAAATATCATTGGATCAAAATATAATCCTCCGTAAAATATCATTTGTATGTACCTAACTATCATCCTTCGTAAAATATCTATAAATCTTTAAATAATATCTTTGAATTATCATAGAAATACTAGGAATATATATTTAAAGGGAGGGTTAATTACACTAACACTCCTTAAGATTTATTGAGTTTTCATAAAATCCCTTCACATTTGAGATATTACACAAATATCCCCTCATGTTTTAATTTCCTTTCATATAACCCTTGAGTCAAAATTTAGCTTATAAATTTACTAATTTACCCTGATTAATTACTGAAAACTAATAAAGAAAAGCTTTTTAATTATATGAAAAGGATTATAAAACATTAAACACTTAAAAAAAAAGGAGACCATGTGGACAAAACAAATTAAGAAAAAAAAATTCATTATTACTTTGAAAATAATATTTTATTGGAAAAAGAAGTTCATCTTCTTCTTTCCCTCCCACCCGATTGAACGACCACCTCTATCTCCATCTCCTCATTCTTTCTGCATTACCACCACCTTTAATTGATGCCTCTTCAAAATCAAGCCAGGGACACCACTAATTTGTTCATTGAATTAATCCAAGTTTGATTGTAACCTTTTTCACAAGGAAAGTTATCGATCCATATACAACTTTATGGAAAGTTGCATTCCTTTCCAATTGAGATTTTGTACCGTAGGATTATTAAGCCCCATCACATCCAAATCAATCATGATCTTATAGTCATAAACAAACCCAATGGGCAATTTTCTTATTTCCATTCAATTTAAGAAATTTAATATTTAAAATTTCCTTATTAATTAAATTTCCAACATGGAGGTGGTTGCAATGGGAAGAAGATGAGATTGTTGGCTAGGGTCGGGTGGAGATCGTTGCTCAAAGTTTGAATGGGTGGTGGTGATGGAGACAGAAGGAGGAGATGGAGACAGAGGTGGTTGCTCTTTCGGATGGAAGGGAAAGAAGAAGAACTTTTTTTTAAATAAAGTATTATTTTCAAAGTAATATTTAAATTTTGTTCTTAATTTGTTTTTCTCCACATGGCCTTCTTTTTGCTTTATAAGTATTTAATGTTTTATAAATTTTTTAATTATCAAGCTTTTTTTAGTTTCAAGCAATTAATGAGGGTAAATTAGTAACTTTATATACAAAATTTTCACTCAATGAGTTATATGAAAGGAAATTAAAACCTAAGGGGATGTTTGTGACAGCCCGTTTCGAAAGTTTTAAAACGTGCGCGTGAAAAGACGATTTTGCCCCTAGTGTGATTTTTACGTTGTGTGGTTGTTTTGTGATTGGTGTGGTTGGTTGTGGACCACACACACACTCCCATAATTTCCCTCACCCTTTCTCCCTATCCCTGCACCTCCCCTGTGCCTTTTCCCTTCCTATTTCTCATATCATTTGTACGGACACACCCCCAAAACCCATGTAATCTTCACAGATCGAAGAAACAAAGTACATATCCATGCTCGTGAGGTTCATTGAAGTCCAACCATACCCATTTCAGATAAGGATACCTTCGTTTTCACGTCGAACTCGGGATACCCGATTTTTGGTACTGCTCATGCACACGTAAATTCTTATGTTTTTGGGAATTTCAAGCTTGTAGGAAGCTTGGTGAGGTCCTTAGGAGGCTCGGGGTGGTTCGTTTGAAGGTTTTGGACGTCGGGATCACGAGTTTCGAGGTTGGCCGGAGTTGGGGGTATTTTCCCGGCGAGATTTCGTGGATTTTAGCACTTGAAAGTGGTATGATTTTGTTCCTCTCGTTGTAAGCTTCAATTTGGTACCAATTTTGTGAAATTTGGTTGAAAAACGAAGAAGATAGGACGATTTGAAGTTTTCCCGATTTTCCGGCGCCGGAGCCTTGCCGGAGAAGACGACGGAATATTCTGTCAGTTTGGACGGAATATTCCTAACGCCGTTGACGGATTCCGTTAAAGTTAACGGAATATTCCTGACGGCGTTAACTGACGCCGTCAGCGTGCCAGGCACGTGCCTGCGCGTGGTCGGCGCGTGGGGCGCGTGCGGCGATGAAAATTTTTTCTAAAAATATGGGGATGTTCTTGAGGTTGAGTAGATCACGTTGGTGTATTCATACACCCCATTTGAGCATTGTATGAGAAGTTATTTCTTAAGTTTGGTTATGTGCTTTAAAAATTAACGTTTTTGTAGTTGTTTCGCATATAGGTGATACCTATCCCAAGGACGAGCGTGGTCACTCGAGGCAGGGGGGTTACGACCCTTCCACATACCAGTGAGTGGGCTTTTGGTTTTCCGTATATACCTGTATACTCATATTTTTTCCCAGAAAGTGATTTAAAACGTTTATTCGTTATATGCCATATATTATATTGCCGTTTGTTATGCATGGTTAGTTGCATTTATATATGTGTGTGTATTGGTGCTGCGGACACACAGGTAAGTGCCAGGTAAGTGTAATTCATGTTTACATTCAGTAGTGATTTGAGATATATAGAGAGCTCATAACCTGCACCCCCGGTGTTAGTGCTTCCGCCCAGAATTGGGCACAGTCCTTCACATAATGTTCACCTCTCGCACCACACGCTCAGCTTGGATCCAAGTTAGGTGCATAGTCCTGTCTTACAGACCACTTTAGGTGGTTCCGACTCGTAGGTGACCCGCGATTATTCGCCCAGCCTTCACGTGATCGTAGCACTTGAGCGTATATGTATGTTACACCTAGGCTTGTCGTACAGACCACTTTAGTTGGTTCCGACTCGTGTGTAGGTCTAGTTAGTGAGAGTGAGATTTGAGCTCTAGATTCAGCCGTACAGGTCACGTTAGGTGACTCTGGCTGACAGATTATATGACATTGATGTGATAGTACCTGAGCACTTGCATTATACTTCAAGATTTTGGCATAGCATATTTCTGAGCATGATTTATATACATATATCTATATTCTATTTTCTGGGAAGTATACAGGTTTTACGGCGAGGGGTTAGAACTTATTTATTAAATGGTTTTCGAAAAGCTTTGTTTTTACCTACTCACACTTTTGTTTTGCGCCCCTCCAGGTTCTAGTTGGCTAGCACGTTTGGTGGCTTCCCTGAGGATTTCCCTGACATATCTGACAGACCACCACCAGTGTAGGACCACCTTCGGGTGTGCTTTTGTTGCGTCGTTTTCTTCTGGACTGCATTAGGCTTTTATGCTCTGAACCTAGCGTTCACACTTACGCTTGCACTTGTTCATTATTACCTTGTGTAAAGCTAGTTTTTATTTATTCGTACTATTTATTATTATTATTTTATCAGCTTCCGCACTGTGCACATGGTTACATCACTTCCACGTGACGGGCAGCATGCCCTGATCTCGATCGGGGTGTGTCAATGTTAGTGTAATATTACAAACGTAAGGGAGTTTTGTGAAAACTCGATAAATTTCAAGGAGTGTTAGTGTAATTAACCCTTCAAAGGGATATGTCAATTGGGTAATGCTAAAGAGACTAAATTTTTTAAACTAAATGACATAGAAGTTGATGATTGTATTGTTACTTAAGCATTGATTAACGTGTTTATTTTTTAATGATGACACATCATTTAGTTTTTAAATTTAATCTACAAATTTAGTCTCTTTAGCATTACCCATATCAATTGAGATGTGGCTTGACTTGTTCACAAGTCGATCAATACTTCCCCTAACACAAGAATGTCAATGATATGCAATAAGAAGATATTATCACGGAAATGATTTATAATGGTCATTTTTTTTTTTGTAGAGATGGATTAGGCGAGATTAGCTCTTCGTCAACAGTCGTGTGCGAGGCACCAACCATCTCCCGAAGGAGAAAGTACCGTTGCAAGTTTGAAAATTTCTAAAAAAGATGGATTGAAAATTAGAATGTATTTAGATATTTCAAAATTTTTGAATTTCTAATCCGAATTTTTTCAAGTGTTTCTAACTTATTCTAATAAAAAAATTCCAAAAAATTCTAATTTTTCTTTTAAATTTTTACTAAAATTATTTTTCTTTTCCGAGGAATTAAGTACTTTGTAAATAACTATTATATTTCTATCATGTTCATTGTTAGTTTTCTACACATTTATATTAAAAATGATAAACATAGTAGTATACTACAAAATTAATTGAAAATTTCGAATAATATTTTGAAAACTTGTAAAATATATGAATTTGAAAAATACCAAGATTACTATAATTTTGAAAATTTTGATGAGATTACTCTGATTCCAAATATTTCAAATTTAGAAATTGTGTTCTAATCCAATCCAATTAAAAGTTTTTAGAATAAAAATTGAAAACCTTATTTCCGATATGGTCATTCCGAAAATCTCCCTTGCCTCCTCGTAACCTTCTCACATCTCTCAACCTAAACATTCTCTCCACGTAGACCTTCTTGTGTATGATTTCTTTGCGATTTGGGATAGTAAGAAGGAGATCTTGTAGTCTCAAAAGATCCTGCAATTACAAATTTTTAGTGTCTCTTTTACAATGACATTCCTTTCCTTTTCTTTTACACACATTTTTTAACAGATTCTTTAGTGTTAGTGTACAAATTGTGTAGAAAACATTTACATTGAAAGCAAAAAGAAATTGATTCTATATGGTTTGATTTTGTAGTCCATTTTCTTGGCCACTCCATTGTTTGGGATCACCTAGTTCTTCTCCAGTCCACTGCCGCATTCTTTCTGAGGCTTGTTCTACCTGCAATTTCATTTCAATTAAATGTTTTAATTTACCACTAAATATATATGGATTATATATTTATGAGATATTTAATTAAATTTTTTGGTAGAAAAAACATTGGAATACTTTTACCTCTTTGTTCCAGTTGGTATTATAAACAATATACAAGAGGATTAGTGTCTGCAATAATGTCCCGAATATCATACCAATCCAAATTCCCTACAAAAACAATGCTCCTTAGTTTCATCAAGAAAATAAAATTGTGTTTTATCATGTTAATTAATCACAATTTACATTATGTTAATCATTAGTTGAAAGGTTTGAACTAAAAAATACTTGAACTTGGTTAGTGATACCTAGTGACAAATGATAGTTTACCTCCACTCTCAAACTTGTACGGTAACCCAGAAGAAACCCTAGAGGTAGCCCAACAATATAATAACAAAACAAATTTATGTAAGCCACCAAAGCTTGCCAACCTCCTCCAACAGCAACACCTGTGAAAATTGTATTGTTATAACCTCAAGGGTTTTGATGATTTGATAATATCGTTGTCTTATGTTAAACTATCTGATAAAAGAACATTTTACCAGATATAACCGGCTGAACGCTATTGAGGAGCATTGTAACACTGAGTAGGAAGGCTAAACGAGAGACGGCTTTTTGCATCTCTTTGCTTTCAGTAAAGATGATGGCAAAATGATCCTTGGCTGCCAAGATAACCACTGCAAAAATCATCCCAATGAGGAGAGACTCGAGGATGGTGATAATGACCGAGTATTTTGCAGCTCTAGGATGTGCTGATCCTAGCTCGTTGGAGACTCGAACGCTGCAAGGAAGTAAAATTAGAGGAGGTGTACTCCAAGGAGCTAACAAGAGAGTAATCATCGAACAATGACATTATATTGATCGCATAATACGACATTTGATGTATTATTTATAATTTGGCTACATACGTATAAATAACTATCGCATCACGTAGTCAGCTAATGGAGTACTTTTACCGGTTTTTTACAAAAATAAGAACTGGCAGCAAAAATGAAAGTTCCTTACCTTATTGCTGCATTGATCCCAATGAACAACATGCCTTCCCATCCGTTCACATTCATGCTGAAACAGAAAATCAAACACAAATCCGAATAAAATGATTCGGGATCAGTACAAAACCTTATTTATATACAAATTATTATACAGGGAGGAAAATTGTAGTCACTTTTTACGGGGTAAGAACAAGGGGTTTCGTTACCAGATTGAAAGGGAGCCAACTGCAATGACAGGGTTGTCAAGGTGTCCAGTGAGAACGATTATGGTCATGAAATACCAAATCTCCAAGCAAAGCATGACAGCTGAAGCAATGGAGAGTTTTGCAAAAGACCACAATTCCTTGAAGGCCAGCCATGACAACCCCTTCCAGCCGTTAGTACACCAACCGACTATATAAACCACCTGAGCCAATGCCATCCCCCAGGCTGAGATATTGTACGCAGCAGCTGCACCACTGGTTCCCCACCCGAAAACTTTGATGAAGAGAAAGAGGATTCCTACGTGTGCTATCAGAGTGATGAAACCAATCCATGCAAGAACTCCAACCTTGCTCTGTGCCTGCAAGAACTTCTGAGTTGGGAAGTTGATGGCAAGGGAAACCATTTGAGGGATGGTTTGGATGGAGAATTTTCCGGCAAGGTCTGCAATGTCATCCTCTTGCCCTAGGAGTTTTAGGACTGGCGCGGAATAGATGTAAAGGGGTAGTATAGCAATGCAGGCAGCGAAAAGGATTATCCACGAGCGCTGCATGTACACTCCTAGCATGTCTACTTGCCCAGCACCAAATGCCTGCCCACATAGTGTTTCAAGTGCACTTGCCATACCAAGCTGCAATTTCATACCACATTGATTGCTTAGTTCTAACCATTGAATTATAGTATGTATTTTTTTATTTGAGCAACATTCTAATGTATTCTAACTGACGGGGAGGAGAATTTGAACTTAGGGTGCATAAGGTGACACAATTCCTGCCCAACCAGGCGACGCTCAGGTCAGAAATCTAGTACATCTGATTCACTTGTAGTTACCAAATGAATACTTCCCATGAGAAACCCTAAAATTCTAAAAATCCAACTCCTTAAACCATGAGACACATTCAGAATACTGAACTTTGTCGTGCAAGTATTGCAAAACTGTGTGCATAGTTACACTCCTAAATCATCGTGAATGGTTGCGAATGCACAACAAAAGAACGTTGAGTATGAAAAAACCTCGTGTAATTGTAATGCAAGGAGAAGAAACTAACCAGGAAGCCGAACGAAAAATTGGAAATGACGGAGAGAGAAATTGCAACAGCAGAGAGCTCCACATTTCCTATATGCCCAACAAAGATGTTTGTGAAGGAGTTGACACCATAGTTGCACAATATGTTAAAGGCAATAGGCCCTGCAATTGACCAAAGCTTTGTACTCTCCACAAAACAGATGCTCTTGGCATCCTGGAAGCTCCGAATTACCGGATAATCTCCGTCACTGGACCCAATGAACGCAGGAGGAGCATGGTGGAGGTCTGCAGGTTCAAAGGTTGAGACTGCATCATCCTCTCCATCAATCATCAATTTTGGAATTTGTAGCATCGCTGAAGAAGATCCAGCAGAGACCTCCGCCTTAATTGGTACATTTTCTTCCGGGGTACCTATTTTCGCAGACTGTTGAATCAACCCTTCGAATTTATTTTTTTCCGCTTCACCTTCGGAAGCTTGGGATTGAAGAAAACTCAGGAGATTCTGATCTATTTGTGTTTCTTCTTGTTTTATGTAATTTTTAATTATTATTTTTTTATTTTTATGGGGAAGTAATCTTAAGAATGCTGCTAATATAGCTAGAATTGAGGAAGACCATACAAAGATATCAGCTGACAGAAAAAGATGACCGAGTCTTAGTTTGTAGTTCAGTTTTCAGTTATTATTTCCTAGCAGAATTTTAGTTGCAATTGCCTTGAACCGTTTGGGTACAAGAAGTCTAAGTCACCTACAATATAAACATGGTACCAATATACATAATATTAAATCAAGAACAAAGATACTAAAAGCATAAAACATCACGAGCGCTCAAGCGCTGACAATTCGTCTATGCTCTGTCTACAAATAATTTTATGACGCAACCCGTTTAGCTTTTAGGTTATCATATTTATATATCATTCTTTTAAGAAATCACTTAAATTGGAAATCATTTGACTATTTGATTATTATTGTGAACATTTTATTGTTTATCGTAACACTATGTTCGTCTCACCGTTAGATTGTAAACGAATTCTGAATTAAGCGAATGTTCGTGGAGTTGATCTTTCAATAAAACCTAAAAACTGCTCCGTTTAATTTAAGATAAATATTGTGGGATGTACCATATCAGTTTTGACAATTCCAGAACGTTTGTCGTAGCAATCTAGTTAGCAAGATCTTTCTCCTGTTTTTCTGTTTTTAATTCTTTTTCGAGAAAATATCTGTTCCCTATATGGTTATAAGAGGACAAAAATTAGTAAAAATTGTTGGATAAATATCAACAATCAATTATAAATTTATATATGCTAATAAATAATAAATGCGAATGAATAATTTAACAGAGTCTAAACAAAACGAAATAATATTAAACAGACAAACTCAAAATCGAGGCTTGCATACCGCAATGTCTTTGAAACAGAAATTTCGTCACTACTCTATTATAGTTCTAGGAACGTTTGCTTAACTAGGATTCAATGATCAAAGTCAAGATTCCAGCACCGGAAAACTAAAATTTTGGCGAATTTCTTTGTGGTTCTCTCAGTAAGAAGGTTTGGGATTGTAGAAGATGAATTTAATTTTTCTGTGTACTAAATGCCATGCAGATGCATGTACCGGTTCTCCAATAGATTGACCCGCAATAATACCTGCAACTATATAATAGGTTTATGCCTGTTCGTAACAATATGAGAATGGGATGTGTATGTTGGGAGACATCTTCTCAGAGGGATGCTTTGCTCTCTAGCGTTCTTTTATCACTTCATACTTCATCTAACAAGATGAGTCAGTTGATATAAAAAAAAAAAAAAAAAAAATAATTAAATTCAAAATTTAAAAAATAATTAATTAAAGAATTTAATTATTAGAGCTCAGCCCCAAGGCCTATCTTTTGATAATTAATTATATATTAATTATCAATTAATTAGCACAACCCAAAGCCTAAAACCCAAGGTTTGAGCCCAATCTTACTCTCCAAGGTCCAACACTTCAATCACTTTCTAATAAGGACAAAACCTTATAAAATAAGGGAACCTTTTGGTGGTGATCAATGTGAGATAACGTAGGATGAAGATTTCTACTCAAAATTTCCAACAAAAATAGGTAGGATGAGCACAATAGGTTAATATGGAGCCAAAAATAATCAAGAAAAATATGGAGGTGACACGTGGATTTTTGGGTGAAAAAGACAAGATTGCCCTCGAGGCACACCGGGATTTCTACGCACAAGCAGTGGGCAATTATCCATCAATCAAGTCAAAAATGCCCAAAATAGGTAATTATTCAAAATCTATTTCATCCATCCTCATCAAATCTTCTCCACAAGATAACCCCCAAGTCATTCCTTTCTAATTATATTAATTAGCTAATTAATTGATTTATTACCTAATTAATTTATTAATTAGCTAACAAATCATGAATCTTACCCAAAAAACCATCAAAGTGGCCTGTCCTTCTCCTCCCAAAGGGGCCAGCCACACCCTTATATAAACCATCTCATTTTCTTGAAAACTCAAGTTCTACACTCTTGCTAACTTCTCTAACTATGTTTGGATGAGGAAAATAAACTTGGAATTTAGGTAAAAATCAGAATTTATAAATTGACATGCACCAATTCCCTTATTTGGATTTATAAGCATAGAAATTTAGAATTTCCGCATGGAAAAAAACTTGGGATTTGGGACCTCCAATTCCCAAGTTTAAATTCCATGTAAATATGTGTCATTTCCCAATTTCTCTGATTTAGAGTTTAAAAATAACAAATTTCGTATTCAATTCCATTATTCTTTTAGGTTTACCAAACAAGAAAATTCACAAATTCTAGAAAATAAAATCTCGTCATTTCAATTTCCGTCATTTTAAAATTCCTTAGTAATCTTAAATTTCTTCATCCAAACATAGTGTAAATTCTCCAAACACTTTTCCTTCAAAATTTTAACTTTGGTATCAGAGGTTCTTCGGCCAAAGCCCCCCCATTCATCGTGGGCGCGTGAGGCTCTTGGCCTTGACCAAAGGTGTTATTTGTTTTGTAGGTGCAATTTTGTCCAAGAAGAAGAAGGAAGAAATTTGCATCCACAAATTGGTGCTTTCATTGAGAGTTGAGTCACACACTCGTAGAAGACTTTCGCATCTAAGGTTTTTTGTTTCCTTACTTATTTGTAGATTTTTCGTATGTTTTTATTCTTGGAATTTTTATTTCTAAAAATTCTTTGATAAAACATAAAAGAAAAGTACAATGGCAAGAGATTCGGAAAACTTGACGAACGAAAATTCTAACGTTCAAGGATTAGGACTGCAACGATTTACAAGGCTCAACACAACGATGAGTGGAGTGGCACCACCGTGGCAACCACCACGGTGGCTACCCATTGCGCCACAATCACGGCCCAAGTTGTTCCATTCAAGCCCACACGAGCCTAAGCCTAAGGCATGACGGCCCGAGCTACTCAAGCCCGACACGAACCCAACACGTTGCCAAGCCAAGCCCTAGCTTCCCACCCACGTGCACCACACGCTGAGCAACCCACCCCCATGGCCCAGCCTGTTTTCGCGACCCAACCTGCTTCCGTGGCCCAGCCTGTTCCCGTTGCCCAGCCTGCTCCCGTGACCTAGCCTGCTCTCGTGGCCTTCCAAGCAGCCCAAATCGGTCCAAGATTAGTTCAACCGTCTTGGCTTCAAATTTCTAGGCCTACGATTGAACCGGGGGAATTTTCACCACATTTCTCCATGGATTTGACATTTCCCAACTCAAATCTCGCGCCCGGAGTCTACCACACTTCCACTGCTCAAAGAGAGGCATTATTTCCAAGCTTCTCCAACCCAAATGGAGAACAACACTTGTCTCAACAAGTCATAGAATTGACGAGCGCCATCGCACAACAGACGACCTTGGTGAATAAACTTTTGTAGTGCACCAAGATGCAACATGCCCCAGATGAGGTGTCCCGAAGTAGGACAAGGGTAGATGAAGAACCTCTCTAGCAGCGTCCTGGCAAACAGCCACTTGACCAGCTATGAACTGAGCGTTCGGGTAGTGTACACTTTTCATTGGGCCCCCAAGATATCATATACTCCTGTCTTAGCGCGCGAAGGAGCGTGCACTATAGACTAGGCCCATGGACGAGCATACATTCATGGTTAGGGCCACACTTTGATAATCAACATGAGCAATCTTTCAGGCGAAGTGTTCATTTGTGGTTAGGCCCGCAAGGAGCATTCTCTACCTTACATCGGAGTAGGTAGCACGAAGGATGGAGAGAAGCAGTCACTTAGTCTGGCTCAAGCTTAACCAGCAGCCTGCGAAGAATTCCCTTGCCTGCTAGGAACGAACCATATGCACCACAGTCGCGGCATAGACGAGTCGAGCATGTAGAAGAGCAGTTTAGACCAGTAGGTCACGACCGAGGGCAACTGAGAGCTTCGTTACCCCAACAAAGGCAAATTCAAGAAGAAGTAGAAAGGCCCCTGACCGAGTGACTGTGTGATTTCCAACGCAACAAGGTCACTAACGAGGCACTACGATGATACATAAACAACATAAGCATATCACCTTTCACGGACGAGATAAAGCAGGCAGAGCCTCTATGCAAGTTCACCATGAGAGACACCTAAAGCACTACCAAAATGCAATGATCCTCTATCGAAACAACGACGATGTGCAAGATATTCACCACCACTTTACAAGGCGAGGCGCAAGATTGGTTCTACACCCTGCCGCCACAATCTATTCGGAGTTTCGACAATTTTCTTTGGTTTTTACCAAAGAATATTCATATTATCACTCGATCAAGAAAAAGTCCTACCACTTGTTCAACATCAAGAAGAACCCAAAGGAGTCACTTTGCAACTATGTTTAGAGGTTTAAAGCAGAGAAGGCAAAGATAGTCGGATGTAACAACTCGATAGCTAAAACAGCTTTCCAAAAAGGACTCCCAACAGACCATTCGCTGTTCGGAGAATTGATCATGAAAGAAGGTCTAACTCTGGCAGACTTTTTCGCTCTGGCAGAGAAACATGCACTTTGGGACGAGGTTCGTCGATGCACATTTAAGGCAAATCCGAGCAATCTTGAATATGAAGTCCTCCACTATTCTGAAGGAGATTCAAGGTCTGACTGGATGAGCAGCCGCATTTGAAGCATCAATAAGTTCAACCTTCACACGAGAAGAGTTGGGGGCCCAACTACCTGTATTCCATAGTTCAAAAGCTCTCATTGATGTGGAAACCAGCTACTAGAAATTCAAAAGCTAACTTTGGCGATAATTGTTGCAACCCAAAAGCTCAAGTTATACCTTTAGATGCACGCAGTCATCCTCATGATGCACTATTTTGCCTAATCTAGACGTGCGACGATAAAGGTGCAGATACTGGTGGTGCAATTTTTTTTGATGAACGTAACAACTTAGCTTAAAAGGCACGCCAAGGGCAGACGAACACTAGAAGGACACTTGGAAGCAAGTTTTATCCTTGTCACCCCAAAAGATTCTATATAGAAGTAACATGTACCAGTCGACCCTTGCTCCATAATTCAGCTCTAGAACGGCCCGATACCGGCAGTTGAGCATTTCTTGCTATGTGTAACACGGCCCCAGCTTCACGGCTCCCTATCGTGCCTTCACGCCTAGCCTAGGCGATGTATAGAGCGACTCAACAATGCTCCCAAGGTAGCTGAGCACGCCCTAACCACACCTGCTTTGCTTGATGGAGACTTTTGGCATTTGTACATGGACGACACATCCAACTACAATGGCTCAGGAGCATGCATGGTCCTTATGACCCCATATGATTCGATGCTCGAGTAGGCGATTACTCTAGGCTTCAAGGCATCCAACAACAAAGTAGAGTACGAAACCCTACTAGCAGGCCTCCGAATGGCAAAAGACTTGGCGGTGAAAAAGCTTGCAATTCATTCCGATTTCTAGCTAATCACCAACCATACTATTGGGGAGTACGCGACAAAACATCTAAGGATAAAGTCATACTTAGAGAAAGTACGCAAACAACTTGAGACATTTTAGACTTACACCCTCACTCAAGTTTTGTGAGTAGATAACACCCACGCGGATGCACTAGTCGACCTAGGCTCCGCCCTCGACCACCAACTCAAACGCTTTATCCCGGTGGAATATCTAGACAAGCCAAGCATAGAGGCGGAGTCGGCAGCCGAAGTGTCACAGGTTAATACAACTCTAAACTGGCAAAGTTCTATTATATACTACTTGGTCAATGACACACTCCACACAGAAACGTTGGAGTCTAGAAAGCTCCAAATAAAGGCAGCACACTACTACATATGGAACGACATTCTTACTCGAATATCCTACACTGGACCACATATCCGATGCCTAGCGCCTCTAGACGACCTAAGGGTTCTAAGCTCAATCCATAAAGGCGTTTATGGAAATCACTTCAGAGACTGATCCTTAGTGCATAGGGCTCTTAACGCAAGTTACTACTAGCCTACCATGCATTAAGATGCTAAGGAGTTAGTGAAAAAATGCAATTGCTGCCAACGCTACAAGCCGGTACCAGCACTGCCTGTGAGCGAGCTATACCCACAAACGAGTCCTTGGCCGTTCATGCAGTAGTCAATCGACTTGGTAGGGCTAATGCTGCTTGCTACTAGGGATAGGGGCATGATGATCATGGCAACCGATTACTTCACCAAATGGGTAGAAGCAGAGCATGACAACCATGACAACCATGACTTAGATGACATAGAGCTCTTCATATGGAGGAACATTATTTGCTGATTTGGCATCCCTAAGTGGTCCCTGCCACAACACCTCTTCGGCCCATGCCGAGTCGATTCCTGGCCCCTGCCAGCTGACTTGCCTCACCACCTCGACGGCTGCCCCGCGAAAACACTATCTAAGAAGAAGACAGGAAAATTAAATTTTTCTTACCTTGGTGCAACGCGGAGAAGACAAAGAAAACAACGAAAGATGGTCCTTTGCACGGGCAAGTGTAGTAGATTGCTAGGGGAGGGGGAACAAATATCCTTTAGCTTTCTCTCTTTTGTAGGGTAGAATAAATCGCTATCCAAAGTTGATTTAATAATCCACTTAAGGTGGACTTAAATAGGATTTGAGAGAAATTTATTTCCCATTCCTAGAAGGATCTAATTTCTTATTAAAGAGGGAATCTACATCAAAATAGGAAACAATGCTATGTTTCCTAAAGCAAGAAGGTCTTTACACTTGCTGCCATTTCCTACGAGCAGCCCAACAAGTGTAGGGGCATTTGTAGAGCAAAAAATAATCAAGAAAAATATGGAGGCAACATGTGGATTTTTGGGTGAAAAAGACAAGATTACCTTCGAGGCACACCGAGATTTATACGCGCAAGCAGTGGGCAATCATCCTTCAATCAAGTCAAAAGTGCCCAAAACAGGTAATTATTCAAAACCTATATCATCCGTCCTCATCAAATATTCTCCACAAGGTAACCCCAAGTCATTCATTTCTAATTATATTACTTAGCTAATTAATTGATTTATTAGCTAACAAATCATGAATCTCACCCAAAAAACCATCCAAGTGGCCGGTCCTTCTCCTCCCAAAAGGGCCGGCCACACCCCTATATAAACCATCTCATTTTCTCCAAAACTCGAAATTCTTTAAGTTCTCCAAATACTTTTCCCTCAAAATTCTAGCGTCGGAGGTTCTTCGGCTAAGGCCCCCCTCCCAATTCATCGTGGGTGCGTGAGGCTCTTGGCCTTGACCTAAGGTGTTATTTGTTTTGTAGGTGCAATTTTGTCCAAGAAGAAGGAAGAAATTTGCATCCACAATTAAAATGCTAATCAAAATCAAATATCAATACATAATAGATTGAATATTAACAATATATCAATTAAACAGTGATGACATATGTATCGAATATTGTGGATCCTGAAAGTTGATCGATCATTTCAGCTGTTGACAATAGAAACATTCAATAATTATAATTATAATTTTATTTTATTTATTATTTATAAGTATTCACAAAAGTATCCCATGACCTTTATGAAAAGGCATCACCATTTGCAAAAGGTACAAGAAAAGTGAGAGGGAATATCTCCCTGTATCTATATCCAATCAGTTGAATATCAGAGTGTGAGACGAACAAATGAACAAACTGAATATGAAACTTTAATAAACGGAATTTCCAAGAAGCCCACATGAACTGAAGAGACTACATCTTGACTGACTTGATAAAATAAACTAATACAATCACTACTATATATAGTGCAAACTAAAGAAAAACCCTAATCCTTAACGGGCAAGAAACTCTAATATCTTTGGCCCACAAGAAAACCATAAACAATAATAAAATAATAACTAATTTTCCAACACCTCTCCTCAAATTCATGGCGGTACACGTCATGAGTTTGCCAACAAGTAGATGCGGATGCAAGCCCCGTTAGGTAGACACGACAAGGCAAGCTTGATGCGAGATTTATACGCGCATAAATTAAACCCTCGTTTGACAATTGTAGTAGAATGGATAAGTGAGGGATCGTTCTAGACCGGGGATTAGGAGGGCTTGCTAAAACCTTCTAAATTGACTTAAAAACATAAAAATACAATATAAAACACTAAACTAGACTCAAAGAATGTAAAACTAAACTTTAAAACACTAAAACAAATCAAAAGACTCAAAATGCTTTTAAAAACACAAACTAAAATGCTATACTAAACTCGAAGAATTCAAAACTAAAAATAAGAAAGATTAAGACTAAGACTTAAACGAAATATGGGGGGATTGATTTTGGACGAATTTAAACTAAAATGGATAGATTGTAAAGAAAACAAATTGTAAATATGAAATTGACGGAAATGAATGGATGGTATGGCTAGCTAAGGGGTTCTTCTCCACACATGTTACACTTGCATAATAAAAAGATTTCCAATTGCATTTCAATAAATTATGAAACTCATCACCCCGGGTTAATTAGGTCCGCTTAAATTAACCGTCAAGTTTTCCTTAAGTTAATGAATTGGATGATTGCATACGACAACCCAAAGCATTCCTCACAAGTTCCCTTCATGAATTGCATAATAGAGAAACAAGCAAGAATCATTAAGCATCATGAAAACTATAAGTGTTGACGAGGCATTCGTTACTATGATTGCATGAAACTTATGCCAAGAATTCGTTTAACGCGATTGTTTATAAGCAACCTCCACTACTTGTGAATATAAGTTCATAACGATTAGGTGAAACTCACTTATATTCTAGCGTCATATTCATGCATGAAAATTAAGCGTTCATTCTCAATAAACATACATAAATAGGATATCAATCAAATAGTTAAACAAATTGAATTCACAACTTATGAAACGTAATTAAAAGTAATCAAATCAAAATGCAAGCATAAACATATATTTCGAATCACCCCCTAGCTAAAGGGGGTTTTAGTTCCTCATTACGTTGAAATCAAAGAAACACCTAAACATTCCAACAACTCAAACTTGAATTGTATGAACGTTTAGGCACTCTTCTCTTCCATTCCTTATACGTACAAAACAAAGAGAATTAAAATGAAACATTGAAATCAAAGAATCACCTAAACATTCCAACAACTCAAACTTGAATTGTATGAACGTTTAGGTCCTCTTCTCTTCCTCGTTGTTGTAGCACAAGGTCTAAGGTGAGCTTTGGGGATTATGTGAAGTGTTTTGGAGGGATGGGAAGTGGTTGGATAGTGGCTGCAATGAAGGAGAAAAACTGCACAGAAAATGGAAGTGTTTGTAACTGAAAATGTGTATGGAAGAGTGAATGGTGGTGTAATGATGAAGTGTGATGGCTGAAAATGTCAAGGGAAATGCATGTGATTGCATGGCAAAGAATTGATTATGGATGCATGTGTTGAATGATTTCTTGGTGAGGGATGTGGAGTGGTTGAATGTGGTGCAATGATAATGTTTTGTGGCTGAATTGGTGGTGGAATTATGATGGGAGTGCATATGATTAAAGAGTGGGAGTGCATGTGGGTGAATGTGAAGGGAATGCATGTGTTGATGACTAGGTTAGTGGGTGGAAATCTGAAAATGGCATAAGGGAATGGGAGCTCACGGTTTTGAGTTGTTTGTTTGTGTGAAGTGTGTGTGAATGCATGTGAAGATGCTAATAAATAATGCATGTAGGGTTAGGAAATAAAATCATAACTTAAAGGGAGATGATTAAAGGGTGTTGAAAGGTTTGAAATGCATGTGTTGAATTGGTGGTTGAATGATGAAAGAATAAGTGAATGATTATGATAAGTGATAAGTGAATGATTATGATAAGTGTATGATATGTTAAGTGATAAATGAATGATATGTTAAGTGATAAATGAATGATATGTGGTGATAAATGAATGATATGTGGTGAGTGATAAGTGAATGGAAGTGATAAGTGATAAGTGAATGGAAGTGATAAGTGATAAGTGAATGGAAGTGATAAGTGAATGATATGATAAATGAATGCTTTAAGTGTTTAAAATAGGGAACAAAGCCCTTCCTTGCATGGCAAGGAAGGGAGACACAAGGAAACACACGACAATGTCCTAAGGTTGCAAGGAATGTTGTTTTTGTGTTCTAAAATGCGTAGGAGTCTTCAATGATGCTTAAACATGAGGTCTTTTAGGATTTAACTTTCCTACTTCAAGTCTTTAATTTCGTCCATCCTCTTGGCTCCAAGCATATGATATCCATTCCAATCTCTAATTTGCTCCAAAAGGCATCCTTTTGCATACCTTGCCCTTAGAACCTGAAAACACACAAAAGAAGCATAAAGGACTAAAATAACTAGAGAAACATAACGTAAATGCACGAGAACAAGCCATTTAAGTCGCATGAATATGCTCCTATCAAATACCCCCACACTTAGCTTTTGCTAGTCCTCGAGCAAAACAGAATAAAAACAAATAAACAAAACGACACTAAACACGTAAAACACAACCTAAACCTTCCAACAACCGTCTTAGGGATTTCCAATGCACATGACAAGTTAAAAATCATCATTCTCACAGATTTTAGTCATCTTCACATTTAAGTACATTCTTAATCATAGTCACCATATACTAGTTCACAATTAAGCATTTAAAACCATGTTTTGAATGTAGTAACATGCCTTAGAGAATTTGCTCAATTCCTTTCAAGATATGCACTCAATTTTTACTCAGATTTTCTAACTACACACCCTAATCTAGTCATATGTGAGAAGATTGATGTAAACATGAAAACGACACTCACATATATGTATCACAAAGAACGCAAATTCTGGAGTTAATAATCAAGTTTAGATATGATCTCATGAATGGAATGCTACTACTTAGACGCGAGAACCAGTGACACCATAAGCTCATACCAAGTTCAAACTCCACAAATTGAAATACACAACACTCAAGATAGAAGTCAAGGGTTGTAACGGGGCTTGGGGTATGTGGATAAAGAAGGGATATGGAAAACAAAGGTTCTTAAAGAAATAGTGAGCAAAGCATTTTAATCAACTTAGAATTCACTTTTGAATGAAAACTCAACTTTTGAACAAAAAGGGAGAATTTAGACAATTTACGCCCAGAATTGGTGTTTTGGAACCTTTCTTCAATCACTTATTCTTTTCTCTTTTTTTTTTTTTTTTTTTTTTTTTTTTTTTTTTTTTTTTTTTTTTTTGAATCTCAAAACAAAAACACTTAAACATTCTCTCCCCCACACTTATTTTCTTTCATAATGTAACTCAAAAGGAATTCAATTAAGTCATGCTCACTATCTTTTAAGAACAAGGGTAAGGACGGTCATATTCTAGGTTAGGTGAAGATAAAGTGGGTAAACAAAGAACATGGGTTAACATGGCTCAACGGGGGTAAAACTTACAACATATACGAAATATGGGAAGCGAGGCTATTTGGCTATGGTGGCAACTACACAACTTCATCTTGATATATGTTATGCAAATCAATAACATGCTTTGAATGAAATGGGCATGAGTTCTAGCATTTGGAACTATATGATGAAACGCCTTCTAAGTAGTAACCAAGCAAAGAATAATGAGATCATGCAACGATTTTAGAAAACAAGAAATCACAGATTATACTCTCCAAAGAACGTTATAGGCTCAAGTCTCTCAGGGTTGTAGCGTTTGTTTGAGTTCCTTCCTTCAAGCATGTTACAAAAACGAATTTTTTTTTTTCTTTTATGATTGCATGTGAAGTCATACATTATAACCATAACCAAGCATATACCAAGAGTAAATCAAACTTTTCTCTATGTTAATAACTCTTTCTAACCGTCATGCAATTATAAACCAAATCCTTATCATTGTGTTGGAAGGTTCCCTAAGACACAAACACACACACAAAAACAACTTTAAAACAACTCTTTTTGGGTTTTTCAAAACAATTTTTCAAATTTTTATGGGATTTTCGAATTTTTAAGACAAAACACACTAAAACAGTTTTAAAACAGTGAGAAACAACATGTGAAGTGATAGGTGATAAAATCCAACGAATTTGCATCAAATATACTTAGTTACCCCCCCCACACTTAAATCAAACATTGTCCTCAATGTTTTAAGCATAGATTCACACAAAGCATAAGTAAATACACAAAAAGCACTTAAACATACTAAACATGGCATAATGTAATTAACAAAGAGAAGAGTTTAGAGACGCAAATCTGGTTATAGAGTGTAAATTCCATCTTCTCCTTGGTAATTGCATTGAGGCTTTTGATCTTTGTGATTCCACAGGCTTACTCTTGAACTGGTTTCTGCCCATCGTTGATTTTCCTTTGTGCTACTTCTTGAACTGGGCAGCAGGATGGTTCTTTTGGTCTCCTCCTTTGGTCTGAGCTTACTCCTTTGGTCTGTTTCTTTGTTCAATCTGTGCAGGAGTGGTCCCTTCTCTGGAAGTGTATCAACCGTTGAAGATGACTACTCGAGAGCAACGCTAGGTAAGCAATCAGGAATAGGTTCCAGGCAGTTGGCTCCGGATCGGAAGACTGACTCCAAGTGCCGGCTGATTGCTTCTTTTACTTTGCCATGCGAGTAAGAACAAGGACAAAGAAAAAGACAGGGAAAGAGCATGATATGAGATACTTTTGCTTTTGACCTTGATGATATGAGATACCTTTGCTTTTGAAGAAGCGGTGAATGAATCAGCACATGTATTTGTTGTGCTGTTTCCTCCTGGGTCATCTGTACTCCAGACATCTGGTATCATCTTTGGGGAAGAAGAAAGAATTTAGTATTTCGAAAGGCTTTGCTGGGAGTGCGCCCTCAGAGGTGAGGGAGAGTTGGGCATTTTCTTCAGGTTTGCCCTGCCATAAAAGACGAAGGTCGACATATATAGAGATAATATCAAGTGGTGGTACTTTTTACCCTTGTCGACAAACGTTTTGATCCCGCAATTCCGGCTTTTTGAAATAGTGGCGCCTCTTCGATCTCTGAATACGCCTCTTCGATTTCTGAGCAGGCGCCCCTTCGATTTCTGAACGACGCCCCTTCGCTTTCTGAACGACACGTGGTAGTGCAGATGCGGCTCCTTTTGACAAAGCTGCACGCGTCTTCTGAAAAGCAGAGAAAGCGTCGCCGAACTTTGCGTTTGTCGGCTAAAGATATGTAGTTGCGGTGATGGCCTCCACGTGTTGTCTGAAAAGAAGAAATCTTTTGACAAAGTTGAACGCGTCTTCTGAAAAGCCGAGAAAGCGTTGCCAAAATTACGCCGGAAATTCCGGCTTTTTGAATCGGTGGACGCGTCGCCTTGGCTTTTTTTATTGAGCTATCGATCACCACAACAAACACACTCTGAAGATCTCCCATTCTTGAAAATCGTCTCCGGCCCTTCGAAATTTAACTCCATCCACCCATTCTCTTTGAACACTTTTGAAAGAAAATGGCAAACTCATCGAACCTTAGCTTAGATTTGAGTCTCAGCAGCGATCCGGTTGCGCCCCGTCAAGGTAATGTATGGCGCCCTTCTTTTTTATCTTCTAACGGTCCTCTTTCAGGTGAAGACTCTGTGATGCAGGACGCCACAACAGCTACAATAGTAGCTAAGAATCTCCTCACTCCGAAGGATAGTAGGCTGCTGTCAGGACGGTCCGATGAGTTGGCCGTTCAAGAGTCCCTCGCACTTAGTGTTCAGTGTGCGAGCTCTGTGTCCAACATGGGCCTACGCCTGCTTGCTCGGTCCCGCCAGGTGGAATCGTTGATGGCAGAGGTGGAAAGACTTAAGCAAGAGATCCAGCAGCTTAAGTACGAGAATAGAAGTTTGCATGTGCTTGCAAATAACTATTCGTCGGGGATGAAAAGGAAGCTTGATGAGCTGCAAGAATCTGAGGGTCGAATTCACAGTGACCGTCAAAGGCTTGCGTCTTATCTCCAGAGGCACCTTTTTCCTGGGTCATCCAGCGCTTGGCCAAGTATTGAGGCCTGGAATGCTCTAGCTCCGATGCCTCCCGCTCCGATGGCTTCCGCTCTGATGCCTCCCGCTTCTATGCCTCCCGCTTCTGCGCCTTCCGCTTCTGCGCCTCGTAGTGGGGCTTCACGCAAACAACCTTTGTGAAGCTCCACCTTTTTTTTTTTTTTTTTTTTTTTTTTTTTTTACATAAATAAAATCAAACGGCATGGAATTTATCTTTGAATGGGCGGTGATACTTGAAATGATCCGGTAATAGTTTAAATTCCAGATTGGGTGCCTGAATCATTAACCACATGTTAGTATAAAAGAAAATTGAAATTCGGGGAGGCGGCTTACCTGTGTGCTCCAAAATGAACTCCAGAATAAACACCCCTTCGAAAGTTATGACTTGTCCCGTGTCATAAAATCCAACTTCCTTGGGAATTGTGGTTTCAAATTTGTCCTCTTTGATGCCTTCTACATCTTCTCCAGCCACTACCTTCTCTTGAATCATTCTTCTTGGTGTACAAAGTCCTTTGAAGAATTCAACACCATCTAAAACTTGCTGTGTTGCACCAAGAATTTGAATAGCATTTTGCACCTTTGGGAAGGCTTCCACGATGTCCTTTTTACTCTCTTCTTGGTTGGGAATCAAAAACCTGCTAGGAAAAGGGACATTGGGTGGAATAACATCAGAATAACATGGAATTGGGACGTCCTTACTTGTGGTGGGTGGTTTAGAGGGCTTAGGGGGTTGCGGCAAGGGTTGTTCTACCCTTGCCGTGTGCATGTCTTCTTCCTCCTCCTCAATTAGCAGCTCCTCATCCACTTCTAGGCTATGTTTGGACATTTTTAGGTCAGCTCCAACCTCCATAGCACTTCCCAAAGTGATAGCATTATAGATTTCAAAATCTTCCTTCGAGTTTTCAATAGTTAAGTTGGAGAGTTCACTTTGCTCTTGAATTTGTTTCATGAACTCCATAATCTGCCCAAATTGCTCGTCCAATTTACCCAACTTCTTGTCTTGATTTTGTTCGTCCTGCGTAGGTGTTGTATTGAACTCCTCATATGGTTGCCAATATGCTTCTTGTTGAGCCTCCTTGGCTTGATTTTGCGACCCCTGCGCCAAAGAATTTATTTCATTAAGAATTTGAATATAATCTACTGGCGAACTTGAATTTAATTGAGCATATTGCATATGAAGTTGTGGTGGCTGCATAGGTCTTGAATAGAACTCCTCATATGGTTGCCAATATGCTTCACGTTGAACTTGTTGATCTTCCCACCACATAGAGTTTGAATGATCCCTCCAATCTCTTTGTGGACATTGATTGGCTTGAAATCCTTGCCTATATGAAGCACCAAATGTAAGGACACTCTGCATTGTGGTCCTTTCGGCATACGGCGACAATTTAGAAGTAAGATTTGCCAATTGAGCTTGAATGCTAGCAAAATCCATATCTTACTTCTCTAGTACCTAAAATCAAAGAAAGAGAACTAAATCAAATATCAAAAGTAACAACAAACAAAGAAAACAACACTAAGTTAGAAACTAAAACGAAAACAACTAAACAAAAAAAAGAAAAGAAAAGAACCAAGGGATTAGCAAAGTTGCTAATCCCCGGCAACGGCGCCAAAATTTGATGCGAGATTTATACGCGCATAAATTAAACCCTCGTTTGACAATTGTAGTAGAATGGATAAGTGAGGGATCGTTCTAGACCGGGGATTAGGAGGGCTTGCTAAAACCTTCTAAATTGACTTAAAAACATAAAAATACAATATAAAACACTAAACTAGACTCAAAGAATGTAAAACTAAACTTTAAAACACTAAAACAAATCAAAAGACTCAAAATGCTTTTAAAAACACAAACTAAAATGCTATACTAAACTCGAAGAATTCAAAACTAAAAATAAGAAAGATTAAGACTAAGACTTAAACGAAATATGGGGGGATTGATTTTGGACGAATTTAAACTAAAATGGATAGATTGTAAAGAAAACAAATTGTAAATATGAAATTGACGGAAATGAATGGATGGTATGGCTAGCTAAGGGGTTCTTCTCCACACATGTTACACTTGCATAATAAAAAGATTTCCAATTGCATTTCAATAAATTATGAAACTCATCACCCCGGGTTAATTAGGTCCGCTTAAATTAACCGTCAAGTTTTCCTTAAGTTAATGAATTGGATGATTGCATACGACAACCCAAAGCATTCCTCACAAGTTCCCTTCATGAATTGCATAATAGAGAAACAAGCAAGAATCATTAAGCATCATGAAAACTATAAGTGTTGACGAGGCATTCGTTACTATGATTGCATGAAACTTATGCCAAGAATTCGTTTAACGCGATTGTTTATAAGCAACCTCCACTACTTGTGAATATAAGTTCATAACGATTAGGTGAAACTCACTTATATTCTAGCGTCATATTCATGCATGAAAATTAAGCGTTCATTCTCAATAAACATACATAAATAGGATATCAATCAAATAGTTAAACAAATTGAATTCACAACTTATGAAACGTAATTAAAAGTAATCAAATCAAAATGCAAGCATAAACATATATTTCGAATCACCCCCTAGCTAAAGGGGGTTTTAGTTCCTCATTACGTTGAAATCAAAGAAACACCTAAACATTCCAACAACTCAAACTTGAATTGTATGAACGTTTAGGCACTCTTCTCTTCCATTCCTTATACGTACAAAACAAAGAGAATTAAAATGAAACATTGAAATCAAAGAATCACCTAAACATTCCAACAACTCAAACTTGAATTGTATGAACGTTTAGGTCCTCTTCTCTTCCTCGTTGTTGTAGCACAAGGTCTAAGGTGAGCTTTGGGGATTATGTGAAGTGTTTTGGAGGGATGGGAAGTGGTTGGATAGTGGCTGCAATGAAGGAGAAAAACTGCACAGAAAATGGAAGTGTTTGTAACTGAAAATGTGTATGGAAGAGTGAATGGTGGTGTAATGATGAAGTGTGATGGCTGAAAATGTCAAGGGAAATGCATGTGATTGCATGGCAAAGAATTGATTATGGATGCATGTGTTGAATGATTTCTTGGTGAGGGATGTGGAGTGGTTGAATGTGGTGCAATGATAATGTTTTGTGGCTGAATTGGTGGTGGAATTATGATGGGAGTGCATATGATTAAAGAGTGGGAGTGCATGTGGGTGAATGTGAAGGGAATGCATGTGTTGATGACTAGGTTAGTGGGTGGAAATCTGAAAATGGCATAAGGGAATGGGAGCTCACGGTTTTGAGTTGTTTGTTTGTGTGAAGTGTGTGTGAATGCATGTGAAGATGCTAATAAATAATGCATGTAGGGTTAGGAAATAAAATCATAACTTAAAGGGAGATGATTAAAGGGTGTTGAAAGGTTTGAAATGCATGTGTTGAATTGGTGGTTGAATGATGAAAGAATAAGTGAATGATTATGATAAGTGATAAGTGAATGATTATGATAAGTGTATGATATGTTAAGTGATAAATGAATGATATGTTAAGTGATAAATGAATGATATGTGGTGATAAATGAATGATATGTGGTGAGTGATAAGTGAATGGAAGTGATAAGTGATAAGTGAATGGAAGTGATAAGTGATAAGTGAATGGAAGTGATAAGTGAATGATATGATAAATGAATGCTTTAAGTGTTTAAAATAGGGAACAAAGCCCTTCCTTGCATGGCAAGGAAGGGAGACACAAGGAAACACACGACAATGTCCTAAGGTTGCAAGGAATGTTGTTTTTGTGTTCTAAAATGCGTAGGAGTCTTCAATGATGCTTAAACATGAGGTCTTTTAGGATTTAACTTTCCTACTTCAAGTCTTTAATTTCGTCCATCCTCTTGGCTCCAAGCATATGATATCCATTCCAATCTCTAATTTGCTCCAAAAGGCATCCTTTTGCATACCTTGCCCTTAGAACCTGAAAACACACAAAAGAAGCATAAAGGACTAAAATAACTAGAGAAACATAACGTAAATGCACGAGAACAAGCCATTTAAGTCGCATGAATATGCTCCTATCAAAGCTCCGTTAGGCGGACTAGACAAGACAAGCTCCATTACGCGGACAAGACATGCGAGCAAGCAATCAAGCGAGCAAATAGGCAAGCGAGCGAAAGTATTCCAAGTGGTGCAAGTGCAAGATTCCAATTCCAATGCCAGTGCGAACTTTCAATCAAACAAACTTTAGTTCACCAGCACACAACGTCACTCGAGTGGTCACCAATTCAAGTACTCGAGTAATCGTTGCAACAACAAGCGCCAACAACAGGTTATTTCCATGATATCCGTGTGGGCCTCAAAAAGCCCAAACATAAAAAAACAAACAGCAGATTTTCTCCTTGCCCGTATAGGCCCTAAATCGGAAAGTAGAAATCCACACGGTGTGGGCCTTTCCTTTCGAAACAAACATCAAACGTTTTGTATTTTTATTTTCCTTTCTTTTTCTTCTTGTTTTTTTTTTCCTCAAAACTTTTCCAATATTTTCTGGGGTTTTTCTTCCAGAACGTGAGTCAAGCAGCAGCGATGAAATCCAGGAGCGGGTGATTCTGCAAGGGGGCAGGGTTGCAGCAGGTGGGTTGGATCAGTCAGATGCGGCAGCGGGGATGCAGGTACAACAAGTGCAGCAGCGGAGTCAGCGGGTACTGGTGCGGACGGCGGTGGACAGCGACAGAATCGATTCAAGTAGTGGAGTCGTAATTGCCGGGTGGCGTGGAATGCAATGTCAAGGGTGCGAGTTCAATGACTGACATACAGCGGTGCAGAATGGCTCCAGCACGGCCCGGCTCTGGTGGCTCAATTCCGGCATGGCTTCAGAAGACAAATTGATAACAACCGAAGCAGATTAAATCCCGAGGTATTGTATCTGCTCTTATACCAAGTTGAATATTAAATTGCGAGACAAACAAACGAACAAACTGAATACGAAACTTTAATAAACGGAATTGAGGTTAAGGAGGTTACATGAAATGAAGGGACTACATCTTGACTGACTTGATAAAATAAACTAATACAATTACTATTAAATATAGTGAAAACTAAAGCAAAACTCTAATCCTTAACGGATAAGAAACTCTAATACCATTGACCCACAAGAAAACCATAAATAATAATAATAAAATAATAACTAATTGTCCAACACAATCCACCACCCTAACTAGCCAGAGGGAATGTCAAAAATGTGGAATTTTAATTGGGTATGTTTCAAAATGCAATTCTTCATTAGTAACTTTAATACTATTCAATTTGTTTTAAAGTCTTTACTTCAGTTTTTTATTTGTAAAACTAAAAAGTGAAGCATTAACTAATTTATAATCGTTGTCGTTATAATGGCCAACGTTCTAGACCTTGTTAAATGGCCTTCACGTATAGCCTATTTGTCCCAAATAATAGCATCCTCTCTTTGAGGTTAATGTCAATTTTTATGGAGTAATCTTTTATTTCCTTTGGCATATAAGAGGTAGATTCTTACTTTCCTTTGCTATTTCCTTGTCCTCTCATTATACTCGTGTTTCTCTAATTCTCTTTTTCTTTGTATTTTAAAATATGTGGAGAATTGTTGGATATTTAATTGGTATTTCAAAATACAAACCATACTCATTGTGACAATTTATTTTCCTTCAAATCTATTTATTAATTGAATTAAAATTCTAGCCAATAACGTTGGCATTATTTACTCATAATTCAGAAGATTTGGGACGTTGGCAGTTTTGTAAACTTTTCTCTCTTTATTTGGTTTTTAATGTGAGAATTATTTCTTTAACTCTCCAACATTATATACATAGTAAATAACCAATGTTAATCTAATATATATATATATATATATATATATATATATCCTTTCTATCCTACAAAACTTACTGTCACATCCCGGCCCGGGGGAGGGACCACTTTCCGGGTTTGACTCCACCGTAGTACGATATTATCCGCTTTGGGCCCCCAGCACACCCTCACGGTTTTGTTTCTAGGAATTCACACGAGAACTTCCCAATGGGTCACCCATCCTGGGAATGCTCTCGTGCGCTACTCGCTTAACTTCGGAGTTCCCATGGAACCCGAAACCAGTGAGCTCCCAAAAAGCCTCGTGCTAGGTAAATATGAGAATATACATATAAGGATCACTCCCTGGGCGATGTGGGATGTCACAATCCACCCCTCTTAGGGGCCTGACGTCCTCGTCGGCACACTACGACCAGGGTTAGGCTCTGATACCAAATTGTCACATCCCGGCTCGGGGGGACTACTTCCCGGGCCCGACTCCACCGTAGCACGATATTGTCTGCTTTGGGCCCCCAGCACACCCTCACGGTTTTGTTTCTGGGAACTCACACGAGAACTTCCCGATGGGTCACCCATCTTGGGAATGTTCTCGCGCGCTACTCACTTAACTTCGGAGTTCCCATGGAACCTGAAGCCAGTGAGCTCCCAAAAGGCCTCGTGCTAGGTAAAGATGAGAATATACATATAAGGATCACTCCCCTGGGCGATGTGGGACGTCACACTTACTATGTGAAAAAGAGTCCCACCATTATGTTGTCTCTTGATAGTAAATCTCTCAATATAGAATGAAACTTTGACAGCCTTTCCTCTCCCTTCTTTTCTCCATCATTCTTGATAGTGTTATGATATTCTTCACTTCTTTCATACCAAAGGAAGAATCGAGTTGTTCACCCGATCTAAGTATTGCAAGTGCACGCTTACGAGAATCATAAGTTGTTGTATCTTAGAGGGTAGGCGCCATAACTTGCTATACCGAGACATTGTCTAAGAGAGGCGAAATCTACTCTTAAGGACAGTGACTACACGTCTCAACCTAAAATTTTGTTCTAAACAAGGATTGACAAAGAGCGTTTTCTACCTACAAAATATAAGTACTATTTTATCTTATTTTGTTTGTTTTATGTAATTTATTGTGGCAATGAAAATTATCATATATTAATATTTATCTTATGTGATTTGTTGTAGGAGAAGTAGCATCTGGATTGCCAAGATTTCCAACAAAAAATGTAATAATGAAATCACTGAAATGTGTGACCTTTAAATATACTTGTCTTTCATGTCAATAACGTCCCACAAAGCATCCAATGGGGTATTGTTGGAAATTTTGAGTAGAAATTCCATTGTCCCACATTGGTCAATACCAAAAGGTTCCTTCACTTTATAAGGTTTTGTCCTTTATAGATAGTGATTAGAGTGATGAACCATAGAAAATGAAATTGGGCTCAACCTTAGGGTTGAGCTTTGGGGTTTACTAATTATTTGATAATTAATATATAATTAATTATCAAAAGATGGGCCTTGGGCATTGGGACTCTTGGGCTCTAAAAATTAAATTCTTTAATTAATTTCAAATTAATTATTTTTTTTTTTTATCAATAGACTCATCTTTTTAGATGTGAAGTCTGAAGTGATGAAAGAACGCAAAGCAAAGCATCCCTCTGAAAGATGTCTTCCAACAGACGCACCCCATTCTCATACCTGTTATGAATAGGTATAAACCTACTATATATACATCCATCTACATGACATTTAGAACATAGAAAAATCAAATTCTTCTTCTACAATCCTAAACATCCTTACTGAGAGAACCACAAAGAAATTCGCTAGAAGTCCAATTTTCCGGTGCTAAAATTCTAACTTAGATCATTGAATCCTAGTGAAGCAGACGTCTGTAGAACTACAAGCATTGAGTAGAGATGAAATTTCTATTTCAAGGACATTGCGGTACGCAAGTTTCGATCTTCAAGTTGTCTGTTTATTTATTTTTTTTGTTCATACTCTATTTATTTATCTATTCGCATTTATTATTTATTAGCATATATAAATTTATCATTGATTGTTGATATTTATCCAACACATTTCTTATCTGCCTCCAAATTCATCTACTATTATTGCCTATGTATACATAAATATCTTCACAAAACAACATCTCCCAAACCATTCACTAAGAAAAAACAAGATGGGGAAGGATTTGGGGAAAATTTCATGAATGGAAAATTTCGCTTCGGCTGATGGAAGTGAAGTGCCTTACTCAATTCAAGCAACTGCTTCCTAGATGCAATATGACAAGTCTAATTCTTTTGGTAGCATCTTTTCCCCTTTCTATTGACCTCATAGAAATGATATCTTGTTGAGTCGACTCATATCATAGGCTCCGTTTGGGAGTATTTGATTGTCAGTGTCCATTGTACTTGCAGATGATGTACTTACTTCTGAGTAAAGGAAGAAGGAAGATGCACATGATGTGCCAAATGATGTATATGATTTTCATTACTGTGCCAAATCCAGTAGCGTTAGCTGGTTTCGAGTACCTAGCTATAATTGCGGCGATGGCTAATGCATATAAACCTGCAAGTGCAAAACCACAACAAATCTTTTAAAAATTATCTTACATAAGATCCTGGATCCATCCCCTAACAACATTCCCAAAAGGCAAAGCATATCAACAAAAGAAGCATGAAGCCTAAAGTGATCGATATCAATCTTAAAAAACTAAGGGATGAAACTGTTTGTACCTAAAATAACACTTTGGGCCAAGCCCAGAGTTATTCTCAGTCCAATAAGGAAATTGGGAATATTCTTTACCATGGGTCGATTCTAGTTGAGTTCGGCCGAATCCTCTCAGAAGATGGTTTTGCCTGGATAAGGGTGAAGTGGTCAAATCCTAGTGCAATAAGAAGTTAAGGATGCTTCAAATCAGAAAAGATGCCAAGAATCAAGGGATTGAATCTGAATGATTAAAGAGCTTGGTTCAAAATCCTATGGAGTTAGGATTGATCGAAACCTAATCAGATTGGGTTGATGAATTCTAGTCTGAGTGAAATTTTACCTTGGCCATTTGGGAAATTACTACTATAAATATAAAGGGGAGTGCATCATTCAAAGCTCTTCCAAATCAACACACAACTGCCCTGCGCAAATAACTTCTCAAACACCTTGAGATTTTTATTTTCTTTTTTCCCGCCAACACACCTTCAGTCTAGATAAACAGCACTGTCGAGGCAACCGACACATCTTCAGTTTGGATAAACAACACTACAGCTGTAGAACCAGCCGACTGAGGAGCACCTTCAGTTTGGATAAACAACACTGCTTCGAGATCGACTGGTTACGTAACTAAGTCTCGGACAACAAGGATTTCCAAGTTCTTGTTGGAAGATGTTATCTCATCAGCATTCTCAGCAAAGTGAGGTGTTACCAGGTTACTACATTTGGCACATTGAAAGTCTAATTTGATATTGATATTTGCAAAACTAGCAGCCTTATCTTTAGGCTCTAGAACCTGAAAGTTAAGACGTGTTCCTTCCTTGTGAGATCAAGAAGTCTGCAGTGCGCCCAATGCCACATCAATGTACATTTTACTGCCTGATTGAGCTTGGCCTACGAGTTGGCACACCCCGCATACTACCGAAGGACGTAGTTAGCTCATTAATTACTTGGCCGAACTCTGCCGACGAGTTGGCACCCTCTACATTCGACCGAAGGATGTAGTTAGCTCATTTATTACTTGGCTTACGTGCCACGTAGGCTAAGTAGTTTTTAGGGTCAATTGATGTGATAGAAACTAACACACAAATTAAACATTTTATTTTTATAGTTGTAGTATATGAAAGTAGGGATCGTTTTAAGCCGGGAATTAGAAGGGATGCTAATCTACACTAATTAGACTGAAAAACAGAAAACTAGACTTTAACAACTCAAAACAAGCTAAACTGACTCAAATAACACAAAACTAAGTTAAATTGACTCAAAACAAGAACTAGAGAGAAGTTTGGACGAAAATTAAACTAAAAAGACTCAGAATACTAAATGGGGGTTGTTTTGACAAATTTTAACTAAAACTAAGTAAGTTGCAGAAATAAACTAAAGGTTGCATGAAATTGGGTGAATTAAAGGGTGAAAGGCTAGCTAGAGGGTCATTCTCCACACATGACACATATGCATACAAATCGATTTCCAGTTATTATTCCTATAAACCATGAATGACAACCCCAAATTAATTGTGAACTGCACAAATTAACTCTAAGATTTTCCTAGATTCATTGAATTGGACTCAGCGACGCAACCAAATTATTCTTATCAAGTTCCCTATATGAATTGCATAATAGAGATACATATAAAAGATCATTAAGTTCTATAAAAGCATAAGCATTGGCAAGGTATTCGTAACTATGAACTGCATGTTACTCCTGCCATGAATTCACTTAACACAATCATGACTAGTGATTTCCACTACTTATAAATATTAGTTCATAACCATTAGGTGAAATTCCCTTATATTTTAGCATTAGATTCATGCATGCAAACTAAGTGTGCACCCTTAATCAACATACAAGAATAAGTTATCAATCAAACAGATAAGTAAATCGCATTCATGTTTTACGAAACAATAACTAGAGGAAATCAATTCATATCACATATATGTTCATGACTTTGAATTCACCTCTAACTAAAACGAAATTAGTTCCACATGTCTATCATAACTGAAAACCAAATTAAAACAAATATTGAACTAAAACAAAGGATAGAATACACCTAGAAACACTCCAGCAATCCAAAGGCCTTGGATGGCAGACACGGCTCCAAGCTCTCCTTCTTTTTCCTTCCTTGCAACGCTGCTGCACTCTTTATATTTTTTCTCTGAATTTCTCTCTAAAACTCTCTCTTTTTATCTAAATTGCTGCACAATGTGTGTATATATAGGGCAGACACACGACATTGTTTGTGGAGGAAAAGGATTAGGGCACCACACAATTCTAGGAGAAAAGGAATTAAATTGTTTACATGATATCAGGACTTCTAGAATCAGACATGCATTGTTAAAACATGATAAGGACTCCTAAATTCAAATGGGAATGATTTAGAATAGGATAAGGACTCCTTTTGCAGCTGGAGATGAGTTTAGATAATGTTGGATTAAATAGGATAATGTTTGGATAATATGGGATAAGATAAGATAAGACTGGATAAAATAGGATAAGGTTGGATAAGATCTCCTTGTTTTTAGCTGATTCCTTGTCTTCCAAGCCTTAATTTAATTCTTCTAGATTTGTAGAACATTTTTAGCATCATTTGTCACCAAAAACGTCCATCCATTATGCTCCATACACATGCTTTCCAATCCAAGTCCAAAACTGCTCCAAATTGCTCATTTTGGCCATTTATTGTCATCTTTGCCAATTGGACCTACAAACACACGAAAATAGCTTAAATCACTATAATAAATAGAAACTAACTCACTAAATATAAAGAAACAAGCTAACAAAGTCGCATAAATATGCTCCTATAAAATTCCCCCACACTTAGCTTTTGCTAGTCCCCGACCAAAACAAAGAAAACAAAATAAAACCTAAACCTTCCAACAATTGCCTCAGGGATTTCCAATGAAACATGACATGCTAAAAAATCACTACCCACATAGATTTTAGCCATCCTTACTCTTGAGTATACACTTAACTGCAGTCACCACTCACTAGCTCACATTTAATCAATTAAAACAACATTTTGAATGTAGTAACATGCCTTAGAGAATTCACTCAATTCCTCACCGGATATTCTCTCTATTTTCACATAGATTTTCTGACTACACTCCCTACACTAGATATGTGTGAGAAGATTGATGTAAACATGTAGACTAACACTCACATATGTTATAACAAAGAAGGCACTTTCTTGAATTATTAATACAACACGTATATGATCTCATGAATGGAATGGCACTACTTAGAAGCGAGAACCAGGGATACCATATGCTCATACCAATTTCAAACTCCACATATTGAAACACATAACAATCAAGATAGAAGTCTAAGTGTTGTAACGGGGCTAAGGTATTGGCTAACAAAGAAAGGTAAGAATAAACAAAAGTTCTTAAAGCGATAGTAAGCAAAGTAATGAAATAAACACTTAGAATTCAACTTTTGATTGTAGCAACCAACTTTAACCACCCATGGGAGATTCACACATCACTTAGGGCCATATTCAAACTTTTGGACTCTTTCTTCAACAACCAATACTTGTGAGTTCAATCTCACTTATTTCTCAACTCTTTTTTTTTTCTCTTTTTTTTTTTTCGTTTTTTTTTATATCTTTTCGTGCCCTTTTCTTTCTTTGGCACACTAAATGTACATCCTCGTAGATTTTCGAAAAACCTTCCCCCACACTTGTTTTTCTGCAAATTGTAGATCAAAAGGAACTCCCTCTAAGTCATGCTCCACTATTCTTTAAGAACAAGGGTATGGATAGTCCTATACTAAGCTAGGTAAGGATAATGTAGGCTAACAAAGCAAATTAGGCTAACTAAGGCTCAAAGGGGTTAAACCTACAATACATATGCAAAGGGTAATGCTTTTTGGCTCTGGTTTAACTAAACAACTTCATCTTGTTATTTGTTATGCACTCAATTTTATGCTTTGAATGAAACGGGTATGAGTTCTAGTATTTGGAACTAAAATGATGAAACCGCATTCTAAGTAGCAACCAAGCAAAGAAATAATGAAATCATGCAACGACTTTAGAAAACAAAAACATCACAGATTAATAACTCTCCAAATAAAGTATAGGCTCAAGTCTCTCAGGGTTTAACGTTAGTTTGAGTTTCTTCCTTCAAGCATGTTACAAAAACTGATTTTTCTCCTTTTGTGATTACATGTGAATTTGTAAACGATAACTACAACTAAGCATAAACCAAAGAGCATATCAAACTTCCATCCATGTTTGTAACTTTCTTTAACAGTCATGCAATTAAAAACCAAATCCTCATCATTGAGTTGGAAGGTATCCTAAGACACAAACAAACAAACAAAAACAACTCTTTTTTGGTATTTTCTCAAGCTTTTTTGAAAATTTTTTTTTCAAAATTTTCGGATTTTCTGTTATAGGACACATTAAAACACTTCAAAACACAATAAAAACACTTAAAAACAGTGAGTAACAACTTTTAGAAGTGATAGGTGATAAAATTCGAAAATAAGTCATGAAAAGAATCTATTTACCCCTTACACTTAAACCAAACATTGTGCTCAATGTTTCAAAGGTAGACTCACATGCAAACAATTAAACAACACAACTAACAAACATGACAGTTATGGCAAAGTAAAAGTAATAAAGAGTAGGGTTAAGGAACGCAAATCTGGTTTTGGAGCCGGAGATTCCTAGGTCTTCTTTATTTAAACGCATGGGTTGTCTCCCAAGAAGCGCTTGCTTTAACGTCTTCTAGCAGGACGATACCTCCATTCAAGCTTCACTAGGGCCAACGGCATGGAGGGGTACATCCTCCACGATATGCTCCTGAAAATACTCATAGTAAGGCTTCAAACGGTGTCCATTCCCTTTGAATTCATGTCCTGTCTTTAAACTTTGAATTTGGACTGCACCATAAGGAAATACATTAGTAACAACAAAAAGACCAACCCATTAAGAACGTAACTTACCTGGAAACAATCGAAGGCGGGAGTTGAAAAGCAACACTTTCTGCCCTACAGAGAACGTCTTATAACGAATCATCTTGTCATGGAATGCCTTCGTTTTCTCCTTGTAAAATATAAGCGTTCTCATAAGCCTCATTCCCTCCTCAAGCTCATTCAATTGAAGTTTCCTATGAAGACCAACCGCATCTATGTCCATATTGAACGTCTTGATTGCCCAATGCGCTTTGTGCTCCAACTCAATTGGAAGATGGCACGGTTTCTCATAGATGAGCCGAAATGCAGACATCCCAATTGGTGTTTTGTAGGCTGTACAATATGCCCACAGTGCATCATTCAAATGCAAGCTCCAATCTTTCTGAGTTGGCCTAACTGTCTTATCTAAAATCTGCTTCATTTCTCTATTAGAAACCTCGGCTTCCCCAATTGTTTGAGGATGATAAGGTGTTAAAACCTTATGCGTGACATTATACTTCTTGAGCAGCACCTCAATGGTTTGATTGCAAAAATGGGAACCCCATCACTTATAAGTACTCTTGGCATTCCAAATCTGGCAAATATGTTAGTTTTGACAAAATCTGTAACCACTTTAGAATCATTAGTACGGGTGGCTTTTGCTTCCACCCATTTCGATACATAATCAACCGTAAATAAAATATAATTGAAACCTTGAGATGAAGGAAAAGGACCCATGTAATTGATACCCCAAACATCAAAAATTTCGATAGAATATATTAGAGTCTGCAGCATTTGGTCTCTTGGACCTATATTCCCTATTCTTTGACAAAGATCATAGGGCATGCAAAAAGTTCTAGTATCCTTAAATATAGTAGGCCAATAAAATCCACATTCTAGAACTTTAAGTGCTGTTCTTTGAGTGCCAAAAGAACCTCTACATGCATATGTGTGACAAAAAATTAAAATTGAATTAAACACCGATTCATGCACACACCTACGAAGTATCTGATTAGGGCAATATTTCCATAAGTATGAGTCATCCCACATATAAATCGTGCATCCTTTTTAAGTTTATGACGTTGGTGCTTGTTTAGGGTGCTTAGAACTTGTTTAGACACCAAGCAATTCACTAAATCGGCATACCATGGCTCACTTACCCTAATGGACATCAGTTGTTCGTCTGGGAATGCTTCTAGGATGGGTAATGGCTCCTCATCGTGTACCAAACGGCTCAAGTGGTCAGCCACCACATTCTCACTTCCTTTCTTGTCCCGGATTTTGATATTGAACTCTTGGAGAAGAAGCATCCAGCGAATAAGCCTTGGTTTGGCCTCTTTCTTTGTGAGTAAATATTTCAAAGTTGCATGATCAGAATAAATGATGACTTTAGTTCCAAGTAGATAAGAATGAAACTTATCTAAGGCAAACACAACAACAATGAGTTCTTTTTTCAGTGGTGGAGTAGTTCAACTGAGCATTATTCAAGGTCCGAGATGCATAATAGATGACATGCGGCTGCTTGTTTTTCCTTTGTACCAAAACAGTCCCTAATGCATAATCTGAGGCATTGCACATAAGCTTAAAAGGAAGACTCCAATCTGGTGGCACTATGATGGGTGCCGAAGTGAGCATCTCCTTGAGGTGATTAAAGGCATTCTCACATTCTTCATCGAACACAAATGGCACATCCTTCTGTAGGAGTTGGCATAGGGGTGTAGAGATCTTCGAGAAATCTTTGATAAAACGTCTATAGAATCTTGCATGTCCAAAGAAAGAACGAACCTCTCTCACCGAAGTGGGAGATGGTAAGTAGTGTACAAGATCTATTTTTGATTTATCAACTTCAATTCCTTTTTCTGAAACTATATGACCTAAAACTATGCCTTGTTTTTACCATGAAGTGACATTTTTCCCAATTTAAAACAAGGTTAGTTTCAATGCATCGTTTCAAGATTAATGTGAGATTAGCTAAGCAATCATCAAACGAATCACCAAAAACACTAAAATCATCCATGAAAACTTCAATAATCTTCTCAACAAAATCTGAAAAGATACTTACCATGCATCTTTGAAAGGTGGCTGGTGCATTACATAAACCAAATGGCATCCGACGATAAGCAAAAGTACCAAATGGACAAGTAAAAGTAGTATTTTCTTGATCATCTGGAGCTATAACAATCTAATTATATCCCGAATAACCATCAAGAAGGCAATAAAAAGAATGACCGGCTAACCTTTCTAGCATTTGATCAATGAACGGCAAAGGGAAGTGATTTTTCCTTGTAGTGGCGTTGAGCTTCCTATAATCAATGCAAACTCTCAAACTTATTTGGATACGAGTGGGCACAAGTTCATTCTTTGCATTCTTCACCACAGTGACTCCAGGTTTCTTTGGAACAACTTGAACCGGTGAAACCCAACGACTATCCGAAATTGGATAAATCACTCCACAATCAAGAAGCTTGATAATCTCTTTTTTCACAACTTCCATCATTGGAGGGTTGAGTCGATGTTGAGCCTCTCGAGTTGGTTTAGCCCCTTCTTCTAGAAGTATGCGATGCATGCATGTTGTAGGACTTATCCCCTTAATATCGGCTAAAGTCCATCCAATAGCTGTTTTGTACTCTTGCAACACCCAAACTAGTTTTTCCTCCTTCACTGCCGTGAGTGATGAAGAGACTATGAAGGGCAAAGTCTCTTTATCTCCCAAGAAGAGATACTTCAAATGATTTGGTAAAGTTTTAAGCTCGACGGTGGGTGCCTGAATCACTGAGGGTAACAATTTATTAGTAGAAACGGGAACTGGAATTGGGATTGAAGGCTTACCAACATAATGTGGCAATGATTCAAGGGCAGCCACCATCTTGGCCACTTCTTCACAATTGGGCACAACAAGGAGATCTTCATTCCCGCTATGAGTGTGTATAAGTCGCATTCCTTTTGTAATGGTTGTTTCAAGGGCATCCCCATTTAGGTCTTCAAGGTATTCCTACGCCAACGAATCAAATACATCAATAGAAAAACAAGAATGATCGTCTTTAGGATACCTTATAGCTTCAGAAATGTTAAAATCAATAATCTCGCCATCAAATTCCATTATTAACGTCCCCTTAAACACATTTATCATGGTGTGAGCTGTTTTCATGAAAGGTCTCCCAAGTAGGATCAGAAATGGTGTAGAATGGGCCAAATCTTCCATGTCAAGCATATAAAAAGCTGCTGGGGAATATCAAGTGGTTAACCTACACCAAAACATCTTCCAAAACTCCTTTCGGATATACATTAGAATGATCAGCTAGTTGAATAATAATACCATCGTTTTTAAGCTCTCCTAGGTTCATAGATGCATAGATAGAGTAAGGCATGACATTAATGGAAGCACCTAAATCTAGCATAGCATATTCAAACTTAGTATTGCCAATAACACAAGAGATTGTGAAACTACGTGGATCTTTGCATTCAGGAGGCAGTTACCTTTGTAAAACTGCTGAAACGTTCTCACTTACCCGTACCACTTCCTTGTTCGAAATCCTTTTCCTTGTTGTGCAAAGCTCTTTAAAAAATTTAGCATACTTTGGAACTTGCTTGATTGCATCAAAGAGTGGGATATTGACTTGTACTTTCCTGAAGGTTTCTATAATGTCTTTTTCATTATCTTCTTTCTTAGATTGCTTGAACCTGCTAGGAAGAGGCACATTTGGTGGAATAGGGTTAGAAAGAATTGAATTTGAACCTACCTTACTTGAGTTGGATGGCTTAAGGTCCTTAGGTGGCTGCGGCAAAGGTTGTTCTACCCTTTCCATGGCTTTGGCATCCTCTTCTTCCTTGAACAGTAGTTTTTCGTCCTTATTTTGACTTGATTTGGACGTTTGTGGGTTAGTTCCAACCTCCTTGCCACTTCTCAACGTGATAGCCTTAGTGGTTTCAAAACCTCCATTCGGATTTACAACGGTTGAACTAGGTAGTTTGCCTTGTTCCCTAAATTGTCCCATGAATTCCGCTATCTGCCCTATTTGATTCTTCAATTTGCCCATCTCCTTGGCTTGGTTTTGTAAGCCCTGCATCAAAGAAGTTAGTACTTGAAGAATTGTATCATTATCCAATGACGAACCTGAATTTGGTTGGGCAGATTGTGGTGGGAGTTGTGGTGGTGCAAATGGTCTTTGATAGAGTCCCGAAGGTGGCTATCTATATTCGCCTTGTTGATGAGTTTGTTGAGGTTCCCTCCACTTCATATTTGGATGATCCCTCCAGCCCGGATTGTAGGTGTTAGAGAATGGGTCATGCCTTAGTTGACTTTGGCCTTGATATGTTATGCCATTTGCACTTTCCCATCCTCTATTCTCTATCAATTGAGGACATTGATCAGTGGAATGTCCTTGCATAGTTCACACGCCACAAACACTTGCTCCTTGTACTTTGGATCCATCAACAACCTGTGATAGAAGAACAGAAAGATTAACCATTTGAGATTGAAGTTCGGAAATTGCACTTACCTCATTCACTTGGGTTTGCCGTGGAGGGTCCCTTTGTCTAATTCCTCGTATTGTTGTGCATTCAAGGCTCAATTGGTTATTAGGATATTGGCAGCAACTAGGGTTTTGTCAACCAAAGCACCACATGCCGAAGCATCTAGCATTTGTCTTTCAATTGAAAGAAGTCGTTCGTAGAAATATTGAATTAGAAGCTCTTCCTTCATTTGATGTTGTGGACAAGATGCAACTAAGGTCTTTGAAATGCTCATAATATGCTGGAAATGATTCTCCTTGGACTTGTTGAATTCCACTAATTCTTTTCCTCAAAAGAATGACTCTTGAAGTTAGGAAAAATTTCTCTAAGAATATTTTTTTCATACTTTCCCAAGAAGTAACAGTTTCAGGTGCTAATTCAAAATGCCAATCTTTAGCCTTTTCCAAAAGAGAGAATGGAAAGGCTTTCATCTTCAGAATATTACCATCCACGTTGATTGGTGTCTTGCTCCAACATACCACTTCGAATTCCTTCAAATGCTTGTTCTGATCTTCCATGGACAACCCATGGTATTTGGGAATATGATGCAGCAAACTAGACTTCAATTCAAACTCATTGGTCTTGCCTTGAGCTACCATAAGTTATTGAATACAAATAGGCACGACATTGTCCAATCCCGAGGCTAAAAGTTCCTTGATTGTTCGATTGTCCACATCCATGTCTTGTTCTTCCTCTTCGTCTTCTTATTCTTCAATTTCGGATTCAGAGCTAGAACTAGGGGGATTGGGTTCTGGTTGCTTCCTCTTCCTTCTCAAAGTTCGTTCAAAATCGTCGTTAAACTCCAATATATGTGCACGAACAGGTTGAGAACGTCAAGTCATAAACTAGTACCTAAAACAAACAAAACAAAACAAAACAAAATCAAAAACACAAGAGAAACAGAAAACTGAAACAAAGGGGAGATTAGCAATTTTGCTAATCCTCGACAACGGCGCCAAAATTTGATATGATAGAAACTAACACACAAATTAAACCTTTTTTTTTTTTTTTTGATAGTTGTAGTATATGAAAGTAGAGATCGTTCTAGGCCGGGGATTAGAAGAGATGCTAATATACACTAATTAGACTCAAAAATAGAAAACTAGACTCTAATAACTCAAAACAAGCTAAACTAACTCAAATAACACAAAACTAAGTTAAATTGACTCAAAACAAGAGCTAGAGAGAAGTTTGGACGAAAATTAAACTAAAAAGACTCAGAATACTAAATGGGGGTTATTTTGACGAATTTTAACTAAAACTAAGTAAGTTGTAGAAACAAACTAAAGGTTGCACGAAATTGGGTGAATTAAAGGGTGAAAGGCTAGCTAGAGGGTCTTTCTCCATACATGACACATATGCATACAAATCGATTTCCAATTATTATTCCTATAAACCATGAATGACAATGCCCCAAATTAATTGTGAACTGCACAAATTAACTCAGATTTTCCTAGATTCATTGAATTGGACTTAGTGACGTAACCAAATTATTCTTATCAAGTTCCCCATATGAATTGCATAATAGAGATACATATCAAAGATCATTAAGTTCTATAAAATCATAAGCATTGACAAGGTATTCGTAACTATGAACTGCATGTTACTCCTGCCATGGATTCACTTAACACAATCATGACTAGTGATTTCCACTACTTATAAATATTAGTTCATAACCATTAGGTGAAATTCCCTTATATTTTAGCATTAGATTCATGCATGCAAACTAAGTGTGCACCCTTAATCAACATACAAGAATAAGTTATCAATCAAACAGATAAGTAAATCGAATTCATGTTTTACGAAACAATAACTGGAGGAAATCAATTCATATCACATATATGTTCATGACTTTGAATTCACCTCTAACTAAAACGAAATTAGTTCTACATGTCTATCATAACTGAAAACCAAATTAAAACAAATATTGAACTAAAACAAAGGATAGAATACACCTAGAAACGCTCCAGCAATCCAAAGGCCTTAGATGGCAGGCACGACTCCAAGCTCTCCTTCTCCTTCCTTCCTTGCAACACTACAACACTCTTTATATTTTTTTCTCTGAATTTTTCTCTAAAACTCTCTCTCTCTCTCTGTCTAAATTGCTGCACAATGTGTGTATATATAGGGCAGACACACGACATTGTTTGTGGAGGAAAAGGATATGGGCACCGCACAATTCTAGGAGAAAAGGAATTAAATTGTTTGCATGATTTCAGGACTTCTAGAATCAGATATGCATTGTTAAAACATAATAAGGACTCCTAAATTCAAATGGGAAGGATTTAGAATAGGATAAGGACTCTTTTTGCAGCTGGAGATGAGTTTAGATAATGTTGGATTAAATAGAATAATGTTTGGATAATATGGGATAAGATAAGATAAGACTGGAAGATAGGATAAGGTTGGATAAGATCTCCTTGTTTTCAGCTGATTCCTTGTCTTCCAAGCCTTAGTTTAATTCTTCCATATTTGTAGCACATTTTTAGCATCATTTGTCACCAAAAACGTCCATCCATTATGCTCCATACACATGCTATCCAATCCAAGGCCAAAACTGCTCCAAATTGCTCCTTTTGGCCATTTACAATCTTTGCCAATTGGACCTACAAACACACAAAAATAGCTTAAATCACTATAATAAATAGAAACTAACTCACTAAATGCAAAGAAACAAGCTAACAAAGTCGCATAAATATGCTCCTATCATCAATAAAAACACATACAATCTTTGATTTTGTCCTCATTGGTCCGATGGCAAACCCTGGGATTTTAATTTTCTTTTTCTAAGGGAAAGATGAAGAAGCTCCCAAGAAGAAGAACGACAAGTATCCGTCGTGAGGCAATTTAACCAACACTTTGGTTTATTGTGAAGGGCAACTAGAACTACCATAGCAGAAAATCCATCAATAATCTTTTCAATCATAATTCAAGTTGAACTCAAGTGAAGATAAAATACAAATGGGCAAATAAAAATCTAAATGCATCTAAAGTTCTAAACTGAAAAAAAAGAAGTAGCAATAGTGAAATAGATTGGTTGAGTATACCAGTTGTACTCAATTAATGTAGCACACTATGACGAATTCATGTTAAGTAATAAATAATAATTGAGAAACAATATTGAGTGTGCAAACAGTAGATTAACCAGAAACATCTAACCAAAGCGTGCCAAGTAATAGTCAAGAAACAAGTTTTTCATAGTGAATAAGAGAGCAGAAAAATGGGGATTCTTATGGCTAAAATTCGATGAAAGGTAATTAATCGCGGAAAACTTGGCAGTCCTGACTCTCCTGAGCTATTTTTCAAGTTCCAACTTTTGTGGATTACTTTTGACATGCATGTTGATCAGAAATGAACTAAAACATGACAGAAAGCAACAGAAACAACATATAGGCAAATAAGTATGCATGTGGATGGAGACATTGGAGCAATGTTTTAAAAAGCTTGCCTCAGGGCGCACCTAGGCAGCCTCAAAGGCTGGGTGGGTAGCGTGCCGCCTTTGTTTTCCAGGTGTGGCATATGGCGTCGCCAGAGTGTGCCCAAGGGCGTCCAAGCGTTGTATTTTCCCTTTTTTTTTTTTTTTTTTTTTTTCTGTAAAAATACCCAAACCAAAGCCATGCCTAGCCATGAACCTAAGTTGCAAAACCGTACTAGGGAAGAAGATGAAGAAGACAAATGGCAAGGGCTTTCTTTTCTCCTGACTTTTTGTTTTTCAATAACTTTTTTCTCTTTAAAATTTAAATAGTCCCCACTTTGCTAACATTTCTTACCCCGCTATCTTTTTTTTTTTTATTCACTTTTATTTTTTATATTATTTATTAGATAGATAGATAAGCATCTTTTTGTGTTTATTATTTATAGATAAGCATATTTTTTTATGTATATTCTCATAACATTCCAACAAAAAAGAAGAAGATAAACATCATATAATCAGATTTCTCTTTTATTTCTCTACAAATTCCCTATAGCGGCTTCAATTAGTCATTCTATTCCTTTAAATTCCCTATAGTAATTGCTTCACTCAACATTTACTTCATTTTAAATTCCCTATAATTGCTCCATTCAGCCTTTATTTCATTCTAAATTCCCAATAATTGCTCCACTCAACCTTTATTTTCTTTGAATTGCCTGTAATTGCGAAATTCCACCTTTATTTTCATTGAAATTCCCTATAATTGTGGCCACTTAACCTTATTTCTCTTGAAGTTCTCTATAATTACTTACAATAAAATAAAGAATTACAACATTTTAAGACTATATGACGTAGTTTCTAAGTATAACTAGACTTAATTGTGACATCCCACATCGCCCAGGGGAGTGATCCTTAAATGTATATTCTCATCTCTACCTAGCACGAGGCCTTTTGGGAGCTCACTAGCTTCGGATTCTGTGGGAACTCCGAAGTTAAGCGAGAAGGGGGCTAGAGCAATCCCATGATGGGTGACCCATTGGGAAGTTGTTCGTGAGCTCCCAAGAACAAAACCGTGAGGGAATGGTAAGCCCAAAGCGGACAATATCGTGCTACGGTGGTGGAGCGGGCCCGTGAAGTGATCCGCCTCGGGCCAGGATGTGACAATTTGGTATCAGAGCCTAACCCTGGTCGTGGTGTGCCGATGAGGACGTCCGGCCCCTAAGGGGGGGTGGATTGTGACATCCTACATCGCCCAGGGGAGTGATCCTTAAATGTATATTCCCATCTTTACCTAGAACGAGGCCTTTTGAGAGCTCACTGGCTTTGGGTTCCGTGGGAACTCCGAAGTTAAGCGAGAAGGGGGCTAGAGCAATCCCATGATGGGTGACCCACTAGGAAGTTGCTCGTGAGTTTCCAAAAACAAAACCGTGAGGGAATGGTAAGCCCAAAACGGACAATATCGTGCTACGGTGGTGGAGAGGGCCCGGGAAGTGATCCGCCTCGGGCCGGGATGTGACATAATAATGAAGAAGATGTTATTATCTTTGATTTAGTTATAATTATATTTGTTTTACAAAGTATTCTATTTTATAAATATAATTATATATATAATATATATTAAAATCTTAGGTACCGTGAGTAGGGCTAGGCACGGGTAGGGCCGGGCCCAAATTTGGAGGGACTGGACCTGTATGAAAATGCAACGGGGTGGGTCAGGGTGAGTAATGAAATTTCAAATATTGGAACCGGACCTAACCCGGCCCATTTCAAATGGATTGATTCAGGCCGGGACCACGGGTGCAATCTTTGTCTTCTCTGATCTAAAGCTTCGCAATCTTGTCTTCTCCAATTTGCAGTAGTCGAGTTGTGCCCATTGTTTTCTCCGATCTGGAGCTTCTCAATCTTTGTCTTCTCCGATCTGCAGCAGCCGTGACTCGTTTGGTGGGCCTAGTGGCTGCTGTCATGTCGACGCAATCAAGGGGTGGGAGGGAGAAGGGAACGAGAATGGAGAAAGAAAGTCAAAATCAAGCAATGAGCAAAACCAATATCAGAAAATTCCCCCAAAATCAAGCACGTTTGTACAATCATATAAATCCTATCTCCTATGGCTAATCTAACATTATTAGCTTCAATTTCAAGTCAAAATCAAGCAAATCCAACATAAAAAATACCCCCAAACCAAAACCCATATTAGAAAATTCCCCCAAAACCCCACAAAAAACCAAACAACCCCAAACAAAATCCCAAAACCCTTAGGAAATCTAAATCAAAACCAATATGGGTTTTTTAAAAGTTGGAAGCAAGATTGCAGCAAGAGGCTTATCGACCTCAAATTCTTAACGTTGACGAACTCATCCTGATGGCGGGTGGGAGGGACCTCGATCGATGGAGATGGTGGTCAAGTGGTGGGTAGGATGGACCTCGATCGACGGAGACGAGGATAGAGTGTAAGTTAAGGAGAAAGAGATCGTGAGGGAGAGGTCTAAAAGTCTGAGAGTAGAAACGAGAAATGGAGGGTTAGTTTGGGAGAGAAGAATCGAGAAATGATGGTGGATACGGTCGGGTTGGGGACCTGTGTTCTCAAATACTTGGACATATCCCACCTCGAAATTTATAAGGCCCCGCCTCGCCCCGCCCCGGCCTGTTTTTGTAAAAACAATATTGGACCCGCCCTAAACCAGCCTTGAACCACTTGTACCCGCCTTGACTTGCAGGTCCTAGGTGACTTATATATACCTGAATCCATTTGAGAAGTGTTGACATTCGGCAATTAGGGGAACTATGGTTGCATTCCAACTAGAACAAGGCAAATGACCAAACCAGTAAGGTCATCTCCAATACAGAAGGCTAAAGGTCCAAAAACCAAAAAATGACCTGATTTGCCCAATAACTCATCTCCAACCAAAGACTGGGTTATAATTCTATGGAACCCACTAGGCCATTATTTTATTTGGCCAAAAAGGCATCAGGTTGGCCAAATGTAACCCACTTCTTAGCCCTCTTTTTGGGGTCCAGCTCATCGGTTATAATAATTGATTCAAATTCAACTGCTAGACTTGAAAATATCCAAAGGTAGTTTAATTAGATTAACTAATAAATTTAAAGTATAAACTTAAAACTAATAAATTATTGAGAAACTATGTTTAGTCTCTTCTGTTGGAGATGATATATGAGTATAGCCTGACACTGTTCATTTAAAAATAATATTTTGCAAGGCTATAATTCTAGACGAGACTATATTTAGCCCTTTCGGTTGAGATGACCTAACGTATTGCGTAATTAACTATTTGCTATGTGATTCTGAATTTAAAATAAAATTAACATGTTAAACAAATTACTCATAGGGAAAATTTATTTGAATTCCTATAACCTCTTTCTACATCCAAGTTAAACTTTAAATGTAAAATGTCTTTTTGATCCTATTGCATAATTACCATAAAATGAGTTCAAGAAAAAGGAGCTTTGTATTTGGGATGCCTGTCTCCCAATGGAGGCTAACATGGCTTTTATGTTTGACTGTAATGGCCCTGGGTGTATAAGGGGATTCTCTCTTTAATGCTTTTTATTTACTATATAAAAAAAATAAATAATAATAAAGTACAAGGTTAAACTAACAATAAAACTTAAATTTATCCATTAACCCACATTCAATAGCCAAACCCTTACAATCACACAACTTTTTCTCCTATGTTCTATTATGACTAAAACATTACTCTGTCTACCTCCTCCTACATAAGTTAATTACCAAAACCCTAATACGCTTTCATAGAAAGAAAAAAACTTTATTTATTTATTATTATTATTATTATTTTTTTTTTTACGAACAAATGATGATTTTGAAGTTTTAGGGCTGTCCCACATTGGGTCATACTCAAATATGCCAACCGTATTTGACAATCTTTGCCTAACTTTTTGACAACAAGACATCCGCTACATTCCAGTTCATAGCTTCTAATCACTCGCCTTGTGTTCCTCTAATCTTTTGCCGCGATGGCCCGGATTGTTCCTACAATCCAAGGTCATGCTTAGCGCCGTTTTAACGTTTATCTTGCTTTGACAACTTTGAGACCTTTGGGGTTAATTTTAGTTTTTTTATTTTTATTTTTTAATTGGGTTTAAAGATAAATTAACATATTGGATTGGGTTTGTGGGGTAACTTAGGTGGTAATTTAGGTTTAAAAAGAGATTAATAGATAATAATTTAGAGTGTCAATAACAATTCTCTATAATTTTTTGTGGAAAGTATTCAACAATATGTGGGGTCTCAATAAAAAAAATTCTTTCTACTTTTTTTGTTTTTTTTGAGAAATATTTGGATTTTCTATTTTCTAATAATAAAATTTGAATCAACGAAGACAAAAGAAGTGGAAGAGGAAAATGTGTTTTCATATTCTCACATTGAGTTTTATTTACATTTAAGAGGTTTAACATGGTAAGAAATTTTATTAAGAAATTTTATTTGCTTTATAAAATTCATCACACTAATAATCATTTGATTTTAAAGGTTAAGAATTAAGTAGTTCGGCCGGGTCCAGCCATCATTGAGTTTTCTTCAAACAAAAGGAATTGGATCTGCTTCGGACTTTAGTGTCTAAAGCCTAAGGATCAACTTATTTGGGCCACACAAATTGAATTATACAGTTTTCATTAATTTATTTCGTTGGCCCATCACACACAAACCAACAACTCTGATTTCTTTTACACACCAATCAGTGGTCCGGATGGATTGATCCTTAGACTTCGGACATTAAGATCAGGAGTGGATCCAATTCCCAAACAAAACACTTAACCTGTATTGTTAAGTTGTGTGTTCATTTATTCAATGATTGAGAATATATTTAGGTTATGTTTAACTCGTGATGGATGAGATTGGGCCTTAAGGATAAGATTTGATAGACATGAACTTGTTAGACATGTTCTGTAACCCATGTATAAGAATATATTTGATAACCCACTCTATTGTGGAATCATAACCCATCATGTCCAATCCTTTCAATCTTACATTTTGACACAACAAATAATGGACTGGACTCAAGTCCTCAATCACAAACTATTTCATCTAGCCCACCAAACAAGGCCTAACGCCTTCTTCAACTGTAATAGCTAAACATAGTCTTATCCATGATTATAGTCCCAAAAAAATTATTTTTAAATGAATAGTGTCAGATACTCATGTACCATCTTCAACCGAAGAGTTTAAATATAGCCGCCTCAATAATTTATTAGTTTATACTTTAAATTTATTGGTTAATTTAGTTAAACTACCGTTGAATGTTTTAAAAAATAGTCATCTGATTTGAATCAATTATTGCAACTGAGGAGCTAAGCTTTTAAAAAAGGCTAAGAGGCGGCTACATTTGGGCAGCCTGATGCCCCTTTGGCCAAATACTAGCTTGGTGGGCTCTATAAAATTATAGCCTAGCCATTAGTTGGAGATGAGATTTTGGACAAATTAGGCCATTTTTTTGGCTTTTGGACCTTTAGCCCTCTCCATTGGAGCTTGCCTAAGGGTTAATCATTTCTCAGTACTAAAAAGAATTTCAATCCTCCAATTCCATTATTTGAGTGCACGCTTAATAAAACACTTAAGCGGCCACTTAGTACTATGGTCTAGTAGTATTCTTTTTCACTTGTAAGTGAGACGTCTTAGGTTCAATTCTTGCCAAAAGCAAATTCGAACCACATTATTATTAGCCAATTGTGAGGCTAAGTTCACCCCCTTTCCCTTTAATGTAAATAATATCAGTTGTTCAAAAAAAAAAAAAAACATTAAGCGAGTAGTTTTGGACAATTCTTTACCCGAACATCAACATATTATAATTTCTTCCCTAATATAAATGTATAATCATTGATGCAATTTATTATAAATGTAAAATTCTAGCACTGAAGTTATGTGTTTAGTCTCTCTTTCCAATATCACTTGTATAAAAAAGGAAAAAGCGTGTATATAGGGCCAAAGAGCAATTGACTAGCAGACAACTCCTTGTTTTCACAAGAACCAAGTGTTTCATTGTTTAGTATGCGTTTGATACAAATTTCCGAATTGCATACTTGTAAATCATAGAGAAGTTAGACAAAGATTCCAAGTGTTTCCCAATTCTTGAAAGTTGAAATAGGCATTTAAACAAAATTGAAGTTGAAGGGCAAGGTTTGGAGCTCCTTACCCCAGTTCGAACTCACACAATTGCATTCATTGGGATTACCGACTTTGATGTTGTGTACAATTTAATTTGGAGGCATTGCCGTGGGAACTACATGGGAGAGAAGAATTAGTCTACCATCACAATGTGCGGTGGAATACCTCTTATACTTAAAAAAATAAAGTTGAAACACATAGTCATGCCCTAGAAAGAAAGCCCCACTGACCTAATTGGTTGAGTCTTATAGTAACGTATGGTAGGGGCCTATCAACTTCTCAACATTGTGGGAACAAAAGTGGTTCATGCGCAAATCATTTTGTATCCTCTTGTGTGTATCAAAACGTAGGCCCCACAACTAGTCCCCATTTTTTAAATGATCAACTTTGTGTGATACACTTTTCAGGACGACATTTCTTGATCATTGCATGCTTTCACACACGAAACAAATGCTCCAAATCAAATCCACCCAGAGAGCAAAACAAATGGGATTTACACAACTTACAAATTTAAGGGCTGCAGTGTGTAATCAAATCATGCAGCAGATAACAACAAATGGTACAGAAGGATTCCTACAACAAACTAAGAGATCTGTACAAAAAGTGTGGCAAACCACCTACGTGGAAAGCTGAACCGTCGTTACCTTGGTTCCATAGGAAGGCCTTGTTCTTAACCTCTTGATTGCTCCATTTAAAATCCAGAGACCTGTCTGAGAATTGGAATCAAGCTATACACATAGGGAAGGAAACTTTTGCCATCAATTGACCTGCTAAAACTGCTAACTAAAGAGATTCGGTGCAATCTTCAATTGAGCATGACCGAAATTATAAATGGATTTGCAGGCCGCACATCCCTGGCAAGTTTCAAAACAAAGTGCTACTGTCGGTCCAGAGTCTACTAAGTTGGCAATCTCTGACTTCAAGAAGCAAATAAACTTTGGTTTTGTAAAAGCACTAGAGAGCTACAAACCAAAGGTATGTTCAACTACAGTTCCTGAAAAATCAGAGAAGGAGAAACTTCAGTTGCAAACATAAGGGCTTTAAAAACTACATAGAAAAATGCAATCAGAGATCCGATTGTTCAATAATTTGGACCTAGGGTTCATCAAGTCAACAATTAACTAGGCTCACCGTTAAGATTGTGACTGTTCCAAAATCATCATTCCACCAAAAATCAAAGGTGCTTCAGTAATTTTTACTCCTCTTTTACCTTCTTCGTTGGTGAAATGACTTCCTATGCAAGCATTGTTGACAGATGAGTACCAAAGTCAGTATCTAGAAAAACGAACTCCTTTCCATGACAATATGATGAAAACTATAAATAACTGCACACATCACTTGTTGCAAAAGGCAAACCTGATCACATATAGGACAGGAATCACTTCTTTCCATCCACTCAAGGATACACGAGAGGTGATAGTGGTGTTCGCATTTTGTGATAAACTTTGGATTCTCTGTTTCAAACTCTACAAGTGGAGAAACAAGATTAACATTAGCTATCTACAGTTCAAAATAGAAAAGCGATGCAAAAATGGTGTCTCTTAGTTTCCCATAATCGAGAAGAAAAATAATCATACAACAAAAAAATTAGTTCCCTGAGCTATTGATGGTAAAGCACCTTCGAGACAAATGGGACAAACATCTTCGTCTTCTTTTTCTAAAACATGAGGTTCATTTGATTTTGAAAGTTCTAACTTCTTCGGTGAGATATCCAAAGAACTTTCTTGAACTTTGCAGTCTGATTCCCCAAGATCTCCACAAGTTGCTGAAGTATCAAAACTACTGCAACTAATTGTTTCCCTGGCAGAATCTGTTGGTCGTGAACATCCAAAGACCATATCATATGGCAAAGGTGGAGGAGGGGGTCTGTAAGTGTCTGGTATTGATGTTTCCAGATCCCAATGAACCAGGAGTCCTGCACTGATTGCGGAGGCTGTGACATCATGAGATCTTAAGGACTCTTGCTCTTCCAAAACCGGAGGACACTGAAGAAAAGAGTTTTAAGAAAAGAAAAGAATAAGAATTAAGAATCAAATCTTAATGCATACAGTAAACTTATATGATATTAGAAAAAACAAGAAACTCTCCTAATATCATGTGATAAAATTATTTCCACTATCAGCCCTAAACAGTTGGGTACTCAATGAAAAGCAAACTATAATAACAAAAGGGATGTTGGAGTGGGAAGGGAGATACACGTACATAGATATATACAGGTGCCCCATGCAGATGAGCTTTTCTGCAAGAACAGCAACAACCTCCCATTCTCTGCAGTTATTCTTCTTAAACACCCAACACAAGTGTATATAGGGGCATTGCTTCCTGTTATTTGGCATCATAGGCGACTAAGTCAATTGCTATAGATTGAAGATAATTAATGTGTTACTATGAGTTAAGAAGATTATATACTACAACATTAAAAGGATATTATGTTACTAAACCTAAAAGAAGCCACAACAATGTGCTTAAAATATTTAATTAACCCTCGCAAAGAGGCAAGAATAAGAAATAAGAGTTGGCAGGCAGAAAATATGGTCTCAAGCAGGCAGAAATATGTTGGAAAAAAGTAAACTGCAAAATTATCGACCAGCGAACAAAATAATTGGTAAATTCTGAAGAGATGATGTAATTAGCTCTTCAGACTCTGTAAAACTGACAGTTTCATGAACCCAAAAATTTTAAATGGGATTTTATATTGCTAATTGCAATCAAATAAGAACTGCAACTATAAAAGAAAGGGGGTTATCACAAGTACCCATCTGTTAAATTCTCAGTCGCCATATTCACCAAAGTATGACATTTAGCTTGAAGTGTTTAATGCCCATGCTTATGGTGCCAGTTTTCTGTAGAAGCTACCGCCCATGATGCCAGCAGTCCAGAAATCTCATGCTATGAATTACAGCGACCAAAAACCACGGAACGTATGAACTTTTTCTAAGATGCAGCAATAGAAATTAGTGATGGCGTTGCACTTTGAATTCCAGTGCTCGAAGCATATTCCATTTTCGTATGTTACATATGCAATCCCTAGCATTTGAACCTACTCTTTATAGTATTTTAGCAATGAGAACAAAAATACAACCTGTAGAATCCTTGCTAAAGGAACAATAAAACACAAAGTCTGTGAGACCCTCTTCTGCTCCAGATACTCATTCAACTCTCCCAATGCTATTTATACTCAACAATTAAGACAAACAAAAACCCCAATTGAACAAAAACTAAGCATAAAACAGTAAAGAACACAAAAATATAGCAAACAGAAACCCAATTGAATAAAATACTGCAAACCCACAAATCCAATCAAAACCCAGATGCGAATTTCACCGAATTAAAAAACCTAAACAAGAAAATTACTTCTTGCGCACAAAAACAAGCACACCCAGATGAATGATTGATCAAAATTCGCGAGCTTTAAATGTTAGGAGCAAAGCTTTTACCTGTGGAAGCTGGAAAGATAGCGTTTTGTGAAAAGAAGTATACAGTCGGTGATAGAAGGAAATTAAAGAACCGATTTTGGCTTTTGTGGGAAGTGCTTTCTGCGTTTGCACAGTATGCACTCTACTCTCGTACGAGTACCTCTCGCGTACGCTGATGATGATGGTCTGGCCGTGTAGTTCACGTCTCTATTATTACGCTAATATAATTATTTAATTTAACTGATTGGTTAAGTTTGTGATTAACCACTTAATCATTCATTGTTCTTGCATTATGGTTATGGAGTTGAAGGATGACGTGATCTGGTGTGTAGGAAGTGGGGTTTTCTACTGGGTTAAATCGGTTTTTGAGGATAATTACAAATTTTGGAAATGTCAAAACTTGGACTTACATGAACCGGTTACTAGCACAAAAACGCTTTGGTCTAATAACATAACATTATGTGCAAGGGCGGATGCACTATGGGACTAAAGTGGTCACAGGGCCATATGGAGCATAGGAAATAAGCATGTGAAGATCTTCAGGACCCTCTCAAAGTTTTGTACGGGTACCTCTTGTGCCCACTAATTGTTTGATGTAATGCATGCTAACATATATCGATAGCACTCGGCAGATTACGTTGACAACATTCGACAAATGCTCTTAATAGCACTTATCAGATTGCTTCATCTTATGTCGGTTTCCATTGACATATGCTCAACATGGTTGAGTTGCCAATAACACCCACCAAGTGTTCGATGAAATGTTTCCGTGAATAAATTGAAATTTGTTTGCGCGATTTGCGCTATGCTTTTATCTAAAAAACTTGGACCATTAACATTGGGACTCCCAAAGTTCAAATCCTGAATCCGCCGTTGATCATGTGTATAAAACTGAAACATCATATAGTTATAAACTTGTTTCATGCAAGTTGTTCCGAAACCTCAAACCATTACACTTTGTTTCTTACTATGTATACTTTTCATGTGAGTAACAAAAATTTTCTAAACTCCTTGTACATTTGTTGAATAAGATGACAATTTTAAACATGAGTTAGTATATTTTAATCATTACTTAACACAAATTTGTTTAAGTCATTTACCATTACAGTGTAGTGGTATATATTTCCATTTGTGAATACTGAGTTCGCTATTAACTTATTTTCCCATCTTTATAGATATATCGTTGTATAAAAAATACGAATATGCATAAACGATCCAATAATGTGATTGTTAAACAAGAGATAGTTATTGTTTGAAACGTAGACAATTAAAACTTGACACGACAAATCTTTCGAGTACTAATATATGGAAAAAAATTACTAATACTTCCTATCTTTTCATGTGTATCAATAAAGTGAATTATTTTCTTTCATTGTTTTGTTGAAGTTTTTTGTTTTTTTTGTTTTTTTGGTGTAGAGATCTCTACATGTCTCAAGGTTCACCTCGAAATGTGAGAGCCTCTCTCTGAAAGTGAGTTTTTCTCTCTGTGAGTGAGAGCAACAACAAACCCTAGAATTTTCCTTTGCCATCGATCCTAATTTTGATTAGGGTTGGTGGCAACCCTTTCTTCTTTCCCATTGCAACCTTTTTCTTTTGTTTTCACCATTGACTATCACTAATCTCTCCATCCACTCATATCCACTCATCGAACTGTCAGATCCTTTCATCCATTCACCCATCTACATGTCTTTCTTCAGGATTCCACTGATTCCATCTCTATTCAGACCTTTAACCAATTTTGACCACGAACTGTTGCAGTCACCAACTGAGAATGTGTGTAGAGTTCCAGTGTTCACACTGACTTGGGTGGCCACACCACCTCATTCTCTATGTCTGCATTTTCTGGTAGTGTTGCTTGTGGTAATCCCACAAGCTTCTTTGCTTTGATGGTCTTGTTTGACGAGATGCTATCGTTTGGAAGTTGGAATCCATCTTCTTTCCACCTATGAGGTGATGGTTCCGATAATAGTTGGTGGTGGTGGTTCCAGATCGTCAAGGTGTGCTATTGCGACGGCGATTTTTGGCGAAAGAGCTAGAAGAAAGCATTCAGGTTTAGGCTTTCTGTTTGTTTTTTTATCGTGGGCCAAACTTTGTTTTGGACTTTGAGTTTCTTTTGAGGTCCATATTTTTGTTTATGGGGATATTGTACTTGGACTTGACTTGTATATTAATAGCTTCTCCTTACCAAACCTAATCATACTATTTATCTTATGTAATAAATTAATATCACTAATTCTTGTACTTTCTAAATATTTAAAGAAGTTTGAATTATAATCAGCTATGTACTATAAATCATAAATTTGTAGTTCTAAATTTCTAATAGCTTTTATTTGTTTTTTTTACTTCCTCTAAGTATTATGATCTAAAAATTCTTGTTTAATTAAAGCAACAAAACATCTATGTCAAAATTTGTTTTAGTTACTTGATGTTGTTCTGGATATTGAACTTTTCATCTTGAAATAATAATAATAAATAAAGCCATCTAAAGTATGCTCAAAATAATCTAGCATGTTTTGTGAGTACTAAAATTTAACATTAATATTGCATGAACCCAACTTTTTTCTCATCTCTATATTGTTTTCTCCTAATTTTTTTTAATCTATATTATCTAAATTTAATATATTACCTGCTATATTAATTTTGTTAAATTCTCCTTAAGTATGGTATCCTATTTTTTTCTAGGTGGTTTAACCATATTTTCATCATGTAGTATATTCCTCTTTGTTTAGTATTCATCTATTTGTCTCAAAAATTGTTGATTTGTTCTATCAGTGTATCTTGGATTATTATCTACTCCTGATGTTCCATTTTTTCTGCTAGATTACATTTAATTTTTAACTATAATAAATTTTTATACTCTTCTGCTCCTAAACTATGTTATACTCTTATACCTAAAATTAATTTTTTTCTTTCTTTCATCTGAAACTATGTTCTACTCTAATAGACATCTTTTTGCGGCTGGCCATAAACTCACTCTGTTGCGTTGGATGTGTGTCCAAGAATTTATTCAAGACGGAGAACCACCTCTCTTTCTCCATACTCCATATGCGCGTTCCCTTATGCGACCAATGCAGTTGTTGAAGTACCTCAACTCGGTAAACCAACACGTATAAGGTTTTACGTGTTTGTCGTATTTCTAGGCTTAGCTATGATGATAATAAAGTAAGAGACATAAGGATCGCAATACATATTCTTGCATTGGGCACAAGTAGTAGTAGTTCATCTTGGCGAGAAATACCCTCAGATCCTCTTGGTCACTTGATCTCTCCCAGGTTTAATGTATGTGCGTACGGAGATATGCATTGGTTGTCAATAAGTGAATTCGGAGGCAAAACAAGACGTATAATAATTTATTTCGACTTCAAGGAAGAAGAGTTCTCTTGGATGTCCATTCCTCCCACGAGTAGCTCCTCAAACAACAAGCAGCAGTAGCAGCACTCATGTTTGCACTTACTCTAAGAGGATCTTTGGCTATCGTGCAGACAACTTCTTCATCAGAGAAAAGTATTATTATTGAGATATGGATGTTAAAAAATTGGGATAATGACAAAAAGAAAAAAAGTGGGTGTGGATTTTTAGTTCATGCGCAAATAGAGTTAAAATCACTGAAAATACCTGTAAAAATACAAGGTAATTGTCGTATAATCACTCATGCAAGGTTGTCCCCAAGGATTGTTTGACTAACTTGTAATTAAACTAACTCTTAATTATCTATTAAAACAGATTTTTATTCAAAGATTTGAGATTTTTGAATTTTAAAAGATTAAATTAACAATAAAACAAATCTGAAAAGTTTGGAAATAATAGCAGCAGAGAAGAAAAACGTTTTTTAAATTAAATAATTATGGGAAAGGCTAGGGTTTAGCCGTCACAGTTAACAATCCTATGCAATTTTATCAATTACTTATGAATTTCCACATACATGCTTTGAAGGTTAGGTTTTCTTAATGCATATTTTCTTCGTGGTATTTAAGCGAAAACGTATATCTAACATGCAATCCATTTGTGAAGTTCAGATTAAATATAAACATACAAGACTCATTAAGCTTTGTGAAAACCCTTTGAAGAACCATGCAACCCTTAGGAGCGTGATGTTCGCCTTAAGTGAATTTACAATTACTAATCACAAGAAGCCCTTCTCAATTTCAGGGTGATGTTCCAACAGAAATTGCATCAAATTACTTGTCTAAATATCCTAACAGTGATTAAGCATTAAAATATATAAATAATTTTAATCACGGTGATTACTAATGCAAAGCAAGCATGCATCCATTCATAAGCAAATTAATAAAATTACATATTCATGCTAAGGCTCATGGCCTCACCCTAGCAATAGAAATTAGTTACGCATACTCATAATAAAAACCAAAGAAAATATCATTAACTAGAAAAAAGATTAATGAATATATCTTGTAGGTAAAAGGTCTGAAACTCTCCAAAGCTTTGCTAAATTCTCTCAATGTTGCGTTCCCCACCCTAATGGCTAAAAAACCTTATTTATACTACTACAAATTAAAAAACTTCCTAAAACAAGTCTTCTAAAAACTAGGAAATAAAATAAGAGTGCTGTTAAACCCACCCCATTGACCTATTTCCCCACCCACTTGTTAATGAAAAATTTAATGACATATTTATCCTTTTATCAAAAGACTTTTAAACCCCTATGTGGTCCTACGTAACAGTCAACGCTACTATTTTTGTAACGGCCACGATTGAGTGGATTTGATCGTACGACTGGCGAAATAAAAGAAAACGGGATGACCTGCCATTAACAAGTAATCACCTCCCATCGTCCTCGACGACACCGATATGCAAAAGTGGATATTGGTAAGGCCTGAATTTGAGGCAGGTGTGAGGGGTTTGGGTGTCAACTGGGGCTGGATTCGACAAGATGCACTCAAGCTTAAGCAAGGCAGCATCAAAGCACCAACTCATGATTTTCCCTAAAATGCTTCCATCTTTCCAACACCAAGAAGCTCACAACCTCATTGAAAGTCATTGGTGGGTTGTTTTGAATCCAAAGTTTCAGAGAACCAACAACCTGCATAGAAAATGCAAACCACCAACTAGACCACAATAGCCGGACCCCGACCCACCACCCAAATCCAAAGTTTCATTGAAGGTCATGTGTTGGTGTGGCTAGAGTATAATGAAGGTGTGGCGATGTGATTAAGGATGGAGATCGAGATTTTTTTTTTTTTTAAAAATATATTGAAGGTCATTTTATGAATAATAGTGGGTGGGAAAATAGCATTTTAATTTTTAAATTTTTTACGGTGGGTGAAATAATAATGTGTGTGGGAAAATAAGATAATGGGATGGGTCTAGTAGCACTCTAAAATAATAGAAGGATAACTTAAAAACACACTCCAAATCTGACTAGGAAATCTGCCCAACAGAGAAATAGCGATGTTTTTGGACATTCAAGGCTCCAAAATAAGCCCAAAACGAATCAAATTAAGGATTCGGACCTCCTATTCAAGTTCCAAGAAGAGCCGAAGTCAAAAAGTCGCAAATAAGCTCCCCAATTTGCTAGCACTGCACGCTGGGCATGGAATTAATTCGTCACAATTAGATGATTCGGGATAAAATTAAGAAATTTTGATACAACCTTGTTGACAGACTCACGAACCAGCTCCAATTGGAATCACTAAAAAATTATACCATTTGATCATTTTATGCTCTAAACAAGTTTGCCCGTCCTATATTAAAAATACACAATAAAGCATCAAAATCTCACTAAAATAATAACCAAAATATACTAAGAATAAGAAAAAATATATAGTATAAAATGGACCCATCAAGTATAACATAATAAATACCAAAATGGAAGACTTTACCCATCTTATAATTGAATGGGGTATATACTTGTAGAGAATGGGAGAATGTGACAGTTTATACAGAGCTCAAAGTTCGGCATACTTTGCATCATTCATTTTAGATCTAAGATCATGATGATTATTCCATCAGCATCAATCGTGTAATAATAATCCTAGCTGATGCTGTTGACAATGTGTACAGTTTATCTACCGCCGTCTTAAGTTGTCGTGAGAGCTTGATTTCTTTGATTAGACGATGCTGATGAACTGGTTGCTACTGCTGGAATAAAGATTGATAAATCTGTTGTGTAGTAAAGGCAAAGCTGGAAGAAGCAGTTAGCTGCTGCAGGTAGAGCTTCTTAATCAATTTGCTTCTGCTGTTATTAATTGGTATATACTATGGATAATGAAATTTGTATTTATTTTATCTATTCAAAGACATTTCATAGAACACCAAACAATTGCTCGTCTTCATTTCTCTGAGAATATTCCATCTGTTAATGCTTTTGTAGTGATATTGTAAATCTGAGTAGTCGACAACAGCTGCAGGTGGGGACTTAATTCCCACCGAGTTCTAGAATTACATAGCAAAGTAAGCGTAAGGTGTTTTGGGGCCGCAGCCATCAAAATGTGGCCTATGGTACCTTGCACTACCTATACAGCGTGCAAATACTAGCCAGGTCAAGATATGTATAGCTTAGCTCGATAAGCCAATGCGCACGCACAAGAAGCAGAGAAGTGTAGTGTAACAAGCATGCTGAGTATATCTAGAGATAGAATTAGGAGGGCAACGTTCTCTGCAGTGTTATCTTGCTCAAAAATATCTCTGCAGTGTTATCTTGCTCAAAATATCTCTGCAGTGTTATCTTGCTCAAAAATGCACGAGGAAACAATTATTCCCAAATCTCTCATCACTGGTATATCAACTCTCAAGTGTTATCAACTTTTTGCAACTCCAGAATTTTTCAAACCAATGAGGTCAAACCAAATGGGAGCTTGCTATTGCTCTCTTTTCATCACCAAATTAATTTAAATACACTGGATTAGAGCCGTGGAGGTAAGTCATAAGAGGTTTCATCTCATCTCTGATTTATCTTGTAGTCAAGTTTAAAATCTCTGGAATTGATACCAGGCGAAATCCCTGCAATAGATTTAGTAATAGACTTTGTGGAACCTTTTCCCACCCATGACGACCCCAAACTGACACTGATATATGACAGCAATCAAATACACATTTATCTTACAGATATAAACTTGACTAATCGCACGATACTAGTCAAGAAAGAACACATATCACTAATATAAGTTCACAATTATAATCAATTATGTATAAGATAGTACGCTATTGAGATTTGACTGTTTTACCATGTAAATCTTCACACCAATTAATATAAAGATAAGCATACATCACACAATAATATTTGTGCCTAGAAAACCCCTAACTGCGTAAAAGATCGGGAGAACTCCAAGGAGCTCCATCCACTAGTAGAATATCAAGTTCATACAGGAGTCACACACAAGCTCAAATACTAAGCTACTAAGGAGCAGCTTATACATCTGTGCCACTTGAGATTATTCAAGGAGATCAGTAATGGTCTACTCTTCACAAAAGTGGCAGCTCAAGCTCAAGCTCTTCATTTGTGGCACCGATGAGATGAATGACACCTAAGTGACATGCAGATGAAGATCCAGCGACAACACAAACCTCCTCAATTGAACATCAACAAATTGAGAAGATTTGGGATGAATCTTTACTTAAAGTTTTGAAGATGATAGGTATAAGCTCAGTTGCCACTATTGAACGCCCATGCTAAGATATTCTCAGATGATTTCTATAACAAATGCAGTGATGAGTGTTGATGCAAATTTCTGCCGTCTGTAGCTTTGACAAAACTGCACTTGCAAAACAATTAACACCTTTAATCAAAGACCTAAGCCTCACGTGCACACGAGGTGGGGGGGGGGGGGTGTTAGGCCAATAGATCTCTGATGCCTAAGTTTCTCTGAAAAGAGTAAATGTTTAGAGCTTTTAGGGGTAGTAAAAGCTTACCGAAATTTGTAGAATTGAGGATATATATAGGGGAGAGGGCCAGCCATAGTGTTAGGGTTTTACCCTACACATGGTGACATCTTATTGGCCAAGGTTTATGGAGAAATATTCTCAAGATATTAAATAGGAAATAATATCTTGAGATAATGGAGTAAATATCCCTAATTGATTTAAATAGGGATTACTTACTTGAATGAAGTCAATCTTCAATTGGGAAAGTATTAAAGATAGGATTTGAGTAATTAATCCTTATTTTCAATGCTTTGACTTTTTCTTCCCAAGGGTAGGTGAGATGTGGGCAGTCGCATTAACCTGTAGGGAACTTTAAGGGCGTGAGCTGCACGTTGGAGTATTTGAGGAGCCTGCCCATTTAATGAAGGCAATCTTGTCCTTCTTAAGAAAAAGTCCATGTGTCACCTCTAGAATTTTTGGGATTATTTTTGGCTCCATAAATACCCCTACACTTGTTGTGTTGCACGTAGGAAAAAGGCAGTAGGTGTAGAAATCTCAAGTTGCATGGGCTTGTAAAGTTGTTTCCCAATTTGAATTAGATCTCCTTCCTTGATTTGGAGATAGACTTCTTCTAGGAAAATGATACCCATTGCCCCTAATACTTATTTAATTCTACCTTTAGTGGGGGATTAAGTAAATTCGGAGAATAATTATCATTCTAACAAAAAAGGTGCCACGAGGCTGTTGTGCTGCAGTGGGTAGCGTGAGCTACTGGTGGCATGGCAAAAGGATCGGCTTGGCTTGAGCCGAGGTGCTAGAGGTGCGAGTTGGGCTCAGCGCGCGGTTGGCATGGGCTAGGTGGTGGCTCAGCATGGGCTAAGGGCGTAGTGGGGCGGAGTTGGGATCGGGTTCATTGAAATTGGCGGAGAGGGAGAGAAGCACGGGGCATTCAACCCCCTCAATAGTGGACAGGGCAAAAAGGTCATTAGGCCTTGTTGGGTGTGAGAGAGAGAATGAGGGAGGCATGGGCCTCATTCTGTGCTAGGCGGTGAGGCCTATTAGGTTTAGGATGGTACGGGCCGCTCGCTGGAGGGAGAGACAGAGTGAGGGCTGAGCCTTTTGTGGCCTGGCCGAGCTAATGAGCTGGGCCATAGGGCCTGGGATTGGGATTGCAAAAAGAGATGAATATCCTTAATCTTTGTAACGTCAAGGTGGTTCTTCCCGATAAAGTGGGCTACTTCAAGGCTGCACATGTCAAGATCAATTCCGATGAGGTATTTCAAGATTTTCTCAAGACATACAAGTATGCAATTCCGTCAAGGGTTCGCGTTAAGCGGGTGAAGGATGATAGCGGCCACGAACTGTGTGGTGAGGGTGCTACTGCTTGGAAAAGGGCTATCAAATTCCATCTATATTACTTCGTGTTGGGATTTACTTTTCCCATGTCGCGTTTTTTCCAAGAGGTGATCTGCTCCATGAAATGTGCGCCTGCTTGGTGTTCCTCGAATGCAGTTTGTGCATTTGTGGGTTTTCGAACTTAAATAGGTTCTTTGATCTTGGCTTGACCATCAATGAATTCTGGTACTTTTTCAAAATTGGTCACAAGGAAGGCATGGGGTAGCTAAGGTCTCACCATAGGCTGCTTGATGCTTCTGCAAAGGTGATCATAAGTGGGCAAGAGATACCTTGGAGATAAGTGATAGGTTTGTTTTCGTACGTATCTTTATTTCTTTTTAAACTTAATTCTTGTGTCGTATTCTATGTTTTCCTTTTTCTTTTCATTAATTTGTTTACATTTGTGTTCTCAGGCAAGAAAATTGAAGTCTAAAGCTAAAAGAGTATTATTGGGATGAAAGACATTTTCCACCTTGGAAGCAGAGGTTTGCTGTGCAGATTAGTCAAGTTGGAATATTAAACTATATTTCCTCAGAGGGAACCAAATGTTGAGCCTTATATGCTTGGAAAGTTTTGGATGTCTAGTTTTTGGAGAATTTTACGGTTCATGATTCTGAGTTTTACAGAAGACGTTATTGCTATTTTGGTGCAGACAGTGCAGAGTGAAGATTCCCTGCGAAGTTCGAATATTGTCGAGAGTTTGAAGATTTAGTAGCATCCAAGGAACAAGCGGGGACACCACATTAAATGGAGGAGTCTTTAGGTCTTCTAAACTGATTATAAAAGGTGGAAGATGCACAAGATTAAAAAAAAAAAGGCTCAGATAAATGCTATTAACCTATTCTTAATTGGAACATGTTAGCTTTTAGAAATTGGATGGGTTTTTGAACCTAAAGCGTCCAAAGTAGGGTTGAACGAAAATTGGAGTTTATAATGTGCTAGTTTGACAAACTTCAGAGATAGCAGCCGCACAGGAAGCTTGGATAAAAGTGCTTGCTCATTCCTCCTTTTTTTTTTTTTTTTTTTTTTTTTTCCATTTTTTTAAGTTTTCTTTTTATGAGTTTTCAGTTTGCTATTTTATTGTTGGACATGAGTAACTAAACTCTTTGTAGTTAGGGCTTAGTATGAAGCCCTAAACATGATTCTTGCTTCGTTATAATATAATTCTAGTTTTTTGGATGAATGCTTACTTTACTATTATAATGGATGCCTATGACTTGTTTCTTTGATTGATCACCTTATAAATCTTGTCTTGGGTTATTCTTGTTGTGATTATATGATGATCGACATATCTATCATATTTTCTTTGGCAGCAATTGATTATGATAAGAAGTAATCAAGCGAAGTAACATCTTGAATTCTTAGTAATATACGACATATTCTAAGGTTCTTGTGATATTCATATTCTCTTTGAACTTAATGGATTCTATTTCGTTAACTTGAGTAAACGTCATGTTAGGTTGCTTGATAGAATACTTGTAATGAGGTAAACAACATGCATTTTACATATCTTAGAGAGAATCAATATAACATAATCTACATACCATGGATGTGTTATGAATGTCTTCATTCCAATTGCTTGGAATTGTAAGTTGGTATTATAATGTTGGTTGATGAATGTTTAGTTGTGGATTACATGCTCTAACTGACTCATATTTGATTTTAAAATCCATTCTTAATTTTGTTGATTTTATTATTAACTTTTCTGTTTAGTACCAATTCAAAACCAAATCAAATATTTTTAAATGTGTGTTTGTGTGTTGAGTTGCAAAGTAATAAACAATCTTCAGTGGGATTGACTCTTGCTTGATTACTATACTATTAACATTTTGTGCACTTGCAAGGTAAAAGCTTAGAAACTTCAGTAATCTTTTAGGTTGCTAAAGTGGGTAACAATAAGTGGAGAGTGGAAGTTTGACTCCTCTCCTGAGCTGTGTATTTCGATAGTCTTTATCAGTGGTAAGTGAACTGCTTTATTCTTGGCCTGCTTGAATTTTTGTTAAGCTAATCCATGACTTCAATTTATTGATTGTTCTTCTTACTTTGTGTAGATTCGAATTTTGGCTCAACTCAAAAAACTTCGACGGATATAAAGAAAGTGCATATCGCCTTGGGTATTCCTATTGAGTACCATGTGTGGCGTTGACTACTCAGTCATATTCATTAGGAGAAAGGCAGGCTACTTCCAAAAGAAAAGATAAAGCGAATAAAGGAGGAGGCGTTTGCTTGCCCGATCGCTGCTGTAGAGCCTGCTGCCAATAAAGGAGGAAATAAAAGATCTTCCTCACCTGCCAATGAGCATTTGACTGAGAAGAAGCCAAGGACTTCCTTTGCTGCTCGCGAGGACTCGTCTACTGTTGAGAAGCTTGTCATTGATCTGACTTTTTCTAAAGGGAAGAAAAAGACTATTGAGTCTGAGTTTGTGAAATCTGCTGCTCCAAAGGTGGCCACGACTATTGTGGAGAAGATTGCCTAGTGAAAGGGTTCGTCGATGCCTCTGGTGCCCGGGTTTGTGTCGAAGCGCACGTAGAGAGATAAGTCCGATTCAGCTTTTAAGAGGATCGCAGCTATGAAAAGCAAGAAGATGGATTTTGCTGCTAAGGTGGCGCCTGAGCTTGTTCCTCCTCTGCTGCAACTGATTGTCTGCTAAGAAAGGGAAGTCTACTCGTAGGGATAGTTATGAGAGATCCACCAAGTCTAGAGCTGGGGAGTTTCCTGAAGTATATGTGCTGCTGAAGGCTGACCTGCTTAATGACGTTGATCCATGTGCTAAGTTTGTTGTCCGCTTAGACTCTTTTGCAAAGCTTTTTGCCTACTCGAGGATGTCTTTCTGCATGCTACAATGCATAAGACTTTGATCTTGGTAGCTAAGTCTATGCGCATTGATCAGGATGCTGTCAAGTGCGCTAAGGAGGTCGAAGTGGCGTTGATGGCTCAGCTTCGCTTGGCTACTTAAAAGATTGAGAAACTTGTATCTGAACTCGTCATTTTGAAGAGGTTTAATGTCTCTACCCCCACTTCTGTGTAGCTGGAGACTGTTCATCAACAGGTCGTTGATTTGAAAGCTAAGCTTAATGAGACTCAGGCGATGTTGGAAGCTGCAGAAAAAGAAGTCAGTTGCGTCGCACCGGTGGTTAAGGACCTTGAGTTTGTCAATTTAAAACTACGATATACTTGTTTTGCCAAGGATGATGAGCTTGTCTTCATGCATGCTGAAGTGACTCGTCTCAAGGATGTTGCCAGTAAGCCTAAGTCCAATGAAGTGGATCTGCAAGATGTGTTGTTTGCTAGTGAGAACCTAAAGAATGAACTGGATAAGCTGCAAGATGCTCACACTAAGCTTGTTAAGGATAATGTGTAGCTAAAAAATGAGAAAGTCGGTCACGAAGTGGTACTTGCTTTTTGTCAGGTTAATTTCTATAAGCTTGGCTATATAGACTATCTCCAAGGTAGGTTGTTGGATTATGAGTTTTCTGAGAATGACTTCGAGACTTTCACTATTTCTTTAGTTTGATTCCTCTTTTGAAGCAGCCTTTGGTGGAGCAGCTGAGGGTTAGGCAATCCAGGTAGGGGCGGTTGAGGATGAGCTGATGGAAGCTTTGGCTACTAAGAGCTGTATGGCTACTGAAGGCGTGGCAGTTAAGGAAAAATGTGAAATTTCTTTTATAGAACCGGCGATTGAACTCTTGACTTCCATAGGAAATAGACGAGTCCATGTAGCTGCTACAGTTGTGAACTTTGACTTTGACGATTACACGAGCCTTGGCCTTCCCGAGTTATGTTACGAAAATTTTAACTTATAGAGCCAGCGATCGGACATATGTTTATCGTAGAAAGTAGAGAAGTCCACGTAGCTACTATAGTTGTGAATCTCAGCTTTAGTGACTTCACGAGCCTTGGCCTTCTTGGCGCACGTTGCGAAATTGTTAACCTATAGAGTCAGCGACCGGACACGTGCTTCCCGTAGAAAGCAGATGAGTCTGCGTAGCTACTATAGTTAAGAATGTCGGCTTTAGCGGCTTCAGGAGCCTTGGTACTCTCGAGCACTAGCAAAATTTTTAACTTATAAAGCCAGTGGCAAGACACGTGCTTCTCATAGAAAGCAAAGGAGTCCATATAGCTACTATAGTTGTACATTTTGGATTTAGCTTTTGCAAAACTTAAACTGTAGAGCGTCGGTCGGAAGCACTGCTTTTGAGTAAGCAAACAGGTCTGCATGGTCATAATTGGTGTAAGTATCGGCTTACAGATTGCATAGGCCTGCCAGCCATTAGGTCGTCGGCTGGGTGTCTTACTTACAAAATCAGACGACCCACATGACCACTTTAGGCATTAGCCTTGGCTCTCGGAGGCATTTTAGGCTTAAGTTGTATGCAAAATCACGACTCAGTGTCTATATCCTTTTGAGTTGCTGATCCCTTGATCTTCTAAGCTGCACACAGCTCGATACGAATCTCCGCAGGTCGCTTGACTAGTATTGCAACACTTTAGAGCCCAGTTATGTTCATGAAGATTACATATCGTGGGCAGATAATCTAGTCATGTGAATCTTTCATGGGTAGGGATCCTGTACTTATCGTCTCTTCCAGTTTGAGACTCAGGCTCCTGCAGAATTGAATCCTTTAGTCGGCTAAGTCTTTTTAGGAAAAAATCTATTATGGCCAATTCTGGGAGTATCCTGACGTAGGTAGTCGAAGCATTCAAGGGAACTGAGCAGTCGAACAACCCATCCACATCTGGATATCCCAGATCAGTTTAATCTCTCTTGATGAAAGAACACACACCATATCTGCTAGGGCAGGCGCGTCTTCTGCTTTGGCAAGGGTGATTAATTGGGATGTTTATGCATTCGGCCCAGGCTTGTGAATAATTCCTTCGATCTTCATTGAAAATAGAGAAATGTATTAACTTTTCTTGTAGGCAGAAATAGCATAACAACTAATAATCCTCGACATATGAGGTTTTGTTTGTTGAGCTGCTTGAGTCTTCGAACTTTATTTGTCTTGAACGAGGTGTAAGGAATAATGGGAGGTCACACGTAATACTTTCTTAGGTTGTAGGCATTCCACTGCTTTTCAATCTCGTTGTCGCTCATAGTGGTGAGGGTGTAGCTGCCATTCCTGCCTATTTGGCTGATTTTGTATTGACCTTCTTAGATGTGAGCTATCTTTTTGGAGCTATCCCGACGGGTGGTTATGAAGGATTTTCTAAGGACTAAGTTTCTTGGCTGGAACTACTAGATCTTCACCCTCTTGTTATAACTGGTAATGAGCTGCTGCTTATAGGCGACAATGCGGGTGATAACTTTTTTGCTCTCTTCCTCTACCAAGTTTAAGTTTGTGGCCATCTCCTTCTTGTTCTGCTCGAAATTTGGCAGTACAATACTGATGTTGGGCACCACGACGTTAGGAGAAATAATCGCCTCAGAACCAAATGCTATGGAGAATGGAGTTTCGCCTGTTACTCATCTATTGGTGGTGCAATACGCTCATAGAACACTAGGGACCTCGTCTGGCCACTTGCATTTCTTGTCTGTGAAGGATTTATTGAGGCAGTTGAGACTGGTCTTGTTGGATGCGTTGGCCTGCCCATTGCCTTGCAGATATCGGGGTGTGAACATGTGCTACTTAATGCCATATTTTTTTAAGAACCTCGCTAAGTCTTTGCCTACGAACTGTGGGCAATTATCTATGATGATGAAGTAAGGGATGCCAAAGCAGTAAATGATGTTCTTCTATATGAAGTACTCTATGTTCGTCTGAGTAGTTGTAGTCATGGGTTTGACTTTGACCCATTTTGTAAAATAGTCGATCGCTACGATCATCATGCCTTTGCCCCAGTGGCAGGTACCATTGGTCCCACCAAGTCAATTGTCCACTACATGAATGGCTAAGGGCTCATCTGTGGGTGGAGTTCATTGGCAAGTAGTGTGGGCACGGGCTTGAAGCACTGGAAAATATCGCACCTTTGTACATACTCATTGGCGTCTTGATGCATGGTTGACCAGTAGTAGCCTGCATTAAAAGCTTTTTACGTAGGAAGCAGCCTTCAGAGTGGTTTCTCTAGACGTCTTCGTGGATTGAGCTAAGAATATTTAGGTCGTTAGGACGCGATGATAGAGGAGATGTAGTCTTGAGAAGGGTCTGCGAACGAGCACGCCATTCCACATGCAATAACATGCTGCCTTCGTCTGGAGTTTCCTAGACTTTAGTTTATCTACAAGGAGCGTTCCATTGACTATATAGTCGATGATGGGACCTTGCCAACTCAGAGTTGTGTTGATCTGTGCCACTTTGACTGTTGGTTCTGCATTTATGCTTGACTTCTTTAAGTACCAGACCGGATAGAGCACTTGAGCTGATGATCTAGAGCAGAGCCTAGACTTGCTAGTGCATCTACAAGGGCATTTTCTGCTCGTGAAACTTGAGTAAGTGTGTATGCCTAGAACGTCGCTAGCTGTTCTCGTACCTTCTTGAGGTATCGGGCAATCCTTGGATGCTTCGTTGCGTACTCCTCTAAGGTTTGGTTGGTGATTAATTGGGAATCAAAATATATCACGAGCTTCTTCATCGCTAAATCTTTCGCCAATCGAAAACCTGTTAGTAAGGCTTTATAATCTGCTTCATTATTTGATGCTTTAAAGCTTAGAGTGATCGCATGCTCGAGCATCGAACTGTCCGGGGTAGTGAAAACTAGGCCTGCTCCCAATCCATGGTAGTTGGATGATCCGTCGACGTGTAAGTGCTAAAAATCTCCTGCAAAAGGGGCTGGTGCGGCTACAGTGTGCTTGGTTACCTCTAAGGCATTTCTAGGCTAAGTCGTTACGTTCATCGAAATGTCGGCCAGTTCATGCGCATTTATCATCGCACGTCTGGATTATGTAGAATATTGCATCATGACGATGGTTGCGTGTGTTTGAAGGTACATCTTGAGCTTCCGGGTTGTAATAACTAGCACCAAAATCAAAGTTTTGATTTTCGAGTACCTGGTTTCCGCATCAAAGAGAGCTTTTGAACTGTGGAATATAGGTAGTCGAGCCTCCAGTTCTTCTCATACGAGGGTAGAGCTCATTACTGACACGTTTGGATTATGTAGAATATTGCATCATGATGATGGTTGCGTATGTTTGAAGGTACGTCTTGAGCTTCCGGGTTGTAATAACTAGCACCAAAATCAAAGTTTTGATTTTCGGGTACCTGGTTTCCACATCGAAGAGAGCTTTTGAACCGTGGAATATAGGTAGTCGAGCCCCTAGTTTTTCTCATACTAGGGTAGAGCTCATTACTGCTTCAGATATCACCAAATAGATGTACAGGTCCTCCGCTATTTCCGACTTGGATAGTAGGGAGGTGATATCAGGTCTTTCTTCAAGTCCTGGAATGCTTTCTCACACTTCGTTGTTCCACTTGCCTCACTATACCTCCTAGTCACCTTAAAAAATGCTTGCGTCGATCAGTAGGTTGTGAAAAGAAATGGTTGAGTGCAGCTGCTCATCAGGTCAGACCTTAGATCTCATTTAGAGTAGTGGGGGACTTTATATCCAGGATCACTCAGATTTTCTTTGGATGTGCATTTGGCATGGTCTGACCACTGTTTAGGGTCAAGGAAGATGTTCGGCATCTTATTCGGGTTTCCCTCCTGATTCATTTGCCAAAGCATTGTCAACTTTGATGCCATCTTCCTAACACGTCTGTCGTGAATGCTATTTGGTGGCTTTAGAATATCTTTTTGCACTTCGGTTACTACTACTGGGGCAAAAAACTTCTTCTTCGTCTCTTTGAGAACTTGTACAGTGCATCACCAAAACATGGCCTGGTCACGTTTGATCTCTCCGGCTGCTTCTCCCGAGATGTGAAATTGAATTTTCTAATACCCGATCGAGGTCGCAGCTTCAATCTTCACTAGCCAAGGTCAGCCTCGAATCCTGTTATGGAGAGATGGGTTACTGACGATCATAAAGGTCTGTGATGTGACAATTAGAGGGCTGGTTATGTCGAGCGTGATTGTGCTAATGGCAGTTAAGGTAAGTTCGTTGAATCTAATCAAGACCTCTTCTTTGAGTCTGATTATGGCCATCTTCTGGATGACTGATAGTTGTAGAATATTGACTGAGATGCCTGTGAACACGGAAATTCCTTGAAACAAAAACACGTGTACAAAATAATATTTGTAGTATTAATGATTTTAGGGTTACGATCTCTCTCAAATTTGGTCATCTGATTCGATCTCTATAAGATGTAGATTTCTTGATCCAAGGGCCGTCGAGGCTTGATCTTGGATGAACAGCTGGAAGTTTCTTCAAGGGCCTTCGGGGCTTTGATCTTAAAGGTTGAAAGTTCTTCAAGGGCATTCGGGGCTTGATCTTGAAGGAGGGCCTCAAGGATTTGGCGAAGAACGAAAAGAGCTTTCTCGATCCTTCGGAATTCTTGGGAATTTGGATGGTTGAAAGCCTTGGAGTTTCAAAGCTTCAATGATTTGGGGAGTAGAGACATGTATTTGTGAATTCCTTCATGCTTGATACCTTGATGGAGAAGCCTATTTATAGGCTTTGAGAATGAATCACCACCACAAAACTTTCCCACCCAAGCACTATTACCTAATTTTCCCACTTAATGCAATATTGAAATTGAAGTGGTCTAACATATGGCCTAATTTCCTACTTAATGCAATATTGAAATTGAAGTGGTCTTATTTATGGCCTAATTTCCCACTTAATACAATTTTAAACTTGAAATGTGCTTGCTTTGTCATTGCCCAAATGAGAAAAACTTGCTTTGATCCGTAATGGATTGAAATGTGCTTACCTTGTCATTGTCCAAATTGAGAAGAAAAACTTGTTTAATCATCCAAGGGTATTTCTTCCTATTTTATTGAGTCACACGCCATGTGACAACGCGTTCCAAATTTTACGTTTTTATTTTATTTTAAAAGAGTGAATTTACGAAATTGCCCTAGAGGCAAGGACTTTGACTTCCGTTGACCATCGACTTGAGAGATGTGGGACTTATTCTTTTAGCATATCCTCGTAGTACTCGTTGGTACGAACGTATAGGCGAAAGCCGTTTGCGAGTCCGGATTATAACGGTATAGTTACGGACGTTCGAAATTGGTTATTCAAGGTTTAGTATTAATTAAATTAAATCCCCACTTTGTGGGGTGAAGCCCAATCAGAAATGGAGTAAAGAAAGAAAAGAAAAAAAAAAGAAAAAAAAAAAAAGGAAGTGGCTTTCCCGTCCACCCGCACGCACCACAAGTTCCCATTTTCCAAGGCCGATTCCGGCCAACTCCGGTGGAGTTTTTCAACGCCACCACCACCATCTTGAAGCTCTCATTCCCCTCTACAAAACCCACCCAAGAACCACCTTGATTAACCATGGTATGTGGCGGTTTGAAGCCACGAAAGTCGACGAAAATCAACGGTGCTCCGGCCACTCTTTTCGATTTTCTGGCAAATCGGCAAAGTGATGGCCGATGCCACCACTTGGGCTTTGTAGCCCATCATCCCAGGAGAAAAACCCAACCAACCTTGACCCCGTTGGACCACTGTAGAAGACGAATCGACATCGGGAAGTTTTAGGCACCCGCCGGCTTTGTGGGCAAAATTGACCATCTTCCGTCCACTTTTGGACTTTGTGGCAGGTATGAAAGTTGTTCCACTTACTGAGATCTTCATTTATGTGAAGTTTAAGAATTTTTGGAAATAGTTGGATTTTCCGGCGAGTCGGGGCGGCCGACCGCCACCCGCGGCGGCGCGTGGCCAGTGGGCCGCCAATGCTATTTTTAGGCTATGTCGAATGTCTTGAATTCAGTTTTGTTATTTGAATGACATAGGTTGATCCTTGGAACCTAAATTCGTTACGATAAGTTGCTTGATGAAAATGTGAATCGACGATCCGACCGTTGGATCGTCACCAAACTTGGATACATTATAATAAGTAATATTTAAAGATTATAGGAATTTATGGATCGGGAATCTGATGTACGGATCTTCCCGAATTGAATTTGTAAGTTAGTAAAATAAATGTTCACGTCCACTTGGTTTTGGGCAAATGGCGGAGATCCAACCGTTGGATCGTAATGAAATTTTAATATGTTATTCTAGAAACATATTGTGGATCGTTGGGAGGTGCGGATTGGAAATCTAATATGCGGATCTTCCAAATCGAGCTATACAGGGTTGTAGACCCTACCGTCGATCTTTGATCGACGGTTGACTTTTGGTCAATAGGTCTCAAATTATTCTTGAAGGTCCTTGAGGATATGTTTTATGTAAATTATGTATTCTATCGATAAAAACTTTGAGACGTGATTTGATAATTGGTCACAGGCGACGATAGATCGTGATGTCTCGATGTGCGTGCAAGATAATCATAGCGTGGACTCCAGGTGAGTGGGCCTTTTTCTTTCATAGGCATATAATTGATAGTTCCACAAGCACTTCTATAGTGATCTATGCTTGTTACCTACAATTAATCATTTCGAACTACGAATGGGTTGATCCCTGTTTAGGGTACGTAGGCAGTCTAACAAGACGTTAGATGCAGCCATATAATAAATGAGAGTAAATAATTGAGACAATAGCTTTGTTTAGTGAATTGAGCAATGTGAAGGACATTGGTGGGAAGTGTGAGATTTAGCTTTATGATTTGGCGATTAATGTTGATCATGAATCAATGCGTGAAGAATCAAGAAATTAAAGTAAGGAAAGGTAAGTAATAATAGTTAATGTAACTAGGGTCTAATTGGGCTTAACACTGCTGATTACTCTTAAAAGTAAATAGTTTGGGAGTAGGGTGTTATTGATTGTACATGTTACTCCGTATTATATATTTTGGGAATATCATGAAATGTTTGGGTATAGATTGCATCATGGCATATTCATATGGATATTACCTGAACCTAACTATTGTGAATGCTTTGAAGTGTTATATGATGCCGCGAACGTCCATGTAAGCTTCAGGTGAGTACATGTTGATGTTAGTGATGGTAGTGAGTACAATTGTGTTGAGATATAGTATAGCTCATAAACCTGCACCCCGGTGTTAGTGCTCCCGCCCGTGGCCAGGGCACAGTCCTTCATGTGATGTTCACCTCCCGCACTTTACGATTATCTTGGATCCAAGGTAGGTACACAGTCCTGTCGTACATACCACTTTAGGTGGTTATGACTTGTAGGTGACCCGCAATTATTCGCACAGTCTTCACGCGATCGTAGCACTTGAGCGTATTTAGTTACACCCAGTCCTGTCATACAAACCACTTTAAGTGGTTCCGACTCGTGTGCAGGTATACTTATTGAGCTATTGGCTAGCCATGATTGATGAGATATGGATAAGTCGTACATGTCACTATAGGTGACTCCAACTTATGCTAGCCATGGTTGATGAGATATGGATAAGTCGTACAGGTCACTATAGGTGACTCCGACTTATATGCTAGCCATGATTGATGAGATATGGATAAGTCGTACAAGTCACAAGAGGTGACTCCGACTTATATGCTAGCCATGATTGATGAGATATGGATAAGTCGTATAGGTCACTATAGGTGACTCCGACTTATATGCTAGCCATGATTGATGAGATATGGATAAGTTGTACATATCATTTCAGATGACTATGACTGATATATCACTTTGTATTGATTAAGTTCATTTGGCCTACTTATTAATGTATGGTGGAGTTGATGGCAAATCGTGGTTTTGGTCATTTCTGAGTATGGTTTGGATATAAGTATATATGTTGTACTGTCCTATAGAAAACGATAAGGGAATTACAGTGAGGGGTTATTACTATTAGAAAGGTAATAGTTTTAGGAAGCTTGATTTTACTGCTTACTCACACTTTCTGTTTTGTACCCCTTCAGGTTTTAACTGCTGAGTTTGTATCGACGAGGATATATAGCTAATCTTAGTATTGGTGGCTACTTTTAACGGTATGATTCTTACCTACACTACTGTACCTTACTTATGCTCTCACATCGCGTATGAAATGGGTTCGCTCCCACTCATAGCGCACTCTGGTATCTAGACACTTTTAGATTCAAATTTATTCACTTTTTATACACTATCACATTTTATGGCTTCGTCACCTTCCAGGTGTCGGCCAACACAGCTCGATTTGGAGTCCTAGTGGACATTCCGGGTCGGGGTGTATCACGCCATGTGTACAATTTGTACGACACGTGGTGTATGCCATGTATGCCCTGACACGTCAAAACTTTAATGCGTTGGTGAACATTTGTTTCACCAAAATTTCAATGTCTACAAATGCCCCCACTTCAAGGCACGTCGTATACATGTGCTTGTCACGTGTAAAAGATGTGTTTTGAAGTTCCTCAATGTAGATGTCGATCCAAGGGCCTTCAAGGCTTGTTCTTGAAATGGACTGGAAATTTCTTCAAGGGCTACTAAGGCTTGATCTTGAATTGGGCTGGAGTTTTCTTCAAGCGTTGTTGAGGCTTGTTCTTGAATTTTGTTTGAAATTTCTTCAAGGGCCGTCGAGGCTTGATCTTGAATGAAATTGGACCACAATGAGCTTCATGTGGTAGATCTTTGCGCTTGTTGACTTTCCACAGCTTTGATCTTAAACGGGGTTGGGGGGTTTCTTCTGCCAGAGTTGCACCAAATGTTTGAATTTACTCCTTTTTTATCTGGAACTGAACTTGATTCAAGGGTGGTGGACACTTGATCTTGAATCGGACTTGTGATTTCTTTAAGGGTCGTCGAGGCTTGTTCTTGAATGGAATTGGACCAGAATGAGCTTTACGTGGTAGATCTTTGTGCTTGTTGACTTTCCACAGCTTTGATCTTGAACAGGGTTGAGGGGTTTCTTCTGCCAGAGTTACACCAAATGTCTAAATTTACTCCTTTTATCTGGAGCTGAACTTGATTCAAGGGTGGTAGACATTTGATCTTGAATCAGACTTGTGATTTCTTCAAGGGCCGTCGAGGCTTGTTCTTGAATGGAATTGGACCACGAGCGGTCTCATATAGCAACGTCTTAGTGAGTCGACTTAAAACAAGTCCGTCAAGTCTACAGTACTTTTCAACCCTGATATGAGATACTTTTGCTTTTTGAAGAAATAGCGGATGAATCGGCACGTGTTTTGTTGTGCTTGTCTCTACATGCTTCAACGTATTATTTTCGCTTGCCTTATTTGTTCTCCAGGCAGATATGGTATAATCTGGAAGTTTGACTTCAAGTTCCGACTGATTACTCTTTTTCTCCTTGTCCTGCAGGTAAGAACAAGGACAAAGAAAATGATAAGGGAAAAACATGATATGAGATACTTTTGTTTTTTGAAGAAGTGGTGACGATTTGACAGTGTTGCACGGCGAAGCTTTGCTCTTCGACGACGGTGCCAGCGAAAGGTCGTTAAAGCTTTTCGAGCTCTTTGATTAGAGCAATGATGCCGAGCTTGGATTTGACTTAGACTCCTCCATCTGGATAATGTCATTCTGCAGGGAAGGGCGTCGTGCTATAGTGATCTATTCCAGCTCATCATTAATCTTTCTGATTCAATCTCTTGCAGTATTTTTCCCTAATGCAGGAGTGAAATGCAACCTTTTCATTTAAATGTTCTTTCAGAACATTACTTCTCAGCGGCGATGAGTACTCGAGAGCAATGCAAGGTAAGCAACCAGGCAAAGGTTCCAGGCAATCAGTTCCAGATCGGAAGTTTGATTTCAGGTTCCGACTGATTGCTCTATTTCTCCTTGTCTTGCAGGTAAGAGCAAGAGTAAATGAAAAAACAGGGAAAAAACATGATATGAGATACTCTTGCTTTTAACCCTGATGATATGTGATACTTTTGATTTGGTGTAACTTGTTTGCAGAGGTATTCTTGGGGAGGAAGAAAACTGAGTATTTCGAGAGGCTTTGTTGTGAGTGCGCCCTCAGAGATGAGGAAGAGTTGGGCATTTTTTGCAGGTTTGCCTTGCCATGAAAGACGAAGGTCGACATATATAAGGATTTCCCAATAGCAAGTGGTGGTACTGATCTTTTACTATTGTCGGCAACCGTTGGGTAATTGAAACAGTAAGATTCACACGTTCTCTACTTTGTCAGAAATCTTTGACAAAGTTGCTTGTAATGTCCACAAAGTTGAGGTTACTTGTGAAAGGTGCTGACAAGATTTGATCCAGCAAATTCGGTTTTTGAAATCCAAATAGTGATGACTCTTCGATCCTTGAACAAGCGGCCCGAGTTTTGAGGTTCGGAGGGTGATTTCTCTTTGATTTCTGAACAAACGCCTCTTCGATTTCTGAGCAAATGCCTCTTAAATTTATGAATAAATAGCCCTGTTGCCCCTTCTTTTTTATAAAGGCAAGAATTGTGTTTCAAAAGCACGCTTGAGAGTTGCTGCATGTAGAAGCTACCCTCTTTGTATTTCTGATATTTTGATTTTCCTGACCTCTTTTTCCTTCCTTATTTCTGTAAATGGCTTACCCGTTTGGTCGTTATCTTGATTTGAAAGCTAAGGAAGATGCCGACATGCTTTCTCAAGACAACATATGGCATCCATTATTCGTATCCCCTAACGATTCTCTTACTACTGGGGACTCTGTGATGAAGAACGACATAACCGCTACGGTGGTTGCTAGAAATCTTCTCACCCCCAAGGATAACAGGATCCTCTCCAAGCGGACTGATGAGCTGGCTATTCAAGACTCTTTGGCTTTCAATGTTCAGTGTGCGAGCTCTGTATCGAATATGGGCCAACACCTTCTTGCAGTACTCGTCAAGTTGAGTCACTGATGGCTGAGGTGGCGAGTCTTAAACAAAAGATTAGAAAGCTTAAGCATGAAAATAGAGAGTTTCACATGCTTGCCAATAGTTACTCAACGAGCATCTCAACGAGCATGAAGAGAAAGCTTGACCAGCTGCAGGAATTTGAAAGTCGGATTCAGAGTAACCATCAGATGTTCGTGGCCTTACTCCAAAGGCGCCTATTACCTTCATCCTTTGGAGTTTTACTGAGTGTTGAGGCTCTAAACAATCAACCTCCAGTGCCTCTTCTTCCTAACATTCCGCCAAATGATGAGGCGGCACATGATCAACCTTTGTGAAGGCTCCTTCTTGCTTTTTTTTTTTTTTTTTTTTTTTTTTTTGTTGTACAAAATAATATTTGTTGCCTTTGTAATAAAAATTGACTTTAATAAAATCCTTATTTATTTATTTATTTATTTGATGTGACTGAACTCAAAGCTGAATGTTCGAGCTGCCTACGTACTTTTCCAAAGAAGAGATCAAGTCGTAACGTAGTTCAAATGCATATATTTTTTTTTTTGTGTGCCGTACGCAGTTTATGCTTTTGCGGGCCAGAAGCGTGGCGCGTTTGCTTTTAGGGGTAGTAGCGTTTCAAGAATCTGCCATTGATAGGGCCGATCCTCAAGCCGTCTCCCGCTATGATTAAGTATGCGCCGTTGGTGTAGACTTCTTGTATTACGTAAGGTCCATCCCATTTTGATGTGAACTTGCCTTTTGTTTTGTGAGTTATGATGATAGGCCTACGCAATGCAAGGACAAGATCTCCCATTTGAAAAGAACGAGGGTGAACTTTCTTGTTGAAAACCTTGGAGAGTAGTGCCTGATAACACTCCAAGTGCTGCTGAGCTTCGAGCCTTTTCTCATCCCACGCTTCCAGCTCTTGAAAGCGCAACTTTGCATTCTCTTCATCAGTCAAGCCTTCTTGTATAGCCATCCTTAGTGAGGGGATTTGACTTTCGAGCGGTAGAACAGCTTCAACGCCGTATACGAGAGAATAAGGTGTAGCTTGGGTAGGAGTCCTATGTGTCATCCTATATGCCCAAAGTACTTTACTTATTCTTTCGTGCCAATCTCTCTTTGTTTGACCGATCACATTCTTTAGGAAGTTGCACAACGTTTTGTTGAATGCTTTTGCAAGACCGTTGGCCGGAGCATGATACATGGAAAACTTATGCTACTTGAACTTGTATTTCTCACAGAGCTTGTCCACGAGTCAGTTGGAGAACTGTTTTCCGTTGTCAGTGATAATGTAGCGAGGTACACCATATCGGTGGATGATATGCTCTTTGATAAAACGGATGACAGTTTCCTTCTTGACTTCCTTTAGGGGTATAACTTCAGCCCACTTGGAGAAGTAATCTGTTGTAGCTAGGATGTAAGCTTCTCATGTAGATGACTTTGGCGTAATTGGTCCTACAAACGTCCAATCCCTATGCGTCGAATGGCCATGAAGCAGCTATAGGGTGTAATTGTACAGGCAATTGATGTATGAAGTTGGCATGAAATTACCAGGCTTGGCACCTTTTGGCGTGTTCCAGGAAATCATTCACCTTTTGGCGTGGAATTAGCAGGCTTGCCCAGTAATAACCTATTCTTTTGAGCTGGAAATGCAGCTTTGGTCTAGACTGATGTGCCCCGTATACACCTGAGTGTGTTTCTTCCATGGCTTGATTTACTTCTTCCTCACCTAGGCATCTTAGAAGTACCCTTTCAAAAGAGCGTCGGTAGAGTGTTCCTTTGTAGTAGAGGAAGCGAGGTGCTCGCCGACGTATTTCAGAGTGGTGTGTAGGATCATCTGGAAGCTTTTCATGCTCCAAGTAGTCAATCAACGGTTGTCTCCACTCTTCAACATTGACTGATAGTACTGAGATGACATTTGTATCATCTAGTATCATTTCAGTAACGAGCGAGATCACCCATCTTTGGCAAACTGGCACGTCTGCAGCTTCACCTTCTCCTAGTGTCATACTCAAGGCTAGGTTGGCGAGAGCGTTTGACATTTGATTTTCTTTTCTTGGCACATATTCTAGTGTCACGGTTTCAAACTTTTGTAGTAGTTGAGTTGCCAATCAAAAATATGGGACGAGATCATCTTTCCTCACCTCATATTCAGTTAAGAGTTAATTGATTATGAGCTTGGAGTCGCCATATATCTCAAGGGATGTGATTTCCATGTTGATCGCCATTTGGAGCCCGATGATCAGTGCTTGGTACTCAGCAACGTTGTTGGAGCATAGTTCGTTGGAAGGAATAGGGTAGTACTTGCCTTTGTGTCGACATGAATACTATTCCTGCCCCCGCTCCGTCTGCTCGTGTGGATTCGTCGAAGAACATCATCCATGTCGGGAAGATGTCGATGTAGAACACCTCATCATCGGGTAAGTCGTCTGAAATTTTCCAATCGGCTGGGATTGGATGATCGGCGAGGAAGTCTGCTAGTGCTTGTCCCTTGACGGCTTTAGCTGAGACGTAGATGATCTCATACTGATTGAGAAGCAATGTTCATTTAGCTAGTCGCCCTGTCAAAACTAGTTTGGACATGATGTATTTAACCGGGTCAGCCTTAGCAACCAGGTGAATGGTGTACGCATGCATGTAATGCCTGAGCTTTTGGATGGCGAACACCAAGGCAAGGCACATCCTTTCTATTGGGGAGTAGTTCAACTCAGTGCCGGTGAGAGTTTAACTGAGGTAGTAAAGTGCTCATTCTTTCTGAGATTCATTTTCTTGTGCCAAGAGTGCTTCAGCTAAACTTTCCTGAGCGACGATGTATAATATGAGCAGCTTCCTAGGCACAGGAACCCCCAAGACAGGTGGACTTGATAAATACTTTTTTATGATTTCAAAAGCATTGAGGCATGCTTCGTCCCATACAAATGGAACATCCTTCTTCATGAGTCGGCTAAATGGTTGACAACGCCCTGCAAGGTTAGAGATGAAGCGTCTGATGAAAGCTAGCTATCCTTGTAGACTTTTCAGCTTGTGCAAGTTTCTTGGCTTAGGCATGTTTTGAATGGCCTTGATCTTTCATTGGTCCACTTTAATGCCACGGTGCTTGACAATGAAGCCGATGAACTTTCCAGAGGTGACGCCAAATGCTTTGTATTTTCGCAACCTTTCGAACACTATTCGCAAATCCTTCAAGTGATCTGATCTTTTCTTTGTCTTGACCACCACATCATCTACGTAACATTCTACGTTCTTGTGCAGTATGTCATTGAAGATTTTCTGTATTGCGCGTTGATAAATAGCTCCAGCGTTCTTCAAACTAAAGGGCATCACCTAGTAACAGTAGATACCTTTTGGAGTGCGGAAGACTGTTAGTTCCTCGTCTTCGAGAACCATGCGAATTTGATTGTATCCAGAAAAGCCGTCCATGAATGATAGTGTCTCGTGGCCAGTGGTTGCGTCCACCATGATTTCGATGATTAGCAAAGGGAAGTCGTCATTCGGGCAAGCATTGTTAAGGTCTCGAAAGTCTACACAAACACGTATTTGTCCAGATTTCTTAAGGACAATGACGATGTTGGAGATCCACTTGGGGTATTGCATTTCTTAAATGAAGCCTACTTCGATTAGCTTGTCAATCTCGACCTTAATTTGTGGGATGAGCTCGGATCAATAGCGTCTTTGAGTTTGCTTTATCGGTCGCGTTCCAGGCTTGACTACAAGACGATGCACATCAATGATAGGGTCAAGGCCGGGCATTTCCTTGTATGTCCAGGCAAAGACGTCATTGTACTCTAATAGCAATTGGTAGTACTCCTATATCTCGTCTACACTTAGTAACGCACTTACGAAGATAGGTTTGAGCTTCTCTTTCATTCCTAAGTTAAGCTCCTTAAGCTCATCAATAGTGGCTTGTCCCTCGTCTTCGAGCTGTGGTGGTGCAGCAGTGACATCTTCCTTGAGGATTTCGTCTTTTTTGTCTTCTTGGATTGTGATGTGGAAGATGTCTTGAACCTCCCCTTCATTGCCATCTTTTTGGGCTTGTGTAGGCGAGCAGTTGTGTGCCGAGTGTTTGAATAAGTCTTCAAGGAAAAAGAGATCGCGTACCGTGATGGGGATGGACGATCTTTGTGTCAAAATTTCCTCATCTTTAACACTTTCATATTGCTTTAGAGTTTGAAGAAATCTTATTTGCCCTCTTTCTGACTAGTGAATTTGTGGATGCAACATAGGCTTCATGTGCAATTTCTTTGGAGTGACATGAGTTCATCCTTCAACTTCGCCTGACTTGGAGCATACCCTCAATGGTCGAGGTGAAGACTTTGAGTCGAAAGAGCCAGAAGTGACGTCTTTCTTAAGGATTTCATCTTCAATGCCGTCCTCTTAGGCTTGTTGGCATGAAGATTTGCTAGTGTGGACGATGATGCGCCTCCAAGGTTGCTTGGCTCTTCATCCTTGAAGGAATCGAGCTTCGAACGTCGTCTTTTCCTGCTAGGCCGTCGAGCTTTTCTTCCTTTGGCGTTGTTTTCCTCTTTCTAGAAGGCTTCTTGGGGTGTTGGCGTGTTAAGCTATTTGAACACGGAAGTTCGGTCTTGCCCACCAATGCGATCAAGTGCCGAAATTCTGGGTTTTGAATGATTCAGCCTAACGAAGATTGACACTCGAATGGGAGGTTTAGGCTTCTCTTGATTTTGTTCAATGCTCACGCTGATGTGTTAAGTGCTAGTGTTTTTCGTTTTGCTTGAAATCTTCATGGGTGCATTTGGTGTGAAGCCAAGTTCAGCTTTGTTGTTGTCAATTCCATAACTATACTCTTTCAATTTCTTTTGAGTATTGGTGAGGTCACATTCTTTGTCATTGACGGTGTTTGAAATCTTTTTTCTAGGATTCGAAAAGGAAGCGAAGTTGTACCCAACCTTCGACATGAGCTTGTAGGCGTTTGGATCAAAACCTTCTTCAGTTTTCTTGGTTGGGAGAAAGCTTGGTTCTACCCCATTTGGCAGAGCTTTTATGAAGCCTTGTGGTGGTCTTGCAACCTTAGTATTGCTTAGCTGTGTCAGAGGCAAAACTGCATTTCTTTTGAGCAATTTTACATCACCCTTGTGCCACTGTGTCTCGGCTTTGCCTGCTCCAGTTTCGAATAAGGATTGACCATTCTTTCTTCTTGACGTTGAGATGTATCGGAAGATGGGCTTATTTGATCCTTCTGAAGACGTCATACTCCCTTTGGTTGTTGCAGGTTTAGCAGGCTCATCATCGTTTTTGCTTGAAGATGGCACGGCTTCTCCTTCTTGCTTCTTAGGCACTACTTGCCATTCCTGTTTTTTAGGTATTGCTTTGCCCGTGGATTTGATCTTATTTGGAAGAGCTTTGAGCACCATGTCTTCCTCTATGTAGAACTTGGCATCTGAGAAGTGTGATTCGGCTTCGGTGAATGGCCTGGTGTTGCCTTAGATCACCTTCACTCCTTCTTTGTAAAATTTTAAGCATTGGTGAAGGGTGGACGGTACTACTCCATTTGCCTTGTATCCAAGGCCTTCCTAAGAGCAAGCTGTAGGAAGTTCTTGCATCAATCACGTGGAATATCGTGCTTGACTTGAGTTCACCACTAATCATCTCCACTCGGATCATGCCCATCGCTCTTTGTCCTCCTTGGTTAAAACCTTGGATTAGTAGGTGGCTTAGGGATAGTTCATCCACCTTGATGCCGATTGTGGTCATTGTTGACTTTGGCATGATGTTTATGGCCGATCCACCATCCATAAGCATGCGGTTGACTTTGTGCTCCCTTACGTACCTCGAGATGAAGAGAGGACGGTTATGAGGTTTTGATCCCAGCAGTAGGTCTTTGTCCATGAAATTCATTACGTCATGGGCGGCATAACATGTGGCACATTCATGTGGCTGAAGCTTCAAGTTTTCGTCGTTGCTTTCCTGTACTTCATGGTTGTCAGGACTTGCCAAAATAACTGCTAGTGCTCTTTGCATCTTCTTTGGTAATTGTAACGCTTCCTCGATGCTAAAGTGCGTTAGCATACCTTATTTGGGTGTGAGGGTCTTTTCTTCCTCGATGGCGGTGGCTTTGCCTTTTGAGGGTTCTTCTATTTCCACTTCGACCATGTGACATGCAGCGGTAATGCACTGTTGGAAGAAGTCCTCCAGGAAGTACTCGTGCAAGGAGATGGGAATGCATGGCTCTTGCTCCATAGGTTCCCTAACATATGTTGGCTTAGCAGCTTTTATATTTCTTTTAGGCATCTTATTGTTGTGGCGGCGGTGCTTTCTCCCTTGTTCCCTTTTTGGCCTTGTAGCTTGCGGTCTTGGCTTCCTCATCTTTTTATAGATCACCAATGTCCATCCTTCTTCATCGTCAGTAGATGCATCTTGTTCGTTTCCCCCAGTGATGATGGTGCAGAAGGTGTCGTGTGGCTTGAGCATTGGCGGGAAAGGTCAGGTGTCACTTGGAGAGGTACGGGATCAAAGGATCCAAACGAAATCGTGGTAATATGTGCCTGTGTCTTCAAGGTCGAGCTCGATTTGCCCTTGTTGTGCTAGCTTCATGATGAGTTCTTTGAGGACGAAGCACTTGCCAACAGGATGGCTCACGATACGATGGTACTTGCAGTACCTAGGATCGTTTACGCGATTCATCTCTTCGGGACGCTTGCATTCGGGTAGCTCAATCACCTTCTTTTCCAGTAAGTCGTCTAACATTGCAGCCACATCAGAGTCAGGAAAAGGGTATATCTTTTGCTCCAATTCCTTCAAGGTCTTTTTGTACTTATCTTGGGTGCGAGAAGGCTCATCTCTCTTTATCTCATTCGCTTTGTTCTTGGAAGAGATTTTGATGGGTGCGGATGAGGTTTTGATAGGGGTGGTGTTGATGGTAAAAGCTTCATTGGCGGGCTTCTTCCCATGATTGTCCTCCTTCAGAGCAAACACCTTGTCCTTCTTGAAGTCGATGATTGGCTTTTTTTTTCCCATAGTGAGCAATGCTCAGCTCCATGTCGTGGGTGTGGGTGGCTAACTCTTCAAAGGTCCATGGTTTAATGCCTTAAAAGATATAGTGTAAACCCCATTGCATGCCTTGGACGCACATCTCGATTGAAGAGATCTCCGAGAGCCTATCCTTGCAGTCGAGGCTTAGATTGCGCCATTAGTTGATATAGTCTATGACTGGCTCGTCCCTCCATTGTTTCGTGCTCATCAGCTCTAGCATGCTCACAGTGCAGCGGGTGCTGTAGAAGCGGTTGAGGAATTCCATTTCCAATTGCTCCTATCTGTTTATGGACTTAGGCTCTAAATCCTTGTACCACTCAAAGGCGTTTGCTTTCAACGAGCGCACAAACTGCTTGGTAAGGCAGTCTCCCTCCGTCCCTGCGTTGTTGCAAGTTTCAACGAAATGTGCGACATGTTGCTTTGGGTTTCCCTTTCCGTCAAATTGCATGAACTTTGGCGGTTGATAACCCCTCGACATCTTTAAGGCGTCAATCTTCTTAGAGTAGGGCTTTGAGTACAACATGGAGTCATATGAGCTTCCTTCGTACTGCATCTTGATTGTGCTTACGATCATCTCCTGCAGCAGCTGAATAGAGAGACATCCTATGAACGTTGTTGCTTGGTCTGGCTCCAGATTATCTTCATTTTTCTCTGCCGGAGGCTCCTCTTCTTCATTGGCTCATGTCTTTAGTGGATTAACCTTTGGGTTGGGTTTCTCGTCATCCTGCGTCTCCAGTCGGTTAATGAGTGCATCGATTTGCAAGTCTTTTTCTTCCACCGTCCGTATTAGCCTTGTGATCACTTCATTCATTTAAGCCAGCTGCTCATCGACTGAAGTTGCTCCGGTGGTCATGACTTGCATGGTTGAGCTGCCGCTTAAGTCGGTATCAGAAAGCATGGACTTGGGGTACTTCCTTAGGCTTTCCTCCCTTGGCGCCCTTATCGAGGCCAGGGTGATCACAGGCTCGTGCCTCGGGTGTTCTTGTTCCTTTGGAAAAGTTGATGCAGAGGTGAAAAAGGTGGCAGAAAGAGCTCTTGCCTTGCTTTGAGTTGTGATGCCTAAAGTAAAAACACTTGCGGCGAGGATGTTTTTGTTCTTCACGTTGGTTGCGGGTTTGAAGATTGAGATGAGAGGTAGAGATAGTCCCACTCGGCATGCCAAATTTGTGAACACAGAAATTTCTTGAAACAAGAACACGTGTACAAAATAATATTTGTAGTATTAATGATTTTAAGGTTACGAACTCTCTCAAATTTGGTCCTCTGATTCGATCTCCGTAAGATGTAGATTTGTTGATCCAAGGGCTGTCGATGCTTGATCTTGGATGAACAGTTGGAAGTTTCTTCAAGGACCTTCGGGGCTTTGATCTTCAAGGTTGGAAGTTCTTTAAGGGCCTTCGGGGCTTGATCTTGAAGGTGGGCCTCAAAGATTTGGCGAAGAACGAAGAGAGCTTTCTCGATCCTTCGAAATTCTTGGGTATTTGGATGGTTGAGAGCCTTGGAGTTTCAAAGCTTCAAGGATTTGGGGAATTTTCTTCCAATTTGGGAGCAGAGAAATGTATTTGTGAATTCCTTGATGCTTGATACCTTGGTGGAGAAACCTATTTATAGGCTTTAAGAATGAATCACCACCACAAAAGTTTCCCACCTAAGCACTATTACCTAATTTTCCCATTTAATGCAATATTGAAATTGAAGTAGTTTAACATATGGCATAATTTCCCACTTAATGCAATATTGAAATTGAAGTGGTCTTATTTATGGCCTAATTTCCCACTTAATACAATTTTAAATTTGAAGTGTGCTTGCTTTGTCATTGCCCAAATGAGAAAAACTTGCTTTGATCCATAATGGATTGAAATGTGTTTACCTTGTCATTGCCCAAATTGAGAAGAAAAACTTGTTTAATCATCCAAGGGTATTTATTCCTATTTTGTTGAGTCACACGTCGTGTGTACAATTTGTACGACACGTGGCATATGCCATGTATGCCCTGACACGTCAAAACTTAAATGCGTTGGTGAACATTTGTTTCGCCAAAATTTCGATGTCTACAATGTCGTTTTTCACCATAATTCAGTCAACGATGGCCTAGGCCAGTTGAACATAAATCACTAAGGCGTCGTCGTGAGGAAAGTCTACTCCCTTAACGTCCTGCTCGATGAAGCTGACGATTGGTCCAGGTACAACATCTACGGCTTGAACTTGAAAGATCGATCTCGCCTGCTGGATCTTCCTCTTCTTGGAACTGTTGATATACCCCAATTGCTCAGATTCGATGTAGATGACATTGATTCAGATTGTCTTGGTTGGGGGTTCAGCGTTTGCTTCCCGCCTTGGCTGGGCAACTGGTCTGTCTACATACTAGTCGTATTTGCCTTTTTTATGAGCTTCTCAATGTACTTCATCCATATGATGCAATCATTGTTTGCGTGCCCTAGACCTCTGTGGAATACGTAATACTTCATCTGGTTCATCTTGGAGGTATCTCCTTTCATGGGTTGTGGCATCTTGAACCATGGCTTGTCCTTAAGGTCACGAAGGATCTAATTGATCGTGATTGAGAACTTGGTATACTCCTTAGGCACTGAGCCTCATTTCATCGGGGATCGATCCTTACGTCTACTTTCTAGATTATTTTTGTCATTAAGCAGTTTATCACTTGCCTTCTTCTAAGTTGGCTCCATATCTTTGCGCGGTTGCTTAGGCGGCTTCTGGGAGCGCTTGGCCTCATCCCAGATGGAGTGATTATCTACTAAAACATAAGAATCTGCCAAGGTCAAGTTTTCGCCCATAATTAGCTTTCTGAAAAATGGGTGATCTACTGGGAGCCTCTTCCAAAGGGCTGAGCTTGCAATGCTATCATCGCATCCGACAATCTTCGCCTTCTCCGTCTTAAAACTCTTGACGTATGTGCGGAGTGTCTCATTCAGGTCATTTTTCATGTTGAAGAGGTAGTCAAACTTCCTTTTGAATGAGCGATATGACGAATATTCCTTAGTGAAAACCAATGAAAGTTTGTTGAAGTTCTAGATTGAGCATGGCGGTAGGGTGTGGAACCAATCTTGCACCTCGCCTTAGAGCATCGTGGCAAAGATTTTGCATATGAAAGCATCATCGTTGCAGTAGAAGGTCATGACGTTTCTGTAGTGCATCAGGTGCTTGTCCGGATCTTCATCTCCCCTAAATAAAGTGAAATATGGTTGGCTAAACTTCTGTGATGGCTCTATCTGCTCAATCTCATTTGTAAATAGTGACCTGCTCATATTGACTACGACTCTTCGAATGGCATTGCCGGTAGTCTCAATACACTGGAATCCGCGCAATTGCTCTGCTACGAGCCATTGTACTTCCCCATGGATTTGCCTCTAGTGGGGCAGCAGAACCTCCGGCTGCATCCAATGTTAACCTACTGGTTTATATTACTCTTATACTTGTCCTGCTCGTCTGTGCCGTGGTAGCAGTGCAAGTGGTTCATTCTGTGCTATTTGTCGTCGCGCTTGACGGGGACTGCCAGTGGAACTCGACCTGGATTGCTCTCGTGCTCTTCTCGGTCTATCATTTTGCTGCCTACTCCAGTGGCTTGCAGGAAGATCTCCTTGTGAGCCTAGTCTCATGTGGACACTTCACTTGGAATGTCTGGAGTGCTCGTCGAAGTGTGGACCCAACCTTGAATGCACATTGACTCGTGAGCCGAGTCAAGAATGAATGCTTCTCTTCACACTAAGGTAAAAGAAGAAATTTTCTCGATGGCCCAAATGAAAGTGAATACTACCAGAACGCACGATTCATGGCAGGCTGAGCGGTTGTTTGCCAGGACATTACTGGTATGAGTCACGATCATCTGCCCTTGTCCAGCTGAGGCAAGTGATACTCACCATTTGGATTGGAAGAGTCTGGATAATGGGTGTCTCTATGTGTAATGGAAGTGTAGTGGACTTGCAGATATAAAGCTTGAGCCAAGAGCTGGCATTCTTGGGTTGATCACGGGGCCAGTGGCCAGAATTAGAATCACCAGAGGTGACCTCAGATTGGATTGGGCAGCGGGTCGGGTTGCAGGAGTTAGCCGCGGGGTGAGCCAACCCGGCTGGGTGGTTAGGCCGTGTGCTTGGCATTATGCCTGCACGGGATTGGGCCCTCCTGGCCGTTGGGCTGCTGCGGCATGCCTGCTAGCTGGGTGTCTTGGGCCTGGCCCCGTTTAGTTGCCTAGATGGTAGCAGCTGCTGCTGTGGCTTGGGTTCTGTTCTGGGTCTACTGCTGCAATGGGCTAGGCATTCTACCCTGGGCCTGCTGTGGCAGCTGGCATGGGTTAGGCCTCTGGTCCATAGCCTGTTGGTGCCTTAGTGAGCCACTGCAGTGTGCGCTTGGGACTCAGCTTGGGTCGTTGTTGCTGTGGTGGTCCTTGCCATTGGCTGCAAAGTGGTGGCTATGGCAATGGTGTGGCTTTGCGATGGTAAGGCTCCTCCCATCATCGTGTTGAGTCTTAAGGATCGCCGTCGTAAGGCTACATCCTCATCTTTGCTCTCTAGATCAAATCATTGTACATACAGGGTTCCATTCGTCGTGGTTTCTAAATTTCCTACCATTGGATCCTCTCTCCAGGGATTGATCGATAAAATTTTCTAGGAAAAATTAATTGATACAACGTGTAAGAAATTCAACGTAACAGAAAATTCAAGAAATCAAATGCAAAAGGTTTCTTCAAGTATTTGAATCATCTTTCAATGAAATAACCAATTTGTCGATGCAAATTTCCACCATCTCTAGCTTTGACGAAAATGCATCTGCAAAATAATCAACATATTTGATCAAATACCTAAGCCTCATGCGCCCACGAGGTGAGGGGGGTTAGGCCAATGGATCTCCGATGCCTAAGTTAGTTTCTCTAAAAATAGTGAGTGTTTAAGGTTTTTAGGGGTAGAAAAAGCTCACTGAAATTTGGTAGAATTGGGGATATATATAGGGAAGAAGGCTGAAGGCCGACCACAGTGTTAGGGTTTTACCCTACAAACGCGGCATCCTATTGTCCAAGGTTTATGGAGAACTATTCTCAAGATATTTAATAGGAAATAATATCTTGAGATGATGAAGTAAATATCCCTAATTGATTTAAATATCGATTGCTTACTCGAATGAAGACAATCTTCAATTGGGAATGTATTAAAGATAGGGTTTGGATAATTAATCTTTATCTTTAATGCTTTGACTTTTCCTTGCCAAAGGCAGGTGAGCTGTGGGCAGTCGTATTCATCTGTAGGGACCTTCAGGGGTGTGAGCTGTGCGTGGGAGTATTTGAGAAGCCTGCCCATTTAATGAGGGCAATCTTGTCTTTCTAAAGCAAAAAGTTCATGTGTCGCCTCTAAAATTTTTGAGATTAATTTTGTCTCCACAATGAGTTCATCAAGGTTTTCTACAACTAGGATTTCACGAAGCTGCGGGGAGAAATGGTATTTGGAGTTGAGAGCTAATCCCATATACACTCTCCAAAACCTGAAATGATAAGCTCATGTTTACTCCACAAAACTTTCACATCAGTGTGTAGATATTTTGGTGAAAACTGTTAAACTGCAGCCAACTCACTGTGAATGCACCTATGAAAAGGTGATAGGACATGAACAAAAGGTTGTGTGATGACATATTCAGTGTAAAGCATGTGCACATACTTGGCTAGGCAGAACACACTAGACAAGAAACGTAAATGCAGTTTGTTATGCCATGCATGAACCAAACCTGTATCCAAGGGAGAGAAAGCTTGAGTCTTCATATCCTTGTATCTTCACAGCACCCTCCTATCACTATCCTAACCTTACTTTGAGCTTGGTGTGATAGAGGATTAATGTTTACATTTTGGATCAAGGAAAGCCAAACTTAATTGAGAACTAAACAATCTCAAATCCAGTACCCACCAGACCAATCAAAATTCAAAAGCCAATTTTTACTAATGGTTCCTATAGTTTATTCGAATTTTCACTTTCGTTTCAACATTTTTTTTCCTGCGTTTTCGCCCTGGTGGTTCATGTTGTTTTCAAGTCAATTCAAACTGTCAACTAAGTTAATTTTTTTCTAAAAATTTTTGTGCACACCTTCTTGTTTTAAAATAAAAAAAAAACCCAAATTGCAAAGATTAAAATTACAAGGACGAAATTCAAAATCTGAGTAAATTACAAGAAGGATTCACGTAATCGAAGCAATAGAAAATTTTATCATTTCTGTCTATTTGTTGTTGAGTCACATGATTTCATCCATCGAGTGAAAAATCCCCTTCATTGTTGCTAATATAAGAGATGTTGATTGGGAGAGGTTCCTTGAAATTGTGGCAATATTCAACAAACTGCAGATTGCAGAGTTGTGTCAAAGTTGATTAACTTCTAATCCAAGTTTTAGTAAATTGATCTTTGTGGATTGTAGAGTAAGTTTCTGAATTCGTATGTTTTATACAGATGAACTAAAATCCCTTCCGACGTAATTGATCTGGACGAGGAAAGTCGAAGGTTCAATGCCATCCAAAAGTGACAGAAAATAATATTTATAATTCAATTGCAACATTGTTTGGTGGGACGTCTTCACAAAATTGCAACATTGTTTGGTGGGACGTCTTCACAAAATTGCAACATTGTTTGGTGGGACGTCTTCACAAAATTGCAACATTATTTGCTAATCTTGTGTAGTATGGAAAGGGCTGGAAAATTTTCCCGAAAATCTTAAACAAAACAAAAAAAATTTCGATTTTATACCGAAAAATTACCACACCGATAATACCGATATTTTCGGGACTCCATACTAAACCGATCACAAATCTTTCGGTCTGGAAATCGGGATTACATATTCAATGGTTCAGGAATCCCGAACCGAAACCGAACCAAAAATATTATATATATATATATATATATATATATGTGTGTGTGTATATTTATTTATTTATTTATTTTGGTAGCATGCATGTTAATTGTTGAATTTAAGTAGTTTGATAGTAGACTGTATTAGAAATAGAAGTATGAAATTAAGTAGTTTGGAACTTTGGAACATCAATTTGACTTGGTATGAATGAATTGGTTTGAAATTGGTATGATATAAAAAGCCTAAATTTCAATTGATATAAAATTGGGCAACAAAATTTCAAGCCAAAATCCAATTTTTAGCTCACAGCACAAAAATCTCAAATTTCAACCAAAAAAGCCCAAAAACAAAATCTAGTCTAGATCCATCTCGAAATACCGTAGACGTTTCGGGAATCCCAAAAATTGAGAATATCAAAATTTAGTTCGGGATTGACATTCAAATTTCTGCTCTGAACATTTACTGGGATCCTATATCGAATCACCCCTAATTATGGATGTGATTAGAAAAGGCATCACGTGAATTATGGTTTGCAATTTTGTTTGGCAGGAGGTGCGCACAAATTATGCCTTTTACTTAGTCATGGTAAAGGGTTGGAGACAGGCATGCATGAGCGATCTAATCAAGAAAACTGTCGGTGGTCCAACCAAATATTTTGACAATCACTTCTTCGAATCGAAACCACAAAAAATAAACTGAACAAAAAGTTGTTTAATATCTAGTGATTAAGAAATGGATATTAATAGGAGAACTCAAAATACAATGTTAATTTCACTGCTATCTTTTCGGTATGGAGTTGGTGATAGTTTTCTTATTGTCGTAATTTGATAGTGTAGCAATAAAGTTACAAATCTTTATGTCACTGGTTCTTTTGTCAATTAGCAATCAAGATAATATTTGTTATTTAACGTAACGCTTGTTGACTATCGAATTTTTCGCTTGATATATATGCCAAAATAATGCTAGATGGGTTAAAAGATGTATACAATCAACCAATAGAAATTTCTTTTATAAAAAAGTCCCTTACTTTTCGGATTCACAGTTATGAAAGCCACTTGGCATCAACCCGTGTCTTGTGGACTAAAAATAAGCGCCACAGGATAAACTTTTTATAAAATAGCAGTTTAACTTTAAAGTTGAAAGACCATAATATTGTTTTTAATTAATTTTTCAAGTGACTTATGTGAGTCTCGTAATTACTATCTAATTGTATTATTATTTATATAATTTTTATAATAAAAATGTAATTTGTCGACGCATATCAGTATCATCTCTATTAGAAAAATAGTATAAATAAATTATAAGAATATAATGTTTGGATATTAAATGGGAGAAATTAAATTGAAAATCTTATAGCGAAAATGAAACCCAATTATTTTGCACCTGGTCCTGCTCTTTAACACGCTTGACGTCAACGGCGCACGTTAGCCTCCTTTTGAAAATCAAAGTCTTCTCTCTCTCTCAACTTCGCAGGGCTTACAACCACCCGCCATTTTCACGTCTAGTCCCATCTCTCTCCCTCTCTCTCTCTCTGAAATGAGGCGAACCCCATCGTACGGAAGCCGGAATCCTACCTCTGACCCGCGGAGCACGCCGGACCGGATCCCCTACTCTCCGAGCTCGCCCTACTCCCTATCCTCAACCGGTCAAACGTCCAGCTCCGGACGGAGCGTGGTCTCCGTCGCCGCCCGCTCTGTCGCCGGGGCCTTCATCTCGTGCTTCACACCGCCGGAGACGAAGAGCTCCGTAAGCTTCGGTGATTCTGTGGAGTTCAACGCTCCCTCCGGTAAGTCCTTTTTGTTTTGAGGAATCTGAACTGGGACTGGTAAAAAATGTAGATTTTTGGTGGAGATCGAATTTTAGAAATTTCAAGTCTTTTCAATAAGGTCATTGTGAGGAGGGCACGTTTTTGAATTGCTTTTGTAGAAAGTACTTCAGCCCAAATTACTTATACTTCTTTTGCTATGAACATGCTTTGGCACCTAAGCGTTTTAACGATCCAGAAGCGCTTTTAAGATTTTCTACTAGACATCATTAAGAGTTCCTTTTACTTGTCAGAAAACACTTTTAGCCGTTAAAAAAGTAATCCCAGGAACACCAATTCCTCCATTCCGTTATGTTAAATTCCTGATCAGCGGCTTTCCCTTCATTCGCAACCCACGGTTATGGATTATTTTTCCGAGTTTTTCTTTTATCATTATATAATACTAGCATTTGCCTGTACATTTGCGTGTATGAATGAAGTTTAGTAGAATTAAGAACCACTGGCCTGTTTTGATTAAAAAATGAAGAAAGTATTAGGCTGCCATTTGTTTTCTTCTCCTTCGTATCTGTAAGAAGAGACAAACTACTCAATGCCATGACAAATAATTGAATCGAATTAGCTGTTTAATGAGTTTTATGAGGTATACTGAACAAGAAAGTTGTTTTTCCTAGTATTTTCGGATGCGTCGAGAGATGGGAGCGAGAGAAGGCGCAGTTCAAGTCGAGGCATCTACTCCAACTCAAATAACTCGAGGCACGGGAGTGAGCCCGGGATTCTAAAGTTCAGCATGGAAGAAATAAACAAGGCCACAAAGAACTTCTCTCCGTCTTTGAAGATCGGACAAGGCGGCTTTGGGACAGTTTATAAGGGGAGACTAGGAGACGGGACCCTTGTTGCAATCAAACGCGCTAAAAAGGTTGGCTTCAAGTTTGTTACATTATATTCAACTTGTCATGTTTCTATGACCGTTGTATGGCTAAAACCGGCGTGTGATTTCGGATTTAACTGAGTGGTTACTTTTGTTTTCAGAGTGTATATGACAAGCATTTGGGAGTGGAGTTCCAAAGCGAGATTCAAATGCTGGCTCAGGTGGAGCATTTGAATTTGGTCAAGTTCTACGGGTATTTGGAGCATGAAGACGAAAAGATTATTGTTGTCGAGTATGTTCCTAATGGAACCCTCAGACAACATTTGGAATGTAAGTTCTATTTGTGTTACTCTCTTTTCTTCCTCTTTCCTTTCTGTGTGCCGTGTGTGCCTGTGCGCGAGATTGAGCGTGTATTGGTGCACCTTGGCACATAAATGCATCACCTTGAGTGCCTAAAATGTGATACAATGCAAAGTGCAGGTTTGTACGGTCAGATTCTTGACCTTGCAGCACGGCTAGACATTGCAATTGATGTGGCTCATGCCGTCACCTATCTGCATATGTACACGGGTAAATCTCCTGTTTTAGTTCACTTAGAGTTGTAGAATCTGTGTCGGGGAACTAACAGGTCCGTGCTTGGCTTTAATTGGCAGATCATCCGATTATTCATCGAGACATTAAGTCTTCCAACATTCTCCTAACTGAAAACTTCAGGGCCAAGGTAGCTGACTTTGGTTTTGCCAGGCTTGCTGCTGATAGTGATTCAGGTGAAACCCATGTTTCCACTCAAGTCAAAGGAACCGCTGGGTATTTGGACCCCGAGTACCTGAGAACATATCAACTCACGGAGAAGAGTGATGTCTTTTCATTTGGTGTACTACTGGTTGAGCTAGTTACAGGCAGGCGCCCAATTGAGGCCAAACGGGACATCAAGGAACGAATAACTGCAAAATGGGTATGAACTTCTCCTCTTCGCTCTTTTATCACATTACTCGGTTTACGTGGGAATGTAACACATAACTCGGGGTTGGTTTTGCAGGCTATGAAGAAGTTTACTGATGGAGATGCTCTTTCGATTTTGGACCCAAGGTTAGAACAGACAGAAGCAAATAATCTAGCCATCGAAAAGATCCTTGAACTAGCATTGCAATGCTTGGCTCCACGCAGACAGAACCGGCCTAGCATGAGGAGGTGCGCGGAGATCCTCTGGAGCATCCGTAAGGATTACAAAGAGGTATTAGCTCCAAACTTCCGTTCATTTTCTAGCCGTTCACAGACGAGTACCTGAACATGAGAAGAGTGACAAAACAATGAGTCTTGGTGCTCCCAGTAAACGGAATGTAATGATGATATGGTTTTACCGGAGCTGGAACACGAAGAGTGGTTGCGTTTTGGTAAAAAAGAACTGCGCGGTAAATGTGCATGAGCAATTTGAGTAGCAAATCGAGTAATTTCTTGAAGAATGATTCTGCAGTTCAGATTGTGTATAGGACACCTTGATTTTGAGTGTATTTTGGTTAATTGAAAGTTTTATTGAGTTGTTTATTGTTGTTGGAGGATCTTGTACGTTTATAAAGGCAGCTTGTATTTTAAGCTATCAAATTCGATATGCGTGTATTCTTATCTTTTATCAAATATACGAGCGTATTGGGATTATAATAACTAAGGGTGGATGAGATGATTAGCTAATTTAGCGGCACTCAGTCTCTACTTGGTTAGAAAGGACGGATACATGTTTGAAGCGAGTCCGGTTGATAAATTGGGGCCGGTCACCATTTGGCGACAATGGTAAGAGTTTCAGGAAGATATAAACATAAACAAAAAGTAGGAGCCAAATCAAAAGACTCACATGAAAATAATATTACCATTTACACTTCCAATGACCAAACTAAACATCGTCTTTAATTTTCCTCCGAGGACCTTCAATAACTTATAACTCTCTCATATTTCTCCAACTAAAAATACTGCCTACCTATACAGTAAATATTCACAAACCTTCCATCTCCCAAAACATTTTACCTTGGCAGTAAAAAAAAATGTTATTTCTTTTTTCTATAACCTTACCTCCGCAAAATTTCCCGTACTATTCTTCTCGTTATTGGCCTCTTGAAAATGAATCTTGTCGAGTCAATTCATAGGCTCCATTTGGTGGCATTTGATTCTCCGTCTCTACCGTAGTTACAGGACTTGCTTTCGAGCATAGGAAGAAGAAGGAAGATGTATATATTGTTATGTGCCAAATGCTGCAAATCATTTTATGCACCATTCGTGTGTGAGAGAGAGAGAGAGAGAGAGAGAGAGAGAGAAGAGAAAGAGAGAGATTTTCATTATATAACTATACCTGTGCCAAATCCAGTAGCTTTCACTGGTCTCCAGTACCCAGCTACTTGCTGCAAGGGCTAATGCAACTAAACCTGCCAGTACAAAACCCCAGCGAAATCTTGTAATAATTGTCTTAATGAGGTTCTTGAGCCATCCCTTAACAGCTTGCAACCTGCGTAATCCGTTTGTATTTTAGAAAAGGGAATGGAATGGATAAGCATAAATATAACTCCGCCATAAAAATGTCACCGCAAAAGTTAACGGGCTACCATCAACTTATCTACTAGGGCTATTATACTCAAATAGGGTTTGTGAAAATTGTAGATGCCTGCCCAGCCCATGCTAATTTAAAATAACATCGTAGCGTTCCAAGGATACCCACCTTTCAATCATATTTAAGGAGAATCCGGTCGAAAAGGAAAATGACCTAAACCTGGTTGACAATTCTATCAGCCACCCAATAAGAAGAGCCGCGGTGCCAATTACCATTACAAGAATAATATTGGCCGGCCTGCAAAGTTCAGCATGGTTAGATGCATAATGGAATTACTAAAAACTGGTCCAGATTTAAAATGCACGGTAACTATACCTTGTGGCCTTAGTATAAGCCATAAGGGCAGTAAGGATTGCAACGGCTGTGTGTACTGCTCTCTTAAGATCGTCTTCAAATGTGCCTAGGTACACAAATGTGCTCACTACGGCCATGAAAGAGAGCCAGAAGTCCATGAACTGAAATTTCCAGATAACTAATTAATCACACAGATTTAATGCAATGTATATAACTGCTTAATTACACGACAGATTTGTCCGCTTCAAATGCGTCCAGTCTTTTGCCATTACTTGCGTATCCCGTTCTCATTGTTTATTATTTTTACGAGTGTCTTCATAAGTTTGTAACACCAAATCTTTGAAAGATATTATCTTTCTATCTCATTAAAAACAAAAGGTTCGATCAATAGTTATTTCTTTAAGAAGGAAAATAGAGAAAGAAGTGTACCTGTAAGACACCAAAGCCCAGAGGACACCAGGTTCCCACATCACATGCATGATATATTCCGCTTGCAATTCCACTAGATGTAAATATCACCCACTCTGCCAATGCCTGCAAATAGAAATCATGGTATACTTGTTAAAAGCAAAAAAAGGTTTCCGGCTGGATAATGAAAATCGTCTAAATTTCAGAATTGAATCAAACCAATATGGCATCAGTTCAGTGTCCACTTAGGATAATCTTATGGAGAGTACTGTCACAAACTTCAACTAGTAATATATTATTACATTATGTTTGAAGAAGTCTAGTTATTGTGAATCAAAGTTAAAAGTATTACCTTCTGTCGAAGGGCCCAAAATGCAGGAAGTGCTGCTGCAGCATTTGACGCAATAAGAAAAATGGATTGCCATACGTGCCCTATGACAATTTTCAGGCAGGGAAATAAATAAGAGAACAATTGTAGTAGTTTGCAACGTAAATAATAACTTTGTAGAAAACCACTTCAAACTAACTATACCAGATTCAGGGCCTATGTCAGCCAAACTAAGCAGATACAGTATATACTTAGACAAGTCTATATTGTTTTCCAAAAAATCTTTTTCGCTAAATGATCATCTACATTTTATTTCTCCAAAATAGCGGAACCTATTTTTGCAGATTTTGTCTTAACACTTTCTATTTCAATTTGCTTCCTGGAGGAAAATTCATATTACCGGCTGCAGGACAAACGAACCTCATTCAATGAGAACCAGACTACATTAGCATGTTTCGAACTATGTGCAGAAAAAGTTAAAAAAGACCAACGGCATAGACAACAATTTTGTATAAGTTCACTGCTGAAATAACACATACCATGAGGTGTTACAAGTTGAATACTACAGTCAAAGCCTCCATGGTCCCGATCACATGAGCAGAAGCTGACAAAAAAATTAATATTAGAAAACTATACTGTTCGCAATTACAATTGCAAGATTAATTAAGGTGTCAGCTATCTTACTAACCAAGAAATTTAAAACATAGGTGTTCCAAAAAAGGAAACTGAATAGATAAAAAAAAACCATAAAGTGAAGGATTAAAAATAAACCTGTATGATGTCAATCCACTGGCATCCAACGCAGTTTCGCATTTTCCATGTGAAGAGCACCTTCTCGGGCATCTTTCAAGTGAAACAGACATGCTAGTCGGAACTTTCAAAGCATCACTGGTGGTGTTGAGATGCTTTAGACCAAAGCTCCAAGTTCCTTCTCTAACGTACAAAATGTAAAAATCGACCTTGTCTTCACTTGAATTATATAAGTTAAAAAACATGGAGCCATCACTACTGCTTGTCCTGTTTGAATAGAAATAGTCCCAGCTAGCAAGAGATGGTAATCCACCGTATCTAGCATATACTTCATAGTTAACCCTTTCATCTGAGTTTAATCGAATGTGCATGTTTCCTCCTGCTGCTCCATGCGGAATGTCCATGACAAAGTAAGTCCATGTTTCTTCTGGTTGTCCACCATGCGAGGAGTTCGTTGAAAGAGGATCAAGAGGAAAATTGGCTGAATCAGGAGACACTTTTTCACTGACGGGTAAATAGTAGTATTCAAAGTAGCTTGAACCTTTCCTCAGCGATGTCTGCATACAACCATTCTCAGCTTGTCAATAAATCATTCCTGCCAGTAAGTTTCCTAAAGCATCAAGAATAAAATTAAATACACAGAAACTGTTCTGTCATCTAAGATTGCAACATATAGAAGTATTAACAATATCAATGTGGAAATCAAACAAATAAATTACCACTTAGAAGAAATTAGAAATTTCACGAACTTTCACAGAAGCAGAAACATATTTATCAGCAAGCCCACCTGAAGGGTGTATATTTCCCCTGTACAATTTGCTCCAGCCTTGCCCTCCGGACATTCAAGCAGTTTTGATTCCAGGGAATAACAAACTTTTGTGTCAGTATCCAGACTCCCTCCAAGCTCTTTTGAAACGTTGAGAGGTAAAATAGTAATATACCAGCTTCCAACCTTTGGAAATTGAATGACCAATGGGGATTTGTTTATATTACTGGAATAGTCATGCACAGTTTCTGAAGGTATTGCACCATGCCGTGCATAACACATTAAATTAATATCACTAACATTCTTGGTGTTATTTGAAAACGTTACATTTAACCAAACATCCTTTGCCAAAATTTTCAACTCTTGCGATACTCCCACTACATCCAAAGAGTAGAATTTGGGCTCGCCATCTCCATGACAAGTGCCAAAATTGTTTTTACATGAAATTACATATTCAAGTGTTTGGTTATACAAACCAGCTTCTGAAGAATTGTCTGCAGCACTGTAGCTGTTAGATAGAGCACATGAAAGTGGGTTAATTGTCTGATTGCATTCTGGGCCCCACATGGTTAGGGTCGTACATCCTTCCACAGTGATATTGGCACTGAAGGTGTATGATGGTGAGCGATTAATCTGCAATGTTAGTGTAGTAGGCTTAATTAAGAATTCAAATGAACATAAACTTCATTACTATCCATTATTAGCGCATTAAGAGCCTTCGATGGAAAAGAATAAAGAGAGACAAAACTACAAAGCCTTTTCATCTCCAAATACCATGCATTTTTCTTTCTCTATATTTGTTTTGAAGTGAGATGTGAACAACAAAACTTCATCGCATACGATAAATAGGGAACTAATGGTTTCAGGTGCATGACTAACATCATTCCCAAACAGCAGAGCAAATCAACACAAGAACTATTAAATCTAAAGGATAATAGAACATACCATCTTTGATTGTGTCCTTGTAGGTCCAATTCCATTGAAAAGACCAAAATACCAAACTCCTGGAGAAATCTGAACTACAATTTCGTAAGGCAGTATATAAACTTTTCTTTGGTAAATAGAAAATAAACTTTTGTTTAGAGAAAAACAAGAAAAGATTTGCAAACGAACTACTTAAATGCTCGAGCAATCTTTCCCTCTTCAAAATTGTACAAAAATAAGTAAAAGGTTTGATGATAGACCTGCTCATTTGTCAACTTGATTGTAAAATTCTTTTGCATAGGATAGCACTGCTCTGAACTCTGAAGAGCTTGTATTCCCTTATACGAACCATTGTAAAGGGGAGCTAGAACTGCTATTATCAGTAGATTCATTCAATGCTATGTTCAATCATCGTTCAAATAGAATTCAGTAGTATAAAAAAAGGGGACCTGAAAATCTAAATGCGTCTATATGAAAAAACATGAAACAAATTGCTTGAGTATGCCAGTTATACATGTCCTTGATTAACCTGACACACGGATAAATTCATGTTGAGTAATAGTTGAGAAACACTTTTAACAAAATGGCTCAGCAAGCAAATTTCTTTGGGATTCTTAACGCTTATTCGATGCGAAGGAAACTAAACAAGGCAGACTCCGCAGTCCTGACTCTCCTAAGGTATCTGTCAAGTTAAACTCTTTTGGAATACATTTGGCATGCATGTTGATCAGCAACATAAAACTACAGGGCACAAAGCATCAGATAGAGCAGAAACCCTAAGAAGTACACATGTGGCCAGAGACTACGGAGTAATATTGTTTTACCGACACTTCAATTTAGTCAATTCATCTAAAGCTGGGTGACATATACCTGAATCCACTAGAGAATTGTTAACATCCGGCAGTGGGAGGCTACCAGCTCGGAAGCAAATCAACGGTAACTTAATTTTTGGAACCTTTTCTATGTCTCCAGCAGCCTGAAAATAGTTTGAATCATTAGCAAGAATGCAGAGTAATCATACTATATTCAAGTACAGATTCGATTTACAGGCTTGTTTCTTATGGAAAGGAACGCCAATCGCGAATCCAGAAAACAACTTTCATTTGGGAAACAGCTCCCAGGCAAGTACACAGTATACCTTTCCAGTTTCCATCTCAAATTACTCAGACATTGTTGACAAAAGAAAAGGTGGAAAATTTGAGCCCTGATAAGCATACTTACAAGTTCCACGTTCGAAATCATTGCTATCGACATTGACGAGAACCATGGTGGCATTTCAACTAGAACAAGGCAAAACACCAAAACCAGTTAGGAATTGCACAACCAACCATTTTATATATAATTCTGAATACAAATTAAAATTACAATCTTAAACAAATCACTCATTACACGATAATCGAAATACTGAAAACCCACTTGCTTGTGATTCAACTAATCCCAAGTCAACAACTTTCAAACATGATCACATCTAAAGTTAACAACTTTCAGACCAAATTATAGCATATTCAACAACAAGAAAACCTTAGTCGATGTAATTTACAAATTTCCAACAACTACTGCAAAACAACACAAGAAAATTCAACTTTTTGACTTTGACCCCATCCAATGCTACACCCCATAAACATCTCAAACCCATAGAAAAGGCAACCAATCAATCAAATGCTTAAGGGGGTTATCAAAAAGCTAATCATTCACCTCTAATGTATCGAAATCCAGAGGGTCCGATTGTGGTCGGTGGGTAGCTGAAGCTGGAGACAGTGAAGCTGGTGTACGGACCCAGTTCGCCGTACGAATAGCAGTGGACGAATAAGCAGAAAAAGAGCACGAAAAGACTGAGACGTAAATGGGAAGAGGAACAAAGAATCGAATTCGAAGCCATGGGAGCTTCTGATTCTTGGAACAGAAAGACAAAGATTAGACTAATCAAAATTATTTAAATGGTAAATTGGAGAATTTCTTTGAGTCACGCCTTTGACTTGTACCCGCCATCCATGGCTACCGGCTGTTTTTTGGTTTTAATGTTTTGTTTTATGAATTTTTTATTATTTATTTATTTAACTTTGGACGGTGAAAGCTGCTGCATACACGCCCCCTTTGGAGAAAGGAGAAGAGACGGAGACTAATAAATAAAAAATCGTAATAAGAAGTCTAGGGTTGGGAGGGTTGTTAAGTTACAAGTCTAGTCCTCCAAACGTAGTATAAATATATCGTTATATAAGATTATAAATTTCATTAAAAAAAATTAAAATTAAAATTAAAAGTGATAAGTGAGTTAGACAAACAAAAAATATATCAGGATAAATTTGATGACACAAACAATGGTTTATAAAGCAATAACTTTATGATATAATAACATCTTGACATACGAGTACGCGTGATAATTGACTCTCTTGATTTTTTATTAGGAAAAACAAAATAACATTATATTTTAAAAATAATACTAACTAACCACTGCTTGGTTTTTTTTTGTAAATATCTTATTTTATTTGAAAATTTAATGGAATATGGTAATTTTAGAATTATGAATGTTTCACCTAGTTGAAAATTTAAACGAAGGGGCATTTTTGCCATTTTAAAATGATTCACCTACATATATACATATATATATTATTCTATGAGCTTTTCAGCCTTGATAAGATTACACTACTTTAGGATGTTTCCAATTTTATGTTATTTTAAATAATCATATATTTATGATTTGGAAAAAAATTACTGATAAAACTGGAATTGAAATACGTGTTAAAACATAAGACGGAGATTATGGGTAAATTTTGGTTTTTTTTTTTAAAAAATTAGGGAACTAACATGATTTAAATCCACACCTTAATGTAAGAGTAATACTTTTCTTCACCATTATGTAGAGGATTACTTGTGCCAATTTTGGTTTGTAATCACAAATATTTTCTTTTAATTTCGGTAAACAATCAGAGATATTTTCTTTCTTATTTTGGTAAATAATCAGAAATATGTTCTTTTAAGTTTACTACATAAAGAAGATTATATTTTCCATAGAAATGCACGTCAAAATCACAAGAAAAGAAGAGCATCAAAATAAAGAGGATGGCCGTATTCGACCAAAAACAAAAAAAAAAAGAGGATGGCCGTACAATTAATTTCAACCGTTGGATGAATAAGTAGACACCACATGGAATGCATCTAGAAGCTCGATATAAATGGCACGAATTTTTGGATTAAGATATAATAAATGGTAGGGTAGTGAAATGATGCATGCATGCATGAATTTTTGTGACGGTTTCAAACATTCATGTTTTTTTCTAGACGATCTCTTTGTTTTTGACTTTCACGTTTAGCTTTGGAATTAACTATTTTAATTAAGGTTTTAAAAATCGCTAGGCGCTAGTCGGGCTGCGAGTAGGGGCTTACGCTTAGGCGGTTAGGCGGGTGCCTAAGCGGTATAGACAGATTTATGTAAATTTATTAGCCGCCTAAGCCGTATAGACGAATTTATGTAAATTTATTATATATCTTGTAAATAAGTGTCTATTTACACTTAAAAAAAAAAATTATACTTGTATGGATAATAAAAGAATGATAAAATGCAAAAATAGAAGTAGAAGAATACACAAATTATATACATCCAAAAAGTTCAATATTTAAAAAATAGTAAACATATAATCATAATGAGGAGGATTTGGACTAAATTCTTCTTGTTCATGAATATGATCCTTGCATTGGATTGGACATAGAGTAAATTATTAACCTTGTTATATCTAGTTTATTTCTTTTCTTTGTATGTATCCCCTCAAAAGTGCTCCAATTCATTTCACTATTGAACGAATGACACACCCCGACCCAGAAAGTCTACTTGGACCCTGAATCGAGCTGTGCTGGCCGACACCTGGAAGGTGACGAAGCCATAAAATGTGATAGTGTATAAAAAGTGAATGCATTTGAATCTAAAGTGTCTCAATACCAGAGTGCGCTACGAGTGGGAGCGAACCCATTTCACACGCGATGTCAGAGCATAAGTAAGGTACAGTAGTGTGGGTAAGAATCATACCCTCAAAAATATCCATCAATACTAAGATTCGCCACAGATTCTTGTCGATACAAACTCAGCAGTTAAAACCTGGAGAGCACCAAACAGAAGGTGTGAGTAAGCAATAAAACCAAGCTTCCCAAAGTTACTACCTCTCAAAAAGTAATGCCCCTAAATGTAAAACCCGTATCGTTTTCCATAAGACAGTACAACATATATACATATATCCAAACCATACTCAGAAATGACCAAAACCACGGTTTTCCATCAACTCCACCATACATTAATAAGTAGGCCAAATGAACTAAATCAATACAAAGTGATATATCAGTCAAAGTCATCTAAAATGACTTGTACATCTTATCCATATCTCATCAATCACGGCTAGCATATAAGTCGGAGTCACCTATAGTGACCTGTACGACTTATCCATATCTCATCAATCATGGCTAGCATATAAGTCGGAGTCACCTATAGTGACTTGTACGACTTATCCATATCTCATCAATCCTGGCTAGCCAATAGCTCAATAAGTATACCTGCACACGAGTCGGAACCACTTAAAGTGGTCTGTACGACAGGACTAGGTGTAAATAAATATGCTCAAGTGCTACGATCACGTGAAGACTGGGCGAATGATCGCGGGTCACCTACGAGTCGGAACCACCTAAAGTGGTCTGTACGACAGGACTGTGCACCTACCTTGAATCCAAGGTGAGCGTAAGGTGCGGGAGGTGAACATCACGTGAAGGACTGTGCCCTGGCCACGGGCGGGAGCACTAACACCGGGGTGCAGGTTTATGAGCTCTCAATGCATCTCAATATAACATGTGCAACTCATGGCAACCAGTACGACAGTATCGAAGTTGCCTAACTCATAACTGTAGTCATGCTATAACGCAATCGATTCCAACTATTACCATAAACTCACCTGAACTTACCTGGGTGTCCTGAGTTCACCTTTGCAATTGAAAGCATTCCCAATAATTATATGCAAGTAATATACATATGGATATATCACGATGCAATCTACTACTCAACCATGTCGAAACATTCTCAATTATAAACAATACGGTGTGAAGTGTACAATCAATAACGTCCTACTCCCAAACTACATATTTTCAGGGATAATTATCCATGACAACCCAATTAACACTAATTTAGCTAACTAATTCATAAAACTAAAACTTGCCTTTACCAATTTCCTTCGCATTACTCAATTTCCCAAGCAAGGCTTTTGTCTCAAATATTTTATGGCTGCATCTAACGTCTCGTTAGACTGCCTACGTACCCTAAACAGGGATCAACCCATTCGTAGTTCATATAGTACTTCAAGCATTCATAATAAATATGTATGAAAGTAATATGCCTAATCAATTTAAAAGTGTCGATTGAACTCTCAATAATATGTACGATAAAAAGGAAAAGATGCACTCACCTGGAGTCCACGCTATGATTCTCTAGCGCACGCATCGAGGCGTCCTGAATGATTGGTCCCTGTGACCAATTATCAAATCACATCTCAGAACTCTTATCTGTAGAATATGTAATTCACATAAAACACAACCTCAACGACATTCTAAAATAGTTTGATACCCATTGACCACAAGTCAACCGTCGATCAAAGATCGACGGTAGGGTTTACAACCCTGTATAACTTGACCCGGAAGATCCGCATATCAGATTTCCACAATATGTTTCTAGAGTAACATATTAAAATTTTATTACGATCCAACGGTCAAATCTCCGCCAATTGCCTAAAACAAGTGGCTGTGAACATTTATTTTACTGACTTACAAATCCAATTCAGGAAGATCCGTAAGTCGGATTCCCGATCCGTAAATTCCTATAATCTTTAAATATTACGTAATATAATGTATCCAATTTTGGTGACGATCCAACGGTCGGATCATCGATTCACATTTTATCAAGTAACGTATCGTAACGAATTTAGGTTCCAACTATCAACCTATGTCATTCAAATGACAAAACTGAATTCAAGACATTTGACATAGCCTAAAAATAGCATTGGCGGCCCACTGGCCACGCGCCGCCGCGGGTGGCGGTCGGCTGCCCCGACTCGCCGGAAAATTCAACTATTTCCAAAAATTCTCAAACTTCACAGAAATGAAGATCTCAGTGAGGGGAGCAACGTTCATACCTGCCACGAAGTCCAAAAGTGGACGGAAGATGGTCAATTTTGCCCACGAAGCCGGCGGGTGCCTAAAACTTCCCGACGTCGATTCGTCGTCTACGGTGGTCCAACGGGGTCAAGGTTGGTCGGGTTTTGCTCCTGGGATGATGGGCTACAAAGCCCAAGTGGTGGCATCGGCCATTGCTTTGCCGTTTTGCCGGAAAATCGAGAAGGGTGGCCGGAGCACCATTGATTTTCGTCAACTTTCGTGGCCTCAAACCTCCACATCCCATGGTTAATCAAGGTGGTTCTTGGATGGATTTTGTAGAGGGGAATGAGAGCTTCAAGATGGTGGTGGTGGCATCGAAAAACTCCACCAGAGTTGGCCGGAATCGGCCTTGGAAAATGGGCACCCGCGGTGGGTGCGGGTGGACGAAAACCCACTTCCCTTTTTCTTTTTTCTTTTTTTTTTTTTTTTTTTCTTTTCTTTCTTCCAATTCTGATTGGGCTTTTCCCCACAAGGGGGGAATTTAATTTAAATAAACGCTAAACCTTGAATAACCAATTTCGAACGTCCGTAACTATACCGTTATAATCCGGACTCACAAACGGCTTTCGTCTATGCGTTCACATCCACGAGTATTACGAGAATATGTTAAAAGAATAAGTCATACGTCTCTCTAGACGATGGTCAATAGAAGTCAAAGTCCTTGCCTCTAGGGCAATTTCGTAAAATCATGCTTTTTAAATAAAATAAAAACGTAAAATTTGGAACGGGTTGTCACAACGAACTTGTAGTAAATCCATCATTTGCAAATTAGGTACACCATTTCCATAAGTATACCACCATGAAACCAAAAAAGAAAAAAGCACACAATTAATAAAAATATATATATAATTAAAAAAAAAATTTAAAAATTAAAAACTGCCTGGGAGCCGTCTAGCTCTAGACTGATTTTTCGAAATGATTTGCCCAAAATCGGGGCAGACCTTCACTGCCTAGTGCCTAGGTGGTGGCCTAGGCTAATTTTTAGAACATTGCTTTTAATAAAGATAATGTTAAATAAATCAAATTTTGTAAACCGCATAAAGTGGATGTTGATGATTGAATTATTACTTAAGTGTTGGTTAACGTGCTTATTTCATATTGGCCACACATCATTTAATTTACAAATTTAGTTTAAAATTTTGATTTCTCTAGCATTATCCTTTTGATAATCATTGTATTTATCCTATGATGCTTCTTTCATATCAAATAAAATATTTTTTCCAACAAAAAAAAAGGTCATATGTGCTCTACATATTGAAAAATTAAGTTTTTTTTTACGTAAAATTTTGCCTTAAGCCCTCGTTTTCCCTTCTTTCTTTATTTATATATCAAAATTCAGCTCATTCTATTTTTGAGGATGGTACTATCTACATATTACACACTCTTTTTCACTGTTCACACACACTCCGTGTTAATTTATGTCCATTGATCTTTTTTAATTCATTCGATACGATGATTGAAATTGAGAAGAGTGTGTGAAATGTTAAAAGAAGTGTGTGGATAACACCACTTATTTTTCAATCATATACAACAAACTATAGTTATCTCTCTATTATTGTTCTCTTATTTTATTTTATTTTTTTTTCTTCTACATGTAGAAGCACACCAGGCCACGCCCAAGCACACTGCCCTGAGGCGCAAGGCCTAGATAGGCCACCCTCTTCCTTCTCTTTCTCGGTCTAGCAGGCTAACGCAATAGGGCAAACCAGGGATGGCCCAAGAAGCCCAGCATGAGGCCAAACTCAGCAGCAAGAGAGAAAGCGCCCCGCGTCTTCACGAGTCGGTGCCCCTACAGCCCTTTTCACACTTGCCCCGCGCTAGGCCCAACGCTTAGAAAGGCTTAAGCCTCGTGGTTAGCCTAGCTTCGCACCTCAGCGCATTGTTTACCTTGGCCCGAGACGAGTCGAGCACCTGGCCCCCGTCAGCCAACCGCGACACACTAAGGCAGCTTATTGGGCTGTCCAACTTACGCAAGAGCCCCGTGGCTGCTGTCTCACCATCCTTAGCCCTCGCTGAGCCATTCCATCAAGCTTCGAGGGTCCAGAAAAATAAAGAAGAAAGAAAATTAAGTATTTCTTACCTTGGTGCGGTGCGAAGAAGAAAACCGACGACGACAATCAGCTCTTCGCAAGGGTAAGCAAAGAAGAAAACTAATGGAGAAGTTTTCAATATCCTCTAGCATTTTCCCTCTTTCTTGTTGGAGATAAAATTGTTCTCCAATTTTATTTAGTCCTCTGCTCAAGACAGGCTTAAATAAGTTTTGGTAGCAATTGCTTTTCCTTTTCTAAGAATACTCTATTTTTTTGTCAAACTGACAGATCTACATCAAATTGAGAAACAACTCTATGCAAACCTAAGCAGCTTGGGATTTCTACACCTACTACCATTTTCTGCTTGTAGCCCAGCAGGTGTGGGGCATTTATGGAGGAAAAAGTAATCCCAAAAATTTAGAAGACAACACGTGTACTTTTTCTGAAATAACAAGATTACCCTTATTAAATGGGCAGGGCTCTCAAATATTCCATTGCATAGCTCAACATCTCTAGAGGTCCAAGCAGCTGTCTACGACTGTTCAAGGCTCGCTTGCTCGTGGCATGGAAAAGTCAAATGCATTAAAGAAATGATTAATAACTAAATCCTATCTTTAATATATTCCCAATTGAAGGTCAATTCCATCAAGTAAGGAATCTTTATTACAATCAATCATGGATGCTTTCATCATTATCCCAATATATTATATCCTAATCAATATCTTGAAAATATTATTTCTTTATTCATCAAACAGTTGACACACCTTGGCCAATAAGATGCCGCCACGTGAAAAGCAAAACTCAAACCCTATGGCCAGCGACTCCAACTAAAAAAAAAAAAAAAAAAAAAAAAAAAAACTCTATCCCCACCAAATTTTGGTAAGCTATGCATAAAAGCCATAAACACTCACTATTTCGATAGATACTAACTCAGGCCTCAGAGATCCATTGGCCAAACCCCCATCACCTCATGAGCGCGTGAGGATTTGGTTTTTGAGTAAGGGTGTTAATTGTTTTGTAGATACAAATTCGTCAATATTCAAGATGACGGATTTTTGCTACCACAACTAATATAAAAGTAAAGAGTAATACTAGGTAGACTAACTTTTTAGACCACATTTGCAATCCATGTGATGTGTCACCAATATGAAATAAACACGTTAATAACACTTAAATAATAATCGAATCATCAACAACCATATCATATGGTTTATAAAATATGATTTAAATAGATGATTTCCCTAACATTATCCAAAAATAAAATAAATAATAATTAAAATAACAAATAAGTACAATCATGTGGGGGGACTTTTAGGTCGAGTTGGACTTGGGCTTTGATAGGTACCTTTTGCTTCCCTTGGTTCGTTTGAATACAATTCCCGGATTCCTCGAGAGGATTAGTGTGCCTTGGGAAGTATCTCTGTTATACTAATAACTCGAAGACATCATGATTAATCAAATAATGGCTTGCTTAAGTGAGGCATGATGTGGAAGTTAAAAGTTTACCAGTTTAGCATAAGAGAGAACTTTGCATGGTTGCATAGTGTTATGGGTTGGGTAATCTGGATTTCCTAGGGTTCTAAGCGAGCTGATATTAGCTGAGGGAGATCGAAGGAAGTTGGGAGGAACTCCTAAGATCGTAAGAACTTGGCTTTTAGGATTCAAGTTCGTTTGCACTTGGGGAGAGATTTCCATTGCTTTGTGCAATGCAATCTTGAATCTCTCCTCTCTCTATAACATTCTATCCCTCCCTGTATTGGGTTGAATCTTCATTTTTGTAGGTGAAGAGTTCTCTTTTGTAGGCTTTCTTAAGGCATCTCCTGTTATAGCTAAGTCTTCATCCTCCTTTTTCCTAGCACAAATGCAACGTTCTATTTTGGTGTAAGACTGTGGAGTGCCTTTGTTCTTGTGAAGACTATGTTGCGTGTTCTTCTTAGAGCGCCTCTAAGTCATCTTCCACATGCGTTAATTCTGGTAACGCATCTCCTGACTTTCATTCATCGTTCTCTTACGTGTGCTAGGAAGGAAAAGTCCACCTCTCTTTTCATTAAATGTAAGCTCTGTTGGGCCTTCACGTGAACTTAAGGCCTTAAGTCTGGTTCTTTTCTAATTGACTTGGCTAGCTTGATAAGGAAAAAGGAAAACTATGTTTGTTCGCTATCAAACTTACCTACATAGAAGTCAAGGATTGTGAGCTTAGTAAAGTCTTCCATAATCTTGACTCCCCTAAAACCTGATAAACTCTCATAACCGTCCACACCACCATTCACTTAGCAATTCTCGCCACGCAACTTGAGCTTATTTTATTGTGATAGTAGTTACTGTGATAAGTCATGGTGTGGTGAATATGCATGGATTTGCATGGACATGACGTGATTAATACAAGTGTCTGACATTGTGGCATGATTGTAAATATTTTTCTTTCTTGATTGAATACATTTACATGTGTTTAGGCTTGACTTGAGACTTTTATGATAGTTGAGCCTTGAAACTTAATTGAGTTTTCATATGATATTTTTAGGCCCCAACAAACACCAGAATATAATCAGCGTTCAAGTGTTGTACACAATACATCATACAAGTACACCTGTCAGAATCAGATATAGGAAATTCCAAACAAAATTCAAGAGAAAATAAACTAGCACAACATCTTGCTTTGTGGGCCTACGATTATTACATTATAATCTCTGCCATACAATAATTAAGGAATTAAAATACTCATAACACAAAACTTAATTGCCCTCCATCCATTCTGTCTTGCCTTATCTCTGCCTTTTCTTACGTTTCTTTTTCATTTCATTTCTTAAAGAATCAAAATGGTCAACGCAATTAGTTGGCCTTCATTTTTGCCATCCTTCGACTGAACCCAGAAAACCCATCTCTGCAACAAGAGTCTCTGATCAGTTGACAGCTCAGAGAGAGAGATAAGTGTGATCGATTTGATAACGAGGGTTGATGCAATATGCAAGAAATACGACAAGTACAACATAGATAAGCAAAAGGAGGTTAATAATATTTCTAGGGACGATGGTTTTGCTCGCCTATACGGGGCCGTTAAGGCCGACCTTGATGTTGCTCTCCAGGTCTTTCTCTCTCTATTATTATTTTTCTTTCCTTAGCAAACTAATCTTGTGTCTGGTTGGTTGGTTGATGAGAAATTAATTAGTTGAAGTAGAGAAAGGGAAAAATAAGAAAAAACCTATATAGAATTCTCAATTCCATGTTTTATGTGAAGGGTGCTAGGTAGGTTTTTGTGACAATAATATTTACAAGACTGGAGCACCGAGCCACCGCCATCTCCACTCCGGCGAACCACCTCAGCTCCCCACTTTCTTTTCTCGTAACTAGCTCTCCTTCTCGGCGAACTTGAGACCTCCACACCAATCACGAACTCTGGCGACCTACAGATTTCTCGACTAGGTAGGGACCAGTGGCGAAGCCAGGAATTAGTAGGGGGATGGGCAAATTTAAAAGAATGCAAAGTTCAAAAAAAGGGAAACAACCAAGTCCGTTTAGTAACATCGTCCATAATTTATCAATACAAACAAGTTACATTAAAAACCCTTTTTCAGTGAAGACATCACTGCCAACATCTCCCGTTTTCATTTGAAAATATAGCAATAACGGCAAAATGCAGCATCTCTTGCTATATTTTACTCCAACCATTCATATAAGTATCAAATCGACTATGTTGGCTTTCACTTAGAATGCAACGGAAAGCAACTGCAAGGTTGTTGTTGGTTGATTGAATGTTGCAGACTGCAGCCAATCTGGGCACACAGAAGGCAAAGAATTAGAAAGAGGGATTGTAAAACAAGGTTCTAAAATACACTAGCACTAATCGGGTGACGGGTTGGGATATTGTGTGTAGGCAGGGTCTAGGCAGATTAGACGGATTCAGGCAAATTTATAATCTAATATGTAAATTAATTAAATTTAAACATTTTTTTTAACAAAATTATATTTAAACATTAAATAAAACGTTATTTTTTTAAAAGGTGAGAGTTTTAGGTACAAAATATATGGTGTGATTTTAAAAGAAATAAAAAGTGATATTGGGTTAAGAGAGGGGAAAATTGATATTTAGGTTAAGAAAGAGAAAAATAAAAGGGTATAAAAAAGTAATAAACAGAAAATGGGGGACTATTTAAGAGAAATGCGCAGCAATTAAAAAGATGGTGGGACCATCCTAGATAAACCATGGAATTAAAATGGTTGTTGAGACCTCCTCTTCTTCCTCGGGCGCGACTAACTTTGCAAAAAAAAAACTTTCAGATTTTGGCTTCTTCATATAGCCCCGCCCAGACTTGAATAGCTCTGCCTAATCCCTCCCTCCTAGTCTTTCCTAATGTGCTTTTCGATTAGGAAGGGGCTTCACAACTTGCAGGTTTTCCGACGGGAGCAAAGGGGCGGACCGTCGCTCCTGGGCTTCACTTCCGGCGAGGGGAGGGACGACCGCGGATTCCATGTATGGACATCTGAGTCCTTATTACTCTTTGTTCCTTTTCACATCTTTGTAGGTAGTACATGTTCTTACAAACACGTGTGCACGTATGACGTGTAAATTGCATGTACGCACCTTTCCCAATAAGGGGCAAAATGGTAAATTTGCACTCTCATAGTCGCACATAGTTGGAAAAATCTTGTATTTTTATCACCATATTTTAACCAATTAGACTTTGCTTTTTGCGCTCACATCACTTCCTCCTCCTTAAGTACTCGAGAAAGTCTTTTATTAATTTGAGCCTCTAGGTGAACTTTCTCACTAAAATTATCTGAAGAGTTATCATTATAGTTTGAGGACATAAGTTCCTTCTGGATACCACCCAGCTGCTTTAAAATTTTTTATCTTTTTTCTTCCTGAATGGGCCAAACACCGTGCGATTCTAATGTTTAACAAGAAAATCAAAGGTACATAAACAACCCCTGAAGTGATCCAGAGGGGAAAGCCCCTCACTACAGTTCCACGCCCCCTTATCAAACTGTTTAAACTAAGGATGAAGGTTCCACTCTTCCCTATACTTTCTACCTCTCTTTCGCATGCACTCTTTCACTTCCTCATTCGAGTCTCTCTCTGACTCTCACACGTCACCCTCTCTCTCTTCCCTCTCTAGCTCTCCCGATTCTCCTTCTCTGTCTCTTCCTTTCTCTCTGTCTCACTTCTGTCATCCTCCCTCTTCATTCATCTCTCTCACTCACCTTCACTCCCCAGGAACACCACCACCACCTCGCCGTTGCGACGCCGACGAACCACCGTCACCACCACCTGGACGTCACGATCTCGAGCCCAGACCAGCTCTCACCCCTCTCGTCCTCCCTCTACCATCACCGGCACCGAGACCAGAGCACCGAGCCACCACCACCTCCACTCCGGCGAACCACCTCAGCTCCCCACTCTCTTTTCCCGTAACTAGCTCTCCTTCTCGGGGAACCCGAGACCTCCACACCCATCACGAACTCTGGCGACCCACGGATTTCCCGACAAGGTAGGGACCCCAGACTCTCAAATTACGTCATTATCATCATTTTGGGGATGTTCTTGAGATGTTTTAGTGTTATAATCGTATATGTTTCATGTACAGGAAATCGATAGACAAGTGCCCTGGCCCCTTGATGGATGAAATAGATGATAAGGTAACCCCTCTGCCTAAGTCATTTTCTTTCGTTCATCTATTAGAAAGCTCTAAACTTCATTATTTGGAAATCGTGAAATCTTTATTTTCCTGTTATGTTTTGATGTTGCTTGCATCAAGTGGCAAGTGGTTTAAATGCGATAATTGAGCTCTATTTCGACACCACTCCAGGTTGACAGGGCAAATGCTGACCTTAAAAACACTAATGTGAGACTCAAGGATACCATAGTCAAGGTAAATGCGTTGTGTGCATTTTTCGGCAAGGGAGATACAAACAGTAATGCCATACAGGACCTGGTTTGGATTGTCGAAACATATGAACCGAAACTGTTACATTGATATCACCTCCTCACACCCTTATCAACGTTCTGCTATAGCCGAGGTCTAGCCGGAACTTTTGGATCGCTATCCCCCTCCTGATTCTGATTTTAGGAATCGCCGCCTTTTTGTACAGGTAAGTTTGATCTCTTTGCTACCTGCATTAACGTCTGACAAATATTTTGTTCCACTGATGCCGTCTTCTTGTGCTACCCTTTTAGTAGAATTTAATTGATTTTTCAAATTTATATAAGGCTCAATGGATCATGAATAATGTAATCTTCAAATGTTTAAGCCAGCCTTCTGTGGTTTTAATGTTTGAAACTTAATTGGGTTTGCATATGATATTTTTAGGCCCCATCAAACGCCAGAATGCAATCAGTGTCCGAGTGCTGTACAAAATACAACATACAAGTACACCTGTCAGAATCTGACATAGGAAATTCCAAACAAACATCAAGAGAAAATAAACTAGCACAACATCCTGCCTTGTGGGCCTACGATTATTACATTATAATCTCCGCCCTACAATAATTAAGGAATTAAAATACTGTTAACACAAAACTTAATTGCCCATTCTCTGTCTTTCCTTATCTGTCTTTTCTTACGTTTCTTTTTCATTTCATTACTTAAAGAATCAAAACAGTCAACGTAATTAGTTGGCCTTCATTTTTTCCGTCCTCCGACTGAACCAGAAAACCCACCACTGCAACAAGAGTCTCTGATCAGTTGACAACTCAGAGAGAGAGAGAGAGGGAGAGAGAGAGAGATGAGTGTGATCGATTTGATAACGAGGGTTGATGCAATATGCAAGAAATACGACAAGTACGACATAGATAAGCAAAAGGAGCTTAATAATATTTCTGGGGACGATGGTTTTGCTCGCCTATACGGGGCCGTTGAGGCCGACCTCGATGCTGCTCTCCAGGTCTCTCTCTCTCTATTATTATTTTTCTTTCCTTAACAAACTAAGCTTGTGTCTGGTTGGTTGGTTGATGAGAAATTAATTAGTTGAAGTAGAGGAAGGGAAAAAATCAGAAAAAACCTATATAGAATTCTCAATTCCATGTTTCATGTGAAGGGTGCTAGGTAGGTCTTTGTGACAATAATATTTATGAGATAATTTATGCACATCCTTTCTCATTAACGTGTATTCCTGATTATTTTTCTCTGTTGCTTCTCCTTTGTTTTATTCGATCTGTTAAGGTCAAAAATAAAGATATATGCGTAGAAAAAAAATTGCGTGGAATCATTTTCCTATTTTCTTCAAAACAAAAACGATTTTGTTGTGTTTTAGTTTTTGTTAGCCTTTTAGTCCATATGATTTCTGAGAAACCAAAGTGATGTCAAAAGGAAGGGAAAGGATAGAATATGAAGCCAAATAAACATAAAGCCAAAAGAAATTATGGTAATAGTATGAGATTATTCTGCGAACCAAAGTTTGGTGAAATAGAGAAATAAAAAATTAAAGCTTTAATCTTTTTCTATTCTCTCATTTTTATCGGTGTTTACCGAACTGTGCTTATGTCCTGATGAATTATGAATTGTCTGTTTTAATTGTTGGTATTTGTAGAAATCGGAGATGGTATCAATGGAGAGGAACAGGGCTACTGCTGTTGCTATGAATGCTGAGATTCGACGAACCAAGGCTCGTTTGCTTGAAGAGCTCCCCAAATTGCGAAGACTTGCTCCTAAAAAGGTTTAATCCTTGAATGTTCATATAATTAAGTTATGCCATATTCAACATTTTTCTTGGTTTCCAAGAAATGTCACAACTTGCTTCAAGTTTTCAATCGAATATACTTACTTTGATTTGGATTTAGTGAATAATGATTTCTATGCATCAATCAATCCACAAGAGTAAATTGATTATTTGGTTAGAAATTTAGGATACTATACCGAATCAGTACTAAAATATTATACTTGTAATATGGCGGTTGCATTTTGTGTTTGATGATAATATTGTCTATTGAAAGATATTATTGGCACACCAACACTCCTCGTAGCGCAATTTCTTCCTTATGTTATATAGAAGGGAGGGGTGCATAATGACATTTGTGATGTACTAATAACAATTCCCTATATATATTTTATTTTCTGATACTATTCTGTGCTGTCTTTGTGTATAACTAATTATTATGAAATACAATCATTAACCATGCATAGGTCAAAGGGCTTTCGAAAGAAGACCTTGAGGCTCGAAGCGAGTTAGTATTTGTACTAAAAGAGAGGATAGAAGGAATACCAGATGGATCAACAACTGCAGCTAAACAAACTGGTGGTTGGACAGATTCAGCTCCGTACGCTGGAATCAAAATTGACTCGAATTCAGGTAATCATGCAACCAGCATAAGGTTGTGACCAAAGTTTCCATGGTTAAGAGAACTAAAATCACTTTTAACTTTTCTTAATGCCTTAAATTATGTCAGATAGGAGATATGATAATGAGTACTTTCAACAAACTGAGGAGTCGGATCGCTTTAGGCAGGAGTATGAAATGCGAAGAATGAAACAGGCACGTATTCGTATAGCATGTTCTATCCAAAGTAGTGCTTCTAATTTATTGTACTTTCTCTGTAACGAGAGATGTGGTAGAGATTTCTAATTACTCTGTGATTAGAATTACTGATCTTGTTTGTGAAATTGAAGTTCTCATTTTGATTCACATTAGATACATGCTTAAAATGCTTTACTTGCGAGACTGGAATCTGCCTCTTGTAAATTCTTTTGTTGCACCATTTAGTTAAATAATTCTCTTTGCAATACGGCTTGAAGATTGCTTGACATAGTAAGTGCTGAAAGCCTGAAATCTTACATCGAATATTAATTTGACTTTGACTCAGGATCAAGGTCTAGATGTTATAGCAGAAGGATTGGACACATTGAAAAATATGGCCAGCGACATGAATGAGGTTTGTTCATACCATTAACAATTCACATATTTTTTGCACGGTGACTGTTATAATTGTATATGTTTTATGTACAGGAAATAGATAGACAAGTGCCCTTGATGGATGAAATAGATGATAAGGTAACCCCTCTGCCTTCAAAGTCATTTTCTTTCGTTCATCTATTAGAAAACTCTGAACTTCATGATTTGGAAGTCGTGAAGTCTTTATTTTCCTGTTACGTTTTGATGTTGATTGCATCAAGTGGCAAGTGGTTTAAATGCGATAATTGAGCTCTATTTCGACGCCACTCCAGGTTGACAGGGCAAATGCTGACCTTAAAAACACTAATGTGAGACTCAAGGATACCATAGTCAAGGTAAATGCATTGGGTGCGTTTTTTTTAAATTAGACGTATGAACCGAAACTGTTACATTGATATCGCCTCCTCACACCCTTATCAACGTTCTGCTATAGCTGAGGTCTAGCCGGAACTTTTGCATCGATATCACCCTCCTGATTCTGGTTTTAGGAATCGCCGCCTATTTGTACAAGTAAGTTTGATCTCTTTGCTACCTGCATTAACAGTAATGGTCTGACAAATATTTTGTTCCACTGGTGTCGTCTTCTTGTGCAACCCTTTTAGCAGAATTTAATTGATTTTTCTAATTTATACAAGGCACAATTTATCATTAATAATGTAATCTTCAAATGTTTAAGCCAGCGTTCTTTGGTTTTAATGTTTGTGCTTTTGATCTGCTGCAGTGTCTTGAAGTGAAATTAGTGATCCAGCAACTACTTCTCCGAGTTCTCTACTTCGTTTATGGTTGTGTATCTCAGTATCTGCACTCTATTCTCATTGATGATGGACAATATATAAACGTGTGGTTTGAGGTTTCTCTGTGTATGTATTGTCTGCTAGCAGACAGGGATGTCCGTGTCCAAATTTATTGGATCAAACTTTTTAAAAGCAAATAGTTATTGCATGAAGATCCAAAATATTTGACCGACATTTTTTTAGCAAATGTTTATGTGGAAATACCACATATTTATTTTGATTATAATGGAAGATAATTGAACTTTTGACCTAGCATATTCCTACATACCGGCCCTCATTACATGAGCTACCTCTAGCAGCTTAGGAAATCACAACCTTTGCAAACATTGCAAGGAATGCCACTTAGATACAAGCATACAATATTTACTTGAGAAATTTATGTATACACTATACACCAGGACCAATAAGAGGAAAACAACTTATATGGAACGGGTATACAATCACGTGACGTCTTAATTAGTAGTACAATGTTATGTGTTGAAAATTTTACAAATGTCACTTTTTATTAGAACAGGACGTTGTGATGACAATGAACTTGTTTCGTATTAGTCATTCTCCAACAAGGAAGCTGACAAAATCGAACAAGAAAGCGAACTAATGAGATAGGATAAGAAATGAGTCGAAAAAAGAAACACACTCACACTAGTCAAGGAAAACTGGAGACATCAATTGGGCTAGCATTACCATCTCTCTCTAAATATAAATTTGTTATGCAAAATTATCATGGTTAATTTTTTAATTTTTTTATTATTTTCTTTTATGGTAGATAACACTAAAATAAGCGGAAATTAAAAAACTATGATGAAAATTTAACAATTCTATAGCATGTTTTGTCATTTGGAGTTTTTTCTAATACCATGTAAGAGCATCAGCTTTGAAGGTGAAAACCAAGGTCACGACCAAGCGTCTCGTAGGACCGCCAGGAGAGTCGCCAGCATTAGACCCCAGAACATATTGAACGATCCGATTGCTCTCATGAGCAGGAGTCTACAGACTACAGGTCCGCTCAACCAGGTACACCCATTCTTAACAAAACTCTGCATATAAAGAATTTTCAGTAGCCTGTCTATAGAGGATAGCACATGAGAAGGAAGGAATAGTTAATATAGTTCCTAGAAGAGTTTGAGGCAACCACTCGGTGATACGGATGCTCGAAACGGGGACTGCTAAACTAAACTGGGGGTGGGGGGGGGGGGGGGGGGGGGACAAGAGGTTGTGAGGGGGACAAGCCCCCCAATCTGTTGAAAAGGAATCCTCACCAGATTCTTTCTTCCTAATTCATCAAATCAGAAAATTTGTGCCGTTATTTTTTATCCAACAGTTACAAACAAGAGTTCAGTTCAAAAATTATAATAACTTCAACCGTTGAATTAAACTTCGACGACACAGATTTTTTGATTTGGTAGATTAGAAAGATGCTAATCTGTTGGCTTTTTAAAGGCAACTGTGGACCGATTAGCGTCATATCAACGAATGACCGGTTGCTAAGGGAGACTGTTGGCCTACCCATGGAGAATTGAGCCCTTGAAATGCTGTAAATCAATTTTAGAAATATTTTTATAAAAATAAATAAAAAAACATTAAGGTAAACAAAAATAATGACATGGTTGCATCCTTAGGCACGTTTTTTTTGTTTCCTGAATTTATGAGGATACGATTGGAATATAATAAAAAGACAAAGGGGAAATGAGATCAACATATTTGTGGGTGTATTCTAGCTGCTCAATTTTGAGATCTTCACAAAAAATAACATAAAAATAAAGACATTAGAAGGATAGGATTTTGGCGAATCCAATTGATGATGACTTGTTGCCAGATAATCAGGTATGATATTGTTATACAGTGAATATGATCGCACAGGTAAACATGATTACACGCACATAATCAACAATTATAACTGACATATTGACAACATCAAACACCAAACTGTCCTAAAATAATAATTTAAATGCAACATTCTTTTTTTACATTTTTAAAGAGTGCATTTTATAAAGCTTGAAACATGCATCTTGGTTATAATTAATTTTACGACATTTCCTCGTTAAAGAAAAATGATAAATTCTTATAGAGAAAGAAGCATGTTTGTCAAAACTTCTTACTAGTTCTTAGAAATTTAGTTGCAAAATTGGTGACATTTACCAGACAATTGTGTAAGTTATTAGACGGCAAATATGACTGCACCATTCTACATTATTCATATAATTATCCAAAATCATAATTCAAAATATAATTAATTATTATTTTTTTTTTTTTTGTATGGGGCGACTATATATTCCGAGTTCAAAGAACTTCCCTTGACAAAAGACTTAATTACAACAAGAGGTAACACTCCATCAACAAAATGGTACTACGAAACTCCGCAGATTACCATCACCACATTATATAGAATGCTGGATCCTCTTTGTGAAGATCTTGGAGATCATCAAATCGTGTCCGTTCATCGTACATCATACGACCAAAAATTATTTTTAATACTTTTATTTAAAATTAAACATGAACAGTACCTGACAAAAATTGATCACACAATGTACGATAAATAGACACAATTTGAGAATTCCCGAAATTCTTACAAAGAGAATTCGAAAAGAATCATCATTCCATTATATATATGAAGTTGAAAAACTCTTTGAATTCTAGGCTTGTTAAATAATTTCACGTTTGTATTCCACTAGCTAGGTTGGACCACGTTTTCTTATTTTGGTAAATGTTGTAGTACCATTTGCCATCCCAATTATAGTAATGCATGCGCAGCTGCACAAAATAACTACAATGTTACGTCCGTCTATTAAATTAGGGATTAGTTTACTTCGACGCTAAATATCCATTAGCGAAAGAGACCCACTATTAACCTGAAATTTGTTGAGCTGGGATTTTTCTTAGATTAAAAAAAATAATTTACGTGAATTCATGGCACTCTTCAACTGAATGGGCCCCGCTCTCCATTACCCTTCCACGTGTCGCACACAAGTTGTGGGCCCCAATAAAGTCTCTGTTGCATGGATCTCTGATTTTTTTAATTTTTCGATCGAGTATCTCCCATTCAGCCACGTCACTTCACGCCGGACCTATAACTCTACTCTAAGGCACACATTAGAGAAACGAATAATAACACTACTGTTAAATTACGAAACCACCCTTGCATTTTTTAACATGGACTCACACTGTCTGTTCGGTACACCGGACAAACACTCTAACACAACCCCCTCTCACTTCTGTCATGTTCCGCAGAGGCATACTATCCTCACCCGCGAGAAAACACAACAATCAGTGAAACGAAATTACTTCCTAAAGCTTCTTAACCCTAGCACCCTTCTCCTCCAAAAAATTCCTTGAGCTGCCTCACATCAGGGACTTGAGCGATCTCTCCTTCACCGGCTTCCTCATCCGCTTCCTGCTGCTAACGCCGCTGCCATTGAGCTCATCGTCGTCATCCTCGTCATCATAATCGAATTCCCCATTTGCAATTGGAGACGAGGGTGACCGATGAGCGCTCTCATGAGGAGGAGGAGGAAAGCTAGTCGTAGTAGCAATTTCACCCTCGGCCTTGGTCTCTTCCTTTTCTTTGTCGCCGCCTCTCTTCCGACTCCGCCAAGGGCCAAATCCCGAATAGTAATAGAACTCGTAGGGGTTAGGGGCGGATTCCTTCTTCACCTTCTTCCGGCGGCCGCCGCCTCCATTTTCCAGCTGTACCACCCCGCTCACCGCGGCGGCAGCCTTCTTCGAAGATATGTTGTGATTATTTCCATTATCCCTACAGTATCCATTGCCGTTGGCCTTGACAATGCAGTCCGATCGAAGTAGGGACAGGTGATGGTTGCAGAAGGACTCCCCTTGCTTGGCTTTTTTCTTACAATGCCACCCACGGCCGTCATTCCGTTGGCAGCACATGCTCCCCGTCCTCTCGTCGCCCACCTTCCAATTGTTCTCAATGTTGATACTCTCCGCCGCGGGCCCTTCATTCATTTCCAAGGGTTTCTCGTCCGCGCCATCCCTCAACGACGCGACGCTGCGTTTCGTAACATCGTAACACAGCAACATTTCAAGGAGGGCCGCGAGAATTTAAAAATAATGATATAAAGAGGGGGAGAGCGATAACAAAAAGAAAAAAGAAAAAGAAAAAGAAAAAAACGAAAGGAAACAGAAAAACCCTAATGCTTGAAATAATAATAATATCGAACGAAATCGGAGAAAAACGAATCGAATCGATGAGAAGGAGAGCAAAGCGTAGCTTACCTCTCGACGGCTCCGATTGAATCACCGAAGCTCCCACCGTACAAGCTCTCTTCGACCTCCCACTACACACAAACAGCAACCCGAAACAACCAAATTAAACCCACCAAAAAACCGCATTTCCCCTCGAAATATCATAAAAGGAAGGAAACCCATTTCCCTAATCGAGTAATAGAAGCTAAATACAGGAAGAAAACAGGAAATTTTAGGGTTTATTACGAACCCTAATGTTAGGGGAAAAACCCAGAAAACCCACACAATAATGAGAACCCTAGCTCCAGAAATGCAGGTAGAGAAACAGAAATTAATTCCCATGAGCTCATGGGCTCAAGAGGGTCCACGCAGATCTGCCCCAGAAATTTTGAAAAATGAAAATGGATAAAATTATCGAGCTCGAATACACACAGATTTCACTGACCTGGTCCGACTCCGGTCCCAAAGGAATAACATCCCAGGGGTTCCGGTTGATCTGGCACACATGCGGTAGAAGCTCCTCGGCTTCTGGAGCGTGCGAGGTGAACAGAAGGGGAGAGACCTTGGCGTTCTTCCTGATCCGCATTTCTTCCTCGACAGAAAAAATAAAAAAGCTCAGATAAATTAAACAAAGATCGTATCTGGGAGGGAAAGATAGATGAAGAGAAACTCAGAAGTGAGTGTTTGGCTGCCGGGAAATTTTTTTCTCTCACTTTCTCGAGGGTTTTCTCGAACTGTGGAGGCTATCGGGGGTGAGAGGGGTTTTCTTTGTTTGCGCAGATCTCACAGTACTCGATATAATCAGGGTTTTGTTATTAACTTTTCTGTTGCCTTCTCGGCCCCTCGTATTTTATATAAATTCGATTTATTGTCGAGTTTGACCATTTTACCCCTATACTGCGATGCTATTTACGGGGCGAGAGGTGGGTTGGTACTGCGCCTGAAAGGAAAGACAGCCGCTATTACACGTCACGACAGTTTGTCCTAACAGAAAATTTAAAAAAAGAGATGAAGATAATGAAAAAACTGTCTCCTCTGCAGACGCCCTCACAGTAAATTAAAGTGGGTCAGCAGTGATTAGAAAGTCAAGGGTTGTTTGGTCATTCAATTAGTACCCGTTACTTTTTCTCCTCCTATTAACAATATTTTTTTGTTATAATTGATTTATTTGATAGAATGATGAAAAATAAATTAAGGTGCGTCAAAGTTAAAAACAAATATCTGAAGATCAGCTCCATTAAAAATCAAGGTTATCGTTTTCCCTTGCAAAATGTTCCATTACCATTGTTTTTTATCGATTGCATTAGCATTATTGATGGTTATCTAGAATTTATATTCAATTTGTTAAAAAAAAAAATGAATTGATATTTGATAAGCGTATTTTAGTAATATGGTACTATTTTTTTTTTAACAAACTTATCTATACTGGGCAGAAGATGTGCTTAACTCTGTAATGGACTAAAGTATCCTTATGGAATATTTGAAATTGATATTTGATAAGGGTATTTTGGTAATATGGTACTATTTAAAAAATGAAAACTAATGAAAATAATTTGAAAACTTTGAGTTTTAATCATAAGGACAAAATAAATGGTAAAATGAATAATACCAGGTTTGACTTTTTAGTGTAAAAATATGGTTTTTCGTTAAAATGAACAGTACTGCAGACTTTTCGTTAAAACTCCCATTTAAAAAACTTTTTTTTTATCGGTAAAAGGAAAACACCTAACGTCTTTGCTCGTAGCAAGACTGTGGGGTACCAGGATTGACTTTTTAATGTAAAAATATGATTTTTCGTTAAAATGAACAGTACTGTAGACTTTTCGTTAAAACTCCTATTTAAAAAACAATTTTTTTTATCGGTAAAAGGAAAACACCTAACGTCTTTGCTCGTAGCAGGACTGTGGGGGAGGTGGCGCGCCGGTCTCCCGCGGTGAAATATTGGCGAGCCGCAGTCGGGTAGAGCAAGTGGCGAGCACGATTGGCCTACGGCCTCATGATAAGTGTTGGATGAGCGTACGTGTGCGATAGGCGTTTGAGATCGAGTCAACAGAACGAAGGGCCCAGATGTAATCAAATTATAAAACTGATGAGGTGGCGCGGAATCGGATACCAGGATTGGGTTTTTATTTAACTGTAGTTTCTAGTATGGTGAAAAAAACCTATTCGATTGGTAGGTATTATGACCGTCCAGAAGTGGGCAGAGAGGGGTAAAAGTGTAAAACTGTAAGGGGTAGGAGCGATGGCATCCAAATGGCCAAACCCATGATATTTGATCTCCCTTTTTTGAACAAACCCATGATATATGTAATTCTGCAAACCCTACAATTTGAAAGTGTCTTACCCAACCTTTTTAGCCAAAAAAATATTTATATAATTCACCATTTTGATATTTAAAATTAATAAAAGTGATCATTGAATTTGTCATTCATCAATTATTTTAATCATTTTTAAAAAAATTATGTTAAATAATGACGAAATGACAAAAATATCTTTAAATTTAATAAAAGTGGACCAGAATGATTTGACAAAAATTGAAGATATTTTTGTCATTTTATCTTTATTTAATGAAATTTTTTTAAAGAATGACCAAAATGATTGATGATGGAAAAACTTAAGGACCATTTCTATTGATTTTAAATTTCAAAAATCAAAATGAGAAGTTATATAAATCTCCAGGATCGTTTTGGCTAAAAAGCCCTGAACTTATTATATTTATTCATGTTTAATTTTGGCCATTCAATTTAGCTTTGTTGTTCTACGGTTCTTCAAATGTGTTATGTGTCCTACTTGCAAGATATTTTAGACTATTTAACACTTGTTTTTATCTTTAAAAGTCATAATCGAATTGATGTGAGAATGATGAGGACTAAGGTGATGTGCGTCTTGGGGAAATAGGACTATAGAACTTAAAATCTAATTAACGGACCAAATGAAACACATGTATAAGTTTGAGGATTGCTGACATTATAAAAGAATTGGGATCGAAAATTCACTATATCATTTGTACATATTAGCAGCTGTTAATTAGTTAATTCGTATATTTACTATAGCTCGCATTTATCACTCACCTTTTTATATAGATAAAAATATGGCTAATACTTGAGTATTCATTAGTGAGAACTCAAGTTGCTCGTCATCCTATTTGAACCACTAAACATAGAACACTTGTCAAATGCAATCCTCCTCCAAACTCCTACTATCTTTCTAACCAAACGCATAATTTCTACTGTTTTACTAGTATTCAAACATCCATCTTCTCTATTACCAAGAACACAATTACCATACCTCCACCAGTTACCTTCCTCTCCTTTCTCCTGAAGCCATGGCAGCTCCACCCCTTCAAATTTCACCGAACCCATGACATGTTAGATTCATCTTGCTAACCTTATGAAGGAAATTTCACCCGGTTGTATAGTGTATTTATAGAAAACATCACACGACCAACGGTAGAGTTCTGTGTTGTAGATGACGAAAGTCTAGTAGTTGAAAGAATCACTAGTTTATCTAGCTGTGAGTTCAAATACTATCTAGGATATTCAAGTTATTCAAATACTCGATCGCCGTGATATTCAAGTTAGTCTGTGTTGTATCTAGCAATGCTTTTATCTAGTTTTGTTGTAGATTAATAAGGTGTTTCGCTAACCAATGTGAAAAAGGAAATAAAAGTTATGAGAATGAGAGAATTCATATATGAAAAAATGATAGAAATGATAAGGTTTAAAGGTTTGAAAGAAGCCCAATCCATTAGCAATTTTAGACTGGGCCATGACCCAACAAATCAAATCTAATTTGGGCTACAACCAACAAATCAAACTAAATTATTGTCAGACCGATAGATTCCAAGTCGATTGATAATATTAAAAACAAAAGGTATATTACCATCTATTCTCTTCAATAATATGATTATGTTTTTAAGTCCAATAATAATACTAAAAGTGTGGATGCAAATTTTCGCTTTCTCCTTCTTTGACAAAATTGCATCTACAAAACAATCAACACCTTTGGTCAAGGCCAAGAGTCTCACGCGCCCACGACAAATTTGGGGGGGGGGGGGCTTTGGCCGAAGAACCTCCGATACCAAAGTTAGAAATTAGAGAGAAAAGTGTTTGGAGAGTTTTTGAGAGTTTTGCAAGAATGTGTCACCTAGCTTTTTAGAGAGAGTGGCCGGCCTTTGGGTGTTTTTTGAGGTGTAATAGGTGAGTTATTTGGCAATTAATGGATTAATTAGGTAATAAATCCATTAATTGGCCAATTAACTCAATTTATATGGAATGTTTTGAAGGTTATGGAGTAAATACCTTGTAGGGAATAAAAGATGAGGATGGATGAAATAATTTTGAATTTGTTACCTATTTTGGGCACTTTTGGCTTGGTTAAGGGATGCTTGCCCGTTACTCGCGCGTAGGAAACTTGGTGTGCCTCGAGGGTAATTCTGTCCTTTTAAACCAAAAATCCATGTGTCGCCTCTTGATTATTTTTGTCTCCACAAATGCCCCCACACCTGTTGGGCTGGTCATAGGAAAGGGTAGTAGGTGTAGAGATCTTGCTCTAGGAAACTTAGGACTGCTTCCTATTTTGATGTAGATTCCCTCTTTAATATGAAATTAGATCCTTCTAGGAAAGGGAAATAAATTCCTCTCAAAGTTTATTTAAGTCCACCTTAAGTGGGTTGTTAAATCAACTTTGGAGAGTGATTTATTCTACCCTACAAGAGAGAGAAACCTTAGAGGATATTTGTTCCCCCTCCTTTAGCAATCTTTTACATCTTGCCCGTGCAAAAGATTTATTTCTTGCTTCGTCTCCGCGCCGCATCGATATAATAAATTTATTTTTCCTTGTCTTCTTCTTGGATAGTGTTGTCACGGTGCAGCCATCGGGGTGGTGCGGCACGTCGGGTGGTAGGGGCCAAGAGTCGGCTTGGCATGAGCCAAGGAGGTGGTGTGGCAAGGGCCATTGCTTATGCTGCTCGACTTGATTGAAGCTAAGGATTGGCTCTGCATGGGCTGAGGAAATGGCATGGCATGGGTTACGGTTTGGGCTGCCCGTCGGAAATGAGGAAATTGCTTGAGTTTGATTTTTTAGCTACCGTAGATGGAGCAGTCAAAAATGGAACTGCCAAGATCAGAGCTGCTGAAGATGAAGTGTTGGATTAGCGAATTGTTGAGTGCAAAAAGTGGCTGCTGCCCCCTGACCATTTTGCTTCCTACTTCAAGCATTTGATCTTTTGAGCCATGTGGCTTTCTCGCACTAGAGAGCTTACCCAGATGGGTGTCGGGGAATTAGTTTACCCTCTCGCACTGGAAAGCAAACCCATATGGGTGTCGGGGAATTGGTTTACCCTCTTGCACTGGAGAGCAATTAGTTTATCCTCTCGTATTGGAGAGCAGACCCATATAGGTGTCGGGGAATTGGTTTACCCTCTCGCACTAGAGAGCAATTAGTTTATCCTCTTGTACTGGAGAGCAAACCCAAAAAGGATTTTGAGCAGTTGTTGTAGACAGCAGTCGAGCCAAGCTTATGAATAACTTTTTGAATCTTTATTAAGAATAAAGAAATAAATCAACTGTGCTGGAAAGTAGAAACTGCATAACAAACTGGATAATTCTCGGTTTGTGAGACCTTGTTCGTCGAGCTGCTTGTGGCTTCAAACTTATTTGGAAAAAACCTAACAGGGTTAAGGGGGTGATGGAAACCTCCCTTGCTTGTGTAGGCTGTTTTGTTGACCTGTTAAGATATTCGTTGCATCGGCCCTCATTTGTCAGCTTCTTAAGATACTGCTTCCATTTCAAGCAACCGTTGGTAATGTGGCCTGGTCTTTGATGGAATGCGTAATACTTTGTATGATCCAACCTGGTAAGATCGCCTTTCATGGGTGGAGGCAGTTCGAACCAAGGTTCGTTTTTGAGCTTACGGAGAATTTGGTTGATTGTAACTGTGAACTTAGTGAATGTTTTGGCTGTTGAGTCTTCACTAGTTGGGGAACATTCCATGTGCATATTTTCCAACTCGTTTTCGTTAGACTGCTTGGCCTCATCCCATAGTGCATGATTTTTTGCCAAAGTATACGAAGCTGCCAGGGTCAATTCTTCTCCCATGATCAGTTTTCTAAATAAAGGGTGTTTGGTGGGAAGCCCATTTCTGAATGTTGCCGTTGCTATGTCCACATTGTAGCCAACAATCTTAACCTTCTCCGCTTTGAACCTTTTGACATAATCGCGAATTGTCTCCCAAGGGTCTGTTATGATGCTGAAGAGATGGTCGAATGTCCTCTTGATTGAGCGGTTAGACGAATACTCCTTAGTGAAAACAAAGGAAAGTTCATTGAAACTCCGGATCGACTGCGGCGGTAGAGTGTGAAACCAGTCTTGCGCTTCACCTTGTAAAGTTATGGCAAACATTTTGCACATAAGCGCATCGTTGTTCCTGTAGAGGATCATGGTACTGCAATGCTTCAGATGTCCATTTGGATCTTAGTCTCCCTTGTACGGAGTGAAGTGATGCATAGTGAACCTGTGAGGTGTATCTGTCCACTCGATCCCATTCGTGGATGGTGACATGCTTATGTTGGTCATGTCTCGTTGAAGCGCATCGTTAGCAGCCTCATCATGTTGGAAATTGCACAATCGTTCAGTTATGAGCCTTTCAACTTTTACTTAAATTTGCCTTTGTTGGGGGCAGTGGAACTTTTGGCTGCCCCCAGTCATGACATGTGGGCTTAGGCCACCCTTCCTTATGCTTGACTTGTCTATGTCGCTGCTGCAATGCATGTGGCACATTCCTGGCAAGCAAACGAGCTGTTCGCAGGTTGCTGATTGAACTTGAGTTGGATTGAGTGACTGCTTCTCTCCGTCTGCCATGCTGCCTACTCCGATGTGAGGTGAAGAATGCTCCTTACGAGCCTAGTTGTGAATGAACACTTAGCCTGGAAGTTTTTCCATGTTGATAACCGGAGTGAAGCCTCAACCATGAACGTATGCTCGTCCGTGAGCTTGATCAAGAATGCACGCTCCTCCGCACGCTACGATGAGAGTATACTCTATTCCAAGGACCCAAGTGGGAGCGTAAATTACCATAACGCTCAGATCGTGGCAGGTTGAAGGGCTGCTTGCCGGGATGCTGCTGGAAAGGTTCGTCTGCCCTTGTCCTACTTCGGGATTCCTCGTCCTGGGCACGTTGCATCTTAGTGCGTTGCAAGAGCTGATTCACCAAGGTTGTTTGTTGTGCAAGGGCACTTGTCAACTTGATGACTTGTCGAGACAAGTGTTGTTCACCATTTGCATTGGAAAAGTCTAGAAGGAATGTACCTCCTTAAGCAGTGGAAGGGTGGTAGACTCTGGGCGCGAGATTTGAGTTGGGAAATGTTAAATCTGTGGAGAAATGTGGTAAAAATACCCCCGGTTTAATTGTAGATCCTGAAACTTAAAACCGGGATGGTTGAGCTAATCTTGGGCCGATTTGGGCTGCTTGGAAAGCCACGAGACCAGGCTGGGCAGTGGGAGCAGGCTGGGCCATGGGAGCAAGCTGAGCCGCGAGGGCAGGCTGTGCCACGGGAGCAGGCTGGGGCGCGAGGGTAGGCTGGGCTGCTAGAGCAGGCTGCTCAGCGGGTGATGCTCGTGAATGTGAGGCTTAGGCTTGACTTGGCAACGCATTGGGCTCGCGTTGGGCATAGAGTGACATGGCTCGGGCTGTGGTAGTGGAGCCATGGACCTCGCCGTGGGTGATTGACGTGGTGGGCACCGAGGTGGTTGCCATGGTGGAGCCTTGTGGTGGTGGTGCCGTTCCCCTAAGATCACATTTAGTCTCGTGGATCGCCACGGTCCTACTTCTTGAATATTGGAATTTTCACTTGTGGAATTTTCTAAATTTCTAGCCATTGTATTTCTCTTTTACGTTTTATCAAAGAATCTTTGCAAATAAAAAATTCTAATAATACGTACGAAAAATACAAGTGGACTAGAAAATATAGAAAATAGAAAGAAAAAAAACTTTTTTGTGTGATAGTCTTCTACGAGTGTGAATCTCAACTCTCAATGAAAGCACCAATTTGTGGATGCAAATTTTCGCCTTCTCCTTCTTTGACAAAATTGCACCTACAAAACAATCAACACCTTTGGTCAAGGCCAAGAGCCTCATGCGCCCACGATGAATGGGGGGGGGGGGGGGCTTTGGTCGAAGAAACTCTGATGCCAAAGTTAGAATTTAGAGAGAAAAGTGTTTGGAGAGTTTTTGGGTGTGTCACCTAGCTTTTTAGAGAAAATGAGATCCAATTTATAGAGCATGGCCAACCCTTTTTGGGAGAGAGAGTGGCCGGCTTTTGGGTGTTTTTTGGGGTGTAATGGGTGAGTTATTTGGCAATTAATGGATTAATTAGGTAATAAATCCATTAATTGGCCAATTAACTCAATTTATATGGAATGTTTTGAAGGTTATGGAGTAAATACCTTGTAGGGAATATAAGATGAGGATGGATAAAATAATTTTGAATTTATTACCTATTTTGGGCACTTTTGGCTTGGTGTGCCTTGAGAGTAATTTTGTCCTTTTAACCCAAAAATCCACGTGTCGTTTTTTGATCATTTTTTGTTCCATAAAAAGCATACAAAACTTCCTCAAAGTTACAACATAATGTGGCAAAGGACATAAAAAATAATCTTAAAAAGATATTGTTATTGACACTTCTTAAAAATCATATCATACTTTGCAATTGAAGTCCAAATTTTCAATGGACTTATATATTAACTAGCCTTCATGCTCACGTGTGTGCATAAGACATTTTTTGAATCAGGGCATGCTACGCACAACTTACACATTTTAAATGTATTTATATGCATAAATTGACAAAAGGAAAGTCAAATATTTGAAGTAAATGAATAATCTTAGATCATGCTAGAAGAAACCCCTCATAAACCAATTAAAGCAGCTGAATCCACATAATAAAATCGGTCTCTATTGAATTTATATTAAGAATAAAGAAAATAATATTTAATAAACAACTTATTGAATTACATTATTGCTAGCCCATTGTGAGGCTAAGCCCATTGTGAGGCTAAGCCCATTGTGAGGCTAAGCCCACCCCTTCTCCCTTAGTGTAAATAATATCGTTTGTTAAAAAAAAAAAAAACAATGATTTGACAACTAATTTAATCACATTATTATCTGCGTGCGAAAGACCTTTTTTATAATTAGCATTACAAGCCTCTTAAGATGTTTTAAACGTGTTTAAAAATAAAAGAAAATAATATTTAATGAACAACTGATTGAATCACATTATTGCTAGCCTATTGTGAGGTACTAATTATTTAAAAAAAAACTGTAAAAAAAATTTAATTATTAAAAAAACACTGTTAAAATGACAAAAATACCCCTACCACATTTGATGCATTATTTTGAATTGTTTTTAAAGTTTTTTTTTGTTTCAGAAGCATTTTTATTTAATTATTTTTAGTGAAGCTTGTGACACCAAAAAAAAAAAAAATACCGTTCATTGGGCCCTTAGCTTTATACATAAAAGATATATAAAGATAAGGAGTTAAAGTATTTTCTTCAGTCTCTCGGAGTGGTGCCCTAGCTACCACTAGTTGCTGATTTCAATGGCTCCTCCTGACCTCATGCGGCACTAGATTCTCGAGTGGAAGCATGCAATTTCATTTGTACTATATATTTTGCATATAAACTTGGGTTTTATGGTCAAATTACCTAAAATGAAAAGCCACGCATTCCATAAATAAGGCTTTTTTTTTTTTTTTTTTTTTTAAGAAAAACATTTTTTGCATGGTGGTTTACCATTACACTCTCGTCTCCACCCATACCAAGGTTCTAAAAGACGCTAGGCGCTAGTTAGACGACAGGATGGGGCCTAGGGCCTAGCGTTTAGACGGACTAGACGGATTTAAGTAAATATATTGTATTTCGTGTAAATAAGTTATACTTAAAATATATATAATTTCATCATAAACTAGAAAATAGAATGACATATAGATTATAAAGTATTGAAACATAATGAAAACATGGGGAGCAAACGGATAATGTGTGTTTATTTAAGTGTTCAATAAGTCTCTTATAATTTATTGGAAATAATAAAATGCAAAATGATAGTTATCTATTTTCTATTTAAGTGAGTCGCAACCTAGGCAGGTGTTTAGGCGAGGTGCCTCAACAGGTCTAGCGCCCTTTCTTAATTTTCAAACGCTTAGACATTAATCTGGGCAATGGGCGGCGCTAGGCGGGAATTTTTAGAACAGTGGCCCATACCATATGCCTGTATCTCATCATATTACAACACTCTTTGCGCCCTTTGGAACGACATGCTTAGATTTCACCACAAACCTTATGCTTGTTCGCGTTTTTGTGTTCATCTCGATTATCAGCTTAATTTTCCTTCTCTGAAACACGTTCGGATCCTGCAAAAATGGTGATGTAAAAGCAGGTGAAGAAATTGCATCTCCTGAAGGATTGTAGAAATCTATGGCATACCGATTTGATGAGCACGGTGACAGCCGTTTGTCCATGTAAGTAGGGATCGGCACAGTGACTGCCGATTATCCATTTTTCTTTCTGTTTGGTTACCGAGAATGTGAGGGAAAAAACATAAGGAAGACGGAGGATAAGCATAGAGTTTAACGCAACAAAGTTCTTTTTCAAGGCCAGGGATGTCCAACTAGAGGTTGCTGATAAGTAGTTGCTTGATTGCTAAGAAAATGACATGGGAAAATCACAAAAACAGAACAATGGTGTTTCTATAGTAGGAGGAAGAAACATAAAATTGTTATTTCCTCTCAAAGTAATGGAAAATTTTCTATGCATAAATATTCAAACTTTAATTGAATTTAATCTTCTCCTCTGTTTTTGTTTTTTATGCAGATTGTTGCTGTGCATGTTTTTGGTAAGCATGTTTATCTATTTGTATTAATTACATTTATTTGGACTTTTTTTATACATTTAATCTCAATTATGTGCATTCTGCAATCTAAGTATTCAATCTGCTAACTTTCCTTGGTTTTTAAATCTAACTTGTGTCGTTGTGTTTGTTACGTGATCATAGTTTTATTTATAACTGACATGTCGAGGTTAAGCAAATAAATACATGCATTAACTTCTAGATAATATAATCCTGATCGTCTAATTAACAATGACTAATTAAGGTCAAATGTTGAATAAATGCTATTTCTGCAATCTTCTCTGTTACAGGTACAAATGTTGTGCCGGATATATGCCATGCAGTGGAAGATTTGGAGAAAAACACTGCCCCGCATTTTGTCTTTTCACTGAGGGATGTAATTATTTACGCACATTTTATCCATCACGTGGAAGAATTGGTCCATTAGGTATGTAACTTGGAAGAATTGGTCCATGAGGTATGTAACATTGTGCCGGATATATGCCATGCATTGGAAGAATTGGTCCTTTTCTTGACTACTTACAGTTTTCGGGTTGATCGGTTTTCTAACATTGTGTACATATTTTGTTGTGTTTAGGTTGGCTGCTGTTTTGCATGTTCAGTTTCCTCAACACACTTTCTAATACAAGATGAACTCACTATTCAAACAACCCCATGTGATAATTGCATGATTGTAATCTCTCTCTCTCTCTCTCTCTCTCTCTCTCTCTCTCTCTCTCTCTGTGTCTCTGAGAGACACACATCGTTGAGAGCAAACATGGAATGTGTTCGCAGCCACATGATATCTCAGTACAATACAATGTAATACTATATAAAGAGAGACTTATATATGATTTTGTATTATTAGAGATGTTACAATAACGGTGAACTCTTCTCTATGTCTTGAGATGTAAACCCTTTTCACTCCAACACGTCCTTGTTTAATTTGCAGGGCCTTATGGTCATTCTCAGCCAACTTGTATGCATATGTTATGGTCATTCTCAGCCAACTTGCATGCATATGCTTCCTAATTGCTTGCATAACTGGAAATGAAGAACTCGGTGAAATTTCCAATGTACTGACCGCTATAGCTGACGTAGTCTTTGAGCTCGTAATCCCTTCATTTTTCACCCTCACATGTAAAACTAGCGTTGTAAGATGTATCATAGGATTGTAACAAGTACCTTAAATTTTTTACATTAATTTTTTTTATATGTAGTTGAATATATGATTTATGTTGTAGGCCTAATTTACTGAACTGTATTTGGGACTAGAGAGGGAGAGGGCCGGCGGCAAGAGAGAGAGAGAGTTGAGAGAGATGTACTTCTAAGGTATGTGTTGTATCACCTCATTGTGCCTTTATTTATAGTAGTAGGGTAGGTTAAATCCTTACCCTAATAGGATTACAATTCTAATAGGATAATAACTAACCCTAAGGAATATTACAAGATATCCCTGGATACACTAGGATTTACACAATCACATTCCTAATCTAATATGACTGCAACACTCCCCCTTGAGTGTGTAAATACTCAAACAAACATTCACATCAGGTCTTCAGCAGTTGAGGTAGAAAAGTCATCGAACTAATTCAAAACAGTCATTTGTGGACGGGAAGAGTACGACTGGACCGATCTATCTCATTAAAGGATTTTGTGGACAGAGGGCACAAATCTCGGCACAATGGGCGAATGTGAGTCTCAAATTTAAAGAAAGTATGCATTGGTAGTAAAACTCACAAAACCTCGCTATGGTAAAACCTAAGGTAGGTAAAAACCCATAGACTAAGGAGAAAAGTGAGACGTATGCATAATGTCTAAAACAAACGTCAAACGAGACAAAATTAGTGAACTCAATGGAGTATGATCATCCTAGAAGGGGTGCCTCATCAAAAGCTTGTTAGGTAGCAAAAACCTAGTGGGAAAAATGCTCCTAATCGTAGGAAAAAAAGTACATTAAGATCAAGTGAGTATGCTTCTGGATACTTCCCTTGAGTTAGACATAACTTCCAAATAAGAGAACTACAAGCAATTCAACTCAGATAATTTACGCATACCGATTCCTTGGATGAGTTTCTGAAAAGTAGACTTGGACAATGACTTAGTGAAGAGATCGGCCAGGTTGTCCTGGGAACGAATTTTCTTGATTTCAATGTTTTGATGTTGTTGTTGCTGGTGAGGGTAAAAGAACTTCGGCGTTATATGCTTGGTGTTGTCTCCCTTAATGTATCCTTTCTTTAACTGCTCGATACATGCTGCATTGTCTTCAAAGATTGTCGTAGAAAGGTTAATGACTTCAAATTTGCTCCATGATTGCTTTCAACCAAAAGCACTTATGCGAGGCTTTCGAAGAAGTCGCAACTAGCGTTTGCTTGGTAGACCTCCAAGTTATTGTGATGTCTCCAATGGTAAAGACATAGCCCGTTTGAGAATGTACCCTATGTGGGTCAAACAGATAACCAGCATCTACATAACCAACAAGGCGAGAATTAACTCGAGGATTGAGGGGGGCGGTGGCTCCTCTCGAGGATTCATGGGTGTAGAACAAGCCTAAACCCGTTGTACCCTTAAGGATGAAAGATTGCTAACTATTTTCCTCTAGGGTGGCTAGCTTCCAAAGAGAAGACAGAGAGCTTTGTGTTCTCATTTTTTCTCTCTAGAAAACCCTAATGAACGTTTGACTATCAAATCCTCTATATAGTCACTTCACTTAAGTGACAAAAAGAACCAAAACCCATTCATTTACAATATGCCCGGCCTTTTAAAGGCTTCAGGCTATTTGGGCCATTTTGAGTCTTTAGTCATTAAGTTGTCATACAACTTAAGTTAATGGGCTTGACGGTTCTAAGCCCAATGGGCCTTGAGATCGAATAATTACTCAAAAGCTAAAACGAACTTATTTGTTTGATTAATTAACATATTAATTAATCCTAGCCATAAATAATTAAACCATTTAATTATCCTTACTCATCTCCGTTGTTTCTTCAATCTCTACCTTACACGGTGTACGATCCATTAGGTTCTTTTTAGTGAGGCAGTGGGTGATTAGAACTCTTCAAATCGATTGTGAATTGAAACATACTTTCAATTCTCCTTTTAGTGATTATACACCTTTAGGGCTTCTACAAACCATGATTGACACCTAGCAGTATATCATGGTTACCCAAGCTAATCAGAAGAGGTGGAGAACCTTTTCAGTTTAGGATTACAATACAATATGGTCTTTCTCTAATACAATACTCTTGACCACATTGTTTGGTTTGATATTTTATTCGTGTCTACTATCCAATGTGATTTTTTTACTTATATGATTACCTTGAATGTGATTTGGAACAACTTCCTAAATCTCATTCATACTTTGGCCAAAGATTCTTAATCATATCATAGAGTATTCTCCCTCAAACGGTTTGAAGGTTAGAGATCTCTTGTTGTGCATTCACTTGCCTCCATGGCTAAATGGCTTAACCCCAACTATGCCATGGACACCTTTTGATGGAGTGACTTTGACATAGTCAAAGATCAAGGACCTAACCACAAGACAACTATGATGCCTCAGGTCAAAGGTTGCATTATCCCAACCATGAGTTCTCATGTGACATGAGTATGAGAACTCCTTGTTGATCGCATTCAGTGGACTCATTCTCTATTGAGCACCTACATGCTTGTCTTGGTGTTAGTCGCACCAATGACTCAAGACTAGTCACTCTCCCTAAGAGAAGGCATAGCACGTACTGATCTTAACGAACTGTCAATGCCCAATTGGCAATCCTATGATCAAGAACATTTAGGATATGTATACAAAAGAGAATGGTCTCATGAATCTAACTTATTTAGATCACATTCTCCCAATTACATCTTCCTTAGACTTATCGTTTAAGCATATAACATTTATATAAGACGGCTTTAAACAATAATCTTTGCCTTTTATATTAAACTAGATTAGTTTAACATGTGAAATGTCCATAAAGTATCATCATATGATTGGCTTTAGGGCACATTTCCAACAGACTGCCACTTTCGAGACATTTTCTGGCCAAAATCATAACAAGTTAGTCCTCATGTACCATTCTCTTCGTCTCATCGAGAAGTATGATTTTCGTTCTGAATCACTTGATTTCGTTGAGTATTGAAGAAGTTATGAATGTTTAAAATTTACCCAGTTTCAGGTGAGTTCCCTAATTTTCCTATGGACCAGTAACCTTTCAGGCCATTTTATGGCCATCTTTGGTAACCATTGGGCTTCCAAATAGGTATAATCTTGTTCTACACTTTCCTATCTTCGTTTTGATATATTATGGGCCGAATTTGGTTAAGAAAGATGAAGTCACGAAGCTTTGAAATTTGCCCAGACTTTCGGCCAAAAATTCCAGTTTTCGGTGAGCTCCAGCAGCTTGACTCGGCTTGGTTGAGTCAGCTGTTGACTTCTTGGTCAATGTTGACCGTTGATCGTCATCGTTGACTTTTGGTTGACTTTTTTTGGGTTTCGGTCGGGACCCCTCCTAGACTAATTTTGACGTCTTGATTCCAAATCCACGCTCCGTTTTCCCAAATTCAATCTTGATTCCAAATCCACGCTCCGTTTTCCCAAATTCAATCATTTTAATAGAGTCTAATTAATTGGTCCCTTTATAGGCTTAGGTGCATTTGTTAGTGGCGTTTCCATCCTCCCTAGTTCGAACGGCTCTTCGGCGACGAAGTATCTGTGAGTGGACCCATTCCCAAATGCATAATTTTATTACTAGAAATGCAGACATGAAAATCATGATTTTACGTTTTATGAAACGTTTATGAGTAAATCGGATTTACGCTTTATGAAATATCATGCTTTATCGAATTTATGTTTACTGAAATATTCATAAACATGGATTTATGATATGATGTTTGAGCTATTGAGCTCCGAGGATATATATTTTGAAGGATTATGTTTATGATTTTCTGTGCTTAGTGCCTTCGGGAGGACGATGTAATGCCTTCGGGCAGATGATATATGTACTTTCGGGTGGGCGATGTAGTGCCTTCAGGCGATTATGATATCACTACTAAGCCCACTATATATGATATATGTTTTACGAAGGTTTTATGGCATGCTAGGATTTTCAGAAAACCTACTACCTATTATACTATATGAGTTTTCTAAAATCTGGAGGTTAGTACATTTGAAGAGTAGTTGACTTTAGTATTATTATATAAAACTTAGTCCACTCATGTTTTGTTTTTGCACCCCCTTCAGGACTTAGAAATGAGTTGTGAAATTGATCTTGGCAATGAGGCATTCCCGTATCAGTATATTCGAGTCCTCTCGGTGTATGACCCATTTCTTTGTAATCTTAATTAGTAGTATGCTCTAAACATGTCATGCATTATCACTTTTAAATTGTTGGCAGTTGAATATTCTCCTTTGGTCCAGTGACCCGTACCTTATTACTCTTATTTTGTTAAGGTTTATATTTGGATATTATATTGCGTGGTTACGCGTGAAAATTATATGCATGTTTCACATGTTCTCGGCATATGTATTCATTAAATGTCATGCGTCACCCTCGGGTGTCAGCCAGGACGTGGCCTTCCCGTTGTCCTTCGAACACCGGGATCAAGGCGTGTCAAAAATCACCCTCTCTTACTTTTGAATTTTTCCTATTTCCTTGTCTTCTCTATCAGCTTTGATGGTGAATATGAGCATGCTTTCTTCCTTTCTTTCTTTTTTTGCGCACTTAAGGAATTTTTGGGCTTTGCTCTTCATAGAAGAGGGTTATGATCTTTCCCTAGGGAAATTAATTCACACTCCTCAGTAGCTTTTGATTTTGGAACTCCGTGTGCTTGCCCCTTGTGGTTTTCTTCTTGCCTTTCATGCGTATTGTGCGACTGGTTCAGAGCTTGGCTTGATTGCTTGTTGGTGCTTATTCGAGTAGGATTAATTTCAGTGCATTGTTTTGCTTTGCATGTGTTAACTTTTGAAGTTTGTGTATTTTGTATTTTGTTATCATCCAGGAACAGAAACATGATACAAATATATAGAGGAGTTTGAGTGAGTTGCAAACTACACTCAACACTCAAGACTCTAACCTAGAACTTCCTTGAATCAAGCTGAGAAGTCGGCATAGGAAATATAATTAAGCTCCTTGAATTAAGGAGCTGCCAACCAGCTGCCAACCAGCTGCCAACCAGCTGCCAACCAGCTGCCAACTAGCTGCCAACAAGATAAGACTCTTATATATAATTAAGCTCCTTGAATTAAGGAGCTGCCAACCAGATAAGACACTTATACAACTAGATAAAGCACTACTAGGGTTGACACAAACCCTATTACACAGATAATATACAATATACCCAGAGGACTTTCAATACTCCCCCTCAAGCTGGATCCAGGAGGTTGATGGATCCAAGCTTGCCGAGAAGCCGCTGAAACTGAGGTGATGCTAAAGGTTTAGTGAATAGGTTTGCGAGTTGATCGTAGCTCTTGACAAAATGAGTTTTGATGACCTGTGATTGTACCTGTGCACGGACATAGTGACAATTAACTTCGATGTGCTTGGTTCTCTCGTGGAAGACGGGGTTAGACGCAATGCGCATTGCCGCTTGGTTATCACAGAAAAGAGACATGGACTGAGTAGTAGAGACACCTAAGTCGCACAGCAAACCTTTCAGCCATATTAGTTCACAGGCAGTAGATGCCATGGCGCGATATTCAGCCTCAGTGCTGGATCGAGCAATTACGGCTTGCTTTTTACTTTTCCAGGTAACAAGATTACCTCCCACAAATGTGCAATACCCCGTTGTAGACTTACGATCAATAGAGTTGCCAGCCCAATCAGCATCACAATAACCTGTGATCTCAGTGCTCTCATTCTTTTTCATGATGATGCCACGACCTATTGAACCTTTGAGATACCGAAGTAGTCTCTTGACAAGATTAAAATGCTCCATGGTGGGAGAGTGCATAAATTGGCTAGCAATGCTTACTGAATAGGCTATGTCAGGCCTTGTAATAGTCAAGTAGATCAGCTTACCCACAAGACGCTGATAATAGCTGATGTTGGGCAGTGGTTGCCCTTCCAAGCTAAGTTTGAGTTTCGTGTCAAGGGGTGTATTGACAGGTTTAGCATCATTCATGTTTGCTTCCTTGAGAAGGTCCAGAACATATTTCCGTTGGCTGAGAAAGAAACCCATGAGAGAGGTAGCCATTTCGATGCCAAGAAAATATCTAAGTATGCCAAGATCTTTGATGGCAAAACGTTGTTGCAGTGAATGCTTGAGCTTAGTTATTTCATCCATGTTGTCTCCTGTGATGATTAAATCATCGACATAGACAAGAACGACCAGTTTCCCAGCAGTGCCCGTGCGTACGAACAATGAAGAGTCTGCATTGCTTCTTTTAAAACCAACCGTTGTGAGGACTGAACTTAGCTTGGCATACCAAGCTCTTGGTGACTGTTTAAGACCATAAATTGATTTGTGCAATCTGCACACAAGATCAGGTTCATGACTTTGAGGATGGCCTGGGGGTAACCTCATGAAGACTTCTTCTTCAAGCTCACCATGTAAAAAGGCGTTCTTTACGTCCATTTGAAACATAGGCCATCCTTTGTTAACAGCAACTGAAAGGAGTACTCTTACAGAGTTCATCTTTGCAACAGGGGCGGATGTTTCTTTGTAGTCCACATCAAATGTTTGAGTAAAGCCACGAGCCACTAATCTTGCCTTGTGTCTTTCTATGGATCCATCTGAGTTGAATTTAACCTTGTATATCCACCTGCAACCTACTGTCTTCTTTCCCTTAGGCAGTGTCTCAATGCTCCAGGTTTTGTGTTGATCAAGGGCATGCAGTTCATCTTGCATGGCTTGCTGCCAAACTGGTGATTGATTTGCTTCTTGGAATGACTGAGGCTTAACATGCTCATATATAGTGCACAGGAAAACAGTGTGTTTAGGAGACATTTTGTGATAGGATACGTAGTGGGACAGTGGATGTCTTGGTTTGTAAGTGACAAAGTCTTGCAGTCTTGCTGGAGGATGTCTTTCACGAGTAGGATTGTGTCGAGGTGCAGTCGATTGCAACTCGTAGGATGATTCCTCAGGAGCAATACTGTGGATTGATTCAGAATTGTTGGTATCATTACTTGAGGCTTGGTTGTCATTTTCAGTAGGGATATTTGTGTGATGAACAGGCCCCATTGCATCAGGTACTTCAGTGGCAAGGATTTCAGTTCTTGGCAATGGAAACAAATCCAAGTAATTCTCCCCCTCACTTGAACTATCCAGAGCTTGGCTGTAATAAGGGTTAGTTTCATGAAATCTGACATCCTTGGAAACAATTAACCTCTTAAGTTGTGGATTGTAACATTTGTATCCCTTTTGTGTGGATGAGTAACCAAGGAAAATGCATTTGGTTGTTCTCGGGTCAAGTTTGTCTCGATGCAAGGACTGAACATGGACAAAACAAATGCATCCAAAGACTTTAAGGTGTGACAGGTCTATTTTCCTGTTCTTTACAATTTCCATTGGTGATTTGAACCCCAAAACCCTGCTAGGTAACCTGTTGATCCGGTAAGTGGCTGCCATAACACTTTGAGACCAAAAACGTTTAGGTACATTCATTTGAAACATCAATGACCTAGTTTTTTCAAGGAGATCTCGATTTTTTCTCTCGGCAATACCATTTTGTTGAGGTGTGCCAACATAACTAGTTTGATGCATGATGCCATTGTTGCTCAAATATTGAGTCATGACTTGGGACATGTATTCGGTGCCATTACCAGACCTTAGAGTTTTGATTTGAGAGGAAAAATGATTTTTAACAAGACTATGAAAGTCTTTAAACACTTCCATCACTTCACTCTTTGATTTTAACAAATATAACCAAGTTGCTCTTGAATAGTCATCAACAAAGGTTATGAAATATTTGTAACCATCAAAAGACTCACTAGTTGGTCCCCATACATCCGAGTGTACAAGTTCAAAAAGATGAAAAACTCTAGACAAAGATGAACGAAAGGGTAGCTTTGTTGCCTTTGACATGTGGCAAGTTTCACAATGAATTTGTTCTTTGTCTAAATCTGGAAACAATGTGGACAAAACATGTTGAGATGGGTGTGCTAATCGCTGGTGCCACAAAAACTGGTCTTGAATGGAGACATGTACGGGTATAGACTTTGCTTGTAATCCACTGGGTGAGCTTTTCGAGATGTAATAGAGACCATCTAGGTAAAATCCCTCACCAATCTTCCTCTTGGTGACAAGATCCTGAAAAATGACATTTTCTGGTGAAAAAATGGCTAAGCAGTTTAAGGAATTTGTGATTTTTCCTACTGAGAGAAGTTGGAATGGAAACGAAGGCACGTATAAGGCCATGGACTCTATTTGATCAGATATCAAGTGAATTTTTCCCTTGCCTACAATCCTAGCACCTTCACCATTAGCTACAGACACATGTGATGGTTTATGAAGTTTCTCGAATTTATGCAATTTTGACACTTGATTAGTCATGTGATCTGTGACACCTGAATCTACAACCCAAAAATCATGCAACTCATTCATTTTAAGAGCAGTTTTGAAAGCATTCATGATACCTTTCATGCCTTGTTGAGGTAAGCGATCAGCATCAGCCAGGAAACCAGCAAACTTGCCAAGCAATGCCGAGGTACTTCCATCTTCATGTTCAGCAGCACGATCTTCCCTACCCTTCTTTTGATGGAGATAGGCTGCGAACTCATTTATAAGAGTAGCAGGATTTGCAGTGAACTGTTTGTATGGATCAGAACTGTTGAAAGATGAAGATGATGAGGTGTTGGCACGAGGATGTGCTCGACTTGTCTTCTGCGTGGTTTTGTCCTTCATGAAATCTGGCTTAAGTTCTGGATAGAGAATCCAGCACTTATCTCTCACATGCCCGATGTTGTCACAGTGTAGGCACTTTAGATGGGGGTTTTTTCCTTTGTATCTTTTTTCATTTGTCAGATACGCCCTAGCTTCAGTCACAATGGTTTTTGTACCATTGTTCATGACTTTTCTTCTTACTTCCTCACGTTGGATGGTTGCACAAATGCTAGTGAAGGATGGTAGCTCAGGATTCATGAGGATATGGCTTCTCAAATCCTCATAGTCTGAGCTCAGACTAGACAGCAATTAAAATATCTTATCTTCTTCAGTTCTTTTAAGAAGCACCATGGGATCAGTGGTGTGAGGTCTATAGACATCCAGCTCATTCCACATGCTTCTTAGAGAGCCAAGATGTTGAACAAAGGTTTTACCTTCTTGTTGAACGCTGGAGATATCCTTCTTGAGTTGAAAAATGCGGGCATAATTATTTTGATTACCATACATCTCCTTCACTGTTGTCCAGAGAGTGAGTGACGACTCGGAATAGCTGAAGATCTCAGCAATCTTCCTTTCCATGGAATTAAGCAGCCATGACATGACCAGCTGATCTTTGCAAAGCCACCCTCCATATTCAGGAGAAGTGACTCCAGGAGCAGGAAAACTGCCATTGATGAAACCCAGTTTGGATCTTCCACCTAGTGCGAGACTAACCGCTCTTGCCCACGGTAAATAGTTGAACTCATTCAGTAACACTAAACTGAGTCGTTGATTTGGATTGATATCCATTTCAGAGATGTGAGTGGAAGGAGAAGCAATGATGCTCTCTTCCTCCGAATGCTCATCAGCCATAGTTTTGCTGAAGAAAAATCACAACGTAAGATATTCAAAGACAGGCTTCAGAGGGATGCCTGCTCTGATACCATGTTAACTTTTGAAGTTTGTGTATTTTGTATTTTGTTATCATCCAGGAACAGAAACATGATACAAATATATAGAGGAGTTTGAGTGAGTTGCAAACTACACTCAACACTCAAGACTCTAACCTAGAACTTCCTTGAATCAAGCTGAGAAGTCGTCATAGGAAATATAATTAAGCTCCTTGAATTAAGGAGCTGCCAACCAGCTGCCAACAAGATAAGACTCTTATACATAATTAAGCTCCTTGAATTAAGGAGCTGCCAACCAGATAAGACACTTATACAACTAGATAAAGCACTACTAGGGTTGACACAAACCCTATTACACAGATAATATACAATATACCCAGAGGACTTTCAATAGCATGGTTGCTTGATGTCATATAGCTTGCTTTTGCATGGACATTAGTATATCGTGCTTTTCTGAGCTAGAATAACTTTCTTTCATTGTTGGCATGGCATGAATAGGGAAAAACATGTGTGTTTTGCGTGATAGAATGAGAGAAGCTAGTCCCATGTTAAAGCCTCAGGCTTTAGCATGCGTGTGCTTGAACTTTAGGGATCTCACTTTGCCGCAGCATGTTTACCTGCTTTCCTTGGGTAAATTTTTGCTTCATGCATCACCATTCTTCTCTTCCACTTGCCCATGTGATGGGTTGTGGTATTTATAGCTTGTTGTTCGTTCCCTTACAGGTACGTTATGGCTTTGGACTCTCCAAAGTACTTGCAGTGGTGGATGGGTCTTTCTCGACCGAGGATTGACTCCAGTGAGGTAGGCCACCACCTCTTCTCGGCTTCCAGAATAAGGCTTTCAAGGAAGAAGAACCTTCTCTAGACTCGGTTCCTCTTGTCGATCCTAAGTGTATTTCGAGATGTTGCATAGAGAGTAGTCGGTTCCCTGTGGTGCCACTCCACTTTGAGTTTTCTTGCAGTGAAGCCATTGGTTGGGCCAATTGGGTTGATGCCGAGCTGGGGTATGGGAACCAATCTGCAACTCTGAAGTTAAAATTCACTAAATTATTTGGTATGTTACATTTTTGAGCCTCAACAATTGTTATGAATTATTTCGGATGGTTTTAGAAAGAAAATAAAACTTTTGGGTATTCCCAAAGTATTGCTAAAAAATCACTTTTCACATGGAGAAAATCCACTGAACCATTTATCACAAGATATACAACTACTCTTAACAAGCGAACTAAAACCTCCTTTAGACATGTTTAGTTTTCTGATTTACAAACAATAATTTATTTTATTTCTATAAATCTTTACAGTATTTTATTTGATAAACCGATATCAAACTCTAAAGAAAATTAGCACTAGTGTCCTTTAACTGCACTACGAGGATAAAATTGAAATTAGCAGATACGTGGCTAGTGATCCCAACCTGCAAAATTACACAATCAGACATAGCAAACACCAGCTGTCCACCCCTCACACATTCTCTTCAGCTCCTCGAACGTAATTTCACCTCGCTTATATCCGGCGTCCACTCGCTTTTACCTGCATATACGCATACATCAAAAAACGTAATCACTCTTCGAAATTATTGAAATCAACGCTTCAATTTCGCCACAAATCCTCTCTGCATGTGTTCTTGTGTTTGAGATTTCTCTCGTTTCGATCACATTGCGTTGAGTTTTCTTTCTCGGAAAGTTTTGAGGCTTGTTTGGATCGAGAGAAAATGGGGATTCAAGACCAGGTGGGGAAAATGCAGGCCCGCCAGGGGTACCGGAATCTATGGCACGCCGATTTGATGGGAACCGCGACCACCGATAGTCCCTGTAAGTATCAGTTTGTACCAGTTTGATGTACCTTGTTGTTTAGTTTCTGTTTGGTTGCCGAGAATGTGAGGAAAAAAATACAGGACTTTCTTTGTTTCTGTTTTGAATCGGTTCGTGTCTGCTCCTTTGATTGGAATTTCGTTCTTTGCGGCATGTTTACTGTTTGATGATTTTATTTATAAGAACATTAATGCGTTAAAAAACGATTTGAGTACCACTGAGAGAACCTACCGAGTCTGAGAGGCTCCATGCAGATGGGATGGGGATTTTATTTAATTTTCATTTAGGTATTTCTTTTTTTACGTTCATATGATCTGACGCGAAATATAATCTTGTTTTCTTGTGTTTGTTATGCAGACTTTTGCTTTGCATGTCTCTGGTAAGCACTCTTATATCTCTGCGGTGCATTCTTAAATTGTTGCATTTAGCTCATTTATTGATTCGATATGTTTCTACTTTTGCTGTAAATTGTTTAGTATGATGTTCTCGTATAAACGATTTCATCGTGACACTTTGGTACCAGCGATACAGTTGCTCTTTTCAATTTTTCTGTACTCAGTCTTGTGTATTAAAGAGAGATGGTTTGTTTCTTGCATCCTGCAATCTAATTTGTCTTCGTTACATGATAGTGGTCCGTGCGTTTCTTACCTGCTGCGCAAACGAGCTCTTTACAATGATATGTCAAGGTAAACTAATAATTACAATCATTTCTAGATATTCCTGATCAAAATAGAAAGACTGCAATTTCTGAACACTAGTTTTGCAATGGTCTGTTTCACAGGTACACATGCTGTGCCGGATATATGCCATGCAGTGGAAAGTTTGGAGAAAGGCGTTGCCCTCAGCTGTGTCTTCTTACGGAGGTATTAATCACATTGTTTTTTTTTTTTTTTTTTTTTTTATTTTGTTGTAATTTACGCATTTAGCAATCCATGTAGGTATTCCTCGCCTTCTGCGCTCTATTACTGCATTTTTCTAGACATGGACATCCATGAACTTTTACTTTATATATGTTTGCATACTTTGTTGTTTTCAGGTCTGCTGCTGCTTTGCAAGTTCAGTTTCCTCGACACGCTTTCTAATCCAAGATGAGTTCAATATTCAAACAACACCGTGCGACAATTGCATTATTGTAATCTCCCATCTCTATGTTTCTGTTTACAGCTTTTTCTCTGCCTACACATTTTATGATATCCTTATCACTTTGACATATGACGTTTCTTTGTAGGGATGTATGCTCTGCCTTAACCAACTTGCATGTATATGCTCCTTGATTGCTTGCTTAACTGGAAGCGAAGAGCTCTCAGATATTTCCAGTGTGTTGAACTG